>NC_085973.1:6095448-6724807 GCF_910591565.1 Cydia splendana | reverse complement strand
TACGATATTCAGTTCAGTTGGCGCAGTTTTTTGTATAAATCAGCGACATGTGCATGCAATCATGTGTAGCTTTGACGGTACGTGGAAATTGGGAAATGCCGTTAGTGGAAATACGATTTTCATGTACGCTGTTAATGTGTAGATATTTAAGTTGACACATTTTGTATTTTTGATAATTTTTATCAAATTGCGTGCCTATTTTAGTTATACAACACGCCAATAGTTACATTAGTTACATTACTATTGGGGGAGGACGAATGAAGGTGACTCACGGGGAAGTTTGCCGCATATTGCATGAGTTGCGTATATATGCTATGTACATAGACTGATAGTATTACAAATGTATATTTATTATGATTTAATTTATTAGTAAGGTCAATGTGGCTAATTCCGTCATAGGGACTATTCCGTCTACGAGCGTAGGTATGTTTCTTTGATTTTCAATCGCAGGAAAAAAACACCATCTGCTTTTGATTGCTGAAACCACCTGAAACTAAAACCAATCGTTCCTTTGTCGATGAAATTATAAACTTTGTTCGTTGTTCGAGAAAAAAACTAGTGGACGGAATAGTCCCTATGACGGAATTAGCCACATTGACCTTAATGACTTTATAATTGGTTATTATTATAAGAGTGATATTATGTCATAATCTAGGTTCTAGGTGAAAATGAACTATGGAACTACATATTAAAATACTCAATACTTAATTAAATTCTTAATCATTCAAAAGTTTATTCCAGTTTTAATTTGTTTTGGTAACAGTTTAAGTTTTAATTTCATTGAGGCTCACTTGCTAATAATAATTTTTCATTTTTCCAGGTAAGTTCCGTTGGAGTGAAAACTCATAAGTATTTCAGTGGAATTTCCCATTAAAAGAAGAAACTTGGAACAATGCAAGGTTCGACCGAATACTTTACTTCATTTCTAAAGGCCGTCGCGAACGAACGATTTATTTTGAAATTCGAAATGAGCTTTGAAGTACTTACTTCGATTCGTTTTGCCGGCTCAAAGTTTTAATTTAACGAATATTTTAACAGTATGCAGTATCAATTTTTCTTCGTGTAACTTCCTTCGGATTTTTTTTTGAACCTGTAATATAGGGGTAAACGAAGAGACTGATGAAGTGATTTTATTAAATTACCATAAAAAATGACAAAACTTGAGTACTGTCGATCGCTTTCATAATGTGATTTTGTAACTGACTGGGGAAAACATGGCTCGGATTTCAAAAGTAACATTTCCGACATTGGTTGAAATGAACTGAAAATTACCCCCTGAGGTGCACAAAACATTTTCTAATCTCCCATCTGTCAATGCTGGACGCAACAGGACCCGCGATACTGGCCGCACATAAAAAGGCTTTATACATTTCGTACGACCATCGCGATATTGCGTGCATCCCGCCTAACGGGACTTTATGAATGTATGGACACATACAGTTTTTATGACCCTGTTATGGCACTGGGGGCTCCAGGATTGGACCCAAGACGATTGCGTGCTTATGATAAAATGTAAGTTCGAGTAGAATAATGTGCAAAATGTTTTATGCAGGAGGGCGAGATTACGCGCAGTTACTTATGACCTTAGTCGTAAACTACTCATAGTGACCATAGTTCTAGGTTTTATTATTACATCTATTTTAAGACCAAAACCGTATAATGGTATACTAATAAAACGTCGTAAACTGAGAATTAAGGATATAAAAGTCTAGCGTAAATAAAGCTTTATTGATATTTTAACATTAACTGTCCAATAACAGTGTATGTTCTAATTTGTTTTGCTTTAAAAAATGATGTTTTTATATCATAAAATCACAATTTACATCACCTAAGTAAATTTTCGTACCCTCAGTACCCTATCTTAAACACTTCTTGTTATCACTGTTACCATTACCATAGAGCAAACACTCTCAGACCCCAGGTGAGTCGGACTCATCAAAGCACGTAGGGTCGACACCCCCGGGGGTTATTAAGCCATTAGGGATGAAATAGGAGCCGCTCTTATCTGAAGCAATAAGCGAAACAAATCGCTGGCTGCACACGTAGGAGGAAAACGTGAATTATAGGGCCTGCAGAGTCGAGATTGCGAATTTGAATATTTGATGATGTTTTTTGGTTTTTATATTAATTGCGCGGAGGGTCATAATCGCTTAGTGGCCACATTAAGGAAACATTTTAGATGAACTACATTTCATTGCTAAAATGACCGAAGTGTACATGTATATTACGCCACAATAGAAAATAAACTGCTCTGCTCTCGCGGATTAGCAAAGTAATATTTTGGTTTTAATTAGTATGGATTTCCGCAAAGTAACGCCTGATTCTATTCACTAAATAAACTGCTGGTAATAAGCAGTACATTTGCGGCACTAAATGAGCTTGTGTGACTCTGATTTTTAGACTGTACTCATTTCAGTTATATTACACAGTTGGGACCAGGATAACAAAGAACAGCTACCGTTGCCATTGTTGTTAGGTCGTTGCGGTCGTTGTTAGGTTAGGGAAATCCTAGCACAGAAAAACATGTTTGTAAATGCGTTCTATTGTTGTAAAATTTCATTTAATTTCGTAATGGTTTTTTTATACCCCGTACATGGACATTTAAGAATATTTGTCGAGCTTGCAAATTATGTATGATGCGGAAAAGGTTTACGTACCTATTAATATTCATATTCCACAGACGCGACTCATGAAAACTTTAAGCATAATTAAAACATCGACATTTCAATAGAAAAAACTTCTCGTGCAACGTTTAATGTTTAAACTTTATTATGAAGGAGTTTTGAAGTACTCAATAATTTCGTGTGCCTTTGTGTACACGTTTCGTAGGTACATAAACGTACTTATCTAGAGTCTTGAAGCAATATTAACCCTATTTAGACGGTTCAAGAACTTGCATACGATTTTCTCTACATTGCGCTATTTGGTCGATCGACTGAATTCATTTGTAGGTACTCTGTAGTTGGCAATGTATCGAATGTTTCATGCAAGTTCTTGAACAGTCTAAATAGGGTTTTCGCTTCGTATTTACACAGCAGCAGCCGCTAACATTGCAACATTATCAGCAATGTCAGCGGCTGAAGTATCAGAGTGAGGTGTTGAAAAAGTAATACTTTAATGGTAGTATTTTTAAATAGGAACACGCCTCGTGTTTTTGGGTTCTCAAAATATCTTATAAAGTTATGCTTTTATATAATTTACGCCCCCGCAAACGAGTCATTTATCAAAGCGCACGAAGAGTCTGAATTTGTATACGAGTATTTAATAAAATGTAGTAGGTACCTATTTGTGAAATTTCTAATTATAAAGTTTCTGAATTAAATTTCCGTTGTTAATTATTAAAACGTTTTCACTATAGTGAGTAGAGTAACTTTCAAATTGCAATTACAAAGAAATTAAATTGAAATGTTAAACACTAACTGTAACTGGCTTACATTTGTAAGCTAATGATATATTCATTAGCTTACAAATGTAAGCCACAAACCATTGATACATTTTAGACGAATCTACTGGGACATACTTGGTATTGGTTAAATCAATCAATCTGTACGAGTATACTGGAACATTTCTAGGGACTGAGCTGGATAGTGTTATCCAATTATCTAAGTGATCTACAATCGAGTTCACATCGAGTTATTATAATTGTAAAGCTGGATTAAAAAATAAAACAAAATTATTGAAATGAAATATTTTTATCGAGTTCCACCCGATATAGGTACTGCAGGCTAGACAGACTAGATAGGCGAAAAACATTATCCCTTCTTCTTTGTTAGGGATACAACGATCGAGTAAAGTTTATAGTACCTAATGCTGGAAAACTAACCAACTTTAGTATGTTTCTTAAACGAGAATTTGTGAAAGTTTATATTCCATTTTCATTGGACCAAGATAAATCTGCATGCCATCTGTAATTACAAAGTGTGGCAATGTCATCATTAATGTCAAATCTTTATGAAAATATGACGTTTAATAATGACGCTCCCTTTGTTCTATTCAATTTGGTGCAAATATTGAGTAACTTTTTGTGTAAAGTAGGTAGAGAATTTAATTTGGTTTGTAACATGATTACTTGATTACTTTCGTCCTCCGATAAGGGAGTCCGCTTGGCCCCCGAGGGGTATTTCTCTGGGGGTGAAGTGTCCCGTAGCATCAATAAGCTGTAAGATTAAAAATCAGGACTTTATTCCACACTCTAGAGTAGGTACTTAAACCTCTTAGAACCCTTAGAAGTCAGTTTATATTGTGCTTACGTCAACTGGAATTTTGTAATAAAAAATTTGTTTTTTTAATATTCGGTAAATTACTACAGCGAGCGATTTGTGAGTGAATGAGAATAAATTACTTACGTAAATATCTCTTTTTTGTATACAATAAACTAAAAGAAAAATCTCGTAAAATAAAACAACTATAATTGGATTTTCTCTTGCCAGTGAAGAATTTGATTCTGTTTTAAAATTCGTTCAAACGTAGGTAAAAGTACTTTCTGTTATTTCACCAACACAATAAAATAAAATTGTTGGAATAATTTCGCAATTTCTCTGGTTGCCAAAAACTGCGTCATTTTTCAAAGGCTTTCAACAAGTCTTGAAATTTTCCAGATTTTTACATATTCGCAATCTTATCCGGACTCGAGATAGAGTGGAAACAAAACCTTTTGACAGATAGTCGGAGAGCGATCTGAATGCATAAGTGTTCCGGCCATGTTGCGGACAGCTTTGCCAGAAGTTTTATTCAAAAATGTGGGTACAGTCCGCAACAATAGTAGATGATAAAACAACGCTCCAAAAGTATCTGCCATCCGGGGATTCTTTTCCAACTAGAGATTTATCTCTACAGTTCGCGTTCTAAAGTAACTGTCACAGTATAATTGTTCTACATTCAGGAACTGATTCTTTTTATTTAGTTATCGGGGAATGGTAAATATTATTGACGCGTAGTCTGATCCCTTAATTTGATGCTGAATGTACTATCGGCGATGTAAAGTAAGGCTAGGTCTTCTCAAGGAAACTAGTTTTAATTAGAGAAAACCCGTTTTCACTTTACGGTAGCATATACATTTGTTCAGGGTCAAAGGACGGCTTTCTGAATCAAGAGCAGTTATAATATTTTTCTAAGTAAAAATTTGCATTCGTTATAACAATAACATAAGTAGGTATAAGGCCATTTTGGTTTAATATAATATGATTTGTCCTTATTGTCTTTAAAAAACTTGTCTAAATATCTAATCCTCAATTTTATAGTTTGGTGGTTATTAAAATGCGAATGTAATAAGTATATAAAAAAGGTATTCTTTAACAGCTTTTTTTTTTGTTAAGCAGATTAATATCCTGTATAAAAAGTGTTTGCTTTACAAAGCCGCCCTTTTTATACGATAAACAAATGTTTTCAGAACCCGACCGGACACGTGATTCCATATAATTTACAATAAACTTTTTATGAAAGGGTTTAAGTGTTTCGCTTTGTCACGTTTAATATAATATTCTCAGATTTGTTTAATTTAATATTTAGATTGATGCATTTTCTCAAAGAACTTGATAAATTTCTTCTCTTCTTTTCTTCTTCCTCGCGTTATCCCGGCATTTTGCCACGGCTCATGGGAGCCTGCGGTACGCTTGACAACTAATCCCCTGATTTGACGTAGGAACTTGATATAGACTGATGATACTGACTTATTCTCACTGTAAAAATGACATGTTGTAAGTACACGACCACCTCATGTCCGCCTCTTATTAAATTAATGAGAAAATAGGTAGGTCACTTTGTAGCCATGTCATTCAACTTGTCAGTATGACAATTCGAATGATTATGCTAGTCGAATGGCTATGCTAATCGAAATGATAATAATACTGGACTAGAAACTAAAGTTAAGAATATTCCATTACCTATTTGTTATAGACGCTCCACTGAACGCTCGTCGTAAACCAAAGCAAGCCTTAACTAGTTATTTTAGAATCAAAGTCCACGTTTCGCTGACGCTACCAGTTCCCAAATTCGCGTTCTATTTTATACGATTTTTATGTCGCAGATAAACTTTTTTCAGCTCCCTGAAATTTGTCTGTCCATTTCAAGATAGGTATCTTAAAATGCCGTCTATGATCGCAGTTAGAGTAATGACTTTAGGGGAGACGAAGTGATTTCATTATTGTTTTTATTTAACATTTTATTTTTATTTCCTAGTCCCCCTATTCCTATTAAAAAGATGACGCAAATGGTACTGTACAAAAGGTAGCATAATACATTGAGTATGTAAATTCAATTTCAGTTTAAACTCCATTATTTAAAATTTGATATAATTTAGTTTAATAAAATTAGTTGATAGGTAAGGCACGGAAAATGCAGTATTTATACGAGAAAGTGAGAGTACAGTGACCTGCAATAATAATTATGTTACTCTACGAAGGCCGCAAAAATATGTGACACGCTCTTGTGGCTCTACAAACAAGATCGTGTTAGATATTTTTGCGGCTTTCATTGTGTAACATTTTATTGCAGGTGACTGTATCTATGGTCTAAGATCTCACATATATGGTCGGTAATACGTCTGACGGATGAAACTTATATTTTATGAAAGAAAATATGTTCCAGAACATAAATAAACAGGGTTGCCTAAAGAAATATGGTCAAGGCTATTTTTAATATTTTTTTGCAAAAAACGATAGGCAACCTAGTTTATTTATGTTGTACAAGTTGTAAACTTTCCATTGAAACTTATTTCGTTCGTCAGACAAATCGGTGAAATTTACCGAACAATTTTTTTTGCAAAAATTTATTAAAAATAGCCTTGACCATATTTCTTTAGGCAACCCTATTTATTTATGTTCTTCTAGACATATTTTCTTTCATATTTTCATAGTTTTCATATTTCCGAGAACCCGATCTATAACAATACTCTGCTCTATATACTCGTGTTTATCCTCAATATTCTATCGTATCTCGCCCAGTATAGCTATAGTTTATTTAGTCAGTGAAACAGCAGGCCAATGCCCCCAGGTGCGGTGTTTACGCTGCGTCTGTCTCCGGGGAGCTATTACCTACCCGGCTCCTCGCGCTGCCGTTTAGCATTATTTCGGACGGGATCGAGTACCGTTCCGAACGGCATGTAACTTAGTTGACAAATTTTACTTTCTTCTTGTAAATATTTAGCCAAGTTTCTTAGAACGAAGTTGTTAACCGATGATTTATAAAAGAAAAAGTAAAAAATGATTTTATTCCAGACATGTAAAACTATAACAGTCGTATTCTTATAAAATGGCATGGCATTATAAAGGCGTCATTGAAAAGGCGTTCACTCAGCTTTTGAGTACCATCCGTGGAAACCCATTCAAGAGATACACACAATAAAACCAGAAATCAAAATACTACTGCACATGGGTATGAACATTTCCGGCAAACTGTATCTGTTTGTGAATCTCGTGGAAATATTTCAAAGATGTACGTATTAACATATTTAAACGCGGCCAAAAATTCGCAAATTTACCGTCCACGGGCTTACGAGGAAGTACGAGTACATGCCTATTAAGCCTGCAACACAGAGTGGTATAACAGGTACCTAAGTTTACATAAATTTTGAACGTAAGATTCGTAAGACGGAAGACGGACACGTGACCTGATCGAAAAACTTACAATGTCATTGAGTTTTCACTTCTGCCGGCACTCCCGGAGTGCAACCCGTTGTTTTTTTTTCGCTTAGATTTGTGTGTAGGAAGAATCATTCGGCAAACTAGGTGAAGTGGTTTTTCAGTTTTATGCGTGTTAATAATAAAACAGTAGTCAATAATCTGTTGCTAATCCGTAGTAATCGTAAATTCAGGACGTAGTTAACCTTTGTTTAGTGGTTGACTACATGCTAATAAGGAATAAACTAACAAGCCAATGATTTATTTGTGTCGGATTTATTAATTAAACCGGAAAGCAAAACAAATAAAGAAGATAAACGTACCACCAACGGAACCTTTTATATCGGAATTTAAATACTAATCTCTTTATCCATTTTTCCGCCTGTATAAAATAAACACTAGACGGTGCTATTTGTGTTTTCGCATCGTTACGTAGTTTCGCCATACAAATACGGATTACCTAAACAAATAATAGTTCACGGAAAACAAATATGTATTGTAGTCTTTAAACATTTGCATAGGTCCACACCAATTTGAGATGGGTTTGAAGTTGAAGGTGGTAGTAGACCTACAAGATGGCCTCTATCTGATACGATAGCACGAAATTGGGTCAGAACATTCAATAACATTATGCAATAAGGTAAAGGTACTGGTGCTCGACCCGGTCCCAGTACATGTCATCTTGAAACTTAAGTCATTGTCAATAGAGGTGACAGCAAGGTGTCATCTATTGGGCATTAGCATGTCGAGCGCTAGTACATTTACTTTATGCTCGTTCTTGCGGAAATGTTGACAAAAACTTAGATTCGAAAAAGATGATATTGCTCTTTTATTACTCTAACATACGTGGCTTGAGAAAGTCAAAGCACAAGAGTAAACGAGAGGAATGGAGTGGATTCTTTAAAAAATAATTATATATTTAAAGACGCTTAAAAATAAAATGCGCCACAGACACCTGATGCTTTAAAGTTTTCATATTTCTTAAAGTTTAACAAAACTACATGAAATCTACTCATTAGCTCATTACTCATAATAAGTACTGTACATGTATTTGACGGTAGTAAAATCACGTCTGGCGCTTTCTTTAAAAACGCCTAAAGAAATTACAGATATGTACAGCCTAAAAACTTTACCTTTTGGTTGATGGCGTCGATGCACGCTTTAAAGAATGATGCAAAACAATTCGTTAAGATAATCAGGCCTAAATAACTAAGATGAATCTCTTAGCTTCACACAAACTACGCACCTAAACATCAGGGCTTGTAGGATGTGAAAATAAACATCAACATAATCAGAGCCACAGGCCCACAGTTTCATTACCGCCTGGCATGGGTACCGCTCCCTCGCCGTACATAAAATAGGTTAAATTACTGCAAATTGGAAGCATTCTTCCGACCTAAATCTCGAAGGGCTTTCCCTGTTTCCTTACCTAATAATACAGGTAAAAAAACAAGCACGACAACTTCTAATGTTGTCTCGTTTGCGCTCTCGTAAAATATTTCTAAAAACTTATATAAAAACCTCTTTGGCAAACAATTTTGTAGAAAAGTGCTTGGAAGAAAGTATCTGAATTACATACTGTTTATACTAGGTACGGTCCATTAAGGTTTTATTTATCTCATTTTTTGCGAGGCTTCGTCCTGAATTTACGACTTAAGATATTATTCAAGTCAATGTTCCATTCTTTCAGAATTTTCTCGCAGTAGAAGTTAGGGTATTCAGTTTATTACCTACAAATGTCGAACATAAAACTAGCAAAAATATTACAGTAAGTACGAGTATTATGTCATGTCAAATATGTAATTAAACTGTCTGTTACATCCGCATCCGTAGCTCACTTGTAAATTCAGAAATGAGCTCGATTTTCGAAAATCAAAATAATACTCTTAAAACACTACTTAAATATTCTCTCAACTTTACATAGGTACGTACCATATAAAGCATGACCACAGCATGACAGAATTTACAAACGCAACAAATTACATTTTGTTTAATGTAATTTCATTGCGCTTGCCAATTCTGATTCTTCAAACACGTACTTTGACGGCAAATAAATAAACTTCGCGAATAACATTTTCTACTATCGAGTAGATCGGGCAAAGCCGCGAAAAGTTGGGTATTGTCTTGATCAGCCATTGTTCCGGCTCTTTTGTGCCCACCCCCGTCGCACAATGCGACTCTATCCTGATAATGACACTGTCTTAGTACCTTTTGGCACGTTTTTATTCTGGGTTATTAAGGTTACTGAGCGTTCATGTTCACGAATCGCTGGGTGTCTAAACTGTTTTGTGCGGACTTAATTATCTATGGCCCAGCATAGTAGTATTTTTTATTTATTTAATTAAGTATAAGCAAATTAAAAAAAAATAAGACATCAGATAAAATACTTGAGTTCATGGTTTGTGATGTTTAATTTACCTGTGACAAAGCACGAGTAGGTATATTAGACGGTGTTCTGCTGAAACTGAGTGTCGTACTCGTATTTCGTCTAAATGAGTTTAGTAATTTGGCTGTGAAGTAACAAACAGTCGTAAAACATCAGAGCAACTTTACGTATCTTGTTTTAACATGGTCTGCCTGTCACTTTTACTCACAATACCTATATTATGAGTTTTCATATATTACTTATAAGTGTAGGTACACTGTTTTAAAGAAGGAAGGTTTGTAACCGGCTAGCTAGAGCGGTAAATGAAAACCAGGTTCTTTACAGTAAACAATATAATATGAAAATATGTACAATAAAATAAACTAATTTCTGTCAGTACCTGAACCTAAACCAAATAAATATCGTCACTGGCCTTAACGTTCTTGAATCCCATTCTTAGTCGAACCGTACGATCAACTGTGCTGCGGGTGCAGGAATCAGCTTTGGCAACGAAGGCTCCACGCAGCAAGGTCCGCGGAAAGGAAAGCTTCAGCAGCAATTATCCAAATAATAAGCAGCAACAGTAATAAGTAGCTCTTCAATTTAAAGGTAGAAGAAAGGGCTGGAACAATCGTACGTTCTTAGACTTGTAGTCGAAACCTAACCCAAGCCTTATTTCGTTACGAAAACCAGTGACGTACATTAGGGGAGACCGAGGTGAGTTGTGACAGAGGAGAGTTGTGACATCGTCGATTTTTTGGAATCTATTAACTAGAAACTAGGTCGCAATAGCGCGCGTTTGTTAGTTCAAGTTACGAGCTAACAAACGCACACTGTTGCGACCTAGTTTGTACTTAATAGATTCCAAAAAATCGACGATGTTACAACTCTCCTCTGTCACAACTCACCTCGGTCTCCCCTACGTACAAATAAGACTTGGATTAGGTTTAATTTCAACATAAACCTAAACTTAATGCTATATACATATACAATTATACAAACTTTACCTGCATTAGTGTCAGCCCTAGTATTAAACTTTATCACTAATTATAACCATACAGTCGCATTAAAATAATAATTACAGAATTGTGCTATATCCGACAACATTTCCAAAGGAAAATTTTACGAAGAAAAACAAAAGACGGCGAATCCCTTAGTTTTTAGGGTTCCGTACCCAAAGGGTAAAACGGGACCCTATTACTAAGACTTCACTGTCCGTCCGTCCGTCCGTCCGTCCGTCCGTCCGTCCGTCTGTCACCAGGCTGTATCTCACGAACCGTGATAGCTAGACAGTTGAAATTTTCACAGATGATGTATTTCTGTTGCCGCTATAACAACAAATACTAAAAACAGAATAAAATAAAGATTTAAATGGGGCTCCCATACAACAAACGTGATTTTTGACCAAAGTTAAGCAACGTCGGGAGTGGTCAGTACTTGGATGGGTGACCGTTTTTTGTTTGCTTTTTTTTTTCTTTTTTTTTTTGCATTATGGTACGGAACCCTTCGTGCGCGAGTCCGACTCGCACTTGCCCGGTTTTTTTATTTCCAACCGGCCAGTGCGCGCGGTGGCTGTACATGCAGGTTTGCCATGTTACAGGTTACTTTACCAAAAACTGTATTGTATACCTTCTTTACCTTATTGTAGAGTCGGACCAAGAAAAGTCTGCAGCGGATTTGATAGCCCACGCAGGTGTCATTTATACGTCATAATTTCATGGAAGTTTGACGTTTAAAATAAGAAAATAACACGTGCACTGCGTGGGCTATCAAATCCGCTGCAGACTTTTCATGGACTGACTCTATTACACATTTACTAGGTTTGTAGTACCTACTATTTTCAAATTCAAGTATTTAGTGGTAAATGTAAATTAAATTTGAAATTGACACCAAGTACCAATTTCTTCGTAGATTTTACTACTTCATATTTTAAATAATGTTTGCGAAAGGTAGGTGTAATAATAGTAATTGGAGCCTCTAGAATTTATAAATAAAATATACTAAAATTAAGTAATAAACGAGCGATGTTAATTCGTATAGAATAGGTAAAGTAAGGAGCTTCAGAGAATTAATTAATTTCGTCGCTCGCGAGTAATTTCAGTAATCTTTGATCGCTTTATTAATTAAACATACCTGAAGCCTTTGACGTTGAATTTATTGGTTTTAGTTGCTGTAGTGGCCGAAATCGGTACAATATGAATAGTTAGAAGGCTATTTTATATTAGAATACTAGACGGATAGGGTAGTAGGTATCTAAGTTTATGTCAATATTGAAGTAAATATTACGGGACAATGTTATTTTTTTGAAAGTCATACTTATCAAAAATGTATCTCCAGCCAATGTACGAAATGAAAGATTGAAGAACTTATTGACAGCATTTGCTATAACAATAATATTTATTAAGCATTTTTGTTGACCTGACCGCGTAACCAACATGCGAATCGCCTACGCTCCGTAGCGAGGAAACGCAACTGTCACTGTCGCACTAATATGGAAGAGTGATAGAGAGCACAAAGCGTTTCGTTGTCGTAGCGATAGCTATTGTCACTTTGGCTAGGCCAGCTGGTTACGATAGATCGCGTTCTTGGCCTCTAAACTTGAACGAAAATGCTGGATAAATGAATACTACCTAAGTTCAATAAGGTTTGCAAGACAGTGTTACTACTAGTTAGCCTATATAGCGGTTGTTGAATTTATACAGAAAATGAGCTCACTGTCGACACATTTGTGAATTAGGTGGCTGTCCGATTCGCTGTCCCGCCATACATAGTCAATGCGGTCTTTGAGGCTTTTAGCTGATGAAACCCCCTACTTAATCACTGCTAGGGTTAATGCCATGTGGTAAGTGCGAGAGGACCTGGGAAGGCTGGAAGTGAAGCTAGGTCTGAAAGGTCTGATAAAGATACTTCTCAATGCCGTATTCGGTTGAGCTACTTTTATAGCAAAAGTATATTTGGGGATTTTTGGTAAAATTAAATGAATGTATCGTTAAAGTGAAATTAAATTAACTTAAGAATATTTTTTTTAGCTGGAAGTAAATGTATTAGGTAGGTGGTAAAATCAATAAATGACTTCGAGTGTCACATTAGATGGTCACCATAATATGTAGTAATCAAGCAATGTGTATTGTTGTAATTATTTTAGAATGTTAACCTCTTGTCTGTGTATGTTATATCCTGGCCGAATTTTTAGTCATCTTGTTGCATTTTTTTCGAGGAAGATTATTAAGGCCTGTCCAGGCGAAACCATTTTACGCCAATCTGATTAAATTGTCCGATCAAATCAGGCGGTGCGTACCTTTATTCTGCTCTACACCAAACCCACGATTTTTGACAACCATGCGCATATGAAAGTTTCAATACTTGAGAACTTTTAATATTATTCGACACAAAATTGTCAATAACGTTATAAATATTATAAATGTGTTAATACAAAAGTAGATTTTAATCTGATTATAATATATTTTTCATGTCTTAACTTAAATTCAGCTATGTGAGACCAAAAATCCGTTTATTGACCCGTTTGAAGTGTTTAACATTCATTAGCAACGCTTATAATTCCACCGCTCTAAGCAAGCACAACGATAATTGTTCACTCCTATCCCCATTAACCCCAATACAGGGAATGCTCGGTGAACCTCTACATAATCCCCATCTTAATAATATGATCATTCCATATTAATTCAGCACAATTTACGGAAAATATGATGCCGCACACACCACATGAATCTTTAATACACATGCCGCAATATCTTTTCATCTCCATGCCGCTTGCCAGACAGAGCATGTAACATGCAAGGCACTACAATGTATAGAAAGAAGACGATTTTCCCAGCTTCATTATTTCCTCTGGAAACCTCACAACCCTTCCTCGGCCTTTTTTTAAAAATGGAACGTGTCTCCTTTCTTTTTCCCCCGACAAAGAAACTGGCTGTCAGCTAGCTTTTTGCTAATGAAACTTTTTGGTTGCATCCGACAAATGCCAATTCGATAATGAATCTATAGAAACTTGTAGGGGCGTTTCTTTGACAAAGTTTTCTTATTGGCTAGTTTTTGTTCGGAAATTGAAATTGATTCTGTTTTTGAACTTTAGGTCTAATGAGCGTAAGTAATTTGGCAGGAAGCGTCGACTTTTTATACACTTTTTGTGTATGTATATATTTCTTTCTTTGTATATAAGTATATGTGCTTCATATCTTGTAACTTAAAAACCACTTCCCGGTGTCTGATTGAGCTGAAATTTGGCATACTTCCGTATTTCCGATGACAATGCGATATTATGTTAACACGGAGCTGATTCGATGATGCAGTCGGAATGCAGCCAAAGAAATTCTTCGATAAAAAAACGTAAACACATTTAGTTTAGGCTCATTAGAAAGATCTCGTGAAGTGCTTGATGATCTAATGAGCTTAAGTAATTTGGCAGTGAGCGTCGACTTTTATTAAGTTAAGCGTACTCCAAATTGACAGTCGTTTGAGTCGTTCCGTCTAATCTCCCCTTAATTGCAAGTGGGGGTTTAGTATTATCCGTATGCTGATGGCGTCATAAGGGAAGCCATCACATAACTGGGACGGCGGCGTTCATATTAACGCTGCACTATCAGGCCTAATAAATAACGGCGTGTGTGGCTTTAGTTGGCGTGTGTGTGCTGTTTGTCGGCTTGTGGTGTTTATCTGCTCATTACTTTAGTGCCGTTGCTAGTTGCTAGTAATAAGCATGTACTTACACTCGGAAAATGAGACTTAAACAAAATAACTACCAATTTGGGCAGTACGTGAGTTTTCCGTTACACAAATTAAGTACATAAAATCGGAGTTAATTTGTCTGGGTCGGGTCTGACTAATTGATTTAATATGCTTGTTTGCGTTAGCGTAGCTATGAACTTAGAAGTGGATTAAGGATATTATAGGATACAATATAGGTTTAATTCTCAAGTAAGTTTGATAACTCTTCTTTGAAATACCATAACTTGATATTTTATCATATCATTTTCCACATTAATATAAGCTATACCTACTAAAATCTTTTTTCTGATAATGTATCACGAAATCTTGCATGTAAAGACGTCTTAAAGTCGAAGCGTATTTCTCTATAAATACATTCACAGTTCAATGACCTTCGTAGCACGTAGCCGTAGCAACAGCTACGTCGTGATCTTGTGATCGTAGCAATTGCTACGGATCATTGAAAAGTCGTTTTGCTTGATTACATTTAATTGCTTTAGAGACTTTACACTGTTGCCTGGTAATTGGTTGGTAGTTAAATTTGTTAATTGCTACAAAGTAAATGTTAAGGAAGTGTTAGGTGAATTCGAAATATTATAAGAAAATGGGCGAAATTTCTACTGTACTCGTACTAGGTATCTCGTGTGCAATGTTTTTGAGTATAGCTATACCTATTTATTTGGTGTAGCCAACAAAAGTAGTCACAGCTATTTATCATAAAGTAATATCCTTTATAAAACAAGAATGTTGTAATTCTAGAAAGTGCATGTGTAAATGTTCACTAGGTAACTAAAGCATTTATTAACCCATCAAGCGCTAATTACAGTACATTGTCGTTTTGCCAGTGCGAAACATTTTTGCTACATACCGGTAGACTGATGTTCGGACGTCCATTTATTAACGCTGCGCGGGCTACTTCTTTCAGAAGTAAAAATAACTTTTTCACCTCAGCAGCTCGAACAAGGGTACTTTGCTTCTTAAAAACAGTGAGAAAAATCGCATTTTGCTCACTGAGTCATTTTGTCTCACTCAGTGAGCAAAATGCGATTTTGCTCACTGAGTGAGACAAAATGACATTCAAGTGACCTTTATAGTCAAATGTCATTTCAACATGCGGGGTCTAATACAAATTCGATATACTTGGGTTCTATTATCTCTGTCCCTCTAGGTATGTTCTCACTGCATAGGGTGAAAAATGTTGTGTACTACACGAGATCAAAGTTATTTACATCTCGTGCGCTTTTGAATCCCTTACTAAGCTCAAGATTCTAAATTAGATTCACTCGCTACGCTCGTGAATCTATTATAGAATCTTTCGCTTGCACGGGACTCAAAATAAGCACTCGAAGAAATATCAAACTTTGATCTCTTGTTGTACAAATAACTATATCTACACACATGTCATTAGTGCTCTATAATGCGTTCAGAAACCGTAGGAAATGACAAGCTTTATTACAACCAATTTTACTATGATAACTTTCTTATCTGTGGTAGTAGGAAAATTTGTACTTTAATGTACATAACGTTATAGATTTTTGTAGGTTATGAGTTTAAATTTGGAACAGCAGTCAAAACTCAAGTAGGTCTCTATTCTAGTATCCATAGATATTAAAACAGTTACCGATACGAAATGTCAATTTAGTATGTTTTTAAATATAAACCGCACGATATTCGATCTCGTGTGACATGAGAATAAGGACTTCATTCTTTTGTCTAGGAATTTAAAAAAACTACGGATATGTGACATGCGTGAAAAGTTTTCATTCACCGCCATTTGACGTACAGTTTATCTTTTAGCTAGTTTTAAGTATGTGTTTAGATAAAGTAGTGTATGTAACTGTACATAATTAGGCATTAAAACACTCGTGTGATCCTATTAAGAAACTCACTAACGTTCGTTTCTTAAACCCACACTCGTATTTTAATGCCTCTCATTATGTAGCAGTCACATAAACTACTATTACTATAGTAACTTGGCACTTACGTCATGTTGTTAAGGCAGTATCTAAAGTAAGACCTAATAATAATTTCGTATCAGTAACTCTAGGTCTAGGTACTTACGTCACCGTTGTTCAGGCATTATGGGCTATATAACAGTCCGTCTAGGCAGCAATTAGTAGGAGCAATTAAGCCGTCGCCGTGACGACCGGCGCCGTGACACCGCCGTTTGTGATTGCGATGCATTAAGGGTATACCAACTGATATGTAAAGCTAGCTGTAAAATGCATGGCCACTTTAGAATGAATTCAATCATAAAACGGGGTGTTTTTTTACTACGTTTTCCATGTAATGCAAAGAAATGTTTGGCTCTAGTGAAACGGGGTTTTTATATTTCTTCAGCCAAAAACGTCACTTTTGACACTAGAAGATGATATCCATAACAAACTAGTACAAATTCAAAACTTATCTGTATACGCATCAGGACCTACCAATAAATTATAACAGTATAATATAACAGTCCGTCCGTAGGCAGCAATTAAGCCGTTGCCGTGACGACCGGCGCCGTGACGTGACACCGCCGTTTGTGATTGCGATGCATTAAAGGTATATTATAATATACCAAATGATATGTAAAGCTAGCTGCAAAAATGCACGGTCACTTTATGAATGAATTCATTCATTAAACGGGTTGTGTTTTTGTTACTATAGGTACGTTTTCAATGTGAAGCACAATTGTACATAATACAATCAAATCAAATAGAAACGTCACTTTTGACACTGGCCGATCATATCTATAACAAATCCAGATAAAATTCATAACATGTTGTTGCAATTAGAATACGTATCCAATCGTACTAATATATAATAACAATATTATGTAACAGTCTCAGGCAGCAATTAAGCCGTCGCCGTGACGACCGGCGCCGTGACACCGCTGTTTGTTATTGCGGTGCATTAAGGGTAATAAATGATATGTATAAGGATGAGTTGCCAGATTAGTTTGTTACTACGTCAATGTTGTGTTAATCATTGTGATGCAAATAATATGAACAAATGGTATAAAGAAATGAACCCAAAGGAATGGACCTAGTGCCCGTTTCATGAAGCAGCTTTAGTAGGTAAATGGATATTTTTTAATGACAGGAAAAGAGGCTTCCGTATGTATGACAAATTATAAACTTACGTGAAAAAGGTCTCTGGAAGTAGATTTGAAGTTTATGTTCTACCGTGTTAAGTTCCTTATTGATGAGAATTTTAAATTAAATGAGGCAGATTAATCTCTTCAAAAGTCAAAAATTAACGTCCCGAGAAAAGGTTCTTTATAAATATTAACTTACTAAACAGTAGGTATTATAAAACTTTTTTTTTAATATAACATCGGTGGCGAACTAGCTTACGGCCCACCTGATGGTGAAATACAAAAATAACCAATTTTAACTTCGGCAGCGTATCTAATTATATATTGCCTAAACCCTTTTGCACTTGTATGCACACATGATGCATAAGTTCTCGTTTAATGTACTGGAAAATAGGCAGCTTTTAAACAAAAACACATTAACAAGTTATAGTTTAAGTTATAGTTACACATTGGTGTAATTTATATCCTTCAGGAAATTGTGTTAGTTAAAGTTACGATCAAAGTTTTATATATTTCTTCCGCACTCAAGTTTCCAGCGTTAAGCTTATGTGAAAGTTATGACATTTCTGATCATTTGTAAGCGCGTTACAACAGTTTCAATTTTAGTTGTAATCCAAAACTTTATTCTAAGCATTATACACTTAATATTGTGCGTCATATTTAGGTACCTATTTGCGAATATTCACAATATCAAAATCAAACCCAACAGTGGCAAGTTTACTAGGTATTAAGTTTGGGTTGGTTGTTATTTAAAAATTTTTAAAATTTATTTGCCATGGGTTATAGTGAGTTAAAATCACAAAAAATAAATAAACAGTAATACCCAAAAACGTCAGTTTGACAAAACAAACTCCATAGAGTTGAACCAAGAGAAGTCTGCAACGATTTTGATAGCACACGCAGTGCAAGTGTTATTTTACGTCAAACTTCTATGAAATTATGACTTATAAATGACACTGGGACTGCGTGTGCTATCAAAATCGTTTACCTATTAGGTATTGCAGATTTCTCTTGGTCTAATTCTAACGACATACCAAAATGTATGTGTAATGCTATTTCGTAGAAATAGCAACATCAGACACAAGACTAAAGTTCAGGATATAACTAGTAAGATAAGAAGACAAAAATGGAAATGGGCTGGTCACATGGTTAGAGGAAAAGACATATGGAGCAAACTAGTCACGCAATGGTACCCAAGAGATGGAAACAGAAAGAAAACTAGACCAAAGAGAACGTGGGACGACGACATAAGACAGGTCGCAGGAACAACTTGGGGTAGAGTGGCCATGGAAAGGCCAGAATGGAGAAGATTGGAGGAGGCCTTTGCCACCTGGCAAACGGACACACAGAAATGGAAAAAAACTGAAATATATGAACATGAATTGAATAATGTATTGTCCGACTAAAGGCTAAATAATAATAATGTGTAATGCAAAGCCTGAAGCAAGTTATATGTGTAATCAAACCATGTTCAATAGCGTCAGAATTGCCAACTTCCCCACTTACCCAATAACGGCAAATGTGTTACATAAACCGGGGAAGTTTGATTCATGTAACAGTTTCACTAATGAAAAGTTTAACCCCATTGTGTATGCACTTGTGGGGTTTCCACGCCGTGGCAGATATTAATACGAGCACAGCAATATGATGTAGCTTAAGCTTAGCATGATATAACAATATATAGTTTAACTTAGACAGTAATTTGATCATGATTCTATGTGTGCCTCAAAAAATATCTTAAGCAATAAATTAAGTAGTAGAGGTTAATAGGGATGGGCTGGTTGGTAATGCATTTATTTTAAATTTTTGTTAATTTATTTTCTATAGGTTTTTAATTGATATAAATGATGAGGCTGTTGTCACATCAGTAAATGATTTTAACTATAATCGGATAGTCCAGCAGCAAAAAAGACTTCTTTTCCTTTCCTACACTGTACTTGTTTACATTTACATTACATTAGACGTACATTCTTGTTAAAATCTTCACAAAACACGTCAATAGGGCCTCATATTTAAGTTAATCGAGAACATTTTCTAGACATCTATACATAGATACACCGTCTACTAAAATAAATCTTTCAAAGGAACACTAATAGCCGCCAGCAACATGCTGAGATGGGGCCATTTCGTGACACTTTATTTTTCAGTATGTTTTTTCTATGTATGTCTATTGTCTGTGTGTTAACGAATAAAAATCTATTCTATTCTATTCTAATATCACTTTTTCCAGAAATACACGTATTTAACCGGAGAACCCTCTTCAGTGCCGTCGATATTCGTTATTGTGCCGCGCGTCACGTCCTACCCGTGATATAACGTGAGGTATAAATGTGTGTATAATGCTTGGCCTTAATCGCGCCCGATATTCTGATGAAAACCCCAAGTGGGTCACATTCACGGATGAGCGGATGTCAGGGCTGATATTATATAAAAAGATATATTAGGTGTTAAGGTTAAGGTATGAAAATGCCTAAAGTGTGGAAAAAAATAAAAATCTCAATGTACCTACATACTTTATCACTTTTAAAAATATAAGATACCTAGTTTATTTTATACGGGTCTTAATGAAGAGCGAGAGTCCATACGTATGAAATACCTTCTACATTATATCCAAACAGTAAGTTGATAATATTAATAGCTCATTATTGTCACGTCTTCAAATCAATAAAAACATAAAATTTAAATAAATACAAAGATGTAAAAATTATATTTTATAGATTGACTTTTCAAATGATAATTAGGTTTGTCTGATTGTTATTGAGTAGAGATAACTTTTCGACGGTTCAACAAAATTACCTAAACCTCACTGTCATAGTCGTATATAACAGTTAGTACGTTTAAATGCAATAACTATAAAGGAAATATTATAGCTTACGATAAAAGAATCCCCTGACAGCGGTTACTTTGATTAATGATATGGGCCGTACGCTTAACTGTATTCGCTATCATTATAGCCATGTTAACGTCATTCGATGGTGTTGAAAGGTTTTATATCCAAAGCTTGCGCCTGAGCGAGAAATGTTTTTGAGGATTTGAGAGGTCCTTTATGTTCATTTAGTCATTTAGTATTTTATTCAATATTGCATGATTAATGTTTACTTTAAGGTACAACATGCGGAAGAGCGGTATCTTAACACAAGTATTTATAATACTTGAAAACAAGCACCCGATCAGACATTGTAATTTAATTAAGATACTGAATAAAATATTTTTCTTTATTTTTTATTTTTTCTTTATTCTGTTTTGTTTGGTGAATGAATTCGAATATAAATTCTATGCCATGATATTTTCAGAAACCTTAAAAAATATTGGTATAATAAAGGACTTTACCTAATTATCAAAATATTTCAAAAGTATTGGAATTATTTTTAAAACTGTACGAGCTTTCTCCATATCGTGATCGAGTTTGAAGTAATTTATACATGAATGAATAAATCAGCTCGCTGAGAAGTTCCTGTCAGATTTCTGCAGTGTATTTTACAGAGCTCTGGATTTAGTAAATAAATCCCTTAACACACGGAAAGTCCCTCAGCCCTGAAAGTAAAACAACCCTCTCGAACGGGTTTATTTGTCCTAATGCTTCTTACAAAGCCTTACGACCTATTTAAGGATCTCGCGTATGAACCTTGATCTGTTAGTATAGATATGACTTTATAACGATGTTCTGTTATCTTATATTATAATAAAGTAAACACAGATAAAATTAATATAAGTATAATTGAAATTCTATAAACAAAATTTGATGTTTCATTGAAATATCTGCGAGAATGTAGGAAGTCTCAATTATTTTAAAAGGCAATTTTTTGCCTTTTACGATTACATGAAATTCGTTAATGACAAAAAATCCAAGCAACCAGGCTGGATTGCCTTTATCGGCACCTACATAATGAATTTTATAGTGTTCAAAGCGTTTATATAGCTTATTTAATAGTTTTCGATTCATTTTTACATCATATGAACTTTGTGTAACCTCGCGACAGTCTGGCATGTAGGTATATGCTTCCATGACCATCCATCCGCTAACATTTGCCTTATAATTAAGTACCTATAGATATGCAACTTGCGGAAAGTTTCAAATAGGAAAGCTTGTCGGAAACTTCCACAGGAAATGACATTCCACAAAACTTCATTTTGGAAATGGAAAATATCGATCTCCGTTCAAAAATATGTATAGATTCTGAAATGTGGAAATTTCGCAATTTTGGGAACTTCCCAACGGCACATCAGTAGTGAATACAAACGTAAAGAAAAGTTGTTCTAAGCAATTTTTCTCTGGACCGGAGCTGCGGGCAGCCTCGCCTGACTAATGAGAAGGGCTCGATCACGGACGTTCCGACTGACAGCTCTGTGTTTTCATGTGTGTTATCGCTCTTCCACACTAGCTGCCCTGTTCGTCTCTACGTACGAATATATAGATTAGAATGTACCGTGCTATGTATGGCTCGACAAACTTTTTAGAAAAAGAGCCAAACGTAGATAAAATCAGCAATAATTGTGTAGCTCGAAGAGCCGACAGGTGTTGTATTCAGTGGTCAAAAAACTTTTAAGTGTTAATTTTTTATATGGCTTAAAGAGCCGCATGCGTCGGCAAACCTGCCGACCCCTGGTATCGCATATACGTATGATCTATGTTGTTTTTGTACCTTAGATCTGTGCACTTGTGTACAGAGTTGTAATAAAGTGCATTGGGATAACTTCGACAGCGGGGTAATTTTGAAATTGGCAAATATCTAGTGAACTAGAAGCATTTTCTACTATAGCACGGATCCCTTTGTTTGACATAATTATTGAAAGTCATAATGTAATGATTGTCAGATTATCATTAGTCAGAATTCTGAAACCGTTATTACCTATTCAGGATTTTCGTACGGTTATCCTACAGATAGGTTTGGTTACGTTTGTTTTATGGTAATCCTGAAAAATTGTGTGGTACTATACAGCACGTCCACGGATGATTTTATTATTTCTTTTGCGGTACATATTCATGAAAAGAAATGTACTTTTATGTACTTATGTTTTTAAAAAATGTACTCGCACGGTTTTGGCATAGCGACATACAGGTCGTGGTCGTGCTAGGTAGATACTGCCTGGCACGACCACACTATATTTATGGTTAATTTAATGTCAAATGAATACAAAACAAATGTACTCAAATTGTACTATCTACAAGCACATCAAAATGTGACAGTCATACTGCAAAAATCGCTGTCATGATTAAAAAAGGTGAACCTAAGGGCTGATTTAGACGGCGCGCGAACTCGCATGCGACTTTCATTACATTTTTTTTGATCGGCTGGTTGAAATAACTAAAATCTCATGAGAGTTCGCGCGCGCTTAATGTCTAAATGTGGGATCATCAATGTAAAGGGACCTTATTGTCGATTGCGTTTACGCCGCACTGCGACGAGCAGCGTTGTATTTGTATCGGAGCATCGTTTATGATGGCGGAAACGATGCTACCAGGACAGACATGGCCTTCAAGAAAAGAGAGTTTTCCTAACTCAAAGGCCGGCAACTCACTTGCAACATGGTGTTACTGGTATATGAGCGACGGTAATTGCTTACCATCAGACGATTCGTTTGCTTGTTTGCGTCCTATATCATAAAAAATATTAGGAAGTTAACGGTTCTACGATATTTATAGATATAAGGTAAAGGGCCCCAAGTTCGTGTTAGTACGTTATTTTGTTAGTTTTGTTTCTGGCGCAAATAATAAGGAATTCAAATATTTTTTATTCAAATTATACATATGAAAAAAAAAACTGTATTATTTAATCTCTTCAATAAAATAATAAGATAATAACCAATATTTTAGTGATTAAACTGAGAGTAATACGACGGTCGAAACTGTCAGACGGCCGCGAACAGCTGTGTTGTATGCGTGCACTTTTTTTAGGCGTAAGGTGCGCGCTCTTACTTGTTAAGATTATAGGAAGGAAAAGCTAAACCCATTCGAATAAAAGTTTTTGGAGTGTTTCTGTGGGTTCCTTAGTAATTGTTTTGATAAGAAAAAAGATTGAATATATGCATAGAAATATCTTAAAATTGCAATAAATCGACTCACGAAATAGCGGTCATATTATTTTTCGTGTCTCCTATTTCGTGCCACTAACGAATCAAGGATTTTTTAGATATATTTTGAGTGCTTGTTTTTACATATAACAACGAAGATAATTAAAAATAATAATTATTTCATGAAGTTTCGTATGAGTGAAATTCGGTATGTGTTTTTTATCACTAGAATTCTTATAAAACGAGTTTGAATGTGACCCGAGTTTACATTTTTAAGGTATATTCCACGTATATTCTCATATTAACTACTAGCACAATTTTATTTATAATTCAATTTATTTGATTTATTTTTGTGTATGTTTATATTTAACATATAAGATAGTTAATATATTTTTTGTAATTTTTTTTTAAATGTTTTTTATTTATATAGGTAGTTTCGGCTTTTCATCAAGTATTGAAGTACCCATATGGTTTACGAAGTCTTAATTCGACCATTAAAGTCGATGAGTACAAAAAACTTTAAGCTAGCTCTCAATTTAACATTTTTTTTTATATTATTTTTAATTTGACCTTACAATTACTCGTAACTAGGTAAGACCGTTAAATATTTAAAATGATTATCAGAAAATTATCACCAATTACTCTAAGAAAACTTTATTCCGAAACAGGGGACACGAATTCACGAACTTAGAAGCTGAGCTGAATTTGTGTCACGAAATGGGAGCCAAATAAGAGGTTCACTAAAAAATTCATAAAAAAGTTTAAACTAAAACCCTATAGTTCATACATTAAATTATTAACAAAGAACTAATATAAATTACTCAAACGCTTTCAAGGTATTGTTATGCTTAGTAATATTTAAAAAAATATATACAAACTCTCAAGAGCCTTAACCTGCCGAAACAGGGGCCCTTTACCTTACCTACTTAGTGAGAAGTTGTAATACGGCGTTTATTAACCGTTGTCGGTTCTCCTATAAGTATTTTCATTATTGAATAAATTAAGAACAGGCCACTCACGCATTTTAAGTCGAAAAACGCTCGACATGTTCCATGTTGTTGTGTGTGTCGAGCGTTTTTCGACTTAAAATGCGTGAGTGACCCGTTCTTAATATATTTAATATGTCTGTGTCTCACGGAAGTTTTGTTATTTTTATTTAGTGAATGGATACAACAATTCTGTGTTGTGGCATTCGCCTACCCTATGTAAATGAGACAACCGCAACAGCCCATGTTAGTGTCAGTATTATTGTGCTTTTTACGTTGGCCTGGTGGGGTGTCTTTTCATGTAAATATAGACTCCTGTTAGAGAACGGGGTATATTTCACTAAAAATAAAGTTATTTATTGCCACGTCCTAGACCAGTGACAACACTAGTTTTAGGCACGGTTAGCCCCGGCCTTTTGTGGAATTTTCGATTGGAATTTTTAAGTGGTTACACGGTAGAAAATACAATCGCAAATACCACGAACAGAGTAAGTGTATTCCTCACTTAAAATAAATAAAAAACCGGACGAGTGCGAGTCGGATTCGCCCACTGAGGGCTCCGTACTTTTTAGTATTTGTTGTTATAGCGGCAAATCTGTGAAAATTTCAACTATCACGGTTCATGAGATATAGCCTGGTGACAGAGAGACAGACAGATGGACAGTGGAGTCTTAGTAATAGGGACCCGTTTTTACCCTTTGGGTACGGAACCCTAAAAAGAGCCTTTCGCATTGCGAAATATGACCTGTTTCCGGTTGTTGTGTCTATTATGATAATACGCTCATTACATGGCGACCGTGTGTATGGCTTGTAAACACTAACCGCGTCAGTTTAGTGCTATTCAGAAATTAATCCCATCAAAGCTGTTTACATTCACTGATTACTCGATACATTGCATAGTGAACACAATGATATAATACAGCTATTAACTGGACTGATCCAATGGCTAGCTCTAATAGACTGCCAGCCTTTCTATACAGTACAGATGTAGTGCATAATTGTTTTCCATCGTATTTCCTCGAAAACGTTCGCATTTGTCATGCTAGTTCAGTCAATGTCAGTGCTTTTTGTACAGAGACTGACTGAAATAGCAAGACACGTTCGTAAGTTTCCATCAAAATACGATGGAAAATAATTATGCATTACATCTGTACGAGCGAGATGCATAGAAAGTAAGTTACGCACACGCTAACGCATATGTCAGTGTCAGGTCATTGTCAAACTCCTGGTAAGCCTTCTAGTGTGTAAATAATCTGTGCCCGGGTCGTTATCTGGTGTCCGCCCCAGCGGCTGAGCATTGTTCCAACTGTATTGTTACTGTGCCCGGGAAAGAAATCCTCGAACAGCTTCATCAGATACCCGGATAAAGGGCCGGGTAAATTTATTAGCCTTGCAAGTGAAAAGTGTTGCTCGGGTTTTGTGATCGTATTGTTTATTGCTCCATCGTAAAAGTTTGTTTATCTTTAATGCAGAGAAATCGAGATTTTATGTTCCATCGAGTAGGGTGGTTACTGGTAACTTACCAACCTTTCTCGCGTCGCGCCCCCTTTTTATTTTTACATGCTCCAACAGTTCCAGAACAATATCTGTGGGTTCATTTAGCTTACCTAGTATTCCACCCATTTATGGTGTAGGAATGCTGTTTGGGAAGTAGGTAAGTAAGTAAATATCTTAATATCCTCGTAAATATCCTTTATTGCACCATAAAGGTAAAGAAGTTTTGGCGTGTAATGTTTATAAAGCATTTATTACAATTATTAGGTAGGTACTAAACATGATACTTATTAAGTGAGCTTTGACATTAGTCGTTATGAAACTGATGATTCTAAATGAGTTCCATAAACTCTGGTATAAATACATAGTTCTAAAAAGGAATTCCAAAATAAAAAGCAAAGGTATTTATTTATGTTGCTTTTTGACTATCTTGATGTGGATAGAAATAACATTAACTACTTAATAAACTTTTTCTTCAATTTCAAATGCAAAAAAAAAGAAAACAAGTTTGTTACTTATTTAATACAATTAAATTTACTTCCTCAAGATTTCGCACAATTTATGATTACTTACACCATTTCCTTATGAGTCAGCTCGAAGTTATGAGTAACGGGCAAACTTACAAACAGTCCGACTAGATATTAATCTTAGTTTATATCTTTCAAAAGTTACTAAACGCGCGTGGGTGACGAGAACAATAGTATAGGTTTTTATGTACATACGAAACTTGATACAAATTAAACACATTTTCTGAAACTTCACATGACGCTATTTTTATTTGTCTAATTAAAATGCCATTATATTGAATAAACATATAACCTCTTTTTTTTTTATTTGTACTTACAAATAACTCAAACTACATTCTTATACTCTTTACCAAAATAAACTGACTCCACAAAATCTATATCTATCTATTTAATTATTTATTTATACATTTTATAAAACGAAGTCCCCCGCCGCGTCTGTCTGTTTGTATGTATTTATGTTCGCGATTAACTCAAAAACTGAAAGTATTTTCATGCGGTTTCCACCCATCTATAGAGTGATTCTTGAGGAAGGTTTAGGTTAGGCGTCACAAACCCGGTTTCACCGAAATCGAAAAAACCGGAAAAACCGGGTTTACAGCCAATTGCAAAAACCGGGGTTTCACTTTAATAAAACCGGCTTTTTCGAGTTTTTCGATTTTACAGTTTTATATACATATTTTAAAGAACAAATAAAAAAAACCAATAGGTACATTATACGCACTAATTGCATGAATGAACAGCGTTTTAGTCTCCAACGTGGTCATCTATTTGCCCAGTTAGATGCCCAGATAGGCTGCTTAGGTGCACCTTGAAGTTAGGCTTCAATCCAGGATGCTTCGGAGATATTTAGGAAGGAAGTTGTGTCGGAAAAGATTGCCCCTGAATTTTACTCTCAGCTTCTTGTTGGCTAGTTTGTTGCGCTGGTGTAAGCAGGACATCTCGGTCTTAGAAGTGCAGGGACACAAACGCCACCGAGAGAAATAGTCAGCTAATAGATCCAGGTCCTTTTCCAGGCTATTTTGTTCCATTTCCAAGCTGTCTTTTTGTGTCACAAGGGTCAGGTCATCAGCATAAGCAAACTTCTGCGATGTGGTGTTAGGCAGGATACAACTCAACCATCGGTACATATTATCTGACCTATGACAACTAATACTAGGCGGTGTTGAGAGTGTGGAAAATCCGCTAGCACGTACAGTTCGGCAGCCACTGGGGTACCGTCTATTGCTCTTGTTGTGAAGACGTTTCTTTGCCTTTGTTAGAAACGACTAAAACAGTGTTGTTCCTATCCGCCCAGTCCATGATCGCTTCCTCGTTGGCGTCAGATTTCCTATATCCCCAGCTGGTATGGTGTATTCAAGTCTCAAATGTAGGGGGATGGGTATTCCAAGTAAGGAAGGGGTGGAGTAGGCCAGCAGCTACGTGGAGGCTTATATATGTTGCATATTAGGTATATAATTTGTTTAGGTTTACCCGTGCAAAGCCGGGGCGGGTTGCTAGTAGTCTAATATATGCCATAATTGTATGATCTTCATCAGTAGCTAGTTTGTTTAAAAAATCCAAATCACTATACTTAAAGTTGTGCCTATAACATCTGAAGAGTTCTTTCGACTTTCGTCATTAAATCATGATGTGATGACAGTGGGAACAAATATCATTTGAAACCAATAAAATAAATTTCCAAATTGGTCAAGACAAAGATCCCGACGAATCGAGAATACCTATTCTCTTTTTTAAAATTAGTTAAAACTGAAACAGGTGTCGACAGCAATATTTTTTACCCCGTGTCCTTACCGTTAACATATTCCGCAAAGCAGTAATTTACAAACAAAAACATTAAATTACGAGCTCACAATTAACAAAGCATAATCGATCTTTATCCCTCCGAATAGCTTTCATTTTGCAACGCTCGGACGAGTTAATAATGCGGGTTGAAGTGGCGTTTAGTGGTAACTCGCAACTGGGCCGATTCGAAAAGTAACACGTTTAGTTAATACTCGTACAGACTTACGTTCTTTTAGCGCTCAACGCTGGTTAGTTACGTGATTGGTCGAATAAGGTCTTAAATGTGTTCGGAGCTGAAGGTTTTTTGGGCGTTTTTGAGGCGGGTCGGGCATAAATACGTGTCGGTCGGGTTCGGGCATTTGTCATTGCACCTCGGGACGTGTCGGGTGATGGATGGAGGGCATTGTTGCCAGTTTCAGGCTTGGGTTTTGGTGAGTTTGGGTCTTTTGTAAACCAACTATCGGTCCGGTATAGTAGGTAACTGAATACGTTTACAATACAGCCTCTTTCGAACTACATAAAATCGGATACAGGGAATAAAAATACAAGATTGCACATAGTGGTGTAGCATATTAAATATATTAAGAACGGGTCACTCACGTATTTTAAGTCGAAAAACGCTCGAAATGTTTCACTCCATGTGAAGCATGAAACATGTCGAGCGTTTTTCGATTTAAAATACGTGAGTGACCCGTTCTTAATATATTTAATATGTCTGTGTCTCACGGAAGTTTTGTTATTAAAGTGGTGTATCATGTTGGGGAAATTTTTAAAAAGTTGGAAAAGTTCTCGGAAATTTCAGGAAAACATAATTGTGTAAATAAGGAAACTTTTATTTTGGAAACGGTAAATTTCGATCCCCATACCAATACAGAAGTTTCCGAAAATTTTCAATTAAATTTCGCAATTTTGGAAACTTTCTGACGGCATAAGTATCATTATCTAGAATTTAAACATGCAAAAGCATTAAAAACCTTAAATTAAATGATAATTTTACTATTGTATCTACATAAATGGCAAGTAGATCTATATGAGAAATTCCCCACAACGTGACCCAATTTCATTTCCGGCAATATTTATTTACAGATCGAATGGAACCGTAAATCCAATTTTATCTAAACATGAGGCATGTGTAATTTATTACCGCATTAGTAATAAAACCGCATAGATATAACGAGATAGGGGTTGCGTGACTTAGAGGGTATGGGTAGTTCGTGGAGGGTGGTCCAAGGACGAGCGATGCCACTCCTTTGTGGTTGTTGTTAAAGGTTATGATAGGTGAGAGTAGGCTAAGAATCATAGCATAATATGTAGTTACGTTTTATAATTACACAAAAAAATCAGCCTATACACGCAATGCAGTTACAAGATTGCCCTTGCAGGGTACATACCATACTTTTATTCACCTACGTAGTAATAGGTAATATGTGCGCGATATCTTTGGCTTTGTGAATCTACCTAGTTTGGTTCAGATGTTCATAGCAAAAATGTATAATATTTTAGCAGTTTTTACCCGCGTTACTCTGCATATTTATTTTGTTACTTTCTATATTTATAAGCGCAATAAATATCCTATTATTACTTCTTTTCAAAGTGGACAAACGCCTTGAAACCTGAAATAATCGCTATACCAAATACAGGGTGTCCCTAGCCATTGGACAAAGCCGAAATGTACACATGCATTAGGGTATTTAGAACCAGTATACACAGTATCATAACAATCGGTGTAGCGGTTACGAAGAAATTAACAAATTACGATTTTTTTACTTTGGAGCAACCTGTATGTGTTAGTAGGTAATAAATAGCATGAAACCTTCTTCGACCGTTTTGATTATCTTTTTATTTATGACATTAATAAGATTCTGACTTTTGACAAATGTCAACATTGCCGCACATTTTCAAACAAATTGTCAAAAGCACTGCCAATGATTAATACAGTGTGTTTTTTTTGTTGTCAATTATCGGAAATAACTTTTGTTTGCTAATTTATTTTTTTATCTTTTGTTTTAATTAAAAAAATATTACCATTAGAGCATTTCTGAGAAGTAACCCTACGTGGGATTTCAGGGTTTGTCCAATGGCTAAGGTCACCCTGTATATTTTAAGGTTAACCAGTATACTAATTTATTTATTTTATGGTTAAAATTAAAACAATTAATCCTTTTGAAAGCTAGTTTAATTACAATTCGTTTATTTAACTAATACAAATTCAACTGACTAATGTAAAAGCGGGCGGGGCGGCGGAAAGCGCCGAAATTTTAAAACGTAACAAATATAAGAGCCTCGGTAGCGAGTATAAAATTGTTGATGTATTGACCGAAGAGCTGGCGGCTACCTCGCACTACGTATCAACATTGCGATACAGCGAGGAAATGCCGCCAGCATCCTTGGTACAATGCCTCAAGGGCCTATTTTAGATTTAAGCTAGTTATTAATTTCTTTTAGTAATACCACTGTACATATCTTGTTTGTAAATAAATGATTTTTCTTTAACTAATACAAATGAACTAAATGTGCTTTTCAAATTTCCTTAACAAATGTATAAATAGGAAACAATTAGCATAATGGGATAAGACAATTGAAATGAATCACTGAAGCATGACTCAGATATAGGCAGCCTAACCCGTATGGCCACATAATTAACCCTCTCCATTGTTACAGGTGAGTGAGCTGAGCGGGGGCAACCCTTCGACTACCGCCCGCACACAGGTAAATGCGGACTTTTATTTACTGTTAGCTTCTGTCGCGCACACAAGCTAAATGTTATTGGATGGCTTTGCAGGAACATTGTTGTTTTAAAATATTTACTTACGGCCCGATTCGAGCTTTAATACGATACGAGATAGATATGTCAGTGTCAAAAGTGACGTTTCTTCAAACAATAACGTCACTTTTGACAGTGATATATCTAATCCATATCCATATCGTATCTAGTACGTATCTAGACGTAATATTTGACGTATCTTAAAGTTCGAATCGGGCCGTTAGTTTTAGTTTCAAAATATTATCATATATGTATAACGTAAATAATTACTTATGAAAATCGTCTAACACAGGTAACTACAGGCTTTTAGTTTTTAAGCATCAAACTAATATCTGTCAGTCATATAGCTTCGGTCACACGCACATAAGCTAAAATGTTGTCCCGCTCTTGCTGTTGGATGGCTTTGCAGAAATACTGTTTTTGAAATACATCATTTTAATATTATGCTTGAAGTCTTATTATTTTGATGACCGGTTTGGGGCCTTATTCGAGATGTAATGTCAAATTTTGACAGCTGTACGTATTTGACAACTCCCTATTTTTCCCACTTCGACGGGAGATCAACTTGAAACGTCAGTTATCGCTAGTCGAATATCCTGGCCTAGTGTGTAGAGACCCTGCCTATGATTTCGATTATCTCTAATTATATTATTTTAAACCAAAGCCTTATTTTATCCTCCGCACTCCGTAGCTTTTTTAAATTTATAAAATCAGGGACCAATGATTTCAGGGTGGGTAGAGACTCAATAAATTTGACGCAATTACATGCGTACAGGCAATTTGCGATAATGACGCCCCGCAAATGGTAGGCTGCGGTTTTAACGTGCCTCTTAATCTGGCCAATCACGGGAAACTACATATTGGCGAGATCGCGATGCGGGTTTGCAATGAACATACCTAACATATGAGATGTGTAATCTATAAAATATCCGTTCTTTGTTCCTATATTTAAATTATGAAAATTCAAGCAGTTTTCGTTTGATACGATTTCGTATTTAGAAATCCATATTAGGTTTCTAAAAGCCTTAGAAGTAGTACCTAATATTAAAAAAAAAAAAAATTTATTCCTTTTCAATCCTGCAAGCTGTCTATCTTTGACATTTAGCTGGAGATTAAGTATTTTTAATAGTCGTGCGAGGTGCGATATCCTTTGATACGCCCATCAATTTCATAAAATCTTATATTTATTTTATAAGATCTTGGGGTGCTTTTCTTTTCAGCCTTGTAAAAGTAGTGTTAGGTCGTTCCTGGAAGGTGTTTTATAACATACGTACGTTACTAGAATAATTTCGTTAAAAGGGAGAACGCAATGAACCGAAGTAGAGGTCTGATTTAGATTAGTATCAACAAATACAAGATAAATCGCACGCGATTTGACCTCCTTAAACATAAGAGGGGTGTCATATAAGTATGCATAGTCATCGGCCTTTTAGTTTCCAATTCACCGTGAAAATAAGAGTTTAAACATTAAAGTTTCTTAAAAAGAAAAGTTCAAGATAATCTATGAATCATGTAAAAAGTAAAAACCCAGTCCTTAGACCCGCACTTTGTAGCGGTGCATGTCCTGTGTAATTACGTCGGGTGCCGGCAGGGGGCGTTCGTGCTCCGTCGTGTACTCTCTAATGGGGTTGTACACGCCACGGTGAAGTACGGTCGCAATACGTATACGATTTTCGCCTCTATTACAACGGAATAGAGTCTAAGTGTAATATGTGTGTGGACTGTACAGTTTTTCAACCCCATTGCGCGAAAACAAAGGCTTTGCAAGTTATGGATTATATACTTAATCAAGGCTGAGAGTAAGAAATTGAATCAGGAGGGACTCGACCACCTTATTCAGCTATTTATAGTATTCATTGAACCACACGGCAGCTAGCTTCTACATGATGTTCACTTAAAGTGGTACCATGGTCACTATTAGAGCACATGTGGCACATGTTAGATAAAGTAACGATTGGGGAAGTATTTAATGGTGTTACCGGGATATGGTCAAATCTAACACTTAAGAATTAAAATTATTTAATTTCATGGTTCTATACGAAATAAATATCATTTAATACTACTTGCCTAGGTAGGTAAATACCCACTCATTTTCTTTTAGAAGTTTTATTCCAGTCTGTAAGAGTAGACTAATCTATTTTTATCAATGTGAGTTTTTATCAATCAGGAAAGATTTAGCGCTAGCTCTAAACGCCCACAAACGCCCACTGTGTCTAAATAATAAAAGTCTGCTGAGACAAACTGTTATCGTCATTTTGCTCGCAAATAATCTATAATTACGAACACTTATTACACGGCCATTTCGCGTAGGTATTCTAGCTAGAAAACCTCATAAATAAGGCCTTTATGAATACTCGTAAATCTAAGGGATGGCACGTAAATTAATTTATTTTATTTCTTTACTTTAGCACCTCTGAAATGCCTCTTTAAGTGCTAGTGAGATCATTTTGTAGCTGATATCCATTTAGAAATTTCGAAATACATAAATAGATAGGTATCAGCTAGTGCTATAGACATAAGTTAGATACACATACGGGCTCAAAATCCTCCCTGATTTTGAGCCTGTATGTATATCTAGGACATGTCACAGTGTCAGCTCATTTCCTCCACTAGAATAGAAAACATCCTATTGTGAAGCAACTGGAACTTGCGATATGCTCCGAGGCGGTTTGCCCTCCTTCACTGAGTGATACAAGTTTGCCCTACATTAGTTGTGTGTGCTTCGGAACTACTGACAGGCCTTCTCCGTGACGAGGCTGGTGTTTATCAACTATTTTACAAATATTTCTTTGCGGCGTTTTTCCCATTGTTTGATTTCAAAAGATACTATAATACTTAGACCCCGAGTCAGGTCTGATTTTCGTTAGTCATAGCTTCTCGTAACTTTTGCATACTGTTTATTTACATAGTGAAACAATATTTATACTAACGCATGTAATTTTCAGCCTTTTACTGCAAATAGATTATTGTTTGGTTATCTTCCGGGCGATAAGTGGTTAAGGTAAATGTAATGAAATCTTGTGAAGGTCAGTTGCTGATGCGTTGGTGGCTTAAGGAACGGGAGTTGTCCAAACATGTAAAAAAAATCATATCCTCCCGGTTGAAGCTTGCTTGATGAAAAATATAGTTGGTTATATAACGGTGGATTACATGTGCATCAGCTGGTGGTGATCAGGTATTATTAGTATGCCTTATGAGCTTATGACGCAAGGGCAAGGCCCGAGAGTTTAGGCAAAGAGCAAAACGACACTTTGATGCAGTAGAATAAAACTCTAACATCGCTCGGGCAGTGTGTGAGTTAGACGAATTAAGCCAGCTTATTCAGTTCAGAGCAATGCGAATGATACACACATTCAGCACTACCAAAGGTTAACCGGACACAAGTTAATTCATCCCCAGCAATTTTAGCTACTAATTGACCTGGCCTGCCCTCTCACGGCGAGGAGCGGAAACGGATAGACCCGGCAACTCCTAGACTATTCTGGCTTTATTGAAATAGCAACTTAGGAATGATTTGTTTTAAGGTTCAAAATCAGAACTGCGATTTTAGGGTTGTGGATTATTTGACCGGTAACGTTCGAAAAATGAGCTTTCACGAGCTTCATTGAATATTCAGTTTTGTACAACAAGAAATAAGGTCTGTTATCATAAACGAGGTCCTTATAGAGGTTGTAGCCATTCTCAGTCGTTTGGTTTAATAGTTCGTAAATTTTCACCAGTTTTCTCTCGGAAACTCAATTAATATTTTGTTTGGTTATGTTTTCCATTTCGTAGATAACTTTTTAGGTTGTTTTGCGAATTTCAAAACGCCCTCTAATGTTTTCGGTTACCTACCGTAGAATTTTGTTTTTTTTTTTTTTTTTTTTTTATTTATTTACATGCGAATAATATTTATGTTGGAAAGTATTGGCTGACATTTACATGCAATTAATATTTTGGAAATTATTGGCTGACTTTTCCATAATTAGTTTTGCTAATGCTTTGTACTTCTTCCTTATTAATTTTATTATAATAGGGGATATTACTGCAATGTTCTGCCGCCTGAGTGCAGCACTACCGACTCAGTAAATTCATAGACTAACTTATACATACTGTGCCTTAAACTGTTTTTTGACAAGTTTTCACAGACAATAAAATATGACATTGATGCATCAAGGCGGTTTGTTAACAAGAGAGCCTACCGGTAAACCCGAAAATCGAAATTTAGTTATCTGCCTCTGTAAGTGAATGTCAATAGCGGATGCCAACGAATTGTCAAGGAATGTCAAATTGTGTCAAAATGCAAGGAGTGGTGCCGAAGCACCAACAAAAAGATAGCAAGAATACGACGAGAGTTAACTGCAATGAATTATAATGTTGATCTTATTAATAATTACAGCTAGCTTGAGTGGAAAATTGCGATGCGTGTGCAAGATGACGCTCTACTTTTTGGATAAAGTACAGATGCATCGTTTGCACCAATGACCTTTTATTTATGTAGACGTGTGACGTTCATAGTCGACAAAACTAAAATTTGATCCAAGGATTTTGACAACTTGACAGGTTGGCGTCACCTATATGACTAACTAAATATAGGTTCCGGAACCTATATTTAATGGCGCACGATCGTGCGCCTGGTACCATATCTACCTCAATTTACTTACATCTATGGTTTGCACGGAGATGTTGTTTTGGGTCAGTTAAAAGTGCACATGCATAGCTGCAGAAATGTACATCTTTGTACAGACTCTTTATCGCTCGAACCTGCAAGAGTGATAGAGAGATTAGATAACGAAATTTCGATTTTCTTGTTTCGCGGTAGGCCATGTGATTGACGTGACGTGTGATCTGTCAATGTGGTTTGTTTACTGTATGTGCCACAAAGGTGCCACCAAGGTGCCACCTACGCAGAGCTTTGCCTAATATTCCCTATTATTGTCTATAAACACAGGTATAAAAAATACACAGTAAAGTACATGTTTTGATTTTCGTAAAAAAAAAACTGTTTAAGTATTTCAATTTCTCAGCATTACAATTTTTAAGCCTTCGTCTATAGACTATAAAGGGCCCGAAGTCACCAAGGAGTGAAACAAGGCATTGACTTCACCTGAAATAATTAATAGTGAAACCCGATGAACAGCAAATCAACACAAATCGTGCTTTCCCTCTCTGTTGCATAACGTGTGTTCCAGCCAATGACCTTTTATTTATGTAGACGTGTGACGTTCATAGTTGACAAAACTAAAATTTGATCCAACAATTTTGACAACTTGACAGGTTGGCGTCACCCATACGACTAACTAAATATAGGTTCCGGAACCTATATTTAATGGCTCACGATCGTGCGCCTGGTACCATATCTACCTCAATTTACTTACATCTATGGTTCCAGCGGGCGACAGCTTGTTTTGTAAAATAAAGTCAGGCATAGCGCTACTGTTTGTTCCTTTTATTTGAACCGCTTTGTTTTGTTGTAGAGGTGTGAAAACATGGAATTTCCACTAGAGCAATATCGCTTCAAAATAAAATATAGCTTCAATCCGATTCCAGTCAATATTTTTCATCAAATTGAGCGTTTGCCGTCATACAAATATATTTTATTGCAAGGCAAACTGTCGAAACCACGAATATTTTTTTTTAAAGCAACCGTAAGTTTTATTTCAATACAGTAAGGTTGTGTTTTGTAGTGAATATTTGGCATAGTATGATGGCATTCGATACCGTGTTCGCAGTGGCTCGGAACTCAATAAAATCGGGGAAATAAAACACAGGCACTCATCGGGGGCACGCCGTGCACGACTCAATCGATGCGGCTTGCACTCGATTGTACGTTTCAATCATTCGGTTTATGGTCGTACCAATTTTTCTGACAATGCTCCAACTGAACAGTATACGACAGAGATTTTTGATTCAAGAGTGTACGGTTACTGATGTGCCGTCGAAAAGTTCCTACAATTGCAAAAATTCGACTTGGACAAATATTTTCATATTTATGTATAGGATTTGAAATTTTTCATTTCCAAAATGAAAGTGTTCCTTGTTTCCAACTTTTTGTATTTGTATTTATATATTTGCTGAATATGGGTTTACAAAGGTGTACAATAACATATTAATTAGTTCAACCATACCCTGCTTGGTGTAGCATGCAGAATTTAAAGTATAGTCGTACTATAATAACATAAAATTAAGATAAAAATATTAGAAATAACATGTCAGATTAATAATTAACATTAGAAAAGTCATGCGATTCATTATTTACAATTTTAAATTCCTATTACTATTCCATTTCATAATCAAAGTATTCATGTATGGAATAAAAACACATGTTATTAAGCCATAAAAATAATTTCTTTTTAAACTTGTTGATTGGAAGGTCTTTTATGTCAGCTGGCAACCTATTAAATATTTTTATACACATGTAAAATGAACTTCTAGCTGTTTGTTTGAGACATGTTTTTGGCAAAAATAGTAGATTGCGCTGTCTAGATGTACGGTCATTGTAACCTACCATATCACAGTTTTTTTTTTAAATGAGTTTCATTGAGGCGAACAAAAAGAGCCATTTCATATATGTACAAGGATGGTAGTGATAACAATTTATTCTTTTGCATTACTGGCTTACAGGATTCCATTTGTTTCATAGTGCTCTTATACATCTTTTTTGCATTATGAACGCCCTTTGCACATCAAATGAGTTACCCCATACTATTATTCCATATCTGAGTGTAGACATAATGTAGCTGTGATATGCCAGTAATGCTGATTTCCCCACTTGCTCGATGTATTAGACGTAAAATTTTTCCCCTAGTTTGATCTAATTGTCGTTTTAATACGCCCCTATATTGTAAATAATTTCATCGAAATTGCTGGAGCCGTTTTTGAGAAATTACCAAAAAATATATGCAAATGTATCTGAAAAAATATAGATGATAGTTAGATTAAATATGTGCCGCTACTGTGTGTGTGTTTTTAAATCCATTGGTAATTAACTGTAGGTACCTCATCAGTGCTAGCACGGCTTCAGTCGTAGAAATTATATTGGTTTTAAGTTTCAAGTTGAAATAAAAACTGAACTAACGAATGCAATGAATAGCTACCTTAACTTTCTTAATTAGAACACCCCTTTTAAATTGCTGCAAAGCTTTGTTTGGTCTGTGTCTATTTATTTTTAAATAATATTGTTCATAGTACTCGTACTCGTATAAGGAATATAATTAAAATGAAATGCAGATAATCAATACTACAACTTTACAGAAATTCCCATTCAAGGTGACCCATTCAAATTGTTTTTGAATGTACTATACCATATAAACTGAAATAGATGTCATAATATTAAAGAAAAAGTGACCAAGCCCTCCAATAGCCGAGGCCGGAATCGGATCTACAACTTAAAGATGACTCACGTTAGACCGGGCCGCGGCCGGGCCGGAGCTTCCAAAGCTTCGTTTTCTATGGAAACCACCACGTGATCACCGATCAGCCGTCATAGAAAATGACATGTCGGACGCCTCGGCCAGGGCACGGGCCGGTCACGGCCCGGTCTAGCGTGAGTCATCCTTGACGCGGCTATCATCTTGACCACTAGACCACCCGGCCACGGTGATACCCGCCCAAATAAAATAAAACAATTCGATTTGTTCCATTATTCCTATTTTTGCGCAATGCAGTCTAAACTCGTCCGTCACCAAAATTAATCCTTAAATCCAAATTGACGAATAAACGCTGGAAAATTGTAACGATTATGGTTTTATCGTCGACCGTTTCAATTTCCGTATGATGTTTTATTTAAACAAACCACTTTATTCCACTGGCATATGTCATAAAAGCAGCGTTATCATATATTTCGCGGTTGCGCACACATTTTTATGGCAATGCCATGATTATAAATGCGTGTTTTGGCGAATTATGTATTCCGCTTCTGCCCGCACAGCGTTTATTGTAATACCTTTTCTTTGCGAGAAATAGGAGAACATTATTATGAGAAGTGCATTCTATAAGTATATGTTATATTATAAAATCGTAAAAAAGTAGGATTTGGTATAGATGTAGTGGAGGAGATAAGAAAATATTTGACCAATAGAGGTATTCCTGAAGATCGAGACGTCTATTTGTCATTTTATTAATTTCAGAGACTTCAGAGCTTCAGAGACTAACTCGCACACCTACAGTATTACTTTTCCGCGAGTTCTAGTTAAAAAACTCACTTTTTCAAGTATAGTAGAAGCATGCCAAAGAAATAGACGTTTCACACATTTTTTTAAATACCCTTTTTGTTATGTCGGTTCAAAAAAAAAATTGAATCTATACGGTTGACACACGATACCATTACTTTAACATTGTTTTAGTTGGATTTATCGACCTGCAAGTTCTAGATAACGATACGAGCAGACTTCGCACTCGCTCGGAAAAACTCATGAAAAATAGCTTGAATTCCGATAGATTACACAAGTCCCAAGTGAGGAGAATCTTTTCCAAAGGGCTTATTTCTCTATGAAGACCATACAAAAATGAGCCCTTTAGAAAAGACACTTCTTAGGTATTAGTGTCACAACTTTCACAATATTGTTTTTGTCGGATCCACCAAGCTTCAGATAGCTAGCTATGTTGATACGAAACTACACCAACACTATTTAATTCGGGAGTCCTAGAGCCTAAAAAACATTTTTTTAAATAGTACGTTCAAACTGTAGGTACCTAAATATAAACTTTTCTAGCTAAATAATAATTCATTTAAATATAATTTGAATCTAGACTGTAGATACCATTGTTTTAATAGCTCGGATCCACCACGCTGCTGCTAGCTAGCTATATCGCTACGAGACTTCACCAGCACTCGTTCGGAAATTGCATCGCCGTTTTGCTCGCATTTCTCGCACCGGCGCTAATTGCGAGCAATCTATTGCGCCTTAATGTGTTTGCGATCGCTGGATTTATTTCGATTATTCGGATCGTATTTGCGGAAGCTTTAGTTTTATTACGATAGTTTATTTAGCTTACCTTCCCTTCGCAATGTTACATTTCAGGTTTTTGAATAAAGCGACTATTACGTGGTATGTCCTATTGTTATTGGTTCAAGCCTTACCGAGTCGACGTGTTTTAATTGAAAATAATGATTTCGACAGTTTAAACATTTTAGAATTTGCCAGCAGTATTTAATAGTAATAGATTTAATTAAAACAACATTCAAGTTGGATCAAATATGAAAAATATTTACTCAGAATTCTATTACAGTAGTAATAACAATTTCAGCAACATTTTAATATGAAGTCCTCTAAAGCAAATTTAATTAGAAATGCTTTGATTGCAAAAGTAATAAAACTGCAAGTTTTACCCAATATTTTATTATGATTTTAATAAGTCGTTCAACATCAATAAGCAGACAAAAATGCTATAAATATACCAGCGTTAACCAAACGCGTGATATTATTAGCTATTAGCTGCTGTAATGGCGGGCGGGCGGAAAAGCGATAGCGAGCTATTCATAAGAAGTTTTCTACGGCTGCATTAGGCCGACCAGCGTAACTGTAACCTCGTAGTTAACACATTCACTGCCAGCGACCTAACTGCCCGCTTCAAACTTTAAGATACATCGATTAATAGATCTAGAAACGATATGGAGTAGATGTGTCAGAGTCAAAAGTGACGTTTTTGTTTGAAGAAACGTCACATTTGACACTGACCTATCTAATCCATATCGTTTCTAGATCTATTAATCGACGTATCTTAAAGTTCGAATCGAGCCTTCAGTGGGTTCTCTGTTCGTGGGCCCTTTTCTTTACAAGGCTGAAAATACGTATTACGGCTACGTTCGTAGCGCGTAACTCGCGGTGACAGTAAATGTGTTAAGGCTCATTTAGACGGTGCTTGAACTCGCATTTGAGTTACTTCAGTAGCCGCAATGTAACGAAGCTCGCACTCTGCCTCATCTGGGCCTTTATGGACTTCGGTTTTAGCACCTAGTGCCCAGCAAGTAAATTACGATCAATTTTGTCCATGGTACGTATGTTAACTAAGAGTCTAGCCAGTGTAACTCGTTGACGTTTGCTGGGACGTCAGACTTTCCGTGACCACAGCTGGTGCAACTCAGCTGAAACGTCGGAATTTAAGGTAAAAACAATGAAATTATGTCGCGGTAGACCCGTTTGTGTAATTAAATATCAGTTTTTCTGGACGAAGTTAGTCCAGAAAAGCAGAATCCTCAAGAATTCCCAAGAAGTCACCTTCGCTCCTTAGTGACTGCGCCAACTCACTCGCAGTGCGTCTTTTTGGCACAGATATTAATGTCACCGAATGCTTTTCGAACTGACTTCGGTTTGTCGATGATTTGAGTTCATTGTATAGCTACTTTTTCACGCTCTAGAATGACACGAAAAGTTATTTTGTTGGTCGATATCCATCCCCACCATGATGGTTAGGCCATATGATTTTTTTAAATGGATGTTTGATAACCCTAACGTCCTAGGTGATAGTAGTTACAACTCTTCTTCCTCGCGTTATCCCGGCATTTGCCACGGCTCATGGGAGCCTGGGGTCCGCTTGACAACTAATCCCAAGATGAGGTATGCACTAATTTTTACGAAAGCGACTGCTATCTGACCTTCCAACCTAGAGGGGAAACTAAGCCTTATTGGGATTAGTCCGGTTTCCTCACGATGTTTTCCGTCACTGAAAAGCAACTGGTAAATATCAAATGATATTTCGTACATAAGTTCCGAAAAACTCATTGGTACGAGCCGGGGTTTGAACCCGCGACCTCCTGATTGCAAGTCTCACGCTCTTACCGCTAGGCCACCAGCGCTTCAGTAGTTACAACTTTACTAGTTTAATTATTTTACTGGTTGAGTTTCCAGACGAGTAGAAACCGATTCATGAGTAGGGAGGCAGTCAACGCCAATGGCTCGATTAGCGGGGAACCAGCAACGGCCTATTGTTTAGCGGTAAATAATATCCACCGCAATCTACACGGTATACTAAATCTGGTTCAATAAGCTTTGTTGCGGAATAAATCAAATCTATTTAGGATATTAAACGCGATAGCGCTCGGTAGCGCCGACCATCGGGCCTATTGTTTAGCAATAATTGCTGTAACCAAACTGATATCTGTAAAGCGTAGGGTGTGTTTTTTTAAGTAAATCAGGGTGTTTAGAAAAGATGCCAATAGTTCGCTCCGTGGCGAACGATACGGTACAGTCAACGGTAAAAATATGGGTGTACAAATCATTTACATGTAAACAATTGACATGTTGGCTACGCACCCAGGGTAGACCAAAAACGTTCTTGGATCAAGTCAGATTTATTAATAATTGCCACATGGCTAGATTGGCTAGGCCCACTGCTGGAGACCTATTAGAATTATAAAAATAACAGCTAGGTTGTTACGAAACTATGGTATGTCCTCTTTAGTTTAATTAGAAATATAATATTAAATGGATAATCTCAAGAGAATCATTCGCCAAACAGAGACAGAGACAGCGTATTTTCCTTAGAAACATAACTTTCTCCAATTTTTTTTCTTCTCCCGTCCGTTTCTCAAAAGCTTGTACCTTGTAATACAAGTGGAAGTCGCTTTCTTAGTTAAAAAATGATCTATCGAGCACACATTAAAGTGATTTCATTAAGATTAACTGCTATATACAATAATATCAACAAATGTACGTATGTACGTACGTAACGTACGAACGGTAAAATTTTACTGCTTTGTTGGATAGGCTCATACGGAATTGTTTAAACTGTTTAAAGCATTAAACTTTGATGCAATTTCAATCGTTTTAAACGATTTTTTTCTCAGTGAACCATCTCATAAGAATACCTACCTGAGGAATGTAAAAACGGGTCTGGACTGGAGGAAGCGGGACAATCCTTTTTTGACCTCTACAGGTGCGCTGGATAATGACTATAAGCCCTAAGCTGAGATCTAATCCTGAAATAATGGCTTTAGCAAATTGCTTTTTAAAACATAAATCTAGCTACTGTGAAATATTGTATAAGGGGTTTGCACGAATATACAGATAATAGGATGTTTGTGATTCTGATTATATCGGGTGGAATAGAACGAAGGACTTTTACGCAAACGGAGAATTGTTTAGGCTACGTACTTTATTTTTCACTTATTAATCACGTTAATTTTTCTAGCCGTTTTTTAGATACAGTTTGTTAAACATTAGTGTAAAAATCTGAATGTTTTAACCCTAGCAAGTAGATCCTATTAAATGACATGACATGCGTCAATGTTAAATGTAAATAACTTTGTAGGGTTGTCACTGATATAAAATATATTTCATTTTAATGATTTTATTTTACTTTTTAATCCCGCTTTACGATTATATTAAATCGATTGTAGATCACTTAGATAACACTATCCTTTCAGCTCAGTCTCTAAAAATGTTCCACCCTATATATCGAGTTTACGTATGGTGTCGCTTAACTTCAAACTCGGGTAAATCACTTCGATCCTCTCAGCAAATATTTACCCTACTACCTTTTCTTAATTCCAAAATCGCATAATCTGACAGATGGATTTGCCCGAGTTTGAAGTTAAGCGACTCGTATGTTGTTTATTTTTGTACATAAAAGAGCGATTTTCTTAACATTGACTGGTAGAACCTATGCTGGCGCCACGCCATCTTTAAAATACTTCGGCCTCGGCTATTGGCAGTGGGGAGACACTCCTGACTTCGGGCAAACTCGGCTCCGTTCGGCTCAGCATTGCTCCGAGCAATTATTAGGGTTGACACAACGTGGCGTCCCTTTGCGTGCACTACCACAGATAAGATAATTACTTGAATTTTGACAACCCTAAATAGTCGAAAGGGATAGTGCCACAAGTTAGAAAGTAGGGATGTACCGACTAGTCGCCGACTAGTCGGGAAAGCCGACTATCCGGCCACATTTGTAGTCGGCGATTAGTCGGCGACTAGTCGGCAAAAATGGCCGATTAGTCGGCACTTTATTAGTGAAAGAAAAACAGAAATAAAAGAAATCAACTGGCAATATTTACCATATTTTTTATGTTTATTTTACTAAAATACCTATTCAGGGTGCATACGAAAACTTTTGTTCATATAATTGACCGTTTAATCGTTATCGTATGTTGGTGGGCTGGTGTTTTCCTCTACAGGTCGATCTCAACAGATTCTCGCGTTCATGTGCAAGCTCGATAGTAATGTTTTTTTATTATTATTCAGTTTTTTTTTAATGGTGGAGCCATGAGGAAGTATTCATGTTATTGCAAAAATTTAGAGACTTAGTCAGGGCACGTTGCACGTAAAGACGCTGACCACAGGGGATAGGTTCTTAACTGGCGACAACGTACGAGAAATAGAGCCTTGGAAATACCTTCTACAAGCTGTACTGACGGTCTGCTCAGGATCGCAAAATAAAAGAACTAAAGACAGAAATTGAACGAGGATTCTTGTGAAGGTCTTTGAACGTGTAGAGAACACCTTTTAGCCAAGCTAAATTATGATGAATAGCGCAACCCTTGAGCAAAACTATTGTTTTTCACCTGAACTTATACGAAACTAATGATCTGGCCGACTAGCCGACTAGTCGGCCGACTAATCGGCCATTCGAGCGCCGATTAGTCGGCTAGTCGGCTAGTCGGCCAAATCAATAGTCGGTACATCACTATTAGAAAGGGATATCATATCATGATTCGACCCTGAACCGCTGTCAAACTTCGGTTTTTTAGGTTGTAGGAAGTGTCCTTTCTGTACGGTATTAGTACTTATTCTGTGCTATTGGGCTCATTGGGTTGTCGCGTGTACTAAACACAATAAGGTTTACATTTCATTTCTAACCGCAGCTGCATTACTGTCAATTTTACTATGGAAATTGACAATGACAGCGACGCGTTCCGTACCGGTAGTGCAGCTGCGGTTAGACATGGAATGTTACCATAACTTTCCCGCATGCGTATGCGTAAGTTATGTTTCGCTTTTTGTGGCTATGTCGATCCATACTAAAAAGCACTTTAAGACATAGTACATTGTAAAATTATTTCCATTAGCAAGATTCAGTTAACGACATTATTACTGCAATATCATAAATCTTTGCTGTCTAGACTAGATTGCAACAGACGCACATTAAATAGTTAGCCCCTGTCGTCTGAGAGGAAATAATAACTCTTAGCATTAGGAGAACAATTGTTTTTAAAAGAAAATTGTTATTTTGTTGGGTAAGTTATTGTTTTGTTTCTTGTATGACTCAGACTCATTCGTCAAGTCCGGGCTTATATTATATGAATCGACTAGAAACCGAGAAATTTGTAAATCAATGTACAGTCTGCTATAAAAGTTTCGGTAGAAACCTTTTAAGTAGGTATAGGTATTTATACCAAAATCGGCTGTAGCCTAGTTATCGATCATGCAACTTGCTAGAAGCTTTAACAGTCTGTAAAAAATATGAAACTGTGCAAAATATAGTTTTCAAAGGTACATTTATTAATCCAATAATTCTTTTTCAAATTGTATTTCGGTCGTTACAGCATTTGAACATCGTTATTTAAATTCATGCTTCAGCAGATTTTTTAATAACGGTTTGTTGATTCGTAAATTGAAATGGCTATAACTGGCGTATAACGCATAACAACCCTTATGTTACACTGGAAAACCAGTTCAAACGTGTACTTTATTGTGCGGGAATACGGTATAAATTTGAATGAGTTTGCCGATATTACATAGTCGTTCTGTTCGCTGGGACAATAAGCACTTGTGTATACGTATTTTAATATCGGGGGATTTATATTTACAATTAATACATATTTGAATATTTGAATAATGAATATCAAGTACGTACATACGTACGCTCGGGTAAATATTCGAAACATTTATTGTGATTTTATATTAACCCTTTGTAGTTCAGGTAATACGCATTGTAGGTGAGGATTTTTGATCCTCTTTTTCCTTACCAAAATCATAAAGAAGGGTCAAAGAGACCAGTGTACGGATACTGTGAGTGTTGCGTGCCGTGGACAATAAACATTAAACTTTAACGGGTAGCTGCAATTTCTTTGTCTACCCCGAACATTTTTATAAACTAATTTCGGGTAGTTTAGTGGTGTTTTATTAATATCTCCGTTGACATTTGTTGGGACGTCAGTCTTTCCGTGACCACAGCTGGTGCAACTCAGCTGAAACGTCGGAATTAAAGGTAAAAATAATGAAATTATATCGCGGTAGACCCGTTTGTGTAATTAAATAAGGGTCAAAGAGGCCTAAATAATGCACTACCTTGGCTAATTGTTAAAGTCTCGTTAAAGAGGTAAATGGAGATATTGAAAGAAATATCAATTAACTCGGGATTCAAACCCACGACCTGATTCCTGATCCCATCATTCTCAAGTTAACTGAGCTACCGTATCTCCGCTCGTTAATTTTTTATATTGATTACCTACATCTTATTTAAATCTATATCCAACAAAAAATAAATGGTCCACATTTGTGCAGATTCAAAAATGTATACGTATTTATCACTGATACTTTTATACATTATACTTTTATTTATACATTTTATATGTATTTTGCGTTAAAATTTTATAAATGTCACTTCATTATAACTTCACCTTCATGTCATTAGACAGCACATATCACATTACCTCGGGAATTGTTCCCATCTGTTGCCAAGATCAGGCGAGTAGAGCGCTCAACCGAACCAGTGTAACAAGTGTAAGATAGTGTTGGTAGGACTCGAGTCTTTTGGGTCTCTTGACTCGTTTTTATGCGACTCTGCGCTTAAAAACTTCCAAGTCTTTTAAGTCCTTTCCTCGAAAAAGAAGAAAGTCGAGTCCTTTATTTCAATTGTAATATTAAAAACTTAATTATTGTTTTACAGTTATTTTACTTTATACACTTTTGTGTCATATTACATTTTATAGGTAATTCTTTGTATATCACTCTGTTTTATATGCCTCTAGCCTACGGATAAAGACTTCGTCGAAATTGTTGTATGTTTTATCTAAAATGAGCATGTTATTAAATTATGTGTACGTAACCCATAAATTTCATATGGAGATAATGAGCTTTGGGAAACTTTTGTACATAATTTGAAAGTTCTTTTTAATGGATTCAAGTTTTAAAAAAATACTCAGGTCTCGATAAGAACTCAAGTTTCGACTAAACTGCTACAGTCTGAAAAACTGAGTCGAGTCTTGCAGAGGACTCAAATGACTTGGGTCTTAACCAACACTAAAGGGGCCCACTGATTAATAGTCCGCCGGACGGTATCGTTCTGTCAGTTGTTCGGAACTGTCAAAATTTTGGTCTAACTGACAGGCCGATACCGTCCGGCGGACTGTTAATCAGTGGGCCCCTTAAGTAGTGTAAGAAAAACTCGTTGTTACTGGTCTTGGGGTCCAATTATACTGGATACGCAAAAATTCAACTCACTCGCACTAGCAATAATAACATACGGCAGCTTTAATATCACTTGCAACCGTAATATAAGGTAAAGGTACCCGTAACTGAGTTAACCTCTGAGTGCCAGTGAGTGCCTTTACCCTCCAATCAAAGTGCACTCCCAAAACGAATGTGGCAACTTCAAACTTTGCTCAAACACTATTAAATGCTATATAGGACTAGGGTTGCCATACGTCCGGATTTGTCCGGACATGCGAGGATTTTTGACCCTTTGTCCGGATTGCGGCCGGACTTGGCAAGTGTTCGGATTTTTAGGAATGACCTTATAAAAAAATGTTTACGTGATATATTTATTAGGTACAAAGTCTACGCCAAATCTCTGTTACAAGAAATGTCCGGATTTTTAGGGTGATGTCAGTATTTTTATCAGGACATTTAATTCTTCCATATGGCAACCCTATATAGGACGGGGACAAACCTTAGAGCATTTAGTAACTGGAGACGCCTTGGCTGTCATTTCTGTACAAAACAGTCTGCTGATTTTTGCAGGGGAGGGGCACGTCAAATGTATGGCTATTTGTACATGATTTGCACGTAACTTACAAATAACCATGTCAGTCCATACAAAAGTTTGCACAATTGTGCGAGGTTTTCGGCAGGGCTCTTAAAGGCGACTCCGGTTATTAAATGCTCTAAGGGACGAACCTCAAGGCTTGTAGTGAACATTCGCATAAAGGTTGAAGGCTATTGCGACCTATTTGCTAGTTATTTTAAAAGAACTATCCTTCTACAGACGCAGCATTCGAATTTTACAGTTGATATCGATTTGATATCAGATATTGAAAAAAATATAGTCATTTCCTAACACAGAATGTGACTATAAGTAATATTAAAAATTTAATTGTTTTACTTATTCTTCTTCTTCTACCTAGCGTTATCCCGGCCTTTGCCAGGGTCCGCTTTCCTCCACTTTGCGCGTTCCTGGGCATCGTCTCGGCTCGGGTGAGCCCGTTCACGCTCATATCTGCTTTCACGACATCGAGCCATCCTTTTTTAATTGTTTTACTTACTTACTTACTTACTCCTCTGGCGCAGCGACCCAAAGTGTGTCTTGGCCTCCAACACGACTGCTCGCCACTGATCCCGGTCCTGTGCCATTTCTCGCCAGTTTTCAACCCGGAGCTAGCGCAGATCAGCGTCCACCACATCCGCCCATCGATCCTAGGTCGGCCGACCGGGCGGCGTCCTAATAGGTTTTCCCTCAAACGCTCTTTTCACCGCCCGATCACCTCCCATTCGCTCAAGATGGCCGAGCCACCGAAGCCTTTTTAATTGTTTTACTTATGATTAATATTTAATATTAATTATATTTACCTTTTGTTTCAGGTAATAACTGTAGCAATGAAATGGCGGTCAATAACAGTCAGAAAAGATGATTTCTGATCATGGTATAATAATATACTCCGCCTGGTACTCCACTCCCGTCTTTTCTAGGTCACCTAACTGACACAAGGCTACGTCATCATGCGACAGCGCTATATGATAATATGCGATAGCGCTATATATAGCGGCCATGTTATTGTGACGTAGGCCTGTGTCACTCTGGGAATAGAAGACCATGTTTTATTAGACTATGATTTCTGATAACAGCGTTTGATGTCAACCCGTACATATGTATATACGTAAGCTTGTTTGTTAATGCTATAACCCTTTAAAGGGCAACGGTCTCAAAAAAGACCAACCTGTAACATCATATTTTTGTATTTTTTCTTGTACAGAATTTTTAGGACTATAGATTGGCGATGAGGCTTGAATAGGGTATTTTCCTACTAGTCAAATCAGTAACTTTTTTAGAACTGTCAAAACGATTTGCTAATATGGAATTATTAGAAACATTACATGGTGACGTCACGGTCAACTCACCTACTTTTTATATTTCTATCCGATTTATTAAATAGAACTTGTGTTTAAAAATAACTCCTTTCCGTGTTTTTCTAATAATTCTGGTGTTTTATTTCATGCATGGTGTAATAGTTATTTGTACAACAAGAGATCAAAGTTTGATATTTCTTCGAGTGCTTATTTTGAGTCCCGTGCAAGCGAAAGATTCTATAATAGATTCACGAGCGTAGCGAGTGAATCTAATTTAGAATCTTGAGCGTAGTAAGGGATTCAAAAGCGCACGAGATGTAAATAACTTTGATCTCGTGTAGTACACAAAATTTTTCACCCTAAGCAGTGAGAACATACCTAGAGGGACAGAGATAATAGAACCCAAGTATATCGAACTTGTATTAGACCCCGCATGTTGAAATGACTATAAAGGTCACTTGAATGTCATTTTGTCTCACTCAGTGAGCAAAATCGCATTTTGCTCACTGAGTGAGACTCAATCAGTGAGCAAAATGCGATTTTGCTCACTGAGTGAGACAAAATGACTCAGTGAGCAAAATCGCATTTTGCTCACTGTTTTTAAGAAGCAAAGTACCCTTGTTCGAGCTGCTGAGGTGAAAAATAATTTGTTTTAAATACAGTATAATACCCTATTGAGGATATCTTTCAGTCTGGCCCGTTAAAGCGATAAAGATCTAATTATTGTGCACCTACTTGAAAACATATTAATTGCCAACATTTTTGAGTATTGTCTAGGTCATATTATACTGGGTGTTTTTATTGCGAGGCGAATCTGTAGATCATATTAAACTACTTTTACAATGAGCCGCACCCCGAAATCCTGATGAAGAACATTGATCGACATCGAATCTCCACAAATATATTAATGAACTAGTTTTTATTTGTGATTTCATGGAAAAAATGTTATTATAACATCGTGTGACAGGGACAACATGATAAAACACTATCTAGAGTCGGACCAAGAAAAGTCTGCAGCGGATTTGATAGCCCACGCAGTGCAAGTGTCATTTATACGTCATAATTTCATAGAAGTTTGACGTTTAAAATAACACGTGCACTGCGTGGGCTATCAAATCCGCTGCAGACTTTTCATGGACTGACTCTACACTATCATGTAGCCAATGCCAATGTGGCCAATGTGGTAGCACCATTAGGTTTGTTACAGAGTAAAAGGTACTGTATGTCCTATAATGTACATATACCTAATATACAATATTATTCCCCTCGAAATGCGTACTAAAGGAATAAATATATCTTAAGGTTCTTACGCACTTGACAAAAAAGTTCGCCTTCACATAATTTTGCCCCGTTGACCTTTGCATTTAAAATACTCCTACTTTTACGACAGGGGACCTTTTATGTAAACACGTACACAGTTTCCAAACTAGCCCGTAGCAAACTTCAGTAAATGTATCGCAATTTGACGTAACCCTGCCGATGACAGTTTGACAGGTTGGGAGGCGCGGCCGTCCGGTCATCCCCGTTTTATTAAAACGGTTAACCGGTGCCGACCCCTCGCTTTAATTCAAGGGATTTATGATCTTATCCGTATGGGGATAAGTCGTAAAATAGAAAAACGCAATTGGATAATCTCTCTGTTTTTGGAAGCTGGCATTTTTTCTCGCTGAATAAATTCATGGGATGATCATTGTAGTATTAGAATAAGATTTAAAATTAAAGAACGTGATTCTTTCTTATTTTACAAGCACTTTTCATGAATGAAAGCGAGTTTAGTTTAAATTTTAACTTAATAGGGGGTATTACTGCAATGTTCTGCCGCCAGAGTGCAGCACTAGCGCCTCTAGTAAACCATAGAGTAACTTATACGTACTGTGCCTTAAACAGTTTTTTGACAAGTTTTTACAGACAATAAAATATGACATTGATGCGTCAAGGCGGTTTGTTAATCTGCCTCTTTATCGCTCGAATATGCAAGAGTGATACAGAGAGGTTAGATAACGAAATTTAGATTTTCTTGTTTCGCGGTCGACCCCACATTGTGATGGATTGTGGTAGTGGAGCCCCGCCCTATACGCAGTTTCACGTAATAATTATTCCCTATTGAGGGAGTCATAGTAGTTGTAACTCAAGTAAGTTGAGATTTCACCAGTGAACGGATTTCATGAATTCAAATTAATTTTAGGTAGGTATTGTATAACTTGAAATCACTTGTTTTGGCGTCAATAATTGTTTTTGACGTTGGTAATATTGACGAGAGAAACTATTGGGAATTTGAGTTAGAGAGTAAATTAATTTGTCTAAGTGACTATTCCACAACCAATCAAATATTAATATTACATATTTCTGACTAAGTAATTATTGATTTGTTTATCAGGGACTTAAAATAAATTATAACATATTTTGGAATAATTATTTTAAATTGATATAATACACGTATTTATAATTTAAGAACGGCAATACATTTAAAGGGTTAAATTCGCCTTTCTACTGCCTATCCTGTGTCATAAATTTATATTTTGTGCTTTGTACAATAAAGAGTTTATACACACATACATACATACATTTATTATGGGGCGTATTTATTTATTTGGGAAACATACAGCATATAATAATACAATAAGGTAAAAGATATAGTTGGAACGAATATAAGCCAAAACAGTAGTGTATAGTATCATAATATATCAGTGGTATACGCCTAGGTCGCATAGTACATCTGTGTACATTCCTGCAGTGAAAGGGTTAATTCTCAAGTAACGACTCGGAACAAATAGTACTTTACAAAGTAAACCCTCATGATTCGCACTTTCTTAATTAGTAGTTGAATTTCAGCAAATTCTGGTCAGAGTTCGCGAACTACACAAAATTCAACAAAAAGTATTTTTGGCAAGTTCATGCTGATTTGCGAAAATGCATTCAGCTTTGGAAGTGCCGCAGCCAAGTCCTATTAGAATAACTTAATTGACGTCACTTTTAAAAGTTGTGTCATGAATTTATTGAATGTTGAATTTTCTTGATGTACTTTCGTAAGTTTATAATTGTTCTTTCTATTTCAACTGAAATAATTAGACTCCAATAAAATATGCATTTAAAAATATGAAACGGGACTTTGTCATAGAAATTTGTATGGTAAGGTACCTATAATGCTTTTACTGTGACTGTAAATGTTTTATATTCTGCTGACAGCAATATTTTCCCCCACTCTTCATGACAGCGACACAGAGTGGCACAATGGAATATAAATCCTACATTAATTCTCATATACACCGAGCTCATGCTGCGAATTGCCTAAATACGCAAAATAAGTTACGCAAACACCTATTGGAGGAGATTTATCGCCTGGAAACAAATTTGCGTAGCTACTTTTTCACGACGCCACTTTACGCAAATATTCGGCAAATCACGTGCTTATTCCGTGTGAGCGAAGTTTTGTTGGGCGGGGGATATGTAATCATCTGCAAAGATGTTTTTCGCTTTTAATTAATTTAAGCATATTGATGTTTAAGATGTAGTTGTTTATAATATAATATTTCGTTTGGACAAACAACGTGGGATAGAAAAATGTAGGCGTTTACATTTATTGCCACTATAGGCATACAAAAAAAGATTTTGGCTGCCAAATATGATGTCTGTGTGGGCGTTATATCAAAGTAAACCCGCTCAATTTTAACACGATACATTTAGCACATTCGCATCACGTACCTATACACCGCTTACGTTGCTAACCCCCCATTTTTCCCAAACGTTTTATTACAAAAGCAATCTTGCTGTATATAAAATAAGGTCTACCTTTCAGGGCAATAAGTTGAGAGTTGTAGGGGTGTGAAAGTGAAGTCGATATGGCGCCTGGTCGGTTTAATAACTGGTCACACGCTTCGCCTCGTGCTTACTAACCTATGAATTTTACGGTGTATTGGGTATGAAAGGTTGGTGAGGTCATTAATATGTTGTTCATGACGTAGCTCTGAAATGCCACGCAATAATTATGAGCCACGATCCATTCATTTTCTGAGGACGAGATACCTAATATTTTTCTGTAGCAGTTTTCTTCTGCGATATTTCATTGTAATGTTACTATATATCGGAGCTTATTCTTAGATAGCAATAGAATGTGAACGAATGTGCTTGTTGGAATGCTTCATATATTTCTCGCGCAAAATTGGCATTCTAAACATGCATCCGTGCCAATTGCAGTCCGCATTGCAGTCCGAGAATTAGCTACCTCGATTTTTACTGAAATATATTAATAGAGAAGGATCAATTTTTTTTTTCTACCTTATTTTTATGAATTTCGTTATAAAGCATGAACTGATTGAATGATAACATTACGAAGTAAATAATAAACATATTACTGTACAACAAAAGGGTGAAGAACAGAAGATAATTATAAGTACATTAGAAAGTACAAAGTCGAACTTATCCCTACGAGAGATCAATAACCAAAATCTATAAGTAATATAAGTAATGTCACATCATTACATACCATGAAATATAGTAATAATACTTAATATATACCTTTGTAGTAATAATTAATAGCGTAATTTTGTTAACTCATTCTATAGAAAAGTTACCATGTATGAAAGCTTGTTATACCGACATTATTTGGCCAAAAATAATAGGTAGTTATCCTTTAGAATCTTTAGATGATCCATTTAGCTCGCGTCAGTGAGCTGTTTATCATGTTCCTAGCTCTAGCACTAAATTCAATCTGCTCCGTTCCAAAATGAGATTTTAATGAACTTTAGTCAGATTTTCGTGAGCGCACCAAATTCTTAGTTCCTAGTCGGCGCACGTGCCCCTGCGGCTAACTGCGCAAACTTGGCCCCGCACTGCAGTGCATGCGTGAATCCTTAATGCTGACACATTGTGGAATGCTAGTGGCCCTAGTGGTTGTAGTGGTTTACCGAAGAATGACATTTGGTATGCGTAATGTACTATCGAGTCATTGCGAGTATGTATAAGTACTTAAATTATACCTACAGATAAGGCAGATAACGGACGGTAACATTTAAGATTTTGTCCTTAGCATTCAACTAATAATATTAACTTTAAAATACACTATTTTGTGATTCCACAAAATAGTGTATTTTAAAGTGTGTGTAACACGAACAAACGTAACAAAGTGTTCAAAATCGAAGGCAATACACAAGAAAACAAGTTGCTTTTAGCTTTTTGAGTATTTGTAAACAAATTGGAGTATGTTTAATATTTGTGTTAAGAAATTTGAAATCAATAGTGAAGGGAATATGGTTAAATTCATTTGTTTTGAAAACTAACGAAGCAGAAGAAACGCACACTGTTCCGATTGAAAATGGTTTAAATTACCTATATTGAAGTAATTATTACTACGGGTAGGACTGGGCCTTAGGTTGGTATTCCAACTGTCCAATTTTTTTGTCCAATGTGTAGTGCGTCTCACTCTCTCACTAAGCAAAATGTGAGACGCAAATACACATTGGACAAAGATATTGAACAGATGGAATACCACCCAGGTACGAGGTTATAGGACTGATAGATACTTGATAGTTTAGTGCCAGTTTGCTGCAAGATTCACAACATATATAAATTCAAACCCTCTTCGAGAACAATTTATCGTAGGCACGACTAAGCTCTTATCACGCTGATAAAGAGTCTATTATCGTTCGTCACATTTTGCAGATAAGATGGCAAAGTGTAAACGAATTTATGGTACCCAAGAGACCTTTCCAGTAAGGACGCCTGCTGTATGTATAAACCACGTGTAAGAAAGTTGTGCGTATAGGTATGTATTAGGCACTTTAAATAGGAGAAGAAGTTTTATCAATATCATGTATTTTAAATAATCATTGACGATATAATAATATTTTATTTGATGTTGCTTGTTTATTTACTTTTAAGCATCGCCACAAATATTTTAAGTAAGTACCTACTAACTTTTATAAATGAAACAGCAACCATTTTTATCGGCTATCTTTTTTATACTTTGAATATTAATTGCCCATGTTCGAAACTCGAAACGCTTTCTTATTTTGACTTTGACTTAATATATAAGATAAGGTACATTGTAATTTCACGAGACATTCTCACATACTGCAGGCGTATTATGGTTAGCTTTAGCTACATGATAAAATAAGTGTCACTTTTTAACACCACGCGATTAAAAGAGACAGGCGCTGCCATTATCACGCTGTTACGTAGATAAATACGACCATTATATCCAGTACAGAATGCACGTGACCAATTTTAAGCTGGAGGTATCCGACTCAAAGGACCATTTGCGAAATACAAGGCACGTTGCGTTCTATGTTTTAAATATCATCTTATAAATTATTAAAAAATATTTTAAATTTTATTTGCAATTATTTTTTGTGCATTTTTTTTACTTTGTCTTATGTGAAATGGATATAACACTTATTATAACCAATTATTCATATAAAAAATGTACCCAAGATATATAAACACAGTAATTTTAATTAAGAAGGCCCTTATTTCCAATTGCTCTCTGATACACGAAATTGTAGCAGCGATAAAGGGAACAATACACTGAAAGCAATACGGCGCTCGTAAATCTGGTCTGACGTTAGATGTGCCATGATACGAGCTCCCGTGAATAATACAAATCAATCAGTATACTGCCCCTACAATGTTGGCGGATGTAACCTACCTACTTTGTCATCTAATGGGATACGCTTTCATACGCTATTTACTTTTATTTTTGAAGTAGAAAAATCATCCTCATTAATAAAAATATACTTACCTAAATTTAATATTAAGACCAATATGGTATATCCACCATATAGACCAATCAATCCTAAATAAAAAATAAGCTATATAAAAAAAGTGACCCGTCACCAATGCTATAGGAAGTAATATGTAAAACAGAACCGAGAGCCTTATGCTCTGCCCATTACAGGGACAGAAATTGGCTATTTCCTGCTACCTTGGAGGCAAACGCGATTTACTTTTATGGAAGCTTTTTGCCCGTAAACTACGTAAATATATGGTAAACTAATGGGGGCGAAATAGCACTGAACCACGTACACTCTTGATTGTTACGGCGATGTGTGACCATTGTATTTATTGAACTCTCAACGCCCAATATAGCCGACGATAGCAGTTGGAGAAGGTAACTGGTCTACTGGCGCCTCGCTCGAAACCGCAGTCGCCCCAGCCTACTAGATGCCCATGTGCGAAGCCCTCGACGAATATCTTCAACCGCCTCGCGATAAAGAATAAACTACACGATTTAAAAAACTGACTTTTATTACGCGGTACAAATATAAAAATACTCCTACAACGATTAGGCGGTACAGCTTCGGATCCCTCAGGTCTTCCTTGGTTTTCTTCCTTTGGTTTTCTTCCTTTTGGTTTTTCCTTTTCGGCTGCTCCTGGTGTACTGTACGATCCGAAGCGGTTCCGTCTTACTTTTATACGAAAAATCAAGAAAGAGAGTCACCTACGATAGGGAGATAAAATCATGTCTTAATTCGCGGAATTAATCGGCCTGTGATTGGTCGCTTACGTCATACGGTCATTTTCGGGTGAATTTTCATTATCCCGCTATCGTTCTGCGACTCATATTACATACATCCGATTAATTACTGACTTAAAACTATTACAAATAGTTAACTACGTTCATTAGTTATAAAAACAAACGATAACAAGTTCACTAGTCCTTACGACTTGGCTTACAATAGATAGGAAAGCGGCCGAAATGAATACAATGGATGGTTTATGGCCCTTTTGCCGACTCGCAGGCCTTTGTCTACCTGTGACTGCCTTATGATTCTTATCTAACTAGGTGACTAGGCTAACGACCTATAATATCTACAAATATTGTTATGATGTAACTTTAACAGGTTACGAATTAATTAATGAAACGTGTATGTTTCTAAGTGAAAATTACGCTGTATCGGAGCGCTGAGCTCGAATTTGGCCGACCAATGAGAAGCGGTCATTCTGTCCCTTTCGTATTGAGACTTCCTTGTCTTGATCCGCCTTTCTTTGGTTAACCAATGACAGAGCCTACATTATTTTACCAAGTTTATAGTGATTACTTGGGAATTGGGAAATAGGTTTAACCATGTTTTTTCCTAACTTACTGGGTGACCTAAAACTTATTACGAACCTACGAGTTAAATAACGGATATTTTGAATACTTATGACTACTGACAATCTAATCGCGGTTTTCCCTACCTATCAAATAAATCTTTATTGAGAATACAGTCTTAATCGAATTTGATCTTAATCTAACTTATAATTATCCGCGTCTTGTCGTAGCGTCGCTAACATTTTGTCCCCGCAGTCGAAGACTCCTGGTGCATGGGTTGCGACGCGATGACCGCCAGCTTGCAGCTCGGCCTGCGTAGCGTCCCGTGCCTCGTTCTGACGTCTGCGGAGCGAACCCTCCCGTCGGGTCCATGATAGACGGTCTCGACGACTCCTTTAGGCCACACGCTGCGTGGTCCGTTGGGTTCAGAAATGATGACAACATCTCCCGGCTGGATCTGTCGCCCTCCGTCGTCGGATGATTTGCGTGGTGCCAGCAGTGGAAAGTACTCCTTGGTCCAGCGCCGCCAGAAGTGGTCTGCTAGCGCCTGGGCAGCCCTCCATTGTCGCTTGTCGTTTTCCTCGTAAGCGCCAATCATAGGTAAGTTAGCGTTATGAAGTAGAAGAAAGTGCGCAGGTGTGAGACTTTCTTCGCTCTCTGGGTCGACGTTCACGTGTGTTAACGGCCTTCTGTTAACGATATTCTCGATCTCTGCCAGTAGAGTCTCGAACACTTCGGTTTTCAGTGCTCTAGTGTTGAAGGTATAGAGCATCGCTGTCTTCACGGTGCGTACCATTCGCTCCCAAGCTCCGCCTGCAGATGGGTTGCCGGGGGGAATGAATTTCCAATCCATTCGTCGCTGCACGCCGTAGTGTTGCAATTGCGGAAGCCATTGCCTGTAGGCCTCGCGCAGCTCGTTCGATGCCGCCTTGAAGCAGGTTGCGTTATCGCTATACATAACGCTCGGCCATCCTCTTCGTGCGGCGAAGCGCCTTAGCGCCAGTAGAGCGCTATCCGTAGACAGGCTATGTACAGTTTCGAGGTGAATAGCCCGAGTTACTAGGCATGTGTACAGACACACCCAGCGTTTCTCTCGTCGTCGTCCTATGGTCACGTACATAGGCCCGAGGTAGTCTTGCGCGGTGTAGGTGAATGGCCTCTGGTAAGCCTGTAGCCGCTCGGGTGGTAGATCGCCAAGGGGCTGCGCTCGCGGTGAAGCTCGACGGAGCTTACACAGCGCGCAGTCTCGCGCTACAGCTTTCACGGTAGGTCGCAGTTGTAATATCCAGTAATGTTGTCGTAGCTGATTTACCACTGCCTCGTTATGAATGTGCGCCATTCGCCTGTGTGCGCGTTGGACCATTAGTCTGGTAAATGAGTCCTTGCCGTCCAATATTACGAGTCGTACCGATGTGTACAACACTGGAGCGTTTCCTAACCTCGTCTTCATTCGCAGCACGCCGTCGTCGCACAGCTCGGGTGCTAGATTGTATATTCGCGATTTCTTGTCCAAATCGCGTCCTGCGCTTAGAGTGCGCAGCTCGTCCGGGAAACTTCTTCGTTGGCTATTCTGTAGCCACATATGCTCGGCTCGCTTTATGTGGTTCACTTGCAGCTGCAGCGTCTTGTTCTTATTTTTCATCTTATCTATGAAAAGTAGAACGTAGGCCGTCGAATTCATTAGCCTATCGTAATTACTGAAGCGTCGTATGTCAGGTAGCACGCTCGACGGATCTGACTTTGACGTAGTAGTAGATAACGTAGTCTCTACTGTGACTCCGCTTTTCCTTTCAGGAAGGTCTTCAGTCGGTCTGCCTATTTCTTGACTCGGCCACTCCACTTCTGGTCGGTGAAGAAATGACGGTCCTTTGTACCATTCGTCGTGAGCGGTGATTTTCCTCGCCGGCTTCCCTCTCGTAGCGTGGTCTGCGGGGTTCACGTCGGTTGGCACGTACATCCACGCCCGCCGGTCCGATTTTTCAGCTATTTCAGCTAAACGGTGTGACACGAACGGCTTGTAGTTTCTTGCGTCGTCTTTGATCCATCCTAGCAATACTCGAGAGTCCGTCCAGTAGATAATTTTCTTGACGTTGTATCGTTGCTCCTTTTTAATCGTCTCGGCCAGTCGAACTCCGATTACTGCGGCTGTAAGCTCTAGTCGTGGTACTGACAATACTTTCAGGGGGCAAACTCTGTTTTTGCCCGCTGCTAGGCTGACTCGTACATCTTCTTTGTTCTCGATACGCCAATACGCCACGGCGCAATAGGCTTCAGTTGACGCGTCGGTAAAAACGTGTAACGTGTATCTCGTAGCTCCGCCCGGTGACTCATACCTTCTAGGTATGCGTAGCGCCGCTACGTGTTTCAGTGCGTTCTGCCACTGAAAAAAGTCTTCAGCTTCTTTATCTGGTAGCGGTGCGTCCCACGTAGTGCCTTTTGTCCAAACTCGCTGAAATATCATTTTAGCGCTGATGACGTAGTGAGCGATAAGTCCCATGGGGTCGTATATGGACATTATCGCGCTGAGAAGTTCCCTTTTTGTCGGCGGCCGTTCTTGCGTCTTCACAGCCTCGGGAACTCGCAGCATTTTCGTGTTGTAGCCCAGAGTGTCCGTCCTAGGGTCCCACGTCATGCCTAGAACTGTAGGTTGACCTTCGCCCAGATGCGTCGGTCCTTGCGCTGCGTGTAGTTCGTGCTCGACGCTTGCCAGCATTCGCGTACTGTTGCTCGCGTAGCCTCGTAGATGAAAACTGCCCTCCGCGTGCGAGTCTCGCACTTGTTGTGATACTCGTAGCAGCTCATCCTCGGTCTCGTACGATGCCACGTAATCGTCCATATAATGATTATTGTGGATGTCGTAGACCGCGTCCGGATATTTGTCCTGGTTGTCGAGCGCGTTCCTATTACGCACCGAATGTGCGAGGAAAGGCGATGACACGTTGCCAAAACAAACTCTGTTTAGTTTGTACACCTGGGGCTCCATATCTCTTCTAGTGCCGCGCCACAGGAAGAGTTGGCTCTGTTGATCTTCTTCTCGCATTTGAATTTGCAGGAACATTTCTTGTATGTCCGCGACCACCGCGAAATTCCATTCGCGGAATCGTAGCAAAATTCCTAATAGGCTTCGTAGTAGGTCTGGCCCCGATAAAATATAGTCATTCAGACTATTTCCTTGACTTTTTGCCGCGCAGTCAAAAACGGCTCTTCCTTTGCCTTTATTTAAATTAAATACATTAAAGTGCGGCAAAAACCAGGTTCGGTCGGTCTGCGGCGGCTCCATGATACGTTCCGCGTATCCTTTCTGTAGTAACTTCTGAATTTGGGCTTCGTAGTCTTCAGCGAAGTCCTTGTTGCGCCGCATTTTCATCTCCAAGTTGTGTAGCCTCGACCGCGCCATTACGTAACTCGGTGGTAGCTTCACGTTGTCCGACGCCCACAGTTGACCGACCTCGTACCGGCCCCCTGCAGTCTTGCGTACCGTAGCGTTGAAAATGTCGATGGCTCGCTGATCGCTCGGACTGACGTTTTCTTTATTCGTTACTCCTAACGCTTCGATCGACCAATGCTTCTTAACTTGATCGATTAATTCGTCGTCCTCTGTGCGGCAATGAAGTACGGTTTGCTCGATCGTGCGAAAGATGCGCGGCATTCGCCCAAAAAATACCCAACCCAAGGGTGTCTTCATTGCGCAAGGCTCGTCCTCTCCGCCCTGCCTGATCTCGATGGGAGTCTTCAGGTGGCAGAAATCGCCTCCAATCAGCATCTGCGGTACTCCTGTACCCACGTAGCATTCGTCGCCCAAATCTTCTAAGTGTTTGTGCTTCATCAATTCGGCCTTGTTGAGTGATTGCGATCGTATGCCAAGTCCTTCTACGGTCTTCATGACGATCTCGTGCACGGTGCCTCCTCGCAGCGGTCCCACTTGCGCCTTTACAGTTTGCGTGATAGATGTGTGCTTCAGGTTTCTTATCCCACGTAGACAGAGAGGTTCGTCTTCGCCTACTGCTCCGATTTCATCTGCGACGTCTTGATCTATCATGGAAAGCGTTGACCCGTCGTCGAGGAAAGCGAATATTTGAGCCGTACCCTTCGGCCCCGTGACTGTTACAGGCAGCACCTTCAGTAGCACGTTGAAGTTTGGGGTTGACGACACGTAGACGCGCGGATCGTTGTCCTCTCGGTCTGTAGGCCGCGACTCCGTTTCGGCCGCTGCCGCAAACGATGACGTCACTCTCGGAGAGGCGACCGCTCGATGCGTCGACTGAGCTACCGCTATTGTAGCCCCACTGCTGTTGTTCGCCTGTGTAGGCTCGGTGTGCAGCAAACGGTGATGCGTGTGCGGGCAGCCTGTCACGCCGCACCCTTTCGCGTTGCATTGCGACTTCAAATGTTTCGCGTCCATACATCTGAAGCATATACGATTGAGTCTTGCCCATTCCCATCTAGCGCCTATACTCTGTGCGGCCAGCTTGCGACAATCTGTAGTAATGTGATTGCCACCGCAGTACAAACACGTGCTCTTCGCTGTGATTTGTCGAGCCGCATACGTCGCCTTCTGCCCTCCGCTGCATCGATTTGCGGCCGGAGCTGGAGTGGGGATGGGATAGCGCGGCGCGGGCGCGTTCAGCACCACGCCACACACGCCAGCCTAAGCTGCCGGTCGCCTTCCCTGCGTCCCCGATGCCCGGCCCCGCTCAAACGGTATCACCGGGCTAGGGGTCGCGGGGTTGGATAAACGATCGGTGGCGAAAAAGCTGGCCTACACCAGCAGCACTGACGTCCTCAAATTGACGTCCACTGACCTCCCCACGCGGTGGGGAGCGACCCGCCACAGCCGTCGCAGCCGAAAGGCGGGCACGGCCTCCCATACCTCTCTATTAATAGAGAGGTATCGAATGATATCCAGTCCAGCAGGGCGCGTTCAGTCTAGCGCCAGGCGCGCGCGCGTACGGTGCTGTCATCGGTCCCTGCGCGCGCTTCGCTGGTGCGCGCGCGTGACAGAATGACATCTCTAGCTCGCTCTCTTCCATCAGAAAATCAGCCAACTGCAGGATCTCGGGGTCGTCAGTATCGCGATGTCTGTTGGCGTAGTCGCACCATCTGCTTCGTAGATGAGGCGATAATCGATCGGTTACTTCCCGTATCAGCATCGGGTTGTCGGCGTAGTGTCTTCTATCTATGTCCATGATAGTAGATACGACGTTCATAATCTTGATCGCAAACGTATTGAGGTCGTTCGCGCTCGGCCCCAACGGTGGCAGTCTTCGTAGGTCCTCGATTGCTTTATCCAAAAGCACCTCGCTTCGGCCAAACTGCTTCTTCAAAATACGTATAACCATGTCTGGACGAGTAGCTGTAGACAGGACATGTGACACGCACATCTTAGCGTCCCCGCGTAACGCCATACGCAGTCTTGCAACGTTCTCGTAGTCGGTGAACTTGTAGCGCTTCGATGTCTCGATGTAGGTATTGTAAAAGCTTCGCCATTCGCTCACATCTCCATAGAAGTGAGGTAGCTCGAAGATATCTTTAGGTGCCGGACGAGCCGCCATCTGCATCTTCTCGAACAAATGCAGCATAGACTCCGCAACTGTGCCTTCTTGCGTGTGTTGCGTACGCGCCGTGTGCGGCGTACGGGGCTCCTCCGGTGGCGATTCCGATCGCCGTTGACGTTCCTCGCGGCTCGGTGAGCGGCGTCGCATATGTCGCTCGTCCCGCAGAGGCCGTCTAGGAGTCTCGTAGTCCGGTGGTGGCTCGTTGGCTAACCTCTTCTTAACTGGCTCGGTTATAGTCTTGTCATCCTGAGAGTCGTCCATCCACTTCAGGATTCGTTTCTGTTGTGGCTCGATGTCACCCGCATCTGAGACTGCGCCCGTGCTTCCTTCCGCTATAATCTGTGATTTCTGCGCCTCTAGCCTCTTCTTTATTAAGTCGGCTTCGATCCGCAACTCTTTTCGCTGAATTTCTGCTAGACGTTCGCTCGCCTCAAGCTCCACTTGAGATAGCCTTGCCTCGATGACCGTACTAGCGCATGAGTGCACGGACTGAGTAGGGGCAGGTGCATACGGAGTGCTCGACTCCATAGTGTCTCCCTGCTGCGTAGCTGCGACGTCCTTAAGTTTCGTTCTCGCCCGTCGCAGTGGTAACGGTGTGGGCCTCGCAAGTCGTCGTAACCGCTTGCGGAGCTCTCTGCTCCACAGCAGTGTATTTACTTGCGAGGGAGACCCCGGTGGCCTCGTGAAGTCGTCCGCCCTGAGGGAGTGCTGTGGTGCGGCCGCTACGCCAAACGGCTCGGCGCTAGCGGCGCGCGGACGCTCGCTGAGCGCGTCGGACGACGTTACAGGGGTGAGGAGGGGGCGCGCCGCCTCGGCGCCCTCTGACCTCTCGGCGTCCGCGCGGGCAGCCCTCTGAGCCGCTGCCGCGCCCTCCGCTAGGTAACGCCGCCTATCTTCGTCGCTCTGCATCGACGCAGCCTTTCGCGAACGCGTACCGACCATTTTATCGGTCATTTGTGACGTTTCTTCGCAGCAAGTGTAGACTTGAGCACGACGTCCCGGTGCGCTGACAGTAGATCCGGCTCGAAGGACCAGAAAATATTGAACTCTCAACGCCCAATATAGCCGACGATAGCAGTTGGAGAAGGTAACTGGTCTACTGGCGCCTCGCTCGAAACCGCAGTCGCCCCAGCCTACTAGATGCCCATGTGCGAAGCCCTCGACGAATATCTTCAACCGCCTCGCGATAAAGAATAAACTACACGATTTAAAAAACTGACTTTTATTACGCGGTACAAATATAAAAATACTCCTACAACGATTAGGCGGTACAGCTTCGGATCCCTCAGGTCTTCCTTGGTTTTCTTCCTTTGGTTTTCTTCCTTTTGGTTTTTCCTTTTCGGCTGCTCCTGGTGTACTGTACGATCCGAAGCGGTTCCGTCTTACTTTTATACGAAAAATCAAGAAAGAGAGTCACCTACGATAGGGAGATAAAATCATGTCTTAATTCGCGGAATTAATCGGCCTGTGATTGGTCGCTTACGTCATACGGTCATTTTCGGGTGAATTTTCATTATCCCGCTATCGTTCTGCGACTCATATTACATACATCCGATTAATTACTGACTTAAAACTATTACAAATAGTTAACTACGTTCATTAGTTATAAAAACAAACGATAACAAGTTCACTAGTCCTTACGACTTGGCTTACAATAGATAGGAAAGCGGCCGAAATGAATACAATGGATGGTTTATGGCCCTTTTGCCGACTCGCAGGCCTTTGTCTACCTGTGACTGCCTTATGATTCTTATCTAACTAGGTGACTAGGCTAACGACCTATAATATCTACAAATATTGTTATGATGTAACTTTAACAGGTTACGAATTAATTAATGAAACGTGTATGTTTCTAAGTGAAAATTACGCTGTATTGGAGCGCTGAGCTCGAATTTGGCCGACCAATGAGAAGCGGTCATTCTGTCCCTTTCGTATTGAGACTTCCTTGTCTTGATCCGCCTTTCTTTGGTTAACCAATGACAGAGCCTACATTATTTTACCAAGTTTATAGTGATTACTTGGGAATTGGGAAATAGGTTTAACCATGTTTTTTCCTAACTTACTGGGTGACCTAAAACTTATTACGAACCTACGAGTTAAATAACGGATATTTTGAATACTTATGACTACTGACAATCTAATCGCGGTTTTCCCTACCTATCAAATAAATCTTTATTGAGAATACAGTCTTAATCGAATTTGATCTTAATCTAACTTATAATTATCCGCGTCTTGTCGTAGCGTCGCTAACAGTATTCATGGTCTATTATGAGAATGGGGACTCAGACATAAATTTATAAGGATTATAAATTAATTTTCTTTGATCGGGCGTCGTCGGTCTTCTATTCTCAATATTATAAGTATTGTTCTAGCCTATTCGAGCTTACATTTTGATGTCATTTTGTTATAATTCGCCCGTGCGTCTCGCTCGGGCAATACATGGAGGCCTAATCAGATAGTAATTTCTGTTATGAAATGGTTATGGATATAGTTTTTAAGTTTATAATATATATATATGTATGTTAGTTTGTAAGGTATTTGTAATATGAGCCTTGTTGCCTGATTTAAATTTTAAATAAATAAAAATAAATAAATAAATAAATAACCTGTCAGCTGTTAACAGTGACATTTTGGGTGAAGATCATATTTATAACCGATTCATAAGAAGAAATTTCTATTTGACTTGAACTCCAGCACGAATAAATACGAGCGGAATGCACGTGCAAATGGTAATAAAATGTCATCATTTTGATATCAAAATGTAAGCTTGAATAGGATTCTCAGTAAATACTTAGGAGCTGCGATCCTTGCTCTGGTTCAGTAGGTCTCCATTGAGATTCAGAGGGGTAACGCAGTGGAAATAATAGGGACCCAAAGGTCCCAAGCTCAAAGAGCCGGGTATAGTTCAGTCTGGGTGATTTCAAATTAATTACTTTTATATTTGATTTTTTGTAAGTTATGATTTACTGGTATGAGCAAGTTATTGCCACTAAACGCAAGTAAACTCGCGAAAAACACTGATCAATGTGTAAATAGGCCCCAATGTGTAAATGCAAACGAAATTGCACCCGTCAAACCGGGATAAAATATGCTACATCTAAGACATCGGTTACACGCTAATTCTGACGTCAGTTCAGTCCATCAGTCTGGTCAGACTGACGGGAGAATTATCGTGTAACACGCGGACTGATGGACTGATGGTCTTGACTGATGAAAATTTTAAATTTAAATTTTTAGATAATATTCTTCAGTCCATTTTGAATGACAGGAAACTGATAGGAGACTGATCGTGTAACCTGTTCGTGTCATTCTCACGTCAGTCACCATATTAGACAAGACTAAATGGCTGTGTTGCGTTCTGTGTCCAAACGGCGACTGTGTCGTAATTTTATCAGTCTGTTGTCAATCTGGACTGATCGTGTAACCGTGTACATTTTCCATCATTCTGGCATCAGTCAAAACTCGAATGGACTGATGGACTGAACTGACGCCAGAATTAGCGTGTAACCGATGTCTTAGACAGCGTGTAACCGTTGTCTTATAGGTAAGTTTGTGCTAATAACTAAGTACTACGTCCACAGCTTCGTGGCAGAAGGCAATTCAATTGCCGCGATATATCGCCTCTATCAGATCAGATCCGGCTATAAATTAGGCTTTACACGTAAAACCTACATTTAATCGCTCCGCGGCTGTGTTAAATGAAACTGTATTTACTGAACAGTTATTTGACTAGCTTTAATATAGCTTCGCAAAAAATTATAGCGTGAAATAAGTTCTAGCTCTTATCGCAGATGTATATAATACCAAATTATTTTCAGCATTATTTTACAAGTTAGGTATTTTTAGGCTTAAACTCTTCTTTGTGTTAACAAAAAAAAAATTAGTTACATGTTGTACAAAAATAACAAAGGTCATGCGTTATTAAGAATTTTGTTAATTAAAACAAAATTATAATTCCTCAATGTTATGGGTAGGTTAATGCAATAAATTTAATTAAATTTATCACGAACTTTGCACTAGAAAATAACCACTTTGCACTAAAAACATGTGGACCTGGATCTCGCCTGACGGTAAAACAAAAAATGAAATTGATTTCATTATGACCAACAGAAACAGCTACTTCACTAACTTTACCGTAATCAATAAATTGAACTTTAACACTAACCATAAACTAATTAGAGCAGAACTGGTATCAAAGCAACCAAAGAAACCTAGACCAAGGCAACACCCAGAAAACATAAACTTCGGAAAACACCAGTTAGAACAAATAACAGTTGCCCTAAAAGACAAATTCACAGACATCCAATCTAAAACGAAAGGATTAGGGACACAAGATAAATACAACTGGATCGAAAACACCATTAAAGCTCAGATACAACTCAGTGCAAATGCCAAAACCGAGCCGAAGAAATGGCTAACTACAAATACCACAAATCTCCTAGAAGAAAGAAACCACTTAATTAGTGCAAGAGATGCTCCAGACAGACGAAAACATTTAACGAAAATTAACAAAGAAATCAGAGAAAGTATAAGAAAGGATCGAAAACAAAGCAGAATGGAAATTATAGAAAAGTATACAAGTAAAACGGGAGGAGTAAAAAAAGCATACAAAGAATTAAAGAATTCAATGGATTGGATAGTTAAAATGAAAAGACAATGGAAAATGTAAACACAACAGAACGGACATATTAGGCACAGCTACATCCTATTACAAGAAACTGTACGAAAATAACACAACAGAAGACGAAATTGATTTAGCAGAAAACTCAGACATTCCTAGCATTATCCAAGCTGAAGTCGAGAAAGCTATAGATACACAAAAATTAGACAAAGCACCAGGTCCCGACGGTATAAATAACGTTATCTTAAAACAATGCAAAGAAGTCTTAACACCAGTCCTTACAAACATATTTAATGATATCCTACACACTGAAATAATTCCCCAGCAATGGACAGAATCCAACATAACCCTACTATATAAAAAAGGGGATAAACACGAAATCGGAAATTATCGCCCTATCAGCCTTATGTCCAACATTTATAAAGTATTCGCAAAGATCATTTTAAAACGGATTGAAAGAACACTAGATGAACATCAACCTATCGAGCAGGCTGGATTTCGAAAAGACTACTCGGTGATCGACCACATCCATGTAGTACGTCAAATTCTAGAGAAGTATCACGAATACCAGCTCACATACTACATCGCATTCATTGACTACAGCAAAGCTTTCGATTCTCTACTACATAATAACATCTGGGAAGCATTAGTAGATCAAGGGATTGAACATAAATACATTCGACTGATCAGGAACGTATATAGGAATAGTACAGCTAGAATCCAACTAGAAAAGAAAGGCAATCCATTCAAAATAGGAAAAGGCGTCAGACAGGGAGACCCCCTATCTCCAAAACTATTCTCGGCGGTACTAGAATCAATTTTCAGACGACTTAATTGGCAAAATCTCGGGATTAATGTGAATGGTGCATTGCTGACGCATTTAAGATTTGCTGACGACATAGTGATATTCGCTGAAACACCTGACGTCATCAATCGAATGATAAAAGATCTTACGTTAGAAAGTGGAAAAGTAGGGTTAAAGCTAAATCCCGAAAAGACTAAGATGATGACAAACGGAAACAAAATTACGATACAGTTAGACACCACCGAAATCAAGTACACCGATGAATACATATATCTGGGGCAGCTCATAACACAAGAAGAACCTAAGTATGCGAAAAGAAGTAGAGCGAAGAGTGACGAACGCCTGGAAAAGATACTGGAGCTTAAAAGAGGCTATGAAAGACAAAAAATTGCACATAAACATCAAAAGTCAACTATTTAACACGTGTATACTACCCGTCCTTATATATGGCTGCCAATCATGGAATTTAAATTAGGAAATGACCAGAAAACTCGCAACCTGCCAATACGCTATGGAAAGGAGTATGCTAAGTGTCAAGAAATCAGATAGACTGGGAAATCATGTCATCAGAAATAAAACAAAAACCATAGATGTAACACGGAAAATGAGAAGACTCAAATGGAAATGGGCAGGGCACATGATTAGAGGTAATGATAAATGGAGTAAGAAAGTGACAGGATGGTACCCCAGGAAAAGCAAAAGGAAGAGATGTAGACCACGGAAAAGGTGGGACGATGATATTAGAAAAGTGGCAGGAGTAACATGGAACAGAGTGGCTCAAGATAGATCGGAATGGAAAAGGTTGGAGGAGGCCTTTGCCGATTGGCAAACAGATCTACAAAGAATAAGCAAGAAGCAAATACTAGAATAAGTTTTTATGTTTATATTATCTTTTGTTTGAATCAGTTTAATGTTATTAGGTTAAGTGGATCTGAATAAAAGGCTATATTATTATTATTATTCTCTTTATTCAATTAGGGTCTTAGGTTAGGGTTTTACAATGTGAGTATAAAAGTAAAATATAAAAACACTTACAAAACATAACAAAAATATATAAACACATTATAAAAAACCTAACCTAGGGTGCCGCCGGCAGCGGGGCAGGGTCCAAGCTGCCGGTGGTCAGGGCCGCAGAGTGAGGAATCGACGTACTATACGCGCCGTGTCCAAAATTACCGCCTTCTGCATCTGACCCTTGATCCAACCACCCAGCGAGAGTCTCTCTAGGTGTTGGTCGAGACTCTTTGCATTATTATTATAATGCAATAACATTTTTGTTGTTTTTCTAGAAAATTTACGTAAATTAATATCTATAAAAGGCTTTCATAATAATGCTCAAAAACAAATATTACCTATTCTACGAAGTATTCTCAAGAATATTCTAAGCGGAGGTTTTATATAATTATTCAAGTTTGTTCAATATTCATTAAGCGTCAGGTTTGTATTCATAACACGAATTTGTCAAAATATGGGATGGATGGAACTTATTTGAATAATTTAGAACTGGGCTTTGCGTAGTTATATGCCTAAATTCCACTTACTATGCAAACACGGGACATGTGTAGGTTATTAATTATTAGAAAAAAATACATAATGTAAAAAAACACTACAAATAACAATAATGTTGACAAAAGCAGCTAAAAAACTTAAGCAGAAAAAAAACATCGTTTTAAATTAAATATTTTGACATGTATTGTATTATATAAATACAAATAAAATCTTGAAATCTCTTTAGAGCGAGCGTGACAGAGTGATTATTTCCGAATACGTTTTTTTTTACTACTCAATCACTGCTAAGTAAGCTACGCGCATTGTGGTACAGGGTAGCCTATAGCATAGTTTTCACGGTGATCGATTCTAATTTCATAATTTGTAATGGTTTTGATATGACATTGACGATTATATGTATATAAACTCCTTATTGTACAAAACACAAATTTATGGCACAGGATAGGCAGTAAAAAGGCGAACTTATCCCTTGTGTTGGTCTTGGTGATTGCCGTGCATCTGACCGCACGACTTCTTCATTTCGCATGCACCCATCTTCGAGGTGGTGTCAAAACAAGATCAAAGCCGTAACAAATTGTGAAATCTGAATCGGATTCAATGTGTTGTGAATAGGGAGTATTACTGCAATATTCTGCCGCCAGAGTGCAGCACTAATTTGTTTAGTAAACCATAGAGTAACTTATACGTACTAGGCCTTACACTGTTTTTTGACAAGTTTTCACTATGACATTGATGCCTACCGCAAAACGCGAAAATAGAAATTTCTTTATCTGCCTCTCTATCGATCGAATAAGTAAGAGTGATACGATATTTCGATTGTCGTGTTTCACGGTAGGCCATGTGATTGACCTAGTGACGCATGATGTGTCATTGATGTGAATGAGGTTTGTTTACTGTATTCGCTAGTGGTGCCACCTACGCGTTGAATATGCTTAATAATAAACACGAGTGTCTTAATGACAGTTACAAGAAATTACGAACCCATTATTAAAACGAAATAAAAACTGAGCGGAGAAAACATTTATCGAAGAATGTATTATTTTATGGCTTTACGATATCTTTCTTCACCACTCGAGAAAAACCGCCCGCTCCCAAGCTGTACTTATAAATAACATTGTCTCGCAATAAATAAAGAAAATAATGCTCATTTTTTTCCAAAATTATTCTGTGGCCGTAGCTTATTTATAAAACAGTTTATGCAAAGTAAAATAGGCCTTATCATTGAATAAATTAAGGTTGAAATAGGTAATAAGCGGTGGATGGAAGGGTGGGCGCCAGGCGGAAGGAATAGGTTCGCGGGCCTCGAGGGCCTGAGGTGCGGAATGGTAATGCCGAGGACGGAGATTATGTCTTGCAGACTCCGTGAGTCTGACCCGGACACAGAATAAATAATAGTACTAAGTACAGAAGACTCACTCTCTAACAAAACGCGTCTGTTACGATCAGGACAGATATGGCCGCTAGGTCAGCATGGACAGCGCCACGCGCGGCTTATGGCTAGCCACCAAAATTGGTGTGGAACGGATGTACTTGTATGTAGCTACTTACCTGTAGCAAAGCGACGAAATCGCGGAGTGAGCCACGCCTGACCCAGATTTAACCGCTTCTTATGGTTTTTAACTGGTTATGATACGACCTTGATGATTGACGTGCGAGATGCACTATCGCTATTTTGACGACCGGTCTGGCCTAGTAGGTAGTGACCCTGCCTGTGAAGCCGATGGTCCTGGGTTCAAATCCAAGTAAGGGCATTTATTTGTCTGATGACACATTTATTTCCTGAATCATGGTTGTTTTCTATGTATTTATATATTATATATATCATTTCCTGAGTACCCACAACACAAGCCTTCTTGATCTTACTGTGGGACTTGGTCAATCTGTGTAAGAATATCCTATAATATTAATTTATTAATTTATTTTGTTATTCACTATGCACGCACAACTTTTACTACATTTTGCTTGCACCAATCAGCGTGAGCGATGTTCATGGTCATATCAAAATAAGATCTAAACTTCAACAAGTAGTTTTCTGCCGGCGTATTATGGATGGCCTTATCCATCTTTATCCACGTGATAAAATAACTGTCACTTTTTAACACCATGGGATAGAAAGTGACGGACGCCGTTTTATCACGCTGTCACGTAGACAAAAACTACCATCATATCCGTACTGAATCAGGTTCTGTGTTATGAAGAGCTCACATACATTTGTGGTTACCTACGTTACATAGGCGCCATTTTACTTGTAAACTAGGTACTTCGTTATTAGTCAGTTGCTTGTTACCTTATTTTTTATGAAAAAACACTTTTGTAAAGAGGGTCATACACTACATCATTTACATTTACACCCAGATACTTATTGCAGGTGCATTACAGAAAAAAATAAGGATAGGTCGTAGTCATAGTCGTAGTTTTTTCCTGTGCTACAATTGGGGAGATACATAGTTCTAAACTCAGTCCCTAACTTTTGGGAACAAGAAAGGGAAATTAGAATCTGGACCAGTTTATGACCCAAACGTGGACGCAATGGCAGTTAGTTTGCAACGTTGCAATCTCAAATTAAAGTATGTACAAAATGCAACACTCTTAACTGTACCTACATCGGTGGACCTTGTTACAAAAGGCATAAGGTCAACCGATGGACAATTAACAGTGTGGGCGAAGGTATGTATTGGGATCTCAAATGTACCAAGACCCCTACCTACTAAATACCACCGCGAGTAGTCTTGTTACGATCTATTTTTTGGTAAGTGATCTGTGACCAAAGGATGACGGGCACGGGACCTATTCTAATAGGAATGGCCGGTGTCTCCAATAAGAATTTTCTTCAAATTTTGCAGATATTGTGACCTTTATTTAACCTTTATTTATTTGATTTCCATTTAAAGTTATTGGCTTAACTTGATGGCGGCAAGGGAATGAATAAACATTTACCGATTATTTGTGTTTTAGAGTGAAAGAGCACACGCACGTTTTGATATGCTTTTGATACATCTGCAGATACAGGTATAACTATCTCTTATCTATATATTGATAAAAAACGAATGTGGGGAAAAAGATGAAAAGTATTTTTTAATTAGACCATTTACTTTTACTTAGCTAAATCTATATCCATAAATAGGTACAAATAACTGACTGATGTTGAATTCTGACAGCCCACTTAAAAAATAAACAAGACAATATATAGCAAAAATATATTATGAGTACCTAAACTCACGTTGCTCTCTCGGTACGATACGGAGTGAAACATGTTGAGCGTTTTTCGACTTAAAATACGTGAGTGACCCGTTTTTAATATATTTAATATGTTATTAAAAGTACCTAAACTAACGTCAGCATTAAAAAAAATGTTTTTATTCAAATACAAAATAAACCGCAATAACAAATTACGCAGATACGTATGTTATTTTTAGTCATCCGTCATTGTTCATCAATTTAATTACTTAAACATATCGCACGCATACCACAAATATAAAGACAATAGGGATGTTTCCTTTACTTAAAATAAATTATTTCACACCGTGGACGAAATAATGCAGATAGTTATTAGAAATAAATAGATAGCAGTTATTTTTAAACATAATTTCTATCCTATAAATCGGATTGAAATATAAAAAGTAGGTGAGTTGAAGTGAAATTCCATATTAGCAAATCGTTTTGACAGTTCTAAAAAAAGCCGATTTGACTAGTAGGAAAGTAGCCTATCTTAAAAACTCCAGACATCTCACTTTGTCAGTAGCTGACACACAGCATTAACCTCAGATTCCTGTGCCCCCATAAAAAGGTTCGATTCCGAACCCTCCTTTTTTACCCCTCCCTATGGGTGGGGGCAAAGATGCGCGCGCCTCTAAAATCAATACGACCGTGTTACGCACAAATACGGGCTGGTGTCACGGTCACATTTATAATTACTGGGGTGAAGTGTGATATGATATTGTTAATTTATAAAATATAATATCTGGGAGACCGAGCTTTGCGCGGAAAACATATAAAAATTAAAACGTGCGCGTTTTCCCAGAGATAAGACCTAGCTAGATCGATTTATCGCCCCCGAAAATCCCCACATAGCAAATTTCATCGAAATCGTTAGAGCCGTTTCCGAGATCTACCTAAATATATATATAAACAAGAATTGCTCGTTTAAGGTATTATATTAATATGGAGATTGTACATACAGCGAGTTTATTTTACATTTCTATGTACAAAAAACTTTATACCATTATTCATCTTTAAGAAAAGTATTTTTTGACCAGTAGGTATGTAACATCCCTATATTTTGTGCGATTACGATACACTGATAAAGTACATGTCATCTTGAAACTTAAGTCATTGTCAATAGAGGTGACAGCAAGGTGTCATCTATTGGGTATGAGCATGTCGAGCACTAGTACGTTTACCTTATCAAAGCAGGATTCCTCGCATATTTTATACATCTCGAAGGTATATTGTACAATGTAAACACAACAAAAATATAGAATAGTTTTGTTACAGTAAAATAAACTGAACCGACAATTTCCCAAAGTAAAGAAAAGAGACAAAACACCCGTGCCAATTTTTTTTCCCGAGAATCCCCCAAAAACAGCAGTAAACAAATGTTTTAAAGGGTCGGCGAGCCGCATTTGACACTCTTGGTAGCGCAGGCGGCCGCGGGCTATGGCAATCACGACAGCTACCTGTTTTACTTTACACCATCCAAGTACAAACTGTAATGTACGCTTGTAACGAAACGCAACTACAGACTGTTTATAATACACAATGCATATGGAAGTAACAGTGACAGCGTGCGGCATTTGTTAAGTACAGACGCTGTTGAAGAAGAATGAACTGGGTAACTTTGGGGTTAGCCATATTGGATTTACTCATACACAGATGTTGTTTGAAGGCACATTTGTAAAAGTTATTTTAAAATTAATCTAATAAAACTCAGTGTCAGCAACAAGTGGTTTTATTACTAAACATTACATGGCGCAGTCGGTACGTATATTTTGAAATAGAGAAATATACCAGAAATAAGTTAATTTTGATCATACATATTTAATTATTGGCTAAAAAATTTACCTACTTTCAGTAATCTGTAGTTAAACTTTCGAATTTTCCCTAGTATTTAATTTGGTTCTACAACCGTGGATTTTTCAGTTTTCGAAAAACCCGTTTTTTACCCGTTAGTAAATTATGAATAAGTAATTATGTATAATTATATATATAATACCTAGCGAACGCCGTTGAGTTAAATGAGTTAATGCGTTTTATTTATTATTTATTTACATTTAAATGTGTACATTTAAGCCGCATCGGAAATTCGATTCCAATATTGTTTTAAAGTAAATTGAACGGTAATCTCCATCACGTTTTAATCATCTGTAAAATAATGAACGTAAAACCGATATAGGCTATCTGCTGCCGGCATCGCCCCGATGCGGCATTCCTATTTCAATATACAATACAAATCTCACAGGCCTTTCCGTCTATTGCAGACGATTTATGCATTGCTCTTAAGACAACGGGCTTGGTGACTGTGGAGGCCGATGCGTGAGCGGCTTGACCTACCACATTTTTGGCAGAGAAAGCTCATGCCACCTGAAGTTCCAGCCCCGGTTTGCTTTCTGCGACACCTTCTGCTATCTAAAGCATTAAACCAGGCTTGGTCGCATAGCCTTCTCCCCACCACAACACGCTTGCGCCACCCATCACGGTCTTCAGCTAAGGCTTCTCAGGCATGGTGGTCGATTTCAAATGCAGACATGTCTCGCTTAACATTACAAATACATGTACTTTATTACACACTTAAATAGAAGATAAGAAAGAAAACAGCACCACACGTAGAGGTAAACAAGATGCGGTCTTACAAAACTACATTTTGGTTTGATATTGATTTGTCAAGATAAAAATTACTCTCGCTACTTGCTTGCAGTATGGATGAGACGCACTGAAATAAATATTAAAATCAAAGCGATATTATTAAAGTTCGAATGCCTCCCCCGGCCATTGTTCTCAGTGAATAGCTCTAGCTAGAATAATATGTTGTTATTAGCCTTTAAATCGAATTATTATCGTCGTTCCGTGACTAAAACTATCAAATCTAGTCTATAGTGTTTATCTTGTATCGCACATAATTAATTGTATATGCAGTGTGTAAAATAACTAAAACCATTTAATCAAACTAGTTAATGTTTAGTTATTTTATTTTAATCCGGACTCTTTTTGCGGCAGGTCTAAAAAAAAATATTTTTTTATTTTGTTGTTTGGTTAAAATCTTATTCAGCACTAAATGGCATTTGACAGACAGGCGTCACACTTTATGTCGTAGTTAGAATTTCCGCCTAGTTATAAATAAATAATATTATATAATGCGCATGCGAGTAATTATAGCATCGGCCATTATATTAAGTAATTACCTAGGATATCTATAAACAGTACTCTAATTCTCTACGAAATTAACCAATTTTAACAGGTGGTTTTCGTAGATTTACATACTGTATAGATAAGACTAGACTAACGAAGAACCTTTTGACCCTGTTCAAAATTAAGCAATATAGGTATACATATACACAACCTTTCTTAGTCAAAATCAAAGACAACAAAGCCAAGATTCATTGATTGCATCTGATTCAATCTAAATAAAGTTGAATCTATGATAAATTCGTGGTACGAATTTTAACTTGATGGTGTATGTAGGGTTTTTCAGAAAAAATGGAACCACCAAATAAATGGATTTAACGAAAAAAGTAAATGGTACACTTTTAAGTGAAAATGCCCAGTATGTCTCCGTAACTTAACACGTGTGGTAACTCTGGTTGTTAAATGCGCGCGCCCACATAACATAACAGGGGCTTTTTATTTTTTTTCTTAAACTACACAATCTACACATCTTATACCAACGAATAAATAGTCAAAGTAACGAATATTTGGATTCACGTTATCGAGGTTTCCTGTATTTCGACGTAATCAAAGCCGATTGTACGGATAATCGTATATTGCAATAAAGCCTGATTGTTAACTTAATTGTCGAAACGAGAAGAATGTTATGAAGGTCGCTAGATCCAATTAATTTAACCGGAATATTCAGAACAAAATCCCCTCCGGCCGAGACGTGATTAAAATGACAAAAAGTTCCATTAACCCCCAGATACGGAGTGAGGGTAAAGCTTTTTACACACAAGAGGAAGTTGAAGATAAGGAAGTAAAAAAAACTTGGAGGTTTATTTGATGTAGGTAATTTTTTTTATTTAATAGTAGGTAAGTATGTCTATTTGTCACCTTTTCTCGGCTGAACCAGTGAATTGTTTTTGTACTTTATTTTTATGGATCCATTCTCTGTCTTTCATTTCTTCTAAACAATGTTTGGTAACATACATGCGTGTGTGTGGGTGTTTTCTATGTATATAAGTATGTATTTATCTATATAATTATATATATCGTCGCCTAGCAGCCATAGACCATACAGGCTTTGCTTAGTTTGGGGCTAGGTTGATCTGTGTAAGATGTCCCCAGATATTTATTTATTTAAAGTTTGACGGTACGCTGACACCATAGTCTACGGGTGTTTGTAACTCCAAATGGACCATTACCATGCATGCAGGCATGAATGTTACAAAAAAAAAACCTTAAAAACTACTTTAAAAAGATAGAAGGATATTTATCGTGTGTACAAGTATGCATGATTGCATGTTTCTCTTTGGCAGCGCCTATGTATAACTTCTATATCTTAAATAAGCTTGATGGATTTTTAATGTACCTATTGGTTTTATTAGTCTCACCATTATTATCTTACTGAGCTTATTTGTAATTGTAATGAATACATAATGTGACATCACATCGTTGAAATTTACTCACTACACTCGTGTGTACCACACTTAAAAGGGTAAAGGAGCCGGCACGGGACGTCTTGTAGGGTAAATAAATCTCTCAAGTGTTAATCCGGGTCCTTACCCGGGCGGATACCGGAACCCTAACCACGGTATGGTTTGCGATAAGCTTGAGATTTCGCGTTATTGAATCAAAGTGGTAATGCTTGTATAGTGTCTTATCTTTATTATTTTCGCGGTAGGGATGTGCTCATTTTTGTGGACATCATTTCCGTGGATGGTATGTTTTCGTGGATGCCCAGTGGCTTCTGATTGTTATAACAGGTTATGAATACTGTGGAATTTCGCCGAAGTTAACATAGGTATCGCTGATAAATAGCGACTCTTACTGCACTTGTGTTCTACAGGCTTCCAATTACACAAAAACATCATTCTGAAGTAGGTAACTAACATAACAAATGATGTTAGAAAACATTCGATTTGAATTCGTTATTAGGAATTGATCAATATGGTCTAGACGTATTATTTACCGTGGGTCTACCTTCACCCGAGTCTGCTAAAAATTCATGACTCACAGCAATGATACTGAATAACGCAGCTTTGCAAGGGGTAAATGCGACCCTTTTACCTTCGACTTTATTATTTATTCTTTATTCAAACAAGTATAAGTTTACAGCTAGGTACCTATGCCAAGACTTACGTTATTATTATTCTGCGCCAAGTAAATTATTTGTACTTTATTCCACGATTCAAAAGTACACAAGTACACATGGTGAAGTTTACTTACACCTTAAGGCATTTTATACCAGCTAACCATCAGCTTGACTGGTAGAAAATGCCTGGTCATGTCTTATTTATTTTAAGTATTTTTCCGAGATATTTTACCATTTTAAATTATCGCACCGTCCAACGTTCAATATACCTAAATCTTATTCCCTGTTAAAGCTTAATCCCTAGATGCTTATAGACATAGATCCGTGAGCGGGAATTTAAAACTTATCTTTTAAATGTGAAGGTCACTTTTTCAATGATCAAATTTGACAGGCAGCGTATGAGGGGTTAACGTTGATGGTGACGGCATCATCGACGTAATCTATAGTCTGTATCTTTAGGTATTTAAATAAAAGAAAATGAAATCTACCCTCAAATGACTCCTTAAGCCAGTTGAGGGTAAATGAAAACATTACACGATCAAATAGTGTAGGTTAAAGTCAGGTCGTTCAGTGACAGATCTCGGCGGTTTTGTATTTGGTTGGTTAACCAATAAATGTTTTATCTACCCGAAAATGCACAAATTATTTGTTTACTTTTATTTAAATACTTAAAGATACAGAGATAACAATGATAACAGTTAAATATAAATTGAACATTAATTACCATACTGACTGACAGAATTATTTCATAATTTCGTACAACTGCTGTCATAATTTTTACATTCTAGCTAAGCCTCCATCAATCACTGTTCCAGCACAGTCCCTTTTTGCGCCTCCGGCCGCAGTACCCTCTTCAAACCAAACTAAATTTTACTTTATGAATGACTAGGAACGTCCCGAGTTTAAAGTTTAACTTAAACCGCTTTTTCGCAGTCGACGTTTAAACGAAGATAAACTACTTTCCTGGTCCGTGTGCAGAGCGGGGACAGAGCCAGTTAAAATTGGGTTTAAATCTGGTTTTTACTCAGAAGTGTAAAAAATACCTAATGTTGACCGAAAGCTCCATTGAGATTCATGAGAATTTAAAGTGTTTGAAGTAATTCATTCTATTTCATTGTTTGATAGAAAATACATTTATTTACGTCATCCAAACCAGTTAAATTATAAACTAGACATAGACCAGATGGACGTTAAAAAGGACCCCCACTCAGCGTAATGCTACGGTAAGCCGCAGCGCTGATTTTCAGTGGGGACCTAATTTATAACTAACTTAAAACTAATAAGGAATAGAGACGATAATTAAATTGACAACACATACAGGAAAATAGTTATTTGTACAACAAGAGATCAAAGTTTGATATTTCTTCGAGTGCTTATTTTGAGTCCCGTGCAAGCGAAATATTCTATAATAGATTCACGAGCGTAGCGAGTGAATCTAATTTAGAATCTTGAGCGTAGTAAGGGATTCAAAAGCGCACGAGATGTAAATAACTTTGATCTCGTGTAGTACACAATAATTTTCACCCTAAGCAGTGAGAACATATATATCGAACTTGTATTAGACCCCGCATGTTGAAATGACATTTGACTATAAAGGTCACTTGGATGACATTTTGTCTCACTCAGTGAGCAAAATGCGATTTTGCTCGCTGAGTGAGACAAAATGACTCAGTGAGCAAAATCGCATTTTGCTCACTGTTTTTAAGAAGCAAAGTACCCTTGTTCGAGCTGCTAAGGTGAAAAAAAATATAACAGTAACTAAAAGATAACAAATTTATGAGCCTACCGCCATAAAACATAACAACAATCATGAGGATATTAAAAGTAAGAAAATTAGTGGGATATAAGATGCGAGAATCGTTATGTAATGTCATTATGACTACAATAATACAATTTTAAAGGGCCTGACAACAGCAATAAAAAGATAACTGTAATTGCTCATGAAATTTGATTGAGTGAAGATTATAAATATCTATATAGTCACTAAAACCAATTTACGTTTTTAAATATACTTAACTGAAAATAAAATTCGCTGCTATAATTAGTTTAACTTTTAATAAAAAAACCGGCCAAGTGCGAGTCGGACTCGCGCACGAAGGGTTCCGTACCATAATGCAAAAAAAAAAAACAAAAAAAAAGCAAAAAAAAACGGTCACCCATCCAAGTACTGACCACTCCCGACGTTGCTTAACTTTGGTCAAAAATCTCGTTTGTTGTATGGGAGCCCCATTTAAATCTTTATTTTATTCTGTTTTTAGTATTTGTTGTTATAGCGGCAACAGAAATACATCATCTGTGAAAATTTCAACTGTCTAGCTATCACGGTTCGTGAGATACAGCCTGGTGACAGACGGACGGACGGACGGACGGACGGACGGACGGACGGACGGACGGACGGACGGACGGACGGACGGACGGACAGCGAAGTCTTAGTAATAGGGTCCCGTTTTTAGGGTTCCGTACCCAAAGGGTAGTCAATTGTGTTGTCCAAATGTCCATGTAACTTTTTTTCGGATTCTGTTTATTGTAAAGATCCTCATATAATTAAGATTAGAGGTCACTACGCTACACTACGGCGTGGGATTAATTCGACCCATTGATAGTATTTTTAGGGTTCCGTACCCAAAGGGTAAAATACTATCAATGGGTCGAATTAATCCCACGCCGTAGTGTAGCGTAGTGACCTCTAATCTTAATTATATGAGGATCTTTACAATAAACAGAATCCGAAAAAAAGTTACATGGACATTTGGACAACACAATTACTTGTTAAAAAACGAATTATTTAATTTACTGAAACCATTTGTACCAAAATGAAGTGACAGTTATTTTCCCATTATTAATAGCTATCAAAGCAAGTTGAAGGAGCTTGTGAATAAATTGCCAGCCGGGCCAGGAATACAAATTAGTTGAGGTTATTGCTGCTTCAACACGCCAACGGCACTAATTGTTTGCCGGCCATTATTAGTGTTTACTTGCTGTAACTATGAGAACTACGTGGCCTTGTTATGAAGCAGTTTTGGTTAACGGTGCTCCTGTTTACAAGTAGTTGATTCTCTTGGAACTAAGTAGGGTAAAAGCACTAGTAGTCAGCCTTATAACGAAATTTCTATGTTCAAGATCGTATAATTTTCACACTTAATTACAGCCAAAAATAGGCAAGAAAGGCTGATTACAGGTGCATGGCTGGGCACTGGCGCCTTTACCCTAAGTTTTTGCAATGGCGCTATTACCCTAAGTTTTTGCAAGGAATTCGTGAAGTAAACTACCCTTTTATCGGTATCCCATGACAGGTAGAAATCAAATAAAAAATTTAAAGATTGTAAATTTTTGTTTTGTAATATGTAGTGGTATAATTAGGTCCTACTCCAAGATATAAACCACCCACAGTATGTCCTAAATGCAGATATTTATATTTTCTAGCTTTACGTTTTGTAGATTCAAGCAGGCCGCTAGTGGCCGCTGCGAAGCTCAAAAGTGATCACGTTTTTTCATCTGTAATCTCTCTTCTTTTACACTCGTGAAATGTTCATATACATGATGGCTCTCTTTTGCACACTTAACCCTTTATAGGGCAAGATTTTTTTTTGGGCAATCTTCTTTATTTTTAGTTATATTGTAGTTTAGGGTTATACCGAAAATCTAATTTCTTAAAATTTTTGGAAATTTTCGGAAAAGCGAGATAATTGGCGGTCAACCATATGACCGTTGACCATTTGATGTTACTTCTAGGGTGGTCATCCATTTGACCAGTGATCATGCAGCGTTATACAATGCGGTCTATATATTGACCACTGCTCATTCACCTACAACTTATTTAAACCACACAATTAAACAACTTTTAAGAAAATAATATCGTTTTTATTAAATAATCAACTTTTAAAGTTTACAACTAACGAAAAGATTCTAAGGCACAAATGAGATCAATCATTGTTATAATATTATACTATTCTATAGGTTACACCTGAAGGAACTTTAGTTATATTGGACAAATTTTTACCTTTTATAAGTTATTTCTTATTTGTTATATTGTTATAGCTTGAAACAAATTCAATGAAGTGCCCATTTGACTTGCATACCGGTTGCTCTCAACAATTATATTGGTCATAACATCATAGGTAAAAAATAAAGTGAATATTTTTAACGGATTGAGCAAATCAACTTCAACATTAATACCTGCTTATGAACTGAATTTAAAACCTTTGTACTCTTGGGGGGTCCTGTAGATTCGTTTAAAATCAAACTGTTCCTGAGATGGCTGGCTTGCAGTTGCTTGAGTTTCTCCACATACTGCAGACACCCTACCACGGCTACCTATGCCACCACGGCTACCTCTGCCGCTATGGCTTCCTCTGCCACCATGGCTTCCTCTGCCACCAAGGCTACCTTGGCTACAGTGTTGCACTGATGACCCTGTTGCACTTGTGGATGGAGAGTTTATGTCATTCACAGTTTGTCGTTTAGATGCAGCGTTAGTGCCTCCTCTGGTTCTAGCTCCTCGTCTACGTTTTTCAGATGTTTGTACCTCTGGTGGTGGTGGTGATGGTGAAATAGTGCTGCCTGTCTCTTGGGTTATGTCTCCATTAGGGACTTTTCTTTTGCGAGAAAGAGGCTGAGGTTGTATTTCTTCCTGAATATCACAAGGTGGAGAAGATGTAGCTATATGGGTTGAAGCTCTAGTTGGTATGTTTCTTGTTCTGGCTGGTACATCTAAGATATCTTCCGCATCATCATCTCCTCCAATATCTGAATCCAGAGCCTGTTCATCAGTCAGTGAAAATAACTGTTCTATCTGATCATCTGATAGATCTTCCAGTTCCGCAGCGGTGAAGTATCGTTTCCTGTACATCTAAAACATAAGACCACGTTAATGTTTCTCATGGTAGAAGCTGGAGGAGTGAAAAGTGGACCTGAATTTAGAAATGATAAGGTTATATTATCTTTGCCGGTTGCAATTAATCAAAAACAATAATTGTAAATCAAAATATATTATTTCAGCCTTTGATATAGAAAACTACAGCAAAATATATTATGTTTTAACATAAAAATATAAGATTTGAACATGAGGGGGCAAATTACGGACCGATTGTTTTTTTACCGGGAGGTTCAGTTCTAAGCCCGATTATTCTTGTAAGAATGAATGTACTTGCTTAAAACTGCACAAATAAGACATAATTAAAGATAAATTTACGTAAATAACTTACCTTTTCCTGGTTTTGTTCATTATTTATGGAGAAAACCGCCAAATAATTGTTGCATAGCTGTCAACTGCATGTTTTTTTTTTCTAATAGTGCAGCGGTCGCGTTCGAGACCACTTTTATGTCGCGTCAAAATTACCGGTTTTTGTTGTCTATGGTTAACGCGGTCGCATTTGAGACCTTTGCCCATTCATGGTTTACACAAATAATCACAAAATACGTTATATGCATAAATATTTTTGAAATTTGAGCTACACAAATATAGGTACTCAAGTGGTCACTTTTGCGACCGAAATCGTTAATTGCCCTATAAAGGGTTAAATTGTCTTCAAGCGTAAACGTCAGTATGTCCTAGGTACATCTGTCGTGTAAGTACTTGATATGCAATAAAAGTGCAACCAATGGGTAGTTCAATCCGTTTACCGATATATCGCATATTTAAATCTGTTTAATCCGCCGTAATGTGGTGTGCTACCGATAGATTTACGACCCAATCCGATTAATTTATCGGCGAGCCGTAGAGGAATTTAATATTATTAGGTTCCAGTGAAATACGTAAAAATTCCACGGATTCGAGGCATATCCCGGTTTACGGAGGAATTTTCAATGGAGTCCAATATTTGCATTTTGAGATTTTAATAAAAAAAAAATAAAGGTCATACCAGAAGGTTAAGGAGTTGGCAGAGGACCGGACGAGTTGAAGATTGCTCCACCGACAAGAGCACAGCTCTTAAATATAAAGAAGAAGAAGAAAAAATAAATAAAAAGCTTTTATTTCAGGCAGTCAGTACCCATCGTGCATACAAAAGTAAGTTACTACCAAATTAAAAACTAAATTAGGACTATAAAGAGGTACCACTCATATTAAACTTAAGTTAAAATTAATGAATAATATTAGGATTGCACATGTTAAGTGCAGAGACATTTTGTTCTGATCCATTTGAAAAGAAATCCAGCGCTTAAACACCGGACTCCTTATATCGACAGAGACAGCCTCAAGTATTTTGTTAAGTCTTGTAATTAAAGTTATTGATAATATATTTTATCAAGGAAAATGAAAACGGGTCACATTGTAAGCGAACAAAATAAAGTGTATATTTACGCATGTTATAAACATTCTGCCTAATTTAATTAAAGCAGGAAAAGCGTGTAGGACGAATAAACACGTAGTAGCTACATACGAAGTTCGTGCCCCTATATTTTATGTAACAGAATATTTTATTCAAATTTGTACAAAATTGTGCAAATTCCATCCACATTTTTTACTTCTTTGCATAACAAACAATGTATTTCACAAAGTAATTTGCAATTTTAAATCTAATGCGTATTATCTTACAAAGCTTTTTAAACGTCCGAGCAAGAAAATGAGACCTGGTTAGCTCAACTATCTAAGTTGAAAATGCCGGGGAAATCTTCTAAGAGTTTAAATGAGATACTTACAAGTTTTATTTTGTTGCAACTAAATAAATTTATTTTTATATAAGATTAAGAAGGTTATTTTGCATTTGTAAAATAGATTCACATTTATCTGCAGTTTCATGGCAATATTGTTATTGTACTATATGATTTGAGAATTTTGAGATAATCGACTAGTTGAAAACATAATTTCAAAGAGTTTATATAGGAGTGGTAATGGGTATAGAGTCCATCTGCACCGACATTGGCAGGACAAAGTACTTCACACTTTGTAGTTCCCTAATAGTACTTCATAGAAAATTGACGTTCCACACTTTTTCTTAGCAAATAGGTTTAGAATATACTTTTTGTTTTTACTGAGCTCGCTTAGCTTTCCAGCTTTCGTACCGAGTGCTACGCGCAAGCATAGAAGACGTTGCAGCTCCATTTTTCAATGTCAATGGTGGCGAAAAATCCGTTTTCGTAGTAGTGCTACGAAAATATTCGAAAAACGAAACGAAAAAATTACCCGACGACCAATATTCAAGCACCTGCACTGTCTTTGAAAAACGGGTTATTATTAGGTAAAATAAGTACTGGAAATACATGACAACGATACACATTAAGCTAATACTGAAGGCAAGAAGACTACGTAGCATATTCCAGTGGCTTGTACGAATATAAAATTAATGTGTGTTCTGCAATGTACCGCTTAACTTGACTGACTGAAACATGCAAGAAAGGAATTTACGTCTGTGTACGAAAAAATGTGGCATTCCATTGAAAAAAATAATCTTAGGTTCTACCGTACCGAGCAATTTCATAATACGTGCACAATGTGCTCCGATGCTAATTTTAACTCTTGAAAAGTATTGTTCTCGTAAATTCCATGCTTAGTGCGGTAAGTAAAAAGTAGAACGATGTGTAAGGACAGCCGCGAGCATTAAGTGCCGTGCCTCTAGACTTGCCAAGTGATGTTCTAGGGTTGCCATTGCCACTTCATTAAACTTTGGTATTGGACTCATTTGTGCAAACATTTTATTTGCCTAAAAACGCTTGAAATGCCGTTATCCATCAAATTTAGCTTTGGATTCATATTCATTAATATTAAAATTTATAATTTTTATTATGATCGTCCAAAAATAAGTAAGTATAAAAATAAGCGATAGATAAGATACATGGTTACGATGATAACATCAATCCTAACGTATATTACTGCACATGTTTTATGGTCGATTTAATAGTAGGTTAGTAGTGAAATGAAACGATAGTTTATTATTCAAGTAGGCATATTACAATGCGCTTATGAACGTCAAATAAAACTACACCGGCTCCAACCCTACACCTCTGCCTCGAGAAGTCCCCCATCAATTGGAGGAGGGTATCCCAATATGGGACCGGCTACAAACTCGGCGGGACACATCTTAGCAAAATATTAACAATAAACAGTACCTAATTTTTAAAGCTGGTTAGGTATGCAATTTAGTGCATTGAGCACTAAATTGCATAACAATTCATGCAGCAGGTAAATCTATTGGAATACATATACGTACGAGTTAAATGAAACGCATAGATAAAACTGTAGTAACCGGAGATGAAGTAAAAGAGTTTTACGAACATTAAGTGCGGCGCGCCACTAGACTTGCCAAGTGATGCTGTAGGGTTGTCACTTCATTAAGGTTTCTCTTTTAATTTGTTCATCTGCCTGTGGAACAGGTTCGAAGTACCCTTTTATCTTTGCCGCTGCTTTTAAGTGGAAGAAGTTATGAGATTTTTTTTTGTTTTTAATAGGTACTTATCGATTATACATGAATTACGCATATGCATGCACTGCGAGGAATATTAAATCAATGCCCAAGTTAAAGCTTTAGGTATACACATTTTATATTAATAAAATTAAAGTAAAGAAAGCAATAAGTAAGGCTTTTATTTTTTTTTCTTTGATAGGACTTGAGGGCGGTGTTGCCCGTAGCCAACGTCAAGTAAAAGGGTAGGAAACTAAACGCGGAAAGGAATAAAGGAACGATTCGGAATTTGGAAAAAGTGGTCAGGTCAGGTATAAGAATACAATGTGATAAATATACTTAATATTATAAAGACTATACTTTGAAAGATAGGAAAAAGACGACTATAGATAAGTATGTGATACAGATCTGTCTGCAGTTAGTAAGTCGATCCCAATTGTTTATTTTCCCCTCTATTAACCCCGGTGAGGTTAGAGATTTGTTAGGTTTATTGAAATTTGGAAGGGGGATCTTGTCAATAACTAGAATTATATAGCTTTATTAACCTCATGTTACCTAAGGAAGAGCGGAGGCTCCCAACAGAAGCTATTTTTGCTTACAGGGAGGCTCCATCCCTTATCTTACATTTATTGTGTAACTTACAAAAATAAAGAATTTTGTATTTGTATTTTTTGTTTGTATGTCATTTACAGACCTTTAATATAATAATACTTCTTAAACATTAGACAATAACAATAGTTTGACATTGGAACCGAAATACGTCTAGTATATTTATACAAAATTAAACTTCAAGCAACATTTCAGACACAGACAAAATCCATAACAGTTTCAGAACAAGAAATTTAAGCCTAAATCGGGCACAAGGCTTCGAATTATTAAGTACCGTTCTCATATAATTTGTATAGGTATATTGTTCATCTTCAGCGGTTACTTTGACTGAATTCCTTTACTTGATCAAATATTATTTTTAATTAATTCACATCCCTATTCGCGATAGCGTATTTTTCATGAACTTAAAGGTGGCCACTGACGAGCCTTCCAACAGTCCAAATAGCGTGGCTGCATTCCAAAATCGGTCCGTGTATGTCAAAAACGTACTATGTTTAATATTAGGATGCCGTCCAGTTGGATGAATCCATTGTAACGGCATCCATTTGGAAGACTCGTCAGTGGCCTGCTTAATAGTGGATGATGTAGGGTGAGCTTATCCCCCCTTTCCATAGCGGATGCATTTTCCCTGTCTGACTAGCGAAAGCACAACTAAAGTGCAACCCTTAAACCTTATCTATATCGCTAGAGTAGTTGTCCTTATCCCACCAGTGGGGTGTCATCCTCCACACGCAGCTCAACTTTCATGAGCATATGAAAGCGTTGGCTACAAATTGCTATCGGAGGTTAGGGTTTGTGGTTCGGAATGCGCGAGATTTCGATGACGTCAGGGCTATTAAATTAGTGTACACTGCGTTAGTCCGGAGTAAACTTGAAGCCGCAACAGTCGTTTGGAACCCGCATGAGGACAAGTACGTCTTGCTTCTGGAAAAAATCCTGAAAGCCTTTCTGCGGCTCTTATATAAAAATATTCACGGGTATTACCCATCAAAGTTCAACTATTTTTAATTATGTACTCTAAACAGTTTAATACTTAATTGTCCTAGTTTTTTGTCATCATTAGATCTTAATTGTCTCCTCTCTTCTTTTGATGTAAAATCTTGAATAAATTAATTATCAGGGCGGTTTAATTATTCCCTATAAAGTGCTGACGGCGATCCTAGGCCGTGTCAGCCACACGAGTGGTGGCGCCATCTACATACATTAGCATAAAAAGGAAAGTTAGGTGGATTTTAATTCGCCCGCCTGCTTAAGACCTAGCTTTGTTCATTAACATCGAATTTAATTTGTGTCCAATACCTTTCTCTAGGTAATAATTTAAAGTATATTTGAATTTCCTTCATTAAAGGTTCTCAGATAGATACCTAAGTGTAAGCACCTAATGTTTTTACTCAAATGTTGTTTCTTCTATAATGTTTCATGATTTTCAAAATTAAGAGATCGTTATTAAGAATTCTTCTTTTAAAAATAATAATTCGTCAAATTGTGAAGTTCTTAGAACCGAAAAGGTAGCCGTGTCACCGTTACATTTACAAGTTAAGTTCCCTGTATTGCAGTGCAGTTAAAACTGTTGACTTTTAACATAGCTCGTAAAATACGGCACTGTTTTATTCAACAGGGCTGCCGAAGCATTCCGGCTGCCAGTTGGCAACCGTTCTAAAGTGTTCTACAAGGTTCCAGAGCTTTCTACAGCGAGTTCTAGGCCACCGGCCTTGACTGTTGAATGCCGTTAAAAAGGTTTTATTTCCTAGCCTTCTTGGTGAAGTTAACTTCGTTAATTTGGGTAGCTGAGAGCGGAAATGTGCTAAAATGGAAAAATTTAAGCAAGGAAAAAAGAAAGAAAATACGTTACAATCCCGACACGTAATACAATACAAAACATACTATTATTCTAAATGTGAAAATCATGAAAATTGTTCGATTGAATCAAGCAAACAAGGACTGTTTTGTATTATATATGGAAATAACATGCTTTTTCTCCCATAAATTGGTATCAAATGGTAGATTTAAGCACCTATCATTTTGGAGTACCACTCAAGCTACGTCGAGCAATACTATAAATACGTCAGTCATAGAAAAAATTCACTCTGTATGTATAATTAAAAAAAGGAAACCCGCTTTTTCTATTAATTAAATGTATTCTCAACTAGCTGACTTTCAGCAACAGCGGTATATTAATTTATAAACTTCCATTTTAGTGGTTATATCTTGAAACTTATAGCATATTTAGTAAAGTTTTAGTAATGTCAGCGCGTAACGGCTGCAACAAGTTGCATTAATCGCCGCTCAGGACACACTTTACTGCAGCGACACCACAGATTACTTGCACTCAGGACGGGCCTTACGGGCACTAAAAATGGTACTAGTTCAGTGGTGTCACTTACGAATTCGAGCCAATCGTGTACTCTAACGCAACTAGTTTTGAACAATCGCGCGCGTGATGCGAACTCATCAACCAATAGCGTTGTAGCGGTGTCACACCGCTGTAGGTACTGGCCCCATTCATTCATTCTTATTGCCCGTAAGGTCATTCCTGACATATACGTTAATGACTTGCACAATAAATACAGCATATTTTAAGCTACTGAGACCCGAAGCGTTTTGCTTTGTTTTTGAATTTGGAATCCTTACTCAATAACAGTTCATAATTAATTGTATAAGATGTACATAAATTTGCATACGCAGGGTCTTAGGAGGTTAAGAAAAATAGCATTCTCCACGCATAGGCGTGAGACGGCGACTGCTAATTTCAGCGTTGCGTTTACGTTTAGGACTTAAATTATTTAAAGTACCTACAGACTCAAAATGTAGTAGTTGATTAGTTAGTTTCACTGGGCCTTTTTCACAAATCGACATCCACTGTGCCTATTTTGCGTGAAACGGGGTAGCCCTACTCTAACCACCCCAGCTCCTCCACGAAACCTAGCAAGGTCTTTAGGTTGCTAACTGCCTCTTTCAGTGTGCACGGATTCAAAATGCAGTTCCAATGGTACAAATCTTAACGTAGCGTTTTTGCCCCAACCATTCGTGATAAATTTATTTCCTTTAAATGGCAGATGAAAGTGACTCAAGAAGTGCATCACATCACAACGAGCACCATGAAAAAAACTGGACAAGTGCGAGTCGGACTCGCCCACCGAGGGTCCCGTTCTTTTTAGTATTTGTTGTTATAGCGGCAACAGAAAAGCATCATCTGTGAAAATTTCAACCGTTCATGAGTGTGTTCATGGGTTACAGCCTGGTGATATATAGACAGACAGACAGACAGACAGAAGGACGGACAGCGGAGTCTTAGTAATCCCTATTACCCGTCCCGTTCCCGTATCCCGTTTTTACCCTTTGGGTACGGAACCCTAAAAATAGTGTATGTTATTACTAGTGTCCGACCGAAGGTTCGGTTTCGGTTTCGGTTTCGGCCAGTTTCGGCCAAAAAATCATGTTTCGGCTGGAGTTTCGGTTTCGGCCAAAAACTGGCCGAACCTTTCGGCCGGGCCGAAACTTACGAAATGGTACTTCGGACAAAGACCAAAAGTTGGGGAATAAGTAGGACAACAATATTAATACCTACATATATTGATTCATGTATAGGTACAGAAATTAATTGGTTTATTATAAAATACAATTCCACTAATGAGGGCGCCACTGGACGGTCGACGCAGTCTTAAGAGGCTGTCAATACCTATAACGCGCACACTGTCTAATTGTATCGGTGTGAATGAGATAGCACTGACGCATGTTACTGGGCCCTGGGCAAGAGAATAATAAGAAAACTCATCATCTTCCTCGCGTGATACCGGAATTTTTGCCGGGCCGTGGCAATGGGAATGGGAGCCTGGGGTCCAATTGACAACTAATCCCAAGAATTGGCGTAGGCACTAGTTTTTACGAAAGCGACTGCCATCAGACTGATATTCTAACCCAGAGAGTAAACTAGGCCTTATCGGGACTCGTCCGGCTTCCTCACTACATTAGAACCGTTTAATGGTGATTTTAAGCAGGGCCGGATTAAGCATGTCGGGGCCCCCAGTATCAGGTCGGCCCGAGTCGAACGATGTCTTTTTTGCTCTTATTCACTCACTTATTCCTTTTCCTACATAAGTACCTCTAATGGAAAATTTTAAGCTAGGCTTAAGGCTACGCTCAACTAGTGCCGCAAAGTTGATTTTCTCAATAGTTTATATTTTGGGAGGCTGAACAGCTGACAATTGATTAAAATGAAGAAAAAACTCTCAAAAGTGTCCCCAGTACAGTTTATCATACGAATGCTCGACCTTAGCCTCACTTTTTACCTCAATTTACCATTGGTTTGTGTTCCACATGTCCTCTACATCAGCTTAGCATTTAGCCTCGCTGCGCCATGCTCGGCCTGCGGTCTCGGTTTTTAATACAATGGTCATTGGTTGAAGTCTGTGCTCAACTACTTATCCTGAAGCCTGAAGCACGGCTTTAACTTCGCATGAAAGTTCGCCTCACTGGGGAACTTCGGACTATTAGGCCTAGTTGAAGATCGGTACCCGGCCTTGCGATATTTGTCAACAAAAAATTTCGCGCTCGCTGCGCTCGCGTTTATGGTTGGTTTTTTAGTTGACCCTATATCTACATGATAGCTTGACTGGTGAATGAATAGAGTTAGACCAAGAAAATTCTACAATGATTTTGATAGCAGTATTAGCAGTGCAACTAGTGCAAATGTTATTTATACGTCATAATTTCATAGAAGTTTTGACGTTTAAAATAACACTTGCACTGCGTGTGTTATCAAAATCGTTGCAGAATTATCTTGGTCTAACTCTAGTAATTTTCTTAAAAAACTGCTTAAGTAACATACATTTCAAGGACATTGGGTGTTGAGTGTTGACAGCCCCATAATATGTGTAAAAGCGGTTTTATGACATTTTTCAACGATTTTAACAAATCTACAAAAGGTTCGGTTTCGGTTTCGGTTTCGGCCGAAACTAGAGCCAAAGCCGAACATTCGGTTTCGGTTTCGGTTTCGGCAAAAAAACATGTTTCGGTCGGACACTAGTTATTACATACATACGTGACGCTTTAAAATGAGGAGCCCATAGGAAGTAGTCAAGGAGAAAAACTTTTCATCAAAAGTAAAGTACATTAATAAGTCCTAAGATATTAAAAAGTAAATCGACGCTCTTTGGCAAACTTAAATACTTGCCTACGTATGATAACTGTGAACGTCATGTACACACACACAACACATAAACAAAATAAGTTCAGAATGTATACCTGTAAGCCTCACTCTCAAACGCAAACCAAAACTCTGTCATCGATATAAACCACTCTTCGCGTTTTATAACATTTTTAAAAGTATAAAACGTAAACCCTTTCCTAAAGTCTTTTACTCGTATCAAACCTTATTACTACCTACCTTTTACAATGTAACTAGTTTATAAACCTCTTTTAAAATAGGTACTAAAAATATGAACCGAAACTTGCAAAACGAAATACCGACGGCACTTGGAAATGAAATGGTTATTTAGATTCGAGTGCAGGCATATCTGATGCGGAACGTCTAGACGGGGCATAATGTTATTTTGACAAGGTACTATTTTACTGTACGGTAGTTGTAACACCTTGCTGCTATGCATGTTAAACTACTTTATCGAAGTACAGCAATATGAAGCTTGCCAAAGCTTTTCGAAGTCGTTCCGTTCGCGTGAGTTTAGATTTTATTGTAAAACAAAATATTTCACTTATTCAGCAACATAAGATTATTTACTGCACTGGAAAAAATTGCAGCTAATATCATTAATATCAATTCACTTTGAACAAATTGTTTCACACTAAGTGTCCAGTTTTTATCACTCTTTAGTCGACTTGCGCGGTTTCGTAAAATATAGTTGTATTTTGTCCAACCGAAAAGAGATAAGTACACATCTCTTCTTCTCCCTGCCCTTATCCCACGTTATGTGGGGTCGGCACAACATGTTTTTCTCTCCCATTCTCCTCTGTCTTTCGTCACCTCAGCACTCACCCCTTTCTTTCTCATATCCTCTTTGACTCAATCCATCCCTCGTTACCAGATAAGTACACGATATCTGGAAGACCTCTTTGCTCGGAAAACATATAAAAACTCAAAAATGCGCGTTTTCCCAGAAATAAGACCCAGTAGAAGACTGGCGTATTTCCCAGAAGAAGAAGAGAAGAAATAAGATTTTTCGCCCCCGAACACCCCCATATAGCAAATTTCATCGAAATTGTTAGAGCCGTTTCCGAGATCCCCGAAATATATATATAAATAAATATACAAGAATTGTTCGTTTAAAGGTATTAGATTAGATAGATAGAAAGATAGATATCAAATGAATGAAAATCTGTTTATCATTAATAGTTGTTGCATTCTCAGCTACGATAAAACAATGTTGTTAATTAAATAGGAACCTTATGGTAATCGTTAAATACATATTTAGATCGCTACTTATGTTACAATATGGGTAAGCTTAAAAAAACCTAGTTTAAAATGAGTACACTGAGAAAAAAAACCATTAAAACAAATTGAAATTGCATTAACGTTCAATGCTTCAAACAGTTCCATAGGTACCCCCAGCCCAGCCCCCAGTGAGCCCAGCGAACAAAGCAGTAAATTTTACCGTTCATACGTACATACGTGCATTTGTTGATATTGTATATAGCAGTTAATCTTAATGAAATCACTTTAATGTGTGCTCGATAGATCATATTTTTTTCAGTGTAGGTACAGTCACCTGCAATAATATATGTTACTCTTCGAAGGCCGCAAAAATATGTGACACGCTCTTATGGCTCTACAAATAACATCGTGTCAGATATTTTTGCGGCCTTCGTTGTGTAACATATTATTGCAGGTGACTGTACATACTTAGGTACATTGACTATAAAAGCCTTAATAAAATGCATGGAGTTTCTAAGCCAGCCGTTATATTAAATAGCCGCAACACACATGCACGTCATAAATCCTCGATACATGTAATGCAATAAGCCTTCTCTTCATCGTAAAAGCCTTGTTAAGGCGGTGGCACACTGAGAGAGATGGGTCTACCGCGATATAATTTCATTGTTTTTACCATAAATTCCGACGTTTCAGCTGAGTTGCACGAGCTGTGGTCACGGAAAGACAAACGACGACGACGAGAAGGTTTTGTGTAATTAAATATGTGTACAAAACGCAAGAGTTTAAAGTGTTACATTGAGAGAGTTTTTTTTACGTACTTATTGTAAATTCAATTTTAAAGATTATAGTTCGTTTTTTTAGCATTAGAAATAAGGTAAACAATCTTGATGTGTCTTTTAATTGAAAAACACATTTTAAAAATAAGTTACGGCAAATAATTATGTAACAATTATGAATCTAATACGTTCATTTATATTCTTCTGCTTTCATAAGTAATAGTTATAGATTTGAAAAAGCGTTTTTCAATTAAAAGACATGTCAAGATTGCTTACCTTCTTTCAAGTTCTTTCTAATGCTAAAAAAAACGAACTACAGAGGCGCTTTTAATGTAAGCGGATGGCCACTATAAAAGTGCTTATATCAAGGAATTTATTTTTGACTAACTAAGCCCCAGGAAGAGCGTCCTCTGTATTTTGCTTGTATTTTGTTTATCAAAAAAATATATTTACCCTCAGATCTTAAGATCCCGAAAAACGATTTCCGATACCTGATTTCGCGTAAGCTTACTCGTTTTAGGTCTATAGAACATTCCAACATTACCTACAATATGTGTGCATAAAACTTTTCTAACTGTAACTGTACTCGAAAAACCGGCCAAGTGCGAGTCGGACTCGCGCACGAAGGGTTCCGTACCATTACGCAAAAAACGGCAAAAAATCACGTTTGTTGTATAGGAGCCCCACTTAAATATTTATTTTATTTTGTGTTAGTACTTTTTGTTATAGCGGCAACAGAAATACATCTGTGAAAATTTAAATGGTCTAGCTATCACGGTTCTTGAGTTTACAGCCTGGTGACAGACAGAAGGAGGGACAGATGGACGGCGGAGTCTTAGTAATAGGGTTCCGTTTTTACCCTTTGGGTACGGAACCCTAAAAACATTACCCTACCTCCTTTAACAGTTGGATAAAAATCCACTCCATGCGTCTCAAGCATACCAAGTTATGCTTGTATTTATCCATGTTACCATTAATCTTGGGGGCGAACGACGTTGTAAACGCGCTTTTACGTGCCCTGGTTTGTTGGCGGGTTATTATAATTAATTGTACGTCATATTAACCTCTAATATAACCTTCGATAGGTTTTATGGTGACACAGACGGGTCACGTTAAAGAAAAATGAGGTCGTCCCTAATTATAATTATGGGTTAAGGATTGATATAAAATTTTGATTTTGGTTGCAATGGAAAAAAAACATGTTAAGGGGCCCACTGATTAACAGTCCGCCGGACGGTATCGGCCTGTCAGTTGTTCGGAACTGTCAAAATTTTGTTCTAACTGGCAGGTCGATACCGTCCGGCGGACTGTTAATCAGTGGGCCCCATTAATCACCTAACTACACCATGTTTTTTTTGATTTCCGTTAATTTCAAGGGTGCATTCCTGAGCTTAAATCAAGTAACTTTCTCAAAGACACCGATGTTCTAATTAAGTCCATTTCGGAGATAATCCATAATTTATTTTTTTCCTATAAGGCCTCTACAAGCGTGTACACTTTTGCCTTAGGGCCGGCTTACATATTGATTAGTGTTTAGAACAGTGTTGGCCGAAAGTTAATCCAAATTGAAAATGCTCGCCATTAACCATCATAAATTGAATCGTTAACTGTAATCATCCGTTACGGTTTAAGGTTCAATTTATAATGGTTAATGGCCAACATTTTCAATTCGCATTAACTTTCGGCCAACACTGGTTTAGAATGAGTTCATACATTTGCTACTAAACTTAAGTACAATCTCGGTCGATTGATGTACGAAATGACATTGATATGTCACAGATTTCAATTGTTTGGTTGAGTTAAATGTAATGCCCGTGTTACAACAACGCTATATGCTACATTTAATTACTTTTTAAACAAAAAAAAAACAAAAAAGAAAACAAAAAAAAATTTTTTTTTTTAAATAACTATGCCATTTAGTTCTTATAAACGTACTTAACTATACCCCGAAGTTAACGGAATTCAATAAAAACACGGTGTATAATTCGCTTATTTTATTCCCAAGTGCTGTCATTATTTTTTAAATCACTTTGACGGGACGAGAAAAAAATTTAGTTGGTTTAAGCGAAAGCGAAGCGAAAAGCATATATGCAATGCAAAGCTTCTATAGGCCAATTTTACTGGGAACGACGAAAACATGGAACTATTTATATAATGAAGGATAATCTTGATTTAGAAGACTACTACTAGTCTACTCTCTACTCTTCCAGTCCATCAAATGTAGCCTCCTCGTTATGTTTCAATCTTGGTTGCATATAAACTGATAATATGGTGACGACATTACACGTTTGCTTGATATATCTATCTCTTATTTATTGCCGTCACAATGACATCAACTTGACCGAAACTAGGAAAGTTTGAAGTACATTCGTTTAGGGATCGTGTGAAGTCTCCGTTCTCCAACTTTCGCAATATTGCCACAAGTGTGTGCGGCCTCTGTTTGCGTTAATATTAAATTTTAGGATGCAGTCGAGGACAAGCTGAACTTTAACGAATCGATAACTGTACCAACAAACACTTTAGAGCTATCAGTGATGACTTGATCTGACAAATTCGGAATTAAAATAGAAGACGTTCTTAGAACAAGACTTGTCTATGAAAGTCCCCTTGGGGTGCCTTGGGGTTTTTTCGCGTACCTACCTATGTACGTTAAACTGCTAAACTTAAGCCTGCTTTTATTGTATACAATTGTATATGCTCTCGTAAACTTGATATATATGTATTTTTTCCAATGCCGCCTCACTTTCATGGACTTTGACAGTTCTAGGATACCCGTCTGTGGTTTTCATAATATAGTGGTTAACACAGTTCCCTCATTTTCTCTGGATAAATGTTTGATGGGCGGCATTTACCATCCAGAGCAAAGTTGACAGTTTCACAGTACGAGCCAAAACGTTGGCTCTCAACATTGCCCATAATGAAGACAGATTGAGTAATAACTGGCTGTCATCAGCGCCGATTAATTTCACCCAGCTTATTTACGCAGCAATCATGATGTGATTTATCACAATGCCTGGAAATATTAAGCCCCTCATAATAATACAAATGAACTCAAATAAGTTACAATATTAGTATTATGTCACTACCTAGTGTGAGTTCCTATAATTGGCTTCCTGTATCTACTATAATTTCTATGTTAGTGTTATAACTGTTGGATCTACAAATGAATAAAATAAAATAATATCAAGGGTTTAAAGCCAACATATTAGCTGGACTCCATCTGCAAAAAAGCGCTGTATGACAATCCATAAACGCTGCATGCTATGGTTTCGAAAAAGCCCCAGAATATGCAAACAACCTCCAAGTAATTATTGTCTACTTTAATTAGACATTATGCGGCTTTCAATTCAATTTACCTATTGTTTCCCAAGCAAATCGTAGGCATTGTAATAGTTCTAGTGTGGTAGCAGCGGCACGATTCCAATTGTTCTACACACTACAACTACAACACAGATATATACTATAACTACAAGTTGCCTCGTTAGAGACTGACGGCAGTTCGCATTCGAGATCGTATTAGGTAAGTTTATGGTATTAGGCACAGTTTGGAGATCCATTTTGAGATTATTAAGGATTGGTTGGTGAGCCCGAGCGTTACTAATGGAATATTGCGTTGCTAGGTATTTAGAAGTGTTCATCTCTCAACTGTTTATTACTGTATAGGCTATAGAAAATGGAAATCCAGTTGATTATACAACAGTGATATTTAGAACAGAAGACGAAGAGTAAGATTAAGTAAAAGCCGTTATAACTATTCAATATAAATAAAGCCTACGCTATATGCCAAAAATGTCTTACGTCATTTTGGAAAAGACCTGATGCTCTACAAACTGCTGGATTTCCTTAAAACATTGCTAAGAACCACCGCAAGAAAAGAGAGAGGGAGAGAATAATTAAGAAATAAGAAAACTCGCTTTCTTGTAAAAAACGTTGATGTAGGTATTCCCATCTGTGGTTGGTGTCGTATTCACAAATGGGAATGATTCATTCCCAACTGTCCCCGGTAGGAGCTGATAGGAATACTCCCATCCGTTGGAGAGCTACGGTGCCACAGACATACAGACAGACTGACTTGGCGTCAAACATATAACACCCCTCATTTTGCGTCTTGGGTTTAAAAAAATAAAAGCTTAAATTAGGCAATATTCGCAGTATCATTCTTTCAACTACAGAGAATCTGTTTGTTTGTCCACCTTATCTCTGCGACCCAACTATAGGTATGTTTATTTACCCATAACTCCGAAGTTGCGGGACAGTGGGCGAGCTAAGAGGTATTATGTGTAACGTCGGACGCGCGAAGTTCGTGTTGGGACTCGAGTTTGCACTTAGCACCCTGCGCGAACTCGCAACTGTTGATGTGGCTTTTGTTTTATGGTGTCATTACAAACTGACATTTTTAACAGACCTTAGAAGAAGGAGGTTCTCAATTCGTTAGAAATGTTTATTTGTTATTGCCTGTTGCAAATTTACAAACTGAGTTTATTTTAAATTTAAAATGTAATTATTTACTACCTTGTTTCTATAATGATTATACGAACATTTGGGTCAAGTGTTTGATGAATTACGCATTGAACAATATACTTTAAGTGTTACTTTTGTTAAAATTATACACATAATTACCAAACTTGTCATTTCCGAATCTTTGCATTTATGTAGGTATGTACTTTGTTTTACGCACCAGAAATAAAATAAAACAATTTATGGGTCAAACAGATCACTGTGTTATGTCTTTCCTGTAGACATACACAAGAGTTAAGGGCTATAAAGGTTAATTTTCTTATTTAACCCTTATCCACGTGAAAAGGTCCTCCTTTTATTTAGAGAACTATGATACAATCATTGCTTACATGCCCACAAGCTGTTAACTATTGCCCACAGGAGAGAAAACTAGTGTGTTATCGCGAACAGTACATTTTTCTCTCCTGTGGGCAATAGTTAACAGCTTATGGGCATGTAAGCAATGATTTTATCATAGTTCTCTAAATAAAAGGAGGACCTTTTCACGTGGATAAGGGTTAAATAAGAAAATTAACCTTTATAGCCCTTAACTCTTGTGTATGTCTACAGGAAAGACATAACACAGTGATCTGTTTGACCCTTACCGTACCATCTGAGACTATTACCTACTGTATAAAGATTTTTGAAATTACCACTGTTCGGTCCATCCCAAGTCAGCCAGCCCATTTAGCGAACTCGCTTACCGGCAGAACGACTCTGTTAATTAAGGACTTTTCGCTCCGCCAGCCACTACTTGGCTAATTTGCTGTATTTGCCCAAAACTTGCTATTTCGCTGTCGAGTTTATCTTAAGCTCTGTCGAATAAAATTTAGGTCCCACCTGGATGTCTGCGGGACATGTTTTATTTTTTAATTTGGGGACTATGTACAATGTCTTGAACCAGCCTACGGTAAAAAAAATACAAAATGTATAAAAACCCTCTGTCAATCACAAAGTAGAAGTTATTTACCTGTACAAATGTACAATTGTACATACGGCACTCGCACGTCAGTGTCCTGATATTGTATTGTTTGCATTGTATTGGTGTGCATCCATATTTTTGCAGTTCAACCGTAAATACACGGTTGTACCGAAATATGAAAGCTAGAGGTATCATCGCTATATCAGCCTTCGACCAACACTGGGAAGGGAGACGGCATTCGTAATGTTTCCCCGTATCGCTTGGGCTCCTCGGTGTTGCTCGAAACTACCAGCATTCTTTTTTGCACTGCACATCGGCTTTATCATTAAAGCTTGCAAAGAACTTTTCAACACACACCACCCATCTAGTTTCTAGGTTCACAAGGTATTTGCCTGTTTCCTATTCCCATTTTCTCTTCCTATTTTTTTCCAATCCGTGCCGCCTGTAAAACTCAATTCCTTTTTCGTACTCGATCAATCTGTTTGCCGGCTTTATTTGCTGGATCATGTGACTGCATCAAATGTACTTTGAATTTATCGGGTTCAACGCACTTTGAACACGGAGCATGTGGAAAAAGGTTCGCGGAGGATTAGGTTTGAGCACGCTATTGAAAATGTTTACAGAAAACAGTTTAGGTAGACTCTTCAATAAATAATTAAAAGCAACATATATTTATTGTATTGAAGATAAACAAACTAATTTACTGTTTTTGTTCCACCACTTTTCGTCGGGTAAGTAGTTGCACAAATCTATGATTTGACATTTTGCTGGGATATCACTGATATCAGTTAGCCGCGGCCACGACCAGTGAAACCTGTGTCGAAACGTCGCTAAATAAAGGTACCTAATAAAATAAATTCGCGATAGACCCGTCTATAAATGTGAGTTAATTAAGTCTATAAGTGTTCAAAACGCGAATCTTTTAAATAGTGTTTTTTACTCTACATCAAACGTTATCTTCTTAGGTAATGATTTATATACACCTACACATATTTTAAGTTTAATAAACACGTTGAAGAGTCATATGGCAAATAGGACAAATTTGTACACACTTTTCGCTGTAACTATTGTCGCTTTTTTATAGTTTTTAGTTTAGTTAGTTATATAATTTATAGTTTTACTACCTACGTATTTACTTAAATGCTACAAATGCGACAACAAACGTTCGGCCACTAGAGCTTTTCCCTTTGTTATTTTAACACAATGTGACTAGCAAAATAAAAATAAAAGCTGCTGCGCTGCTTTAATTTTTCAAGCCTTTTTGCAAAAATTTTGTACATCTGGAAAGTACAGAAACACTGGTCACTGGCAAGCTTACGGCGAAGTAGAAAAGCTTAAATGGCCTCGTAAAATTGCCAAGCAGGCGGCAGCCTATTTCCATTAAAAAAATCTTTCTCTTTGTTTGCCAATTTGCAGTTGTAATAAAAAGTTTTTTAAACACACAACGATTTTATAAATCAAGATTTGTCTCATTCCATCTTTTTCTTATTATTTGCCTACCTATAGAAAAATTTTCAAAGTGGATAATGGTCTGGACTAGAAATAGTTTTACGAAATTTTGGATAAACTAGTGAGCACGACGCTAATATATTTCGATTTCGTACTATGAAAAGTTTCGCCTTTGTAAACATTGTAGAAATTTGTACAATATTTCAGTGGAGCAATAAAATATATAAACCTGACAAGCAAAATTGTTGCAATAGTAGCACTCCAGACAACCCGTTGCCCGGTCAGTGACCTTTGGTAGCATTTCCTTTATTCGAAAACTGCAAGGTAATCGGACTTCCCCTAGTCTTGAGTCTAGACCAATCAGGTATTTCTGTCATACTAACTTATGCACCAACTTCGGGTCCATTCAGTCGAGTAGTTTGGATTCTTGACAACTACCTACGGAAGTTTCTGGGAATGTTGAAACTGGGCTGACGAATTATGTTAACATAAGTTCTTACTTCCTTATTCATAAAACTTTACGGGCCTGATTAAGTTAAATTATGTTTGATCCCGTTCTTACAAATGCATAAATCAAAATGACAGATAAGGACAAACGATTATTAGCTAATTGAGGTTTGTAGCGCGTTTATGAATAAGGGGGTATTGAATTTATTGATAAAGATAGCGAAGAATAAGTCAGGTACAGTCGAGTTCACTAAACATCCTTATAAGCAACGTTCTAAAAATATATTTACTCGTCTCTATAAGGTCGTGTAAATATATATTTGGAAGGTTGGCTTGTAAATATGTTTGTAACTCTACCGTACATACATTTAAGAGAAATTTATTTCATGTCACCACAATAGAGAATTTGCCCTCTTGGTTTATTGTTCTTGTCTCTGAAGGCAAGACTCTTTAATTGATTTAAGGGTCTTTATGAGGGCTATTTATTATATATTAGGAAAAACCGTTGAGGTTACAATTCTCACTTCGCTATACGGCCATGTGAAAAATGATAGAAATCTAAAATTTCTGACAAATTGTGGCACCAAAATTTTTCAAACTTGGTGCTTCATTTAGTAACTGAAATGGTTGGCCAGGCTATATATGTAATATTATTATGTAGAGTAGAGGCAGAGGTTTTCAACAGATAATCAGGATAAACGAGCAGAGCTTAACGTAAATGACGTGTCAAAAAAACTTAAACCAACCAATAGTTTTGCAACCTTATTAAAAGTTATATTTTCCTTGTTGCAGGCAAGCAGCGGGGCGGAGCCGCAAGTGGCGGTCCTCTGCGAGGCCGGCTCGACGTACCACCCGCAGTACATGTCCGCCGCTGGCCGGTGGACGCCAGACCTCACCACCAAACCGCACAACTGCTTGAAGGACAAGATGGAGATACTCGACTACTGCAAGAAGGTGAGCTGCCGGCCTAGCCAAGGTTACAATCGCTATCGCTTCGACAACGAAACGCTTTGTGTCTCTTTAAGACGAAACAGGAGCTGAGTTTTAAATATTTTAGGTAAATATACCCGTCTCGCTAATTGATATCAGTTTTGAATGCCACGCCTCTCATTGCGGCATAGTCAATTAGGCCATTTTGGCCATTTTTGTAGGGCTCTAGCGCCTTAAAAAACAAAAATATCAAAAAAAGCAAAACGGTCCGACACAGATATTGACAATATTAATCTGTGTTGAAAAAATCATTGCTCTAGCTTCAAAAACCACGGAGGAAAACGAGGAGTACGTTTGTATGGAGAAATGACCACTCCTGTTGGCTCTTAACTCTTTCATATTAGTGCGACAGTAACAGTTGCGTTTCGATCGCTACGGAGCGTAAGCGACTGGCATGTTGGCTACGCGGCCTGCGCTTTTATCATTGCAATTTTTGTTATACCGGCCCGGTTGCCTGTATATTTTACTGTATTTATGACATCTATGTGGCATGGCACACTCAGTCCGATTCGCACGAAGTTTGAGCGAGACAACGCTATGCGCGTATTTTAGCGACGTTTGCATCGGACTCAGAGTGCCATGCCCATTTTTATTTATTTTATCTTTATCGTACAAAAAATGTTGGACTTGTTAGGACGAATTACAAATTAAAAAAAAGGATTTAAGTAAATGTGAATACTTACATAAAACACATAAGCTGCTATTATGTAGCGATTTAGATTTCTTCTATTATTATATTAGAAAAGAACTTAGCCATGTAGGTATTTTAGCATTGTAATCTTTCAAACAAAAGGTTGATACTGCATTGGTCTGCACAGCACTTTCACATGCACATTCTGGTGTACCATAAGTTGTAGTACCTACCATTATTTTATTTGCTATAGGATGTAGTAATTGCTCATCTATAGTTTGGGAGAGAAGTGAAACCGGAGCGCGGTGGATGCAAACTATCGGTTCCTCGCTGCGGAAGCCCTCAACTCGATGGGTTCTGGTCTAAATCCAATCAAGTCAACTAACAAGCTTGAAGTTTGAGCCGCATGAAATATTCGGGTTTATACAAGTAGCTTTGGAAACAATAGGTTCTATCAACAATAGTAAGAACAATGTCTATTTATTTGTATATTGCATAAAATACAACACACTAACCACACACACTGTAAACACTTTAACCTCCTGAGTCCCCCTTGTCATTAATGCAGTTTTGAATTTGGAACATTCGTTTATTCCATTTTAATTCAAAATTCGATTTGGATCAAATCCTTTATAAAGGCCTCAGGGACTCAGGAGGATATATACCTAAATATGAATCTCAGTCAATTTTGAAACGTGCAAAGTTTTTTTTTATGTTCAACTATTAACAACGGTTAACATTAGCACATTAGGCTTTTTTAGCTTTTTACATTAGATAAACCGCAAAACCCTTTAAGATTCTAGTTACCTAACAAAAATGTCTTTCATTACAAGTAACAAAAGTGTCTACATGAAGCACAAAGTGTATGTCGATCTTCTTGCAAGCCTTTGATCATTTCGTAACAGGAAGCTATAACTATACTGTTACAAGAATGTCTTTGGTTACAACTACCAAGTGTCTATATAAAGAACAAAGTGTACTCTCGATATTCTTACAAGAGTTACAAGCCTTTTGATTTTTATCGTAACGGATAAAGAAAGTTAATTTTATCCTGTCTAGAAACAAAGGAGCATCGTTGTCAAGTTCCCCCGTCGACTAGAAACATCACAGGCCAAACTTTAAAGGATAAAAGTTTATAAAACCCCTCTATACCTGGGCCAAGTAAATTGTGTTTAAACCTCAGAACTGGAAGCCTTTTGTCGAAACAACTTGAATAACGAGTTGACCCCGTTGCGAGTTTTAACTAGAGTTAACAACTTTTTGCATTAATTTACCTCGTGATTTTAACAAGACTGGATTTTTATTAAACGTCTTTTTTCAGGTCCAAAGGCTTTTTCTGGAAAAAAATATGTAACATTAGAATTTTAAAACACTTTCTCGAACCCTCTTGTTACTTGTTATACTTGTATGTACCTTTTAATGATTAATAATAGTTAATAATTTACATTTTGTTTATGTTATTCTGGTGTTTTACTGCATAGATACCTTCTCTCTATCCTATTTTATTCTGGGTACATTTTCAGGTATTGATAAAGTTCCTTGGAGTCTAGGATTCTCTTTCAGAGAATTTTTGTTAAGCAGCATAACTATTATACCTATAACTAAAAAGTTAACTTTGAATAATTGGGATGATCACTAGCAGTCTTTGATATAATAGCGATAATGGGATAGGATGGGATGGGATTGCCTTGTCATTGCATCGTGAAGTTACTTACCAGATTCTCGCTGCTGCTGCTGTGGCAATCCGAAGACGTAACTTTAAGGCGCAGTGAATTCAGATCCTTCTCCAAGCACAGCGCTGAGCGCTGAGCGGACGGCCGTGAATGCCTGGGATCGCAGATTTCATTGTTACTAGAGAAAGGCCTCAAGATTGCTATTCAAAATTTTGGCAACCGTATTACGATCTAAATAAGCATGACGATTTTTCAAAAACTAGGCTGAACTCACTGCACATTAAAGGTATTGTTTAGGCCAGCGGTCGGCAACCTTTTAGCAGCCAAGGGCCACATAGTAGTTAACGAAGATGACGCGGGCCGCACTTTGATAATATTTGTGACTTTAGCAGACATTGTCGTTCGTCAGTATTACATACAAAATAGCCAGGGAGGCTCGCGGGCCGCAAGCGAGAGGTTGGCGGGCCGCTGGTTGCCGACCTCTACACGGACCGATACACGGATTAATAAAAATGAAGCCATAAAGCTCATTTCTCTTCTCAATCATCATTCTTCTATTCCAGGTGTACCCAAGCCACGACATCACGAACATCGTGGAGGCGTCCCACTACGTGAAGGTCAGCAACTGGTGCAAGCTGGGCTCCGGCAACGCCGCCAAGTGCAAGGTCACCAGATGGGTCAAGCCTTTCCGTTGTCTTGGTACGTGCTGCTTTACTCTTTAGAATTAGGCTGATGAGATGACTGTGGTGATTTTATCACTTTGACTTTGCAGTGATAGAGTGTGAAAGTGCCAGAATAAACGTCACATTCCTATGAATATATGACGTTTATAGTACCACGTCCACTCCATACTTTGTCATTTCAAAGTCCGTGAAAAGTTAGTTTAGACAAACTCTAATAGGTACCTAATAATCGGGTCTATATTAATTCGCATAACGTAATTCTCCTAATTCAATTTGGCATAACGTATGTTACGCATAATTTCTAAATCGCATAACATTATTCCGCATAAATGAGTACGCATAATGTTAATGTGCAAAACGTAAATTGTCATAACGATGACTTGGGATAAATATAATAAGCATAAAGTTACTTTGTATAATTATTAAATGGTATAAATATAAAAGGCAAATAAATAAAAATGTAGACAGAGCGGCTTGAATTAAGGTTCAGTAGGTTCAGAGAACGAAGTTTTAAGTATATGTAGCGCTTTTTTAGATCAAAAATATCACAATACGGTTGCCACAAATTTAATTAGCAATCTTGCGGCCTTTCTCTAGGGACTTCAGCGATTCAAATCCTGAGTTTTTGACTGTTGCTCGATATAAAAAATCACTAAAATAGGTCTAAAATGCACCTTTTAAAAAAATTTGCACAAAAAATCAAAATATGAAAATTATTTCTAAAACCTATTAAAAACAAATATTAATAATAAAAAAAGAAGAACACGAACTTACTACAGTTACTACGCCTTAATAATGTTTTACAGCAAAAAGATTATTATTTGTTGCAAAAGCTTCGCTTTGTTTTGCTCGATCCTGCTAACTCGAGGCTAACCTTGTGAACCTGACCTAACCGAGTTGGTTTTGCCCTGATCCATCTAATTCTCTCGCTTTATTAAATTATGCTAATTCACTTTATGCCAAATAAAGTTATAGTTAATAATGTTATGCATATTTAAATTATGCGGATTCATTATTATGCGCAATAAGTGTTATGCTTGTTTAATATTATGTCTGTTCAATGTTATGCACAATTATGTTATGCCAAAACTGTTATGCGAATTCATATTATGACAATTAATGTTAGGCGTATTAAGAGGCACCCCTAATAATCATTAACTTAAAAAATTATACATTTACGTGAAATATCACTCAGTTTTCAATCATACGTAGGAATAACAACATTTAATAATCATTATAATCACATGACATTAAATCTCTCCAAAGGGCCTCTACATGTTGGATCTATATCCCCACGCAAGCCTATCAAAAGACCGGGATTTATAGGCCCGTGAAATCCAAAATATAATCATGTAACATATTTTAATTTAACTAACATTGTGCATTGACCTTTGTTAACTACCAATTTGGTGGCAGAAGGTCCATTCCAATCGGACGCTCTGCTGGTGCCGGAGAGCTGTCTCTTCGACCACATCCACAACCAGAGCCGCTGCTGGCAGTTTGCCCGCTGGAACGCCACTGCAGGCCGCGCCTGCGCGCAGCGTGGTCTTCGCCTGAGGACCTTCGCTATGCTGCTACCTTGCGGGATCAGCCTGTTCTCTGGAGTCGAGTTTGTTTGCTGCCCAAAGCACTTCAAGGGTAAGGTCCTTGTTTTTTTTACTACAACGACTGTCATCCTTGTCTGTTCGACCACATACAAAAGAGCTGCTGCTGGTAGTTCGCCCTCTGAAACGCGACCGTGACTTAGGAATTTCACAATGCTGGTAGCTTGCCGAATCAGCTTGTTGCTAGTTTATTAGTATGTTGTTCTAAGCATTTTATAATAGTTCTCCACACTCTGATGAAGCCTCCCAAGTTAAGACTAAGCCACATTGTGTAGCTTTTGTGCAAATGCAGTTGGCAACAAAAGGTCAAGGCCATGGTAAGAATAGTATGACATATCAATTGCATAATCTTATAGCCAAATTTGACGTAATAAAAAAGTAAAAAATAATTGAGGTATCAAAACCTGGGTCTGAAAAATTTGTGTGGCTACCTCGCTTGTAAATATCTTATCTTTTTTATATTACAGAAAACGTGAAAATGCATAAGCCCATGGACGTCGGCGTGCCCGTGAGCCCGGGAGGCGAGGAGATGCTGGCGGCCTCAGCGGCCATGGATGAGCGAGACGATGACCTGTTGGACGATGATGACGCGCTTGATGATGATGACGATGACGATACTCTGAACTTGAGCGATGACGATGACGACGATGCTGATGACGGTGAGTTTATAGTTATTTAGTGTTTTGAATTCCCACAATAGTCGCACAGTGGAGGTTTGACTTCTGCAGAACATTCAGCCTCATAGCGATCGCAAAGCGAATGGTCCGCTTGTAGATTATGTACCTATTCAATAGATAACTTATGTCAGGAAAGTATCATATGTGTAAGGTCTCTGGCATTAGAAGCGTTCAAAAACTACGATTCTGTGATACAGCGATCGATGCGCTTGCCAACCTCTATAATTGTGATGTCTATGATAATGTGCATAAGGACCCTTTTCTGTTGGAAAGGTCCTTATTATGCATCCTTCTCTTGGAAAGCCACAATTGAATGTAACCTACTTAACCTTGAATGCTATTTTTGCACTTTTTCCCTACGACTACTTTAACGCACTCACTACCTTCCATTTCTGGGCCAAATTAATTACCTTTTTCGGGTAAACTTATACTAAAATACCTTTACTTTAAAATACTTATACTAATTTATACCGTATTACGAGTAACTATTGGTTATATAAATTCGTGCTATCATAATATTACATAGTACTTTATCTACCGCGATTAGGGATTGCAAACCGGATTGATTTTCAATCCGGCCGGATATGATATGATATATGATACTGTTCGGTCAGGGTCAAAGGTGGTTTTTGGTTGCAGAAATCTCACTTTTGACACTGACCGATCAGTATCATATTGGAAACAGATCAAATAACTAAATGTCGAATTGGCCTGTAGGTAGGGAATGCAAACCGGATTGATTTTCAATCCGGCCGGATCCGGCCGGATTTTAGCCTCAATCCGGCCGGATCCGGCCGGACCGGATCCGGTTAGGTAAAAGGATATTAAAGTTAATTAAATGGCATATTTTTCAAGTTTTATGCGTTATATGAGAAACAAAGGGTATTTTTACAAATGTATTCATAAAACAACAATTTGAAGTTAATAAGAAATAACTTTTTAACAATAAAATAAAACTAAGTATTAAAAAGTGTCACATAGTCAATCTCAATTCAAAAATAAAATAGGAAATCTAAGTCATTTATTAATTTTATTATATTTAATCATTCACATTCTGCTCAAATTTATACGTTTACAATAAAAATATAAATTTGATTAGATTCCAAAGCCTGTTAATGGGATAATTATGGGATGGGAAATGGAACTCCTTGAAAGGACAAGTTTTCGTAACTGTTCTTTGATGGAATTATTTGTAACGCTGACATCCATTCTAGTAACAAGATATTTTACTTTTAACCAAAATTTTATGAAATGCGTTCCAATATTATCTTGCTTTCATTTTTTATCCGTGAAAATAGTTTTATAGCCTAAATCACAAATAAATAAATAATTCATGAATAAATATTTGGGGACAATTTTATACAGATCGGCCTACTCGTAGCCCCAAACCAAGCAAAGCTTGTAATATGGGTACTAGCTAGCTCTAGGTAGTACTACTAGGCGACGATATATATACGTATAGTATATTGATAAATACATGCTTATATACGTAGAAAACACTCATAACTCAGGAACAAATATCTGTGTTCATCACACAAATAAATGCCCTTACCGGTATTCAAACCCAGGACCATCGGCTTCATAGTTCATAGGCAGGGTCACTGAATGGTCAGTACTCACTAGGCCAGACCGGTCGTTACAAATGCCTTCCATGGCATCTCCATCCATTAATGTTTACTTCTAATTATTTAAGTAATCGTCGTATTGTGCCGATTCGTGCCACTAACATGAAAGAAGAGGAAATCCTCTTCTGTTCTCAATCATCGTCATATTAAATATCTTCTTATTTTACTAAATTTGGATTTTTTCATTCGTTCTTTATTCTGTTTAACTTCTTTCTTCTATCCGTCGCCTTTATCTCACTTAAAACGCGCAGCGGGCGCTGCGTGCGGTCTTTTTTTCTATTTTCCCGGATCCGGTCCGGATCCGGTGATTTCAACCGGATCCGGTAGCTCCTAAAAAGCGCCGGATCCAGCCGGATTACCGGATCCGCCGGACCGGATTGCAATCCCTAACCGCGATCATTAGGTATCTTAACTGGATCAGCGCATTCGCTAATTTCTGTCAAGTTATCGTCACACGCTGATAATAATCTGCTCACCGGCATAACAATATTTAATTAAATCTCATTGTGTCCCAATATTGTTTTAGACATGGATGAAGATGAAGATGCGGATCTGTCTAGAGACGACGACAATGAGGACGATGATTACACAGACGGTGACGACAACGCCTGGCCACGGCCCGAATCCTCGTCCGCACCATCCACCACCCCCACTACTACTACCACCACCACCACAACCACGGTAAGAACTTGTCTAGGGACAGCTAATAGGATGATGGTTGAAAACCCTCAATAAATAGTCTAACCTGATTTGGTACACAACATCCCCGGAGCCAACGGCTGGCCTCGGCCTGAATCACCAAGCACCAGTTTTAACTGTACATCGATGATCTTAAATCTTTGCAAGAAGGGCTCTCTTCATAGTGTCGATAGACAATAGACATTGTTATGTACATACTTAACAAACACATTAGAACTTGTGACTGTATCTGTTCGGTTACAATTACAGTTCCCTTATGAGTTCCATGTGTAACTGTATCTGAAATTTCATATAAACTTATCCATACTATGTAATATTTCAGGCTTCTACGGCAACATCTGACCCATACTTCTCCCACTTCGATCCGCGCACCGAACACCAGAGCTACAAGGACGCTCAGCAGCGCCTTGAGGAGACCCATCGTGAAAAGGTAGACTGGTCTTTACAAAGAGTTTTATACAAGGTGTTCAAGTGATTAATTACCAGGAAAATGTTCCACTAGTCTGATTTCTAAGTGGTTAGGTACTAGTAGTGGTGGTGGTACTAGTAGTATCATACACAGAGTCTATTACGTGCTTACGTAAATAGCTTTATTTGTTTTGCGAACTGAATATTAATTTGTAGATCGCCATAACCGAACTTTTACTAAAAGAGACAAACCTTAAAATCGCGAAAAAAAAGCTATCATACATTTCAGCTGGTCCTATATGTTCGATGTTTCCTAACGGACAGTCAATATTTTTTCGCTATATCAGTGTTGGTTTCTTCATCTCATAATTCAGACCCTGTTATAAATGTTCCCTTATTAAAGCCTCTTAGCAATTGCCCTTCGATACCATAATAATGCAAGGTTATCCTAATATTTTTGTATCAGATCACCAAAGTGATGAAGGAGTGGTCCGAACTTGAAGAGCGATACCAGCAGATGATGACTTCGGACCCCAGCTCCGCGCAGACCTTCCGGCAACGCATGACGGCTAAGTTCCAGGCCAACGTGCAGGTAACACTACTGAAATACATTCTACTATGCAATCTTTTGGTTATACCAGATACCTACCAGTAGAGTATGGTAGCCAACAATGAACGACCACAAAATGTGTATTCTTATCCCAATGTGAAGGTATTGCAATTTTATTTTTCCAGAACATTTTACCATGACCATAACTTCCAGTCCAGACCATATTTATCTAGATTTGATTTTCTGGAGTTACATATCCGTCGGATTTCGATTGTGTTACAAAAGTTACAAATTCTCATGAAATGGGTCCCTGGTATTTAATCTCATTAAATCCATATAAAAGTAATGCCTAAAACTGCTAATTTCTATGATCCGGTGGACCTTGTGCTTCGAGTGCCCTTTCCGTATGGATCGAGTTATTACTCGAGAGATATCGCACTTCGATGATTTTAGCTATTTTACCTACAATATCATTCCTTTTCTCAAAAATGGACGGCAAAGTCGACTTTACCCTTTAAAAAATAGGTCGCGAAGTGCGGAGTTTATGGTCAGTCAAAAATTAAAAAGTTAAAAACATTGCAGTCTCGATTTTGGGACTGCAATGTTGCATACAAATTCCATTATTTGTCGAGTTCCAAACTTTTTAAAAGTTTAAATGGCCATATCAAATGAAGGCACAGGCCCATTAAACAGCCAAACAGATGATAAGTACTTATTATTATAATGTTGGTATCGCGACTATTTAGCTGTCTCAAATAGGTTGGCGTATTTTCGGCAGAAACATACACTTCTATTTTAAAATTTAAAAAATAAAAAGGCGGCAAAGCAAACTTTTTCAATTGTTCCTACTTTTTTCTGTGAAAATATATACGTAAGAACGTTGCTTTTGTAAAATATTTCTATGATATTTATATTTCTTGCACCATTTTTGAGAAAAGCACTATATATGACTCGGCTGGAAGGCTACTTGCTGGCTTCGGATTCAATTAAACGGACTCCCAAGGTCGTCCGTTTAAAACGAATCCTCAGCCTGCAAGTAGCTACTTCCGAGCCTCGACAATAATGTACTATTGTCTTATAAATTGGTAAGCTAATTTAGTCTTTAAAAAATACGATTGTTTTTGCAGGCTCTCGAGGAGGAAGGCGTAGCCGAACGCCGTAGGCTTGCTGCCCTACACCAACAGCGTGTGCTTGCGCACCTCGCTCAGCGCCGTCGCACTGCGCTCGCCTGCTACACGCGCTCACTGCGGGACACGCCACCCAATGTATGTCCAACATCGTAAAGGCTCATTTAAGTCATTTAGACGGTGCGAGAACTCGCATGCGAGTTTCATTACACTGCAGTATTTTGATCGGTCGGCTGAATTAGATGTAACCAATAGTCCTCAATGTAACTAAAATCGCATACGAGTTCGCGCGTCATCAAAATCAGCCCTAACTAGTACAGTGTCTAGCAGTACTAATATGTGTACTAATTACGGTATCTACAGGCTAATTATGGCTAAAATACGGTCAGATCGGTAATCGAATACTTTAATTTAATAGACGTATATTTGCCCCTCTCAAATCTACTCAGAAATGTAATTGATGGTCTTGAAATAACGTAACGTAACCTCGACAGGCCCACCGCGTCCAGAAGTGCTTGCAGCGCCTCGTGCGCGCGCTGGCCGCCGAGCGCAGCGGCGCGCTGGCCGCGTGGCGCCGCGCCGCCGCCGCCGGGCGCGAGGCCGCCGCCGCCGAGCGCGCCGGCGCCGCCGACCGGCTGCAGGTACTCATTATATATGCTACACGACATTACTATATTGATAATGCTGTCTTGCTAGTGTGCCCGCCCTCCTGCTCTGAGCGACACTTTGGAAACGGTACTAACGAGCGGGACCAGAAGTGAGCGACGCTCTGAAACGATCATACGTACTGTTGTGACATGATGAATTTATCTTTTATTAGGATGCCGGATCCGAGTATTTTGATCCCTAATTTAATTATTGGTTCGACTTATACATATGCATAGGTCATTCATGTTTTTTAATAATTCTTTTAGGACGCCGATCGAGCCCTCCAACGTGCTCTGACCTCTCTGCGCCGACGCCCACATCTATACAACAACATTGGCACTGCTATTGAGGATTACGTCCAGGTTAGCCTTCTATTTATTTTACTTAGGGCCAATTACGCTAGCCAGGGTTAGCCACTAACCCGGAGTTAACCGTTAAATTCAGTGTTAAATTGTACTGGTAACCGTGGTAACTCGAAGATTAACCGGTTAACCCAGGGTTAGTGGCTTAACCCTGGCTGGCGTGAGTGGCGCTTATTCTCTTACTTTTACACAACCTTCCACGCTTCGTTTTGAATCTTCGACTCGCTTTATAGCTATAAATATGACGTGAAACGTTGTCGCACTCTTTCTAATTCAGATTAAATTCAGGAGATAATCTTAGCTGATCATGTTACATACCATCAGAATAAATTTTATTACTTAGTCGTCTTCTGTTTTTTTCTATAGTCCATGCAATCTAAAGACGACATGGCCGTATCTCTAATGTCAATGACCCCCGAGGCCGAAGAGCTGCTTTTGGACCGCATCGAGGCCGAAGTGCAGAGGGAACAAGCCGCCAGGGAACAGCTGAGCGCCAAGAGAGACCAGCGCACCCGTCAGCGACAAGATATTCAAGAAGAAAGGGCTAGGGTTAGTACCGACAATTAAATATACTCTAGACGCCCAGGGGCCTATAAGAAGACCACCCAAATTTGGCAGTAGACAATAGACCTACAGGCATTGGGTCAATTTAAACGAGTGCGCCTACAATAGAGTACAAGTATGGCGTATGGGTTAGAAACCCAACCACTGTGATTGCACTTTCCCTAGTAAAGTAACTGGATTCGTCCCATCTGATCATATGCAGACGCTACGAATAACTAATACGTCCAGCATTTGTTAGGGCCAGTTGCATCAACCACATTTGACAGACTGATCAACATCAGCCGGCGCGCTCCGGCGCTTTATTATGAAACTTTCCATACATAAAAAATTAGCGAACTCTTTAACGATACGAACAGTTTGGTGCAACCGACCCTTAGTTTGAGAAATAGTTTGTTCTTTACTTTATGGTGGTATTCCATCTGTCCAACGTGTGTTGTGTCTCACGCAATGCCATTGGACAGGTGGAATACCACCCTTAGCAACCATCAATTTAACGGCAACCAATTCAATTTTCCAGACCTCCAACGGCGTGAAGGAGACAGAAGAGACCGACGACGAAGCCGGCGAGGTCGTGGACTCGGAGGAGACTACCCTCGCGCCCACCACGCAGGCGCCGCCGCCGTCCTCCTCGCCCGCCCCGGCCGCCTCCTCCGTCTCCGTCCACGACATCACCACCCGTGCCGCCTACACACAGGAGACAACCACTACTGTAAGATTTTTAACTCGTGGATCACTATAGTATCACACCAAACTCAATTTGAATCGTATGTAGCTACTCAGTATCAGACGTCTGTTACTGCAGATCAATATGGGTCAAATTGCTTTGCATCAATTTGTTGTATGATCAGTGGCGGATTTGCCCTAAGACCCAGTAGGCCCGGACCTAAGGCGGCAAGATATTTAGGGGCGGCAAATTGTGACGAAAAATTCGCTGATGATAACAAGAAAATAACTCAAAATGTAGTCAATATGATGGGTACTGAAAAAGGGGCGGCTACGGGGCCTGGGGCCTAGGGCGGCAAAGACTACAAATCTGCCACTGTGTATGGTGGACGTTCGACGGATTAAAATAGTTTGAACCCGTTTACGCTGTTTGGTCTCACTTGTCAATCTTAGCCTAAATGTGACTTTGTTGCTAAATAAAGGAAACCGTCGATTTTATTAAGCACTTACCCAGAATAAACTGAAGCGTATTTGATAGAAACGAACTTTTTTTAAACCGTCATAATCTCTACATTACGTTGGTAAAAAGAATAGCGACCCATATTAGGTATGCTAATTCTTTAAGATTAATAAATTTAGTAATGTCCTTGCAGCTTGAAATATGCTACTTCATAGTAGCATATTAATAGCCTTCTAACCGGATAATTTGTTTTTGCAGGAAATCGTTACCAGCACGGTGACTGAGGTGCCCGAGGTCGAGACTGGCGAGACCGATGTTGTAGGCGAGACATCCAGCCGACGATCCACTAGCGAGGTATGAGAAAATATTAACTGAAAACCCTCCTTAGTACTTCAGTACTGCAGGTTGGCAAACCAATATCGCAGCAAATCTGAAAAATGTAGGCGCAAGGTATCTAATCTTCCAGAAACTTCTCAATTTCGCGCGTTTTCTTCTGACAAATTGGTTTACGAGACTATGGGTAGGTTGCACCAAACCGTCTGACATCGTTAAAGCTTTCGCAAAATTTTATTGTATGGGAAGTTTCATAGATCTCTGCTGCGATGTTGATCAGTCTGTAATAGGGCTTCCAAATACCGGACTTCTTTCAATACCGGTATTAATACCGAAACTGTCTTCATCAATACCGGGATCCCGGGATCCCGGTATTGACTATAAATAGCTTAAAAAATTTGAGTTTTTTTTAAAGGCTCACTTTTGTATAGATAGTATAGTATAGCCCAGATATGTATGTCCTTAGCTTAGGATATTAAACAATAATCGCCATCTGCAATACTTATGTCAACCCTCCAGGTTGGCAATCATTTTATCCGCCTTGTTGACTTCACAAGTCACATTTTTAGTTCAACCTAATAATCAGCCAATAAATATTCTTTGGCACCAAACATTCGTATGCCATTACAATTAATGTCTTTCTACTTTTTGATAAAATTTTAAGAACTAATTATATTTAATTATTATAAAATTATAGAAAAAAAAACACTTTTTTCGTATCTAGTTTGCAGTGAAGAATCTTACAATTACATGTCTAAATATTTGGGTTCGTCTTTGACGTCTCGAGAAATGTGTCCAGGGTTTTCATTTTAAACTAATTAACACAAAAGTTATGGCCAGAAAACCAGTTTAAAGCCTTAAATTGTTCAACTTTGATGCCAAATATCTCGAAGGCAATGAACTTTGAAGTAAATATAGGATACTAAACTGCAAAACGTAATTCAAGACCAATAAAAGTAAGACAATGTTGCTGTAATAATTTGTTTGTAAAATTGTAAATTCCTTTTGATAAATAATCACGCTAAGATAATTTATTTATTAGTAATTTGACTCCTGCGAGTTAAAAAAGTACTTTTATATACTTATTTTTGCATTAATACAAGACGCGCTAGTAAAAAGTGGCAACATTTTCTTACTTTTTTTGGCTTGAATTACGTTTTGCAGTATATATTGCTTAAAGCTGTTGTTGTTAATATAATAAGCTACAAAAAACATTAGAAAACTAAGGGATTCAGATCGAAGATCATTCGCGTGGGGTGGCCCCTTAATATATCCAGAACATCAGAATTCATCACCAAATATTTATCTAACGCATATGCACAGATCTTGTTTCAATTAAATGATCTTCTTTAATTAAATTGGCAAGTTATCTTTTGATACAGCCGAATTTGACCATTTTAATAGATTTTAAAGGTTATAATAGGCACATTTTCCTTGTTTTTGAAAATACCGGGATCCCGGTATTTCATTAAAAAATACCGGTATTGAAAAATCTGTTTAAACAGACGGGATCCCGGTATTGGAAGCCCTAGTCTGTAAACTGTGATTAGTATCTTTCAAACAGTGCGATGGGGCCATCGGTTTGCGTTTGGCCTCACCACTCGGCCATTCTGCTTTCTACAATCGTCTTAATTTTTATCCTGCATGTTTACTCTAAACCTTAACCTAGCTAGAGCAAGTGAAGCGCTACTAAAAATATTTCAGTCTGAATTCACAAACAAACTAAGTAAATAACAACTAGTTTATCATGCCTATTGTAAGTTATATACATGTGTAAGAGCCCTTCAGCGTTGCTCTATGTTTATGGAATTTGCAGATCTGTGAGTTTTTATTCTGAAAGAAAGAATAATATTTTATTTGCAAACACACATAAGCACAAACAATAAGGTAGAGTAAGGTATGGTAGATTCTGGTGCAAAGCTTGGCTCTGATCAATTGATGTTTGCAGACGGAGGGCGAGGGACTGCGGGCAGCGCTGGAACAGGCGGAGGAGCGCGCGCCACCGCCGCAGGCGCACGCGCTCAAGCACGAGGTGTCGCACTCTCAAGCTGTAAGTGAACCGTGTCAACTTTCTCTGTATATTAAGATTCTTCAAAGTCCAAAATATCTGTGGGACAAATCACGGCTGAAATTGAAATCGACGGATCGAAAGGACAGATCCAAGTACGGGACGCCGACCGGCTGAGTCAAATGTACCTGATCTAATTCAGCGATGAACTTCCTTCTCGGAATCGGATCTACCTAAGTGCATAATGAACTCTAACCTCCTTATTCATAATCGCACTACAAACCTCAATTTGCTAATAATCGTTTGTATTTATCTGTCATTTGACTTATGTATTTGTAAGAAAGGGTTAAATATACAGAGTAATAATATGGTGTCGTGTTCGCAGGGCTACACGATCCGCAGCTCGGGCAACGGCGGCAGCGGCGCGCTGTACCCGGCGCTGTGCGTGGGGGGCGCCGCGCTGGCGGCCGCCGCGGCCGTCGCGCTCGCCGTGGCGCGCCGCCGCGACCGGCAAGCCCCGCAGGGCTTCGTGCAGGTTAGCCTACGCTACTCACACATTACAGACTGTACCCGGCGCTGTGCGTGGGGGGCGCCGCGCTGGCGGCCGCCGCGGCCGTCGCGCTCGCCGTGGCGCGCCGCCGCGACCGGCAAGCCCCGCAGGGTTTCGTGCAGGTTAGCCTACGCTACTCACACATTACAGACTGTACCCGGCGCTGTGCGTGGGGGGCGCCGCGCTGGCGGCCGCCGCGGCCGTCGCGCTCGCCGTGGCGCGCCGCCGCGACCGGCAAGCCCCGCAGGGTTTCGTGCAGGTTAGCCTACGCTACTCACACATTACAGACTGTACCCGGCGCTGTGCGTGGGGGGCGCCGCGCTGGCGGCCGCCGCGGCCGTCGCGCTCGCCGTGGCGCGCCGCCGCGACCGGCAAGCCCCGCAGGGTTTCGTGCAGGTTAGCCTACGCTACTCACACATTACAGACTGTACCCGGCGCTGTGCGTGGGGGGCGCCGCGCTGGCGGCCGCCGCGGCCGTCGCGCTCGCCGTGGCGCGCCGCCGCGACCGGCAAGCCCCGCAGGGCTTCGTGCAGGTTAGCCTACGCTACTCACACATTACAGACTGTACCCGGCGCTGTGCGTGGGGGGCGCCGCGCTGGCGGCCGCCGCGGCCGTCGCGCTCGCCGTGGCGCGCCGCCGCGACCGGCAAGCCCCGCAGGGCTTCGTGCAGGTTAGCCTACGCTACTCACACATTACAGACTGTACCCGGCGCTGTGCGTGGGGGGCGCCGCGCTGGCGGCCGCCGCGGCCGTCGCGCTCGCCGTGGCGCGCCGCCGCGACCGGCAAGCCCCGCAGGGCTTCGTGCAGGTTAGCCTACGCTACTCACACATTACAGACTGTACCCGGCGCTGTGCGTGGGGGGCGCCGCGCTGGCGGCCGCCGCGGCCGTCGCGCTCGCCGTGGCGCGCCGCCGCGACCGGCAAGCCCCGCAGGGCTTCGTGCAGGTTAGCCTACGCTACTCACACATTACAGACTGTACCCGGCGCTGTGCGTGGGGGGCGCCGCGCTGGCGGCCGCCGCGGCCGTCGCGCTCGCCGTGGCGCGCCGCCGCGACCGGCAAGCCCCGCAGGGCTTCGTGCAGGTTAGCCTACGCTACTCACACATTACAGACTGTACCCGGCGCTGTGCGTGGGGGGCGCCGCGCTGGCGGCCGCCGCGGCCGTCGCGCTCGCCGTGGCGCGCCGCCGCGACCGGCAAGCCCCGCAGGGCTTCGTGCAGGTTAGCCTACGCTACTCACACATTACAGACTGTACCCGGCGCTGTGCGTGGGGGGCGCCGCGCTGGCGGCCGCCGCGGCCGTCGCGCTCGCCGTGGCGCGCCGCCGCGACCGGCAAGCCCCGCAGGGCTTCGTGCAGGTTAGCCTACGCTACTCACACATTACAGACTGTACCCGGCGCTGTGCGTGGGGGGCGCCGCGCTGGCGGCCGCCGCGGCCGTCGCGCTCGCCGTGGCGCGCCGCCGCGACCGGCAAGCCCCGCAGGGCTTCGTGAAGGTTAGCCTACGCTACTCACACATTACAGACTGTACCCGGCGCTGTGCGTGGGGGGCGCCGCGCTGGCGGCCGCCGCGGCCGTCGCGCTCGCCGTGGCGCGCCGCCGCGACCGGCAAGCCCCGCAGGGCTTCGTGCAGGTTAGCCTACGCTACTCACACATTACAGACTGTACCCGGCGCTGTGCGTGGGGGGCGCCGCGCTGGCGGCCGCCGCGGCCGTCGCGCTCGCCGTGGCGCGCCGCCGCGACCGGCAAGCCCCGCAGGGCTTCGTGCAGGTTAGCCTACGCTACTCACACATTACAGACTGTACCCGGCGCTGTGCGTGGGGGGCGCCGCGCTGGCGGCCGCCGCGGCCGTCGCGCTCGCCGTGGCGCGCCGCCGCGACCGGCAAGCCCCGCAGGGCTTCGTGCAGGTTAGCCTACGCTACTCACACATTACAGACTGTACCCGGCGCTGTGCGTGGGGGGCGCCGCGCTGGCGGCCGCCGCGGCCGTCGCGCTCGCCGTGGCGCGCCGCCGCGACCGGCAAGCCCCGCAGGGCTTCGTGCAGGTTAGCCTACGCTACTCACACATTACAGACTGTACCCGGCGCTGTGCGTGGGGGGCGCCGCGCTGGCGGCCGCCGCGGCCGTCGCGCTCGCCGTGGCGCGCCGCCGCGACCGGCAAGCCCCGCAGGGCTTCGTGCAGGTTAGCCTACGCTACTCACACATTACAGACTGTACCCGGCGCTGTGCGTGGGGGGCGCCGCGCTGGCGGCCGCCGCGGCCGTCGCGCTCGCCGTGGCGCGCCGCCGCGACCGGCAAGCCCCGCAGGGCTTCGTGCAGGTTAGCCTACGCTACTCACACATTACAGACTGTACCCGGCGCTGTGCGTGGGGGGCGCCGCGCTGGCGGCCGCCGCGGCCGTCGCGCTCGCCGTGGCGCGCCGCCGCGACCGGCAAGCCCCGCAGGGCTTCGTGCAGGTTAGCCTACGCTACTCACACATTACAGACTGTACCCGGCGCTGTGCGTGGGGGGCGCCGCGCTGGCGGCCGCCGCGGCCGTCGCGCTCGCCGTGGCGCGCCGCCGCGACCGGCAAGCCCCGCAGGGTTTCGTGCAGGTTAGCCTACGCTACTCACACATTACAGACTGTACCCGGCGCTGTGCGTGGGGGGCGCCGCGCTGGCGGCCGCCGCGGCCGTCGCGCTCGCCGTGGCGCGCCGCCGCGACCGGCAAGCCCCGCAGGGCTTCGTGCAGGTTAGCCTACGCTACTCACACATTACAGACTGTACCCGGCGCTGTGCGTGGGGGGCGCCGCGCTGGCGGCCGCCGCGGCCGTCGCGCTCGCCGTGGCGCGCCGCCGCGACCGGCAAGCCCCGCAGGGCTTCGTGCAGGTTAGCCTACGCTACTCACACATTACAGACTGTACCCGGCGCTGTGCGTGGGGGGCGCCGCGCTGGCGGCCGCCGCGGCCGTCGCGCTCGCCGTGGCGCGCCGCCGCGACCGGCAAGCCCCGCAGGGCTTCGTGCAGGTTAGCCTACGCTACTCACACATTACAGACTGTACCCGGCGCTGTGCGTGGGGGGCGCCGCGCTGGCGGCCGCCGCGGCCGTCGCGCTCGCCGTGGCGCGCCGCCGCGACCGGCAAGCCCCGCAGGGCTTCGTGCAGGTTAGCCTACGCTACTCACACATTACAGACTGTACCCGGCGCTGTGCGTGGGGGGCGCCGCGCTGGCGGCCGCCGCGGCCGTCGCGCTCGCCGTGGCGCGCCGCCGCGACCGGCAAGCCCCGCAGGGCTTCGTGCAGGTTAGCCTACGCTACTCACACATTACAGACTGTACCCGGCGCTGTGCGTGGGGGGCGCCGCGCTGGCGGCCGCCGCGGCCGTCGCGCTCGCCGTGGCGCGCCGCCGCGACCGGCAAGCCCCGCAGGGCTTCGTGCAGGTTAGCCTACGCTACTCACACATTACAGACTCTACCCGGCGCTGTGCGTGGGGGGCGCCGCGCTGGCGGCCGCCGCGGCCGTCGCGCTCGCCGTGGCGCGCCGCCGCGACCGGCAAGCCCCGCAGGGCTTCGTGCAGGTTAGCCTACGCTACTCACACATTACAGACTGTACCCGGCGCTGTGCGTGGGGGGCGCCGCGCTGGCGGCCGCCGCGGCCGTCGCGCTCGCCGTGGCGCGCCGCCGCGACCGGCAAGCCCCGCAGGGCTTCGTGCAGGTTAGCCTACGCTACTCACACATTACAGACTGTACCCGGCGCTGTGCGTGGGGGGCGCCGCGCTGGCGGCCGCCGCGGCCGTCGCGCTCGCCGTGGCGCGCCGCCGCGACCGGCAAGCCCCGCAGGGCTTCGTGCAGGTTAGCCTACGCTACTCACACATTACAGACTGTACCCGGCGCTGTGCGTGGGGGGCGCCGCGCTGGCGGCCGCCGCGGCCGTCGCGCTCGCCGTGGCGCGCCGCCGCGACCGGCAAGCCCCGCAGGGCTTCGTGCAGGTTAGCCTACGCTACTCACACATTACAGACTGTACCCGGCGCTGTGCGTGGGGGGCGCCGCGCTGGCGGCCGCCGCGGCCGTCGCGCTCGCCGTGGCGCGCCGCCGCGACCGGCAAGCCCCGCAGGGCTTCGTGCAGGTTAGCCTACGCTACTCACACATTACAGACTGTACCCGGCGCTGTGCGTGGGGGGCGCCGCGCTGGCGGCCGCCGCGGCCGTCGCGCTCGCCGTGGCGCGCCGCCGCGACCGGCAAGCCCCGCAGGGCTTCGTGCAGGTTAGCCTACGCTACTCACACATTACAGACTGTACCCGGCGCTGTGCGTGGGGGGCGCCGCGCTGGCGGCCGCCGCGGCCGTCGCGCTCGCCGTGGCGCGCCGCCGCGACCGGCAAGCCCCGCAGGGCTTAGTGCAGGTTAGCCTACGCTACTCACACATTACAGACTGTACCCGGCGCTGTGCGTGGGGGGCGCCGCGCTGGCGGCCGCCGCGGCCGTCGCGCTCGCCGTGGCGCGCCGCCGCGACCGGCAAGCCCCGCAGGGCTTCGTGCAGGTTAGCCTACGCTACTCACACATTACAGACTGTACCCGGCGCTGTGCGTGGGGGGCGCCGCGCTGGCGGCCGCCGCGGCCGTCGCGCTCGCCGTGGCGCGCCGCCGCGACCGGCAAGCCCCGCAGGGCTTCGTGCAGGTTAGCCTACGCTACTCACACATTACAGACTGTACCCGGCGCTGTGCGTGGGGGGCGCCGCGCTGGCGGCCGCCGCGGCCGTCGCGCTCGCCGTGGCGCGCCGCCGCGACCGGCAAGCCCCGCAGGGCTTCGTGCAGGTTAGCCTACGCTACTCACACATTACAGACTGTACCCGGCGCTGTGCGTGGGGGGCGCCGCGCTGGCGGCCGCCGCGGCCGTCGCGCTCGCCGTGGCGCGCCGCCGCGACCGGCAAGCCCCGCAGGGCTTCGTGCAGGTTAGCCTACGCTACTCACACATTACAGACTGTACCCGGCGCTGTGCGTGGGGGGCGCCGCGCTGGCGGCCGCCGCGGCCGTCGCGCTCGCCGTGGCGCGCCGCCGCGACCGGCAAGCCCCGCAGGGCTTCGTGCAGGTTAGCCTACGCTACTCACACATTACAGACTGTACCCGGCGCTGTGCGTGGGGGGCGCCGCGCTGGCGGCCGCCGCGGCCGTCGCGCTCGCCGTGGCGCGCCGCCGCGACCGGCAAGCCCCGCAGGGCTTCGTGCAGGTTAGCCTACGCTACTCACACATTACAGACTGTACCCGGCGCTGTGCGTGGGGGGCGCCGCGCTGGCGGCCGCAACATATAGATGTTTTATATTATATGACATCCGCTTAGTATGACGTGTTTGTCACTTCCCTGCGATGTCATTATAAGCGGATTCTACTGTACGTCCATACAAACTGACACCAGCACAACATGATTGACCACAGATACTAATGTTCCTGCAGGTGGAGCAGACCGGCGCCGTGGCGCCGACCCCCGAGGAGCGGCACGTGGCCAACATGCAGATCAACGGCTACGAGAACCCCACCTACAAGTACTTCGAGGTCAAGGAGTAAGCGGCTCCATCCCCTCCCGCCCGGGTCGCACCGTCTCGAGGATCGTATCGGTAGCTTATACGTGTTAGTCCGTGCCATATTTATAATCCGATCGCTTGATCCGACCGGTCAAACGTCTGTTGACAAGACTCTACTAGATTGTCATTTGTTTCAGACTACTAGGCTGTCGTGTTAGGCGGTCGGACGGCAAAATATGGCATTGTAAACGCAGTTACAACCACTGCAAGGATCAGACCTGTACATATCTCAATACAAGGTCTCGTTGATTCGAGTGTGTTTCGTATTTTCCGATTTGTTGTGGCGTGTGCTAGTTATCCCTATACAGGGTCTTTCACCCTTCACATCTAAATCTTTGCCCTTTAATTATTTATGGAATGAATGTGTGTGTCCCTTTAGTACTTTATGCCCGGTGGGAGGTTCATCTATCACAACACGACGACTTTTGTAAAGTAAACTTTAACAACATCACCATAGGGTTCATTTTACAAGAGATTTTCACTTGAGAGATGAAGGATTTTATCAATACTAGCTTTATTCTTTGGTTACTTGAGTTGATATTGCAAAGCTTGTGTGATTAGTGAACATTATTGAGTTTGCGGTTACTCGCAATTTGACAGGATATTATCGAGTACCGTTTGGTATTTGTTGTTATTTTTGGCACCAAAATATTTATTATTATTTCATAAGGTTAGACTAAGTTTTTGTCTAGTGTCCTAGATACTCATAAGTGTCACCTTGTAGTGGAGTTTTAAATTTAAGTTTTCGAGGCCGCAGCCTCGGCGACAGTGTCCAATGAGTAACATACTTTAGATCTTCTTTTGTAATTCTAAGTCTTCTTCACACATTTCATGATTGATCTCATTTTTTCCGTTTTCATGTAATATTAGTTTAGTAATAATGTCTTTTTCCTGTTGAACATTGTCACTGGGGTCAGTGGAACAAACGTCCATGGTACGCTGTGTAAATAGGCTCCGCGTACAAATTCGAACATAATTACTTACTCTTAAAGCCCGCTTTCCTTTACTTTTTTTAACGTAGGTAGAACATAACGTGAATTTTATGTAATAAAGTGCGAAGATATATTTTAATAATTAATGTGTACTTAGCGAAGGGACGGGCGGCCAAGCCGGCGCGGGCGAGTGCTCACTCTAGTCTCCTTCTAGTCACCGTGTTTCTTCCAGTCCTGTCCTCTCTGTGTCTCCCTCGGACCCTCCGAGTCATTGCTCTCCCCTTCCCGCTCGCCCGCGGGACAATACTCACAGTTCCCGAGCGCCCTGTACTCAACGTGTGTTTATATTGGCGGACCAATCATCCGCTCGAAATTTTTGATTGGCGTAACAATTTTGCGAAATCATAAAGTGAAGCTTCGTTTATCTAGTCAACAACATAGAGGCATCTAGAATAATTCGGCAATTTTTCGGCTACGGTTGTGTACACACTTTGGGTACTCGGTCGCGAAGCAAATAAGCTTAGTAAGTGTATGTACGGTTATTATATAAGTAGATGTACAAAAAGTAATACATTATTATAGATGTTTTAGCGTCAGATACATAGATATAAAGCAAAATATAATTATATATCGCATTCGTCCGTTTAAAGTAAGGGCTTGCGCTCGTGTCTAATCCCACGTACCACACTTAATGTTACGCCGTAGTTAAGATGTAATTCTGCCTCAGTATTATATACATTTAAGCTTATTTGTTACATAAGCTAATTTATATACACTATTTGTATTCGTTTCGGGCGTAGTGGCGTTACTACATAAGGAAGTCATATCAGAAGCGCCACGGCGCTACTCGATGCGCGCCGCAGTAGCGATGCGAGGACGAGTTCAGCAGCAGGATGGCCGAGTGTGAGGCGACCGCAGCGCCGCGCGCGGCGAGTAGGCAAAGCGCCCGCGGCTTGTCTTACCGCATTTACATAAGTTACTCACTGTTTAAAACGTAAGTTAATCCCGCATCAATCGCTGTGTATTTTTAATAAACTGGAACTTACAAGTCGACCACATATTTTTTTATTGGAAAGTTTTTGCTCAAAATCCAGCTGTCACCGTTAAAATATCGGATGTTTTAAATTGAACAAGTATAGTATATTCGTGGTTCGTCAATAATATTTGATGTTGGTAGAATACCTGGTTTCTGTACCTTTCCTTGTCACTTTCATGTATTTTAAATAAGTACATTATAATAAATGGTTTGATGATTTTTGTGTTTACTGTGCTGCATTTTATTGTGAGTTCGAAGTTCAAATTGAATCAATAAATAGAAATTTAAAAAAATGGTGTTGTTATTGGCGGTAGACGCTATGCAACAGTTTTTTATTTATTTATTACAGACAAGAGCCCGCCTGTTGTTACCGGGTTCTATTTTTCCGTTAAAATTTCTTTGTAGTTTTACATGTAAGTATGTAAAATTTATAATTATTGGTGCAATAAAGAATATTTACTTACTTACTTACAAGAGACGTAAGGCATAGCAAATCATTACGAGCTTATACAGGGTAAGTCCGATTAACCCAAATAACTTTAACCTTAGGTTCCGGCTTCGGCTACCTAATTGGTTTTAAAAAAGGTTAATTCATATTTTTGTTACTTACACGTCTTTTACAAAATGTCATTATAAATTAAAACTAATTCTAACAAAGCTTTGATACACAAAGCTTTGTTAAAATTATAAACAAAAAATTTACAACTTATTTTTGGGTCACCTGTATATCTCACTGCTATGAAATACTAGGTAGAGCCTCCACTGATGCTATAAGAGACTTTCTAACTTTCCATGGTACCTAGCTTTTAAAGGCAAATTTGGGACACAGTTTACCTACAGTTACACACCTTTGTATTTCTTGCAGATCTATGTAAATTTCCTAACAATATTTTTCTGCACTTAAAAAATCTGATAAATATCCAATGATACATGTTCATACATTTATTTGAATCGTAACACTCGACCCACGACCACTGGTTTGGAAGCCACAGTTCTCACCACTCGTACAAGCAAATATACGCCAAAGGGCATAATTTTATAAAATGGCTAGGATTTGATGTTCATAATATTACTTAATATAGGCATTAGTACCTGGGACACCAAGCTTTGCTCGAAAAACATATAAAAACTCAAAAATGAGCGTTTTCCCAGAGATAAGATTGCATCGATTTTTCGCCCCCGAAAACCCCCATAAGTATAGCAAATTTCATGGAAATCGTTAGAGCAGTTTTCGATATCCCCGAAATATAAGATGTACTTAATACCTAATATTTACCAATTTATTGACTTTTCTTGCGCCCCAAGATTTACTACCTACAGTAGGTACTGCTCTGCGCTCCTTTCGTAGAGTAGGTACAGTCGCCATCAGATATATCGGAGCAGCCGAGGTGCTCAAAAATATCTGAACACGCACTCTAAAGCCTTGACAATAGCGGCGTGTTCAGATATTTGTGAGCACCTTGGCCGCTCCGATATATCTGATGGCGACTGTACTCTACGGAAGGAGTCCTCATCATCTTGGGCATCTTTACAGTCTGCAAGTAAAGTACTTACCGGAAACTTTTCAAAAAGTTGGGAAAGTTCTCGGATATACCAGGAAAGTTTAATAGGAAATGAAGGATACTTTCATTTTGGAAGTGGAAAATTTCGATACCTATTACCCATACAAAGATACGAGAAATTTCCGATTGTTTCCATGTGGAAATTTGGTACTTTTGGAAATTTTCCGGCGGAACATTAGCACAGAATAAATAATAGTACTAGGTACAGAAGACTCACTCTCTAACAAAACGCGTCTGTTACGATCAGGACAGATATGGCCGCTAAGTGGCGACAGCGCCACGCGCGGCTTATGTAACGGCTAGCCACCAAAATTGGTGTGGAACGGATGTACTTGTATAGCTACCTGTTGCAAAGCGACGAAATCGCGGAGTGAGCCACGCCTGACATTAGTAAACATCTTGGCTCTCAATATACCGAAGTACTGGCGCTAACTTTACAACGTAAACTTTTTTCAACCCCTCTGATACCGCCATCTAGTGCAGGGTTGACTAGATGACTAAACTGCTATAAGATTGATTTGGTTGAAATCAGAATATTTGCTACGGAAGCGCTCGTTACTGAAGTTTTCTAACAGGAACATAGATGTCATTGTCACTAAATAATCCATACTTCCGATTATTTTTGAAAGATATTCATTCGGTCTCGCGACATCTACCGATTTCAAGGCACTTTACTTAAATTTGTACCTACCTATTGTACCTAAAATCAGTCCAACAAGATGGGCAGATCAGATCCGTTCCACCCTAGACACCCAACTGCACGTCGCACTACACGATGCCAAGAACCGAACCGAAAGCGAGATACCGTCAGAAGAAAGTTGATCCCACTGGGACTTCACGGCCCTCAGCAATGAGGATACCGACGCGAGGAGGAGGAGGTACCTGAAATATAACTTGGACTTTTAGAGACATCTATTGAAACTAGACGGAATTAATTGAACTCCCAAACTCTAAATCGGAACTTCCTTCCCCTGCTAACAATTTAATTTGGCCCATCTAAACTAGATGGCGCCACTAATAGCAGCAGATGCTAACTGGTTTCATAGCGTCATAAACTTAATTAGATTTTAATAATTGCCTGTTAATAACTGTTTTAGCAAAGTTGGGAAACTAACTACTCCTAACTATGTACTTTAGGGAGTTCGGAATATTCCGAGTTTTGGAACAAATTTTCTTTTCATTAGTTTTTTAATATTAAAACAGGTAGCCTGTTACGTAAGGAGTCGTGTTCGAGTTGATGGTTGTGTTTTTGTTTGAGCTTGTGACGTTTCGGTCGTAATAACGCATTCTTGGGACGTAGGCGTAATTATGCGTCACTTGGTCTGTAAACAACTTCAGACGCATTAGAGTGATATACCTAAACAAAAACAAGTAGCGTCTGTAGCCCAAAAACATAGAAACTGCGTAGTCTATACAGATATTTATTTTTATTGGGAGCCTATAAGGTCCCACTGCTGGGCAAAGGCCAGCCCACTTGTTCCAGTCTTCCAGATCCTGTGCAATCTCTGGACATTCCTTTAAAAATAATAGATAAGTAGGTATTTTTATCCACGGAAGTCATCCAATAGAAAATAAAACACTTTTTTTCTACACTAATGTGTACAATTTTATTAGTAGGCAAGAAAGTGCCTATGCCTAGGGAAAGACAAGAGGTGGGGCGCGTCTACGTGACTGAACGTACGTACTCTTAGGAACAAAGAAAACGGACCATTTTGTATACAGTTTCCACACAAAGTGACCCTTTTTTATTGCTATTGGAAGAAGGATGGACATATAGGAACATATGTCTTCTTGTTAAGCTATTAGATAATAGCACATAGTCTGATACGCTAATTTTGATGCTAACTGTACAGCTATAGATGTATAGTCAACACATAAATCTTAGAAATTATCAACAGCAAGTTAATAAAAGGTACTTACTTTACCTTTCAAGGTAACAAGGTAGGTAGGTTGTTTACTTGCGTTCACAACAAATAAATAGCTCTCTTAATTTTTTGCAAACATTAAAAAAAATTGTTAGTAGAGGCCTCGAGGGCTTTTTCACCGAGTCCATAAAACATTTAAAGTGGCATCAGTGTCGTTAACACTGGAGAGCATAAAATTTCAATTGATAATGATGACACAAGTTAGCAAAAAATATCCTGTCATATATTAATTAAACTTTACAACCGACTCCAAAAACGTATATACGTTCTAACTTTATCGGATCGTGTCCTTTTTATTATTTGTATGGCCCATGGCGAATTGCTAATGGACACGGAACTGTGCCGTGTGTTACCATTCCCTCGCAAACTCAGGCAAGTCGAGATATCAAAAAACCAACTTAACTTGAACCCTAAGCCCCTTAACTTTGTGGAATCGGAGACCACGCTAACACTGGTTTATCTAAGCCCATATAAGCTAAGCGTTTGGGTGAATGCCCCTCTGCCGTGGCACGGCGACGTAATGCCACTTTCCTATATGAATGGCTACGAGATTGTCGTGTGTGGTTTGTTCCATACTCGTCACATGTGGCAGCCATCTTGTTTGTATAAAAATAATGAGGGCCAAGGGATGAATTTAAGTGTCCTGTGTAGGTAGCGATAACATTCTCAATTCTCAACAGTTACTTACCTATCTTAAATTTTGACAAAATTATAACCTTTCCTGTATGTTCCCTTTAAAGTGCTTTGAATAATTAATCTTGTGGATTATGGCTGGTTTTAGTAAATTAATAGTTAACAATATAGAATAATTGGCATTGCAATTTACCTAAGTATTAAGTGGGTACTTCTGTACAGATAACAAAGAGCTCTAAAAATATGCTTGTCGAGTCGATCCTAAAATCGGGACTGTCCTTTGTCAATCTAAAAAAAATTATATGAGATCCTCGCACTTAAAATAAATTTAAACCTTAAACGAGCAATTCTTGTATAATATATATATATATATATATATACAAGGTAGGCATATTTCGGGGATCTCGGAAACAGCTCCAACGACTTCGATTTTCGATTTGCTATATTTTCGGGGGCGAAAAATCGATCTAGCTTAGTCTTATCTCTGAGAAAACGCGCATTTTTGAGTTTTTATATGTTTTCCGAGCAAAGTCAGGTCTCCAAGATATTTTAAATAAAGTCAGTCTAACTCAGTCCTCAACCGTCCATTAACTATTGTAGGTATTACAAATTACGAAACCTAAATAACTACGCTGTCCGTATATCTTGGTACTTGGTATGTCCTTGATGGCTCGTACAAGTTGAACATACGTAGAAACTACTAATTCTGTAATGTAAACTAGAGTTGCAAGCGCCATTCTAGTTTTAAAAAATCTGACTTTGATTTGAGGCTGATTTTATATTACTCAGATCAGTTCCTATATATACCTACATATATCTCGTCTCACGCTGACTTTTATTGCATTGGTGCAAGCGAGCTGCAATTGAGAGTATTAATATCAGATTTTTAAGTTTGAATGTTTTCAAGCTCGCTTCTAGGCCATATGTGCCACACAAAAAACGTGTGTTAACGTGATTATAATATGTATAATTTGTAGACATCTCAGGTACATTATGTACATATATGTTGTATTAAACATAGGCATAAGGCATAACAATTGTGCACGCACTGTGCGTATCGGTACCTACTAACTATTGCTTTTTTTACGTGGAATCTTTATTGTTCGGCGTGGGTCTTTAATTGTTTGATATGTTATGTTGAAAGGTTATTAGTTCTGCTTTAATAGAGAAAGCGGTTTAGAATTATTCTCCGTTATACAGCGGAGCAGTTTTGCAACCGCGATGTTTTACTTTATTTGTACTGTTGCCTCACTTTGTGGCACAATGCAGATGTACCTGGGTGACCCTTCGCCGTACTTATATTGTACCCGACTTACGAAGGGTAAATTATTAAACAAAGAAATATAAACAGATACTAGACGGATATTTAATCCTCCTTTCAAGCGAATATTTAGGAAATTTTGCCACGCGATATCTGCTAGATTCATTTTATTTTAATTGACGAAAGGACTTTACTATTTTTGGATTACGGTTTACGAATTTCCAGTTATCTGTGTGGACGTGTTTTATCATTAGTTCCTCGATACCGGTACTTCTCGCTTTTAAATAGTCCTCGAACGTGTCCCAGTTCTAACCGTAGCTTATTTAACTAATTAAATAACACCCAGAACTAATCTCTTATTACATTACATTGGCTGCATCAAAGTAACAGTTAATTCGTATATATTTTCGGCCTGCCAAAGACATCCTCAATCGAAGTTTGAATTTCTCCAGGGACTGCGGGTGGAATATCTTTGCCCTGTTAATGATAAAAAGGGCTTATGTTACCTAATGTTTCTAACAGTTTTCGTTCTTTGTTCCTTTGTGTGTATTCTACGTTTACGTTGGGTCGTTCACAATGTCTCAGGTAGGATCTTATTTCGTAACTAGAGGTAATGGAAGCAGGGTCATGTTAATTGTAAGTAAGCGTGTTCTGTATTTTGAACTGGAATGAAATAAGATAAAATAAGAAAACACGATCGTCTTTGAAAACGTTTGGATGTAGGTAGGTATTCGTAGCGTAACATTTGCGGTTTAAAAACTATATATGTAGATAATTTTGTTTTATTACTTAGCAGTATTACTTAGTGTAATTAGACATACTCGTAGCCACATCCTACACATTATAAAACAAAGTCCCCCGCCGCGTCTGTCTGTTTGTGTGTTTGTATGTTCGCGATAAACTCAAAAACTACTGAACGGATTTTCATACGGTTATCACCTATGAATAGAGTGATTTTTGAAGAAGGTTTAGGTGTATAATTTGTTAACCCGTGCGGGTCGCTAGTAATTAGATAAATCAATACCCATTTCATTACATGAAGGTAGTGATCAAATGCTACTTTTCCAGTTTTAATCTAAAAGTTACAATTACTCGGTTATTATTTACCTAATCCTAATGAGTGTTTATGCAACAGCGGAAGTTTTTAAGAAATGCAAGCGCATTCTAATGTAAAAAAAACACACATTGTAACAGTTTTTCGATCAGGTCACGTGTCCGTCTTACGTCTTACGAATCTTACGGTCACGTGACCTGTCGCGAGTTCAACATTTTTTCCCCATCACAAAAAGTGCACAGCGCCGCTAAAGAAGCTTTCACTTCAAAAAAACATTCTGGATGTTACATTAAGTAGTCTCAATATTTGCTTCGCATTAATGTTGCTGGTGAAACGTGGTGAAACGCCTCGCCATGCGCCACTAAAACTAGACTCTATTATCTCTTTTTTTATTGAAAAAACAACAGAATTATGAGATATTACATTACATGTGTTTTGTAGTTGTAGTACATTAGATGTGCAGTAGTTGCAGTACTTCCTGAAACGTTCTCACTAAGAAATCTCAAAACAAGAATTCATTTTGCAATTGAAATACTTACGCCTCTTATTTTTTTCAGTTTGGTTTCTTTTTATAAAGTAAGTATAAGGTTATACAAATGTATTAAATCATCATCAACATCATCATCAGGCTATAGTAGTCCACTGTTGGGCATAGCCTCCCCTAAAGAGCGCCATATAGCGCCCTGTCCTCAGCTTGCCGCATCCAGCATCTGCCTGCAGTCTTTCGCAGATTATATAAATACTTACACAAAATCTTATATACATAAACACAAGCAAAACAGTTAGGGTTGCCAGATCGAAAGGCGCTATTATCGGGAAACAATATAAATTTTTCGGGATTTTGGGACTTAAGTCGGGAAAAAAATACATTCAAATTAAAGTAATTGTATTAAAAACAAAGATATTTTACATTATTGGCACTACGTCAGCTCGCTCGCTCGACGACAGTTCGGAACTTGAAATTATTGTTTTATAACGTGAAGCTGTTTTTCGGGACAGTTTACACTTTGTCGGGAATCGGGAACACATGCTAAAAATCGGGAGAATCCCGCCAAATCCCGACCATCTGGCAACCCTAAAAACAGTGTAGAGAAGCGAATTGATCCTGATTCCGCATTGCATATCCGCGGCATCGTTCGGGTATCGACTAGGTGTCAAGAAGTCAGGCCTTGGCGCGAGGGTGGCTTGTTCTAAACCAGCTGAGCTTGCAATTTGCGATTTGTAATTCATTTTCAATGTACCTACCTATTTAAGCCTTAATATGATAAGCTACAAAAATCATTAGAAAACTAAGGGAATCAGATCCAAGGTCATTGGCGTTAGGGGCCCTTAACGCGGATCAAATAGCCAAGGCAGTGAGTACAAGTCATCTAGAGAGTGATTACCTATTGTTGGAAAAAATAATGAAAAAAGTCGAAAGTTATGTTGCTTGCCTACATTATGCAATAAAGGGTTAGAAGTGTGTATTCAAGTAAGTACATAAATTATTGTGCACCTAGTCAAATGTACGTAAATTCGACGCAAACAATTCATTGCATAAATACTATTCGTCAAACACGAGCACATAATAAGTACAAAATATAGTATTTCATAGCAAACGTGTTCGCGGAAGCAATAAAGTGGTTGCTGGTTGCAAATTGTTTGTTTTATTGTTTGTATCGAAATACAATCCCCTAAAATCGTAGTTTGTGATTTATATTATAATGATAATTATGTTCTAATTATGTCAATCAATCGCTGGCTAATTTAGGTTTAGACTATGATCATTTCTTTAATCTCTGTTTTCATAAACACATTACGTCATTTTCCTAAACATTTATCAATATGTAATTATATTAACTTTAAAAAATTACAGTAACGTCGTAATAACATCTCCTAACAACAACTCATTAAGCTAAGTAAATTTTTCATTACGATTTAACCCTAGTGAAACTAAACCACCTTAGTACCAAACACTGACTTTTCACAGCCGTCATAATCATAACTCTAGGCATTGTGCGTTAATACCCAAAATCAATTTACTTCGCAATCCATTAATTTACGAATCGCTCCAATACTTATCGTTACCAAAATACGATGATCCCCATTTCCCTTCTCGCCCTTGTAAAATCATAAGGCGCGCGCGAGTTTCAAAGGTCTCCCGTAGTTCTAGTTATATTGGGCGACAATAAAAGTTACCCCATGTTAAATACAATGCATAGTAAAGGGGCTGCTACCCTTATGCCGAGCCGAAGATTACTGCAGGAGTGGTGGCGACGCTTGTTTGGAGCATTATCGGTAAATACGATCTAGCGATAGTCATCTGGGTTTAAATGAATGTGATTTGTTTGAACTCAGGTTACTGGTTGTTGAATTATTAATTAGGGTTTACTATTTTGTTCGATTTGCTTGCAAATAAAAAAATATTATGTTAACGTAAGGTCAGCCTCTCAAACGAGGCCTGCCGGCTCCCCGGTTATACATATAGCACCAAACACAGCACACTACGGCAGCATACTACTATTACGGTTGTATAGCGGCAGATATAGCACTACTTAAACAGAGGCAAGTGGAAGAAGCGGGGGGAGGCCTTTGCCCAGCAGTGGGACACAGAGGGCTCTGAATAATAATTAACGTAAGGTCGTGTAGGGTGAGAAAAATGGAATCGTTATACCTGCTGGTAGTGCTGGTTTCTCCTAAGTAATCCATAATTTCATTTTAAAGCCGACCACTGACTAACAGGCCGCCGGACGATATCGGCCTGTCAGTTAGAACAGACAGTTCCGAACAACTGACCGGCCGAGACCGTCGGGCGGACTTTTAGTCAGTGGTCGGCTTAAAACGGGACATTCATACATTCAGAACAAGAACAAGTAAATCCATATTATGACTAAGGTACAGTCAATGGCAAGGAACACGGGTACTTTTGGTAGGTTTCAAAAAACATTTAACGGCCACGTTAGTCTAGTTGTGAGTAGGTAGGTATGCCAGTCTGCCTGCGACGCTGGTGGTACTGATTCGAACTTCGAAAGTTGATCTCATTTAGAAATCGTTCGCTGTAGTATTGGCCATCAAGTAATGCAAAAAAGAGACTGATTCAAGTTCAATTGCTCAACGTTCAAGTAAGGAGCCACCATATTTCATGCAACTGTGCTTACGTTGTTACTAAGGCATGGATTTAACCTTTCATATGTGTGTATTGTGTGTGTGGTCAAAAATCATTTGTTCAAACCTCGGTTCTGCTCTATTTTAGAGCAGTACAAATCTATCTCGAAAAAAATGTAAAAAGATGATTAAACTATTATCAACTTACAAAACACACATACAAAAGGTTAAAAAATAGAGTAGCTACTAGAGCCCAAGAACAAGCTTTCTAAATGGCACATTACACCAAAATTGGTCATAATTTCATAAGGTTTAAAAAACCTAGCATTCTTTTCGGATCTACACATACATACCAACAATTAACTGTGTAAAATAAAATATAATGAATACATTATTGGCTTGTGGTAATAATTATATTATTGGCTGGTTCTGTGCATTATTGTACATTATTATTATTATTGTACAATACTTGATGCAATATTGCAATGCACAGAACCATACATAATTGACATGGCAACCAATGACCGACTCGGAAGTTGCTTGACTCAGGTAGGTCCATTTTTTGTATGTATGTCGCCGTTTTATGTTCACTACTAGAGCAAATGGCTGAGCAGATGCCAGACTTGTTACAAATTGCTTACCGGTTGCTTACATAAGTACTCGTATAATCGTTTAGTGGGAAAGTTGGCTGTTAAAGGCGCGATACGAGTATAGTAAAAGTGAACAACCAAAATTGACTGAATTTTAATATTAATATAACTATCGACAGTCGGGCTTGTTCGTACCTGCAAGGGTTGGCCATCGCTATCCAACGTGGTAACGCGGCAAGTGTTATGGCACCTTTGCACCCGGTACAGGGCGCTGATTTTTGAATTTCGAGCGCTCGATTTCGTCACTCGAATATCAGCGGAAAACATCGACATGCTAATTTTTGAAATACGAGCGATAGACATTTGGAATCAATTGGTATTGACCACTCGTTTTCAATTCTATTAGTAGAATTTAAATACCGGGTACTGGAGATATTCTTGAACAAAATACACAAAATCGAGCGGTCGAAATTTTAAAATCGGTCCCCAGCTCGCGCAGGTCTTTTTGAGTTGAATATTTTATTTTGAAGTATATTGATTAATTTAGATACCTACTTTTAAGTTATTTTTTGTATGTGGAATTTTATTACGAGAAAGTTATTGCTAGAAAAAGTGTGACAGGATTTTTAGTTCCGGAACGGATGTTTTTTTTTTCCGTTACGTACCTAGTGTAAAATATATTTATGATTAGGTATACCTACTGTAAATAAAATACAACAATATGCACATAGATAGCTGTTGACACATATAATACATTTCTGATGCTTATAATAAAAACATAGGATATCCTGTTTTTACACTTTTTACCCAATACCCAGATATGTTTATCATTTACATTACTAATTCGTTCATTATGATGATGAATGCGGATTAACGTTTTCACGTAAAAAATAAATTATTTTTGGTCCTAAAATTACCGTTCCACTTCTTTGCGATAGATGGCGCTACGAGGTTATGTAAAGCTTAAGTGAAATCCTGTTCTACAAGCCAGACGAAATGAAACCTTATGTTAGTATGAAAAACATTTTGAAACGGGAAAAAGCTTTCGCTATATTTGTGTGAAGTGAACACGTAGAATAACTATGGATTTTCCTATAGAAAGTCTATCTGTGCTATGCAGTCGGCACAATTTTTTTATACTACAACGAACTGTGGGGGTGTCATAACATAATACAAGTCATATTTTCATACTAATTTGATACTTATGATGACATTCTTACACTTTGTCATTACAATGTTTGTTCACGATTTTGTACAAAAATACAAAGATTATGCTTGAAAATAACTAGGTATACATAATTCAATTAAATTCAGTCAACCCAAAGGAGACCAATAATGTCTTAAATTGAAACGTAAGGTAAGGACTCAATTCTCAGAGCCAAGCAAATCTAATTAGTTTCTACTACAAATCCCTAGAATCTGAACATTGATGAACATTGAATATTGAATACCATACGAATGATACAGGCAATATTCCGATTTTTAAAATATGATACAAACATGATATCTGTCTATTAATAATGCTCTCATTGCTAGAGCTCGTGATTCTGAGTAGATTAAACATAAAAAATCCAAAATTTGGAAAAACTTTTGAACAAAATGGTCCAGCTACAGCCCCACCACGCACGCATAACAATTAATTTTTCACCACACCAGCTCGGAAAAGTTTACTTTGCACTTCAAAAACTGATAGCAAAGTTGCATTTTTTCACATGTGAAGCAAAGTAATCAAATGCAAATTTTGAGTTGTTTTCTTATGTTTGCTGATAAAATTGACTTTAAATGATGATTTTGGATGATAATATTTCATAACATTCATTTGGATTTGATTTGGTTTGATTTTGTTTGATATTTTACATTTAATATTTGCTTCGGGTTGTTGTGGTGAACATTTTTGTGTTACACTTGGGGGCAAATTTTGTTTAACCCTCGTGCTTTGAAACCCTCTCAACGCTCAAGATTCCATTTACCGAACCACTCGCTACGCTCGTGGTTCAATTTTGGAATTTTTCGCTTGCTCGGGTATCAATATTAGCACGAGCGGTTAAACAACAACTTTGCCCCCTTGTAAAACAAATAACTATTATTTACATGTACGGAAAACCAGTTTGTATTGTACTTAGATATGAGCGCCGCGCCGGCGCGCCGCCGCCGCCGACTAAATTTTCGCGCCGCCGCCGCCGACGCTGCGCTATCGGCGTGGCATCGGCGTGACCTTGTTAGATACTACTACTTTCAGAATCAGATTATATATATTTTATCTAGTTTAGATCTTTAACGGCGCCACTCCGAAATAGCTTATAGACATTTAAAAGGTATTTTAGGTTCATATAATTCAAAAATATCGATGGTAAATTCAAACTTTTCTGTCTGGTAGACCACGGCAACAAAATTACTAATTTTGTCAGCTGGTTAGCTCATCCGTCATTCACCGCGAGTTTAACCATTGCAAGCATGGTTGAATCTTAGGTGTAAAAAGGGTTTTTTTTTCAAGATATTAAGCGTTTTCACGTCCAAAGGTCCGGCCGTTGGCTTCGTACGGAAGGGCGTCGGAAACGGAATCGGGTCTCATTTAAACTTTGCTATTGTTCAAATTTCAAGGTTTGCTCTCTCGCAGCTCAATCTTTGGTATCGCATCACTCGCATGAAAGTAAGCCGCTATATGAATCTCCAAGTCTTTAGCCCTATTCAAAGCTCAACTATCGGCCTCGCTTTTAAAATGCTTGGCCATTGGTTCTTGTCCAATCTTAGCTCCACTGCAGCACGGCCTTTGGCCTCGCACGAATGCGCCTACAGGAAAGCTCAAGGTCTTTAACACTGTGGCCTCGGTCTTTATCGGTCTTCGGACTTGCTTACACTGGACCACTAATTCAATTCCAAGCTCGATCTGCTTGCAGCTTGGCCTTCGGCCTGGCACAGAAGCGCGCCGCAATCGGCACTCCAGGCATTCGGCCGTCTGCCAAGCTCACACTTGGCGTTCGATTATAAGCTGTATGTTTACCGGCAGCTCACTACTCTCACTAGATGGAGCTCGACCTTGGGCCTCACTTTTTGACATAAATCGGTTTTGTTGGGTTGATATTGGTTAATGACGGAGCTTGATTTTCCTCACTTCGGCTCTTTGGACTGTCGTCAAGACGTTTCCCTGATACAGTGAATCCACTACTTTTTACTTAGCACAAAAGATAAGGGTCTCACAAAGATTTTCCCGCCAAGATTAAGACCGCCTCTGATGCCGCACGATACCGTTTATACCATGGTCTAATAAAACATGGTCTTCTATTCCCAGAGTGACACAGGCCTACGTCACAATAACATGGCCGCTATATATAGCGCTATCGCATATTATCATATAGCGCTGTCGCATGATGACGTAGGCTTGTGTCAGTTAGGTGACCTAGAAAAGACGGGAATAGAGTACCAGGCGGAGTATATTATTATACCATGGTTTATACTATATACATTTTTTTACCGTACCTTTATTCAATAAATTATCCTTAAAATTGAAAAATGCACTTATTTTATAACTTCCTTACAGCAAAAACATGTTTTACGGTAAAATTTTGGTTTGAATTCTTTTTTCATTAATCAAAGATGTTTCAAGGCCACGCTGCCGATTCGCCGCCGCCGCCGACCGAATTTGACCGGCGCGCCGCCGCCGGCTAAGTGCCTATCGGCGCTCATATCTAATTGTACTCCGTATTTACCTATTGTGCGATAACACGGTTGAAAAGCAAATGAGTATTCGAATATCACTTACACTTGAGATGCAGTATCCATATTGGTTCACTGAGATTGATATCAGATTGGAATCATATTCTTTAAATTATAAATACGCCTACAAATCGATCTCTATAACACTGTCACTTCGCCCAGTATCTGGCTTCCATTTTGTGACAATCTTTAATTCATATTTTATAACTAGCGACCCGCCCCGGCTTGTTACGAGCAGTTCAACCAATTTACACAAAACCTGCACAAATAATACACCTAAACCTTCCTCAATTGATCAGTATCTATATTGATCAGCGAAAACCGCATGAAAATCCGTTCAGTAGTATTTAACGAGTCTATCACGAAAATACAAACAGACAGACAGACGCGGCAGGGGACTTTGTTTTATGATAATTATATGTATAATAGGTATTGACTATGTCCCGTTCCTACCTTCCTAATGCCTTCCTATCATAGACATATATTTAAGGATGACTCACGTTAGACCAGGCCGTGTCCGGGCCGGAGCTTCAGGGCTTACTTTTCTATGACATGACAGGTGATCACGTGATGCTTTCCATATAAAACCATGCTCCGGAAGCTCCGGCTGGGACACGGCCCGTTCTAACATGAGTTAGCCTTTATACAATAGATACAGTTTTTGTTTACGTATGTTTAAGCCTAAATTATGTGTACCTAACATAATATTTACATAATTTTATGCTATTGATATGGGGCTACATGGAATAAAGCAAACCATAAGCTTTAAATCCTTTAAATATTTGTGGGTACGTCCAGATTAATTTACATTTTGCTGGAGTGTATGTTTACTTACTTTTATTCCCATTGTACTGTTGTTTATCAAAAATATTTTCACGAAAAATTGTTAAATAGCAGAATACAATTCTGAATCCCAATTTACCTGCCCTTGCAAGAGTTGTAACAAAGGCTATTCAACATTGTAAAACATTGAGCCTAAGCCTTTAAAGTCCCGTGGCAAGGTTATGTTGGTACTCTATATATGATGTGGGGTACTCATACTCTTTCTTTATTTGTATTTAATGAAAAAACACACTAAGGTAAACATACTGGTGCTCGACGCGGTCCCAGTACATGTCATCTTGAAACTTAAGTCATTGTCAATAGAGGTGACAGCAAGGTGTCATCCATTGGGCATTAGCATGTCGAGCACTAGTACGTTTACCTTGCCTAATTTAAAATAAAATAATATTAAATTTGTAATGGCTCCAGCTTGTAATGGCTCTCTTTATTTTTCAAAGTGGCAAAGTTGTTTGGTGCTAATTTTGAGTTGCTTCCTCATGTTGGCTGGTAAAATTGACTTTGGATTTGATTGGATTTGTAATGTTTTATAATTCGTATTTTCCTCGTATTGGTGTGGTGTAAAATTGTGTTTCACTCGGTAGCAAAGTTTGTTTCACCCTTGAAATCCTCGCAACGCCCAAGATTCCACTTTTCGCTACGCTACGCTCGTGGAACGCTTATGTTTTGGATTCTTTCGCTTGCTCAGGTTGCCCTCAAAAGGGGGCAAAGTTGTTGTTTAACCTCTCGTGCGAATATTGATTAGCACGAGAGGTTAAACAACAATTCTGCCCGCTTGTAAAACAAATGAATAGGTATTGTGGCTAGATGTAAGTGTAAGTGATTCAAATATTTATTTATAGTGAGAACGTTAAAAAGCAAGGCACGTATACGTATACTTACTTATCTTTTTGTTGTTTAAAATGTAATCATCTTACCTAAACCTACATAGGTACCTGCCTAAATCATAGAAGTTAAACTAAAGTCTAGTTTGAGCAAAAAAAATATATAAATAGAAACTGTGGCTAGTATTTATTCTATATTCTTATGAAATTATTATTTTTTCACTGCTTGTTTCCCAACAAATAAATACAATGTCTATTAAATTTTGGTTTCATTCTAATAAAAGTTTCCGATTTGATTTGACAGTCTCTTTGTTGGAAACCGAGGTTTTTGAAAGGTCACATTTCCTTATATTAACACTTCACGACGAATAATATGATTCATGATGACAACTTTTATATACTAGCGTACGTAGTATTCGAAAGGTTATAATATGTAATAGCAAACAAGAGACCAGAAAATTATACAATCTGTAATTTCTCGTACAAATTCGCGTGCCTCGCGTTTGTTGTATTGGAGCGATAACAGATGGCGTAACGGTGTTAAACGCCACGCGTTAGGTGTTTGCAAAGGATATATGGTTGTACTTATAATATGATTGGAATTCAGAATCCGTTCAAAAAACAATTTGACACGAGTGTTACGTCGTTATTATTTAGTAATCTTTGGTTAGTAACACAGGAAATTAAAAAAAACTGTGTTTTTTGTAAACAAAGGACGAGATGTGCAATGTAAGTAGGAAAGTTAAGTTTTTCTTTGACCTTTTTGTATCTTACTGATCCCTCTAGGTATTTTCTGTCAGTCAACCATAGGGCCCAACAGCTTACGACCACGTCTCCGTATTTATAGGTAGGTACTTATTACACTTACAGTTTTACGTTGTTTCAATCTAGGTACCTAATTAGATTCTTTCATAAACAAAATAATCATTTATTTTGTCCCATTGCTTTCTCAAACCAAAGAGAATAGATAGTATAGAGGGCTATTGCCATAGTAAATTTTGTAGTCACGGTACATTTACTGCCATCTATCGACACACGATTAAAACTTAAAATAAAATTGAAAATGTATAAATTAATCAAAATATGTACACGGATCGGATAAATGATTTTTAATTGTTATTGTTCCATACTGACCCATGTTCTTTCACTGATATGTGTTAAAATTGTTAAATATCAAACGGTGTCGTCAACGCCATCTAGCCGAGAATAGGCCAAAGGTATGGCGCCATCTATTCGAGAATGACTTTTTCTTGATTTCCGAGCACGTTTTTTTCTTAGACTTTATTTATCTTATACGGAGTTACATATATCTTTACTCAAACAAAGAAATTCATCCCTATTCACTACATAACAAGGTTCATGTTAAAAACAGGAAAACTTTGTATGGTGGGCGTTACTAGGATAATTTCTTGTTATCTTGCCAAGTTTACAATCATTTAAATCGGCGTGGTCAAGCTGCTCGCAATTATCTAAACAGGCTTTTCAATGGGTTACAGTTCATGCTCAGTTACTTTTGGGCACGTTGACCGCTCGAATATTTGTAGATAGCCATTGTATCTGCCAAAATAAGGTAGGTTACCTAACCTGATGATGATGATGAGATTATCTATTTATGTAGAATAATATCACTACACCTTATAAAAAAAAAACCGGGCAAGTGCGAGTCGGACTCGCGCACGAAGGGTTCCGTACCATAATGCAAAAAACGGCAAAAAAAAAACGGTCACTCATCCAAGTACTGACCCCATCCGACGTTGCTTAACTTCGGTCAAAAATCACGTTTGTTGTATGGGAGCCCCACTTAAATCTTTATTTTATTCTGTTTTTAGTATTTGTTGTTATAGCGGCAACAGAAATACATCATTTGTGAAAAATTTAACTGTCTAGCTATCACGGTTCGTGAGATACAGCCTGGTGACAGACGGACGGACGGACAGACGGACAGCGGAGTCTCAGTAATAGGGTCCCGTTTTACCCTTTGGGTACGGAACCCTAAAAACAATTTCAACCGCCACATCTGTCTGTTCGCGATAAACTCAAAAACTACTGAACGGATTCTCATACAGTTTTCACCTATCAATAGAGTGATTCTTGAGTAAGGTTTAAGTGTGTAATTTGATAAGGTTTTGTGTAACCCGTGCGAGGCCGGGCCGGGTGGCTACTATTTTCATATCATTTTCATAATTTTAATATCTGACCAAATATATTAACGGCTTTAATAGGTAACATTACGCCTGCCAAGTTTGATGTACTTACTTTCAAGGCATTTTTCCTTCAAGGAAACTTAGTGAACACTTCCGCTCATGCAGATGGTAACAAACAAACGTTATATTGTGAGTTTTATCCTCTTAAACTAACTTATCAACAGGTAATATTTCCATTATATCCCAGATAAGGTCATTACGGGTAACGGATGACTCACGCTAGACCGGGCCGAACCGTCGGACATATCACATCATTCTATAACGGCCGATCGGTTATCACGTGTTGTTTTCCATAGAAAACGAAGCGCCGGAAGCTGCGGCCCGGCCCCGGCCCGGTCTAGCGTGAGTCATCCTTAAGACGAAACAGGAGCTGAGTTTTAAATATTTTAGGTAAATGTACCCGTCTCGCTAACGGAAGCGGCACCTAAAAGTAGTGCGATAAGGACAAGGCGAAAAATCCTGCGTAAAAATCTCAAAAATCGAGGTTTCGTACTCCTCTGTTTCCTCCTCCAAAACTTAACCAATCGTAACCAAATTTGGAAATCTAAATGATTATGAAATTATCTGTGTCGGACCGTTTTGCTTTTTTGGCTAATTGATATCAGTTTTGAATGCCACGCCTCTCATTGCGGCATAGTCAATTAGGCCATTTTGGCCTTTTTTGAAGGGCTCTAGCGCCTTAAAAAACAAAAATATCAAAAAAGCAAAACGGTCCGACACAGATATTGACAATATTAATGTGTGTTGAAAAAATCATTGTTCTAGCTTCAAAAACCACGGAGGAAAACGAGGAGTACGTTTGTATGGAGAAATGACCACTCCCGTTGGCTCTTAAGTGCATGTGGCTGCGGGGGCACATATTAGGTCCTTACCTATGAAATTGGCGTTTTTGTTCATAGATATAAGTCTGATCCTAGTTTTTTTTTTTTACAAAAGTACATACACAATTACAATAAAACTACAGTGCACTCAATAAACAACGATTTTACATACAATTAATTGTTATTTTTTATTGTTAAATGTTCAGAATTAAGCCTTGAAAATAGGTCTTTTCATGTGCTGTCGGTTCGAGTATTAAAATTACTTATATTTTTCTAATGGTACCAATTTTCAAGAAATGGAGATATTGAAAACATACCTTAAAGGTGTCAAAAATTACTGGAAAAATTTTGTTTGGTTTGAATTAGCCATCAAAAAAATATCCGCAAAATTAATTGTATGGAAATTCGTGTTTCGTTGAAATTCTCCGAACAAAACGCCAATTTCATAGGTAATGACCTAATACTACTGATACTACACACACAGACACCGCATTGGCGCATTATACCTAAACGTTTACAAAGAGCTATTACTTGTGAAATGCTACGGTTTAAGCAGCACAACTGAGTTGTACCTACTGTACACCAGTTTATACGTATTATAGTGCCCTGATGGCCTATTTGCCGAATAAATGTTGAATTTTTGAAGTTTTTTGACACTCAGCGTCGCGAAAATCGTACACCTATGGTGTACACCAGTATGGTGCGAGGGATCCTAGCTATTAGTCAAATGGTTTTTGCTAATTCAATTTGACATCATTTAAAAGTTTACTTAATAAGCTTTAAGCTCACCAGCTTACACTTTTGTTTACGTGTTTTATTTATTGTTAAGATTGTCGGCCTTTGAAAGAATCGCTTGCGCTCGAAGGTTAGATCTCCGTGACGCTGAGTGTAATAACAACCAAGGTAAGCCCCAAAAGCTCTCGTTTGGGTCTCATACAAAAGTACGGGAGCGTTTATATGTACCTACAATGTAACCATAGAAAATCAATTTTTCTATGAATGTAACATAGATGTATACCTAGTCTCTAGGCCCTAGGGTTCAATTTGGAGATGTAAAAGGTCTTCAATGTCAGAATAGGTAGGTACATACTACCTTAGGGGTCATCCATTAATTACATTACACGTTTAGGGGCGGGAGGGGGTCAAGAAAATGTGACATGTTGTGACAAGGGGGAGAGGGGAGTCACAAACTTTGTGACGTCACTTTAACTTCATCAGTAACCAAAATTTTATTTTAATCATTTTATTTACTGTACAGTTCAAAAACAAGTTTTTGGAACGATAATCGTTTTTATTAGTTTATTTTTTTTCATAATCAGTTTTGGGTTATAAATTTACTAATATTTTGACAAAAAATAATGGATGACCCCTTATCCTTGAATACCTAGGGCTTGTGCACAAATCACGCGAGGTTCGACAGGGGGAGGGGGGTCACGAAAAAATCACGATAGATCACGTTGGGGGAGGTGGGGTATAAGGAAACCTCACGTGTATTTTTCTACAGTGAACGAAACTAAGAAAAAAAACTTACCACATGAGTAGATACTTTTTCTCGGTTTCGTTAAACATAAATCTTCACTGTGCACTTTAAAATAGTGAGTCTATTTAACGAAAATAGAAAAATAAACAAGATTTTCTATATACAATACTATTTATCTTAAAATTAGGTCGAATGAAAAAAATTCAAAAAATACACGTGAGTTTGTGTGGGGGGAGGGGGGTAGCCAAAAACCTCACCAAATATCACCAAGGGGGAGGGGGGTCAAAAAGTAGCTGAAAACACCTCGCGTGATTTGTGCACAACCCCTTAGGTACGTTTCTTGTTTGCTGGTTATTCCGCTCTTCGGCTTGTCCCTATTAATGTCCACTCAGGAGCATTGTACACTAGTGCTCGACATGCTAATGCCTAATAGATAACACCATACTGTCACCTCTATTGACAATGACTTAAGTTTCAAAATGACATGTACTGATGGGACCGCGTCGAGCACCAGTACCAGCACCTTACACTTTTTTAGAAAATAGGTAGGTATTTGTTAACTGGCATAATATAAGTGTTGTTTACTACCTATTGATGCTAACTGTACCGACTATGGGACACCCCGTCAATGTACTCCACTTGTGTACGAGATACACTCGTGACCCTGATTACTTGATTGGGTTATCCTATAGAGCACGGAAACGTTTATAATTTGATTAAGATTCATAGAAAAATGAGCCAGAATCATTTTGTTATGTGAAGTGGTTATACTTTTTGGTCGGATTTTTCATTTGCCCCTCCTGCCCGTGTCATGCTTTGTGTTTCTATTTTAACCCCCAACGGAAAAAGAGTGATGATATAATTTAAGTGTGTGTGTCTCTAGCATCTTAGCTCCCAAACGGATCAACTCATTATTTTTAATCAAAATAAAGCTTCGTAGATGGTTCTTGAATAGGTATATATATACTCGCTAGATATAGCTTTAATCATTTTGAGGAGGGTCTAAGCTTTGACGGATAGATTACTTCGATTTCAGGTATAGTTGCAATTACTTTTAGCCAACGTTACGATTTGTTATCCATTAGGGTTAGCCTCGAGAATATACCGACAGATCAAAGGATAGCGAACAAAGAGTCGAACTTGTTTTTCTTGTATTTACTACGAGTACAATGTATTTTTCCGAAGTTTTTTCATGACACAATACTAGATATTCCAGTACCTACAGATACGCATGTTAAACTGTAATTGGTTCTATTTTAGATTTAAGCTAGTTATTAATTTCGCTTAGTAGTACCTCTGTATATATATTGTATGTAAATAAATGATTTTGAAGTTCTATATTAAGTCCTTGATAACTAATTTCTTAGTTAGCTTTAAAAATTGTTGTTTTCAGTTTTGTACACCTATTTTTAGATTTTACTTCACCCGCTTCTATGCAGTTTTCAGCCAAGACAAACAAATAGGTTCCTAACCTAAAAAATAGTTATTATTAAACTTTATACATTAAGTAGGTATTTAATTAGTTACGTCATTTTTGTACCTATTTATTAGGTAAGTAGGAGGTTATTGTTTCATTTTCGTGGAAAGAAAACAAATGTCTTACAGTTTAAGTAATATTTATTTAATGATCTCTTAACCTATGACAGGAAACATTTATAAAATAGCAGCTAATCACAATAATAAAATTATTATAACATTTACAAAACGTTCTTATTTTACAAACGTCGTGCAATATCTCGCCTCTAATTCAAATTATTTATTTATTTTAATACTAAATTGACTAATCCATTGAATCGTAGATATCGCGGAGGCAAAATAATATATTTTCACTCCGCGTTCGGAAACAGCCCTTGCAACAAATTTTCCTCGAAATAGAGAAAAACTTACTAGTTACAATATAGGAATACCAGGGAAGTGTTCTTTGAATGGATACAAAATAACATATGGCATATTGATCTAAGTACTGTTCTACGGAATTCATATCAACATGAGATTTACTTGAGACATTTATGAATATATAGAAATTGTGTTCGACATCATAGGCAGGTTTCACAAAGAATAATGCGTTCGAATGACCGCTTCGTTTGAGTATTACTTCCATATTTCTAAACTCACAATTTGTTAAAAGCCGGCGCGTTGGCGAGAGCTAAAAATAAAATTATCTGTTACGGATATAATATTGTACAAAATCGCCATTCCGCCAATCGCATCCAGATTAAAATAGAATGCCAATACTTAATCATTTGTGAGAAAAAACGCAATAAATGCAGAAACAAATATTATCAACAACAAAATAAAACTAAAGTGACTTAAATAAACAAAACAAATAGTTTAAACTTGAATAAGTATGTCTGGTAAACAGAGTATTTATTAGAAACATTCAACGCCATTGTGCATTATTCGACTCGCCAGATCCTGTCAGCCAACATTAGAAAACGAAATTAAAATCTCAAAACATTTATTTTGTTTGAACGAACTACTCCGATAAAAATAAAATTTATAAAAAGTTGGCATTTCTGTAAACCTAACTCAATCGAGCACATTTCGCGACTCTCCTTAAACTAGAAACTAGAGGCTCGGCATTACTTATTTATTTCACTAAAATCTCACATCTCTTTGAGGAGAAATTTCTAGAAGCCACGTTCGAATTTCAAAGAATTATTACATTTAAACAGACGACCTCGAAATATAGGTAGAAGACCTCAAGCAGCGGCTTGATGTGAAATAACAGGAAATTACATTAATTTTCTATTAGAACTCTTTGATGATCTTGTTAAGTACAAATAAGACTGGTGATTCAACTCGGCCAGTTCAGACGGAAACAAAAGAAAAGGAATAACAAAGAAGAAACGTATTTATCGTAACGATTGTCAATTTCTTTAAATAATGATAGTCGTATTTCGTAAGCTGATGAAATAATTTGCGCAAAACTGTGGCGACACTTCACAAGTTAACTGAGTTAGGAGTTTAGTTACTCGTCCGAGTACAGTCGGCCAGAAAAGTGACGCTATCAAGATAAGAATCGGTTGACGGTATTTCTTGTGCGGAAAACTTTTTACGAAGAATTTTCGAGTCCGTCGCGAGCGCAGAGATATCGCTGGCGCGTTGGAAACGACGGAGAAAAATGATTTCCTTAATATTTACTTACGATCTATACATTTTGGTCATTTACATAATTATGTACTTGTTCGTTTCTTTGTTTTGTTATCAAACGTGGCCAGTAGAATTACATTACGCTGAAAAAACTACCTACGATTATGTGCGTTTTATTCATTTGTAAAATACGTTTGGTTGCAATTCCAATTGAATATCGTGTGAACAGTGTTGGAACGTCTCGTGTTATATGGAACACCCTAATTTTGTCGAGTTCTGGCCTTCTAAATCACGTAGTCGGCCTCCCCAATAGGGCGATGGCCGGCAAGCACTTAGTTGTGTACAGTAAAATGCTTATCAAGTTAACATACAAACGCAGTCCCAAATAATAAAAAACTCTACTTTTTAAATGTTCACATTACGATGTCAAAATTTTTAAATGCTAAAGGCGTATCGCCTCAAAATCCGGTTAATCCGTATAAAATGGCCAAAGAAAGGGGATCAATTTTCAAAGCATATTTTTTGATACACAGCACAATGTCCAAACGTTTGGGAAACTAGCACGAATACGACACACAGGCTAGGCTAATATCACAGGAGTGCTGGGAACGCTGTCCTCCGCCCCGCCCCGCCCACCCGGCCCGCGCCACCCCAGGTACCTATTTACCATTCAGAGGGGCGAAACGGGCACTACCAATATATTTTGCGACAATTAAGATTTCCAAAGAAAATTACTTGGAAAACACCAATGATTTCTTCACGAATTACACAATCTGCCGACTGATTACCAACAGCCTTATTGTTTCAGATAAGATAAGACTAAAAAAATGTGTAGAAAAGACTAAAAAAAACATAAGAGCGTAGATGTTTTTTTAGTCTTTTCTACGCATAATACAATAAATTAATATTGAGTAACATTTTGCAACAAACAGCAAACACATTGGTAACAAAATATAATCATTATAAGACGGTAACAGCTTTAAAATATAATAGACAGAACAACTCAACTCAATTTTTCCGTCACTAGGAAGAGTACAGCTAGGAAAGTGGTACGTGACAAAATCGTGCCGCGCATACCGCGGCGCGGCCGTCGAGTGTTGTCGACTAGTTCACAGATATCGCGTAGATCGACTATAAGACCATTGAAGGTGTTTTTTCTTCGCGCCTAACGTAACTCGCGGTAGAGCGCCTCGCGTTGTAAACGCTATGTGCAGCGCAATGCACTTTTACTTTCCAAGTGATCGGATGTTTAGAAACTGTCTGTGTTTCGGTTAGTTCGCACCGAACTTCCCGTACTAAACTTATTCAAATAAAAATAATACGTTAGCGCATCGGCACAGCCGTTCCCAGTCATTTTGCACTATCTCTTAATCACTATCTTTAAATTATGTATAGTACAATAATGTAACATTATAATCGCTTAGAACTATTCTCCAATGTGAATCATTAACTCGCCGAGTCCCACGACACGACGCGACGTCATAGCCAACCAAACACTTCAACTGTGCGATAATATAAAATAAATCGTTGAACACTAATTGGACCGCGCCCGTCGGTAGCGCCTGAGCAACTTTCACTAAATAGTAAAAAACACGCTAACAAAGTAAGTACTCCTTAATAACAAAGAATTGGCTAAACGTCAGTCCGGGGTAACGTCCATGATAACACACTGTCCCGCCTCGAGCCGCCGCGCATACCGGGCCGCGCAGGCTCTTCTGACACATTTGTTTCCGAACAGTGTCCGGTAACGCGGTCAGCGACTCGGGCGCATTCGGGGTCACACGAGCGCTCACTCGCGCTCGCTTCACAGCGGGGTGAGGTGCGCCGGCCTGCGCGGTCACGAGTCGAGCACCGTCAGCAGGCTGGGGGGCAGCAGCGCGTCCTGGCGGGGGAGCTGGCGCGCCAGCTGCGCGCAGCCGAGGTTTGCGTCGCCGAGCTCTGGGATGGCGTCGAGCAGGGCTAAGCACTCGTCCTCGACGGCCCTTCGCGCCTTCTTGCCGACCCAGGAGTCGTCACATTCCTCCCGCGCGCGGCGTCTGCGCGCTTCCTTCTCGCGGCGAGCTTCCTCGCTCAGCCTGCAGTAGGTGTTGTTTATGCACACGGACCGGCGCAGGTCACGCGCGGGGTCCTCGATATTCTCTAGTTTTTGAGAGCAGATCTCGATGACGCGCTTACGCTCCTCATTAGCGCGCAGCCGGGCGGAGATCATGGAGAGCTTGGGGCGAGCGGCGGGTTCAGTGCGCGGCGGGCCAAACATGTCGTCCTCCAGCGCGTCGGCCAGCGCGCAGCCGGCCAGCCCCGCGCCGCGGGCGTCTCGCTCCTCCTGCGGCGTCATCCTGCAACAACAAACAACACTAGTATTAACTACCAGTAAACACCGAATCGGAAAACCCATGCAAAATCACTGACGCGCATAATCGGAAAACTCATGGGAAAGCAAACTAATTGTTCATCGCCTCGGGCGATCGGCGTAGTATCCAATCGAAAGTAACATACAATTATATTTCATACAGCATATTATTTTCATTCATTGGACTCAATATTTTCAGTGTAGCGTCATCATTGAGTCACACCTACGTTGGCCGTTATTCAAAAACTAATTGTAACAAAGCGTCGAGGTAAAGATTGTGAACGATTTAATGACCTTATTACACCGCGAAGGCAATAACTCCATGTTTTGTCACGGAACGAGCTTGTTTTTAATTACAATTGTTATTATAGGCGGCGATTCACGAGCAAAACAAAGGAGCGTACTTTAAAACTCAACAACGAAATAGCGGAGCGACACCTTGACAGCGACACAGTTCGAACACCCACCTGAAAGATATATCAGGAGTCAAGACGAACAGTCCCGAAACCAGCATGATCACAGGGCTGATTAAACACTGCTCAATGTCACAGCAAAGTTCAAAACACTGGCACAATACGAGCGAGTAATCCGTCACTTTGTCCTCGACGACGGTAAAAAAGAGAAGTGAAACAAAAATAAACCGCTCACAGCGCGACGCGTGCGCAGCGCGGCGATCGCTCGGCGAATGACAATGACAACATACTTCAATTCACTGTAGATAAGACATTGAAAAAGCCAATTGCGTCATTCGTGCACGGCTACGTACATACGTCGTGCGGAGAGGAAGCCGTGACGTCGGGCCCCGTCATTTTGGACTCTATTGACTTGCCGCCACGGCTCAATCGTTTACCGTGGCCACCAAACCATCGGCCCACAACAATATTGTAAAAGTGAAATCCCCAGTAGAGGTCACCTGAGACGCAAAATGTAATTACGCTGCAAGAGCCTATTCATTCAAGATATAGACAAAGAAGAATTAATAAAGATTTCTGACAGAAAACATCCTATCCTAGGTCACTTTACAGCAGACCAGGAAATTACAGAACGAATTAGAGAAAATAACATCAACAAAGGAGATAATTCAGAGGTAAATATAAATTGAAGATCAAACAACACCTGTACTGGAATGCGTCTTTACACAGCCTGATAACAGTATTTCAGGGTAACGAGAAAACATGGAGGGCTCTCAAGGTTTAACAACGACCCTCTCCGATTTCCCGACACAATAACAAAGCAAAATGGAAACTGTCAGAGTCCAATCATTTTATAAGAGCACTATACTGTCAACAATATGTAGAAAAATACACGATGATATCACTATTTGAACATTGTGTTTGATTATTGATTTGGAAATTTAGCCAAGTGTTTTAGGTTTGGTTGTCGTAAGTAATCCGGTACAGACTTTGGGTTTAATAATGTCTAGTCTAGCCCCGCCGCGCTCGATCTTATTATCGAAAGGAAAGTCGTTCCAAGATACGTGTCGTAGCTCTAAAACGACTGTTTCCAACCTATCATCCTCGTCTGGAAACTTCAATATTAAACCTAGGAACATTTCAACAAAAACGTTGAATATTTCTCATATTGTGACGCCATTAGCAACGGAAATTACAGGAAACTACGCAATCCCATCGCGTCTGTGACGAGGTTTAATTAAAATTTTGCCTGGATTGTAATATAAAACCTTTATAGGTACCTATATTATAATTGATACGATTTTATTTAAGTTATCGGTTTTTACTAGATTTGGTATGTATGATTCCATGTCAATCGTTTGAAATTGTTTCCGTGCACAACTAACCACAATTCTTGGTTTGAATCATCAATCATGACTGCCCGGATCATAAAAACATATCAAAGTAACATAAACTTATCATACATGTAACGGGTGAACCACAAGGGTTCTATAGTGACAGTAACAGAGAGCTTATGGAAAATTCACGAAACTGCAACTTTCGAAGCGCTTGACCTAGAAAGCCGAAATTCTGCTGGTTTGTCGGGGCATTCTCCGTTTTGATTAAAGCAGTGCTTATATAAAAACACAATTATGGACCTAAATAATTACACTACTAATCTATGTCAAACCGCTTATCGCAATAGATTAATATTAGGAGAGGTGACGGAGTGAGTTAACGGGGCATTATTAACTGCCTGATTGCGACTCATGAACAGATGAGAAAAAAACATTTATTTACATACAAGATATGTATATATATACAGTGGTACTACTAAACGAAATTAATAACTAGCTTAAATCTAAATGAACAGATTGACTTCGAAACTCGCCATCGAACTCACACCAGTTCAAAGTTGCCCAGCGACGGGGGCAATTGAAACCATAAAATAGTGACAATGAGAAGCCCCCGCCGCAGGCTCGCACTTGGCCGGTTTTTTTAGAAGCGGCGACAGTGCGCCGCGCGACCATACCAGTTACGATCTAATAAATCTTGCCCGGCTCACCCGCTGCCTACTACTACCTGCACTTTCTTTTCTCTGTCTCGCACGAGCTGGGGGCATGAAACGTATGCGCTTGAAACGCTACCAAAACGCGGACCTTTTTTAAGCCAAGCTTTAGATATTATCTAAGTGGGTGACGCTGACGGATAAAGACAAGGTTGACATGGTAGGTAAATAAGTCTTGTCGAGCACTACTATCATACATAAAGCGAAAATTGCTATAAGAGTCGTGTTTAAGTTAACTTTGGAACTTAATAGTCTGTGAATCTTAATTGGTACTGGTTTTGAAGCAGTCTTATAATTTCGCAAGTGTTAATAAGGTTGACGCTTGCAAGGTCGTTCAAGATTGCCGGATACCTTTAAACTGTCACGAACCAGACTGTTTGCGGAATATTCAAAACCGGCCTATTGGTTGCATTCATTAACGAGTTATGTCATGGTGGCTCGGATTATCAGACCGTTATCGTACATACATAGTAATGTATCTGATAGCAAATTTCAGTTCAATATTATCACATTGAATAACTGTGTGCCGATATTTGTTGGGAAGATTTGAAGTATGTAATATGCTGATCGGGAGCGAGTGGGTGACTTTGATGTTCAATACTCTTAACAATGATCCCAGTAACATAAATAGATAACCTTTCACATGAATGGGAAGACAAACAAGCTAAGCTACCCACAATGTTAAGAATGACATTTAAATCGAAATAGAAGTTATGGGTAAAGAATGAGCTGTTGAAGCCGCACCGACACTTTCTCCGACCCTAGCTTGCCCTTAATAGCCTCACCATAACACAACGACAAGTAACTTATTTTCTTATACAACAAATAGCTACCGACAGTACCTACCAATAACTTGAAAACTCTTCTTTTTAAAATACCTATACCTGTCTTTTTTTACAAAGATATTGCATAACCAACCAATTCAATTTGAGAAAGTAACAATGGTTTGACTACACTAATTTAACCGAAACTAGCTATTTGTAAATTACAGTCATCTAAGCAAACGTGCGCAGTAGATCGATACGCTAACAGGGTTATATCGTACAAGTGCTGATCTCTATGAATTGCTTTCCATAAAATAAACAGCTTGTCCAAATACCCTTTGACAAAGTGATACTGTTGTTAAGACAATAGGACTGTTATCGCCATAAACGACTCAAAGAAAATAACAAATCTAGAAGATGAACGTTTTATAATGCCTGTTGAATTACTGAACAGAGATAAATTACACAATCGTCCGATCAAATGTTGTGCAATAAGCATTAAGCATCCAAGAACCGACATATGCATCTATTACAATTAAATCGTTTCTAGGTCAACGCGGCGACGCGTCCGCTTGGGAAAACTATGTTAACGTCGCAAAATGTACTTTCGAAACAACTAAAGAACGATACGTGCTTAAAGCGAACTAAAATAAACAATGAAGAAGACTGCAAATTGTAAATTGAACAAAAATAGGAATTTCCATGTCGTAGTCCATTTAGATAAGGCGAAACTTCTAATCTATTTACTTATCCACAATTATATTCAACTTCGTTAAAATTGCGGAATACGACAACTTTAAACTGGTAATACGAATTCAGCAGTGAAAACTTTGCGCAAAGCGAAATAACCGTTAAAACGCAACCGTGAATCGTCGACAGGGACCCGTGGAAGCGACCGCGTAATTTATCATGAGGACTAATCAAAATTACCATACTGCTGTAATATACATTATACCTTACGAATATAAAGCTGTAGCGGTGATAGGCGCAGACAATGGACGGCCGCGCGAATAAATCAAGCGTAATGGCCACGTAGTTGACGCTCTTTTTAAAGTTATTGGCTTTGTGTATTACTTCCTCTTTAATGCCGTCCGAATATTCCGTTCTGACAATTTACCGGAGCATGTCGAGATGACGTGTTAATTGAGTGACGTCATTACGTAACTTCAGCGGCGAATTTTTACACATTCACGATAAGGTCGAATGAAAGGGATTTAAACGTTCCACTCAAACTCCGAGACAAAGTTGATAAAGTTGGCGATTCTACGTAAAACGTTTAAAATTTTACCTGCACCCGATGACCTAATGAGCGTGACTCCAGCAATTTTCTAATTTCCTAGAATGAATACAAAATAGGTGGTTAAGAGGAACTTTATTAAAGCTCCTCGCGCAGTAAGAAACCTAGGAACGCTCTTGGCACATTTCCCACGGGAAGAAAGTTGGATGGGGAAGGTACTTATGCTTATAGATCGTATTAGACTGAGACAGTTCCTTCCTTATAGCTCAATTAACACATTGATGCCGCAAAAATTCGAGCTTTGTCGGAAAAATGAGTCAGAAAATTTTCCGCGCTAGTGTACTACTCTGTGGAGGACTTTTACAGCAAGGTTAATGGAAAAATGTAGGCTAATGTACCTAGTGGGTAGGTACCTCAAATAGTTATTCATGTAATTAATGATCCATTAAGCCTAAATTACGCATAATTCAGTAATAGGGATCAACCTTGAAAGACAAAGCCATTAACAACGAAGTTGTGACGTTTTTCTCAGCAGTTAGTCCAGATGAAATTGTCAATGACGCAAATTTCAACAGACTCCTTTGTGGCTCCGAATTGTAAAGAGTCGAGGTAACAAGGGCGTAAATTAAGTAAAATTTTGAACAAGATTATAAAACCTCATGGGTGGAAGCATAACTATTTTCTCATTGTGAAATGTTCTTTTGTTTTTTTTTTATGGCCATGACTCCATTCCGTCCAGCTGTTCATGCAGGTATTATTTCTACAGGTTTAATAATAACGAAGAAAGGACTCATCCCTTCCTAAAAGGTCGTTTAATCATTTTAAGATATCAATTGTTTCATTAGAAAGGAAAAGCGTTGTCAACCTTTCTTGAGACAAAGAAAGATCACAAGCCGGACTCGTGTAACGACGAACTCTAAAGTTAAAAGCGATAAAATCAGAAGTCCATCCGATGAGTACTTATGAGAATTTAGGCGAATACCAGACCGTAGGCGAAACAGTTAGACGGGACGCTAGAGTTCTGGCTGGAGCGAGTGCGGCGCGACAAAAAAAGGTAGTGGGGGATAATTGCTTAGCGCTGAACAAATAATGATGCATTCTGGGATTGTAATTTGCAAGTTTTTTTTAGGTAGGTAGGTAGGTAGTACCTAGTAAGTGTAGTAACCTAGGTTTAAAATTGAAAAACAATTATACAGCAATTTGTGACGTTCCACGAGAAAAGGTACCTTACGGCGGCTGGCGCTTACGTCGCATAGCACCGTAATAATATTGGAGCGGCGTTAATAATAGCGTAAGCGCCAAATGCTATAAGGTACCTTTAGCTGTGGGACGTCACATTTGGTTATTAACTAGTGCCTAAAATTCCTTTAATCATGAAACTTAGCAAATCCACAAAAAATGTCGTAATTACGTATAAGAACAAACGATTAAAAAGGGCTTCTTAGATTTGATAAGCATTTATGATTAACGCATTTTGTCATCCTACAATAATAGTCAAGTACATACGTAATACATTAAAAAACATGTCTATCAGACATTGACGAAACACCCTACATAACGTAATATTGACTGGCTCGCCAGAGTCAATGCGATCATAATTGAAAATGAAGAAATTCCAAGCGCCTATTCTAAAAGCGTTAGAAATGATATCGAATCCGAATCACCTGCTTCCGTCTCGCTCGCTCCTGCGGCACGAGGAGAGAAGGAGACGGCGCGCTATGATCACGGCAACGAAAAAGGGGATGGTCAGGTAAAAATTATCCGAACAGCTTTGAAACACGTCTGAAATTAATATCTCAGCAATAAGGATATCACTGTCTTCATTATCTGCTTGTGATAAATCTTAATTAACTATTTCATGTTTAATTAACTTTAATTATTTTAATTACTTTCTAACAGATGGTAAGTTACAGTTCACCTGAACTTATCATCTTACATTACTATTTATTCTTTATTCCTTTGCTTAGCAATATTTACCAATATCCGGGTTTTCTTTGTTATCCATATAATAGGTACCTACTTACCTAATAAAAAATAAGAAGTCATTTTTCATTTCAAATTTCAACAATTCACTTTTGTCGTTTTTTTTAAGTTGATCCATGTGTCAGAATCTGCTTGGAGTAAAATAAAATAGTCACTTAAAATGGAATACGCAGTTGAAATTTAAAGAAAGACTAGGCAGTTATGTCACGCTTATCAAAAACTTTATTTCCGTAAAATTACCATTTATTCCAATTTCGCAGTCACAACGGTTAAAAGTCACAAACTCTTCACCTATTTATTCTAATTTAATAAAAAAAAATATTAAAAAAATAGTAAAGAAAAAAAAAGTTATTAATTATCAATTAAATTACCTGATGACAAATGACAATCCAGTGGCACCAACAATCCGTAAGAACAATAAATGCAACACTTGTGTACAAATCAAACTGTTAATTACACATGATGCGAGCCCGAACGAGCTGTATCACAAACGATCAACTTAGCACTTGTCCAAACAGAGCAACATACTCGAGCACAGTACACAGACGTCCGCTGAGGCCGGCGGCGCGCGCCAAACTGCGCCCGTTCGTCCCATACATAAGTAAGTTCGGTGATTTATAGGGCGGAGGGGAGGGGGGCCAATGCGCCCCTTGCAAAGGATACCTCATTATCCTCACTCTAATCCGTGCCTTTTGATAATTTTTCCCATATTAAAGTATCTTAACCTTTTCAAATACCACGAGTGCACCATATTAATAGAAACTTAAATGCCACACTCACGCCTACGCAATGTATTCAATCGCTATCCCTTTGAAACTCCTTTAAAACAAAGGACGCTGTGGCAGTGAACTTTAACAATACTTTCATTCCATTTCCATGTTATTAAATAGATATAACAATTAAACGAGAAGTCAGTTATTCGATTACATATGTACCTATTTCTATTTTTCTAAACTTCGTAGCACTCGCTCTTCAAGTACCTACAAAATAACATAAAAAAAATTATAGTCAAGTAGGTATGAAACTTGACTTTTTTCCATTTGTATTCGTCCTAGTGACATGTTTATATTCAATACTATTAAATGAACATAAATATATTAATTATACAAGATTTATTAAGTAATGTAATCCTTGGCTTCCATGGCAATAAAATCCCTCTGAAAGATTAAACTGGGGCGAAAAACAACTGGACATTAATCCCTATCCAACCTTAGAGCCAGACCGCTAGACAGTACCTACTAATTACATTACAGAACGCTATGAGAGAATACTCATTACTTATGCTTTATGCTATTACCTTTTTTTTATGGACATAGAAACTCAAGCTGAAACATTTGGGAAATAGGCCACAAAGGCACTTTTACACGTCAAGTTGTATTACAAGCAATAAAAATAATCTACCAAAATTAAATTTTATATAATAATTTCGAAATGTCTCCAGTCTCTTAATGCTGATTTTTTTTTTTAATAAGAAACAAACAAACAAATACTGAATTATCTACCTAATATTTAATTTCATTGCCTATTTTTAATTTAATTTATGGACAATAATAAATTTTTTTTAATCATTTATTTACATACAATATATATACAGTGGTACTACTAAACGAAATTAATAACTAGCTTAAATCTAAAATAGGCCCTTGAGGCATTGTATTAATTACTTTTTTAAGTGATTTTATTAGACTTTCATATAAATAATTATTGAACTAGCATGATTTTTTAAAATTTTCATACAGTTACTTACATTTCGTTTTTTTATGGTACTGCTTTGCTCTGATAGAGCCCATGTGAGACTATTCATATTTTGTACTAAGTTGTAATTATTAGTATTGTGCACAAATCAAAAGTCTTCATTGCAACGAAAATTTCGTGTAATTAGTACTATAAGAATATTTTTTTCTTTTTTTTCTTTTATGTAATTGTTTAAAGTCAGACCAAGAAAAGTCTGCAGCGATTTCGATAGCCCACGCGATGAAAGTGTTATTTTTATACGTCATAATTTGATAGAAGTTTGATGTTTAAAATAACACTTGCACTGAGTGGGCTATCAAAATCGCTGCAGACTTTTCTTGGTCTAACTCTAACTATAAAATTGTTACCATGAATTGTTTTGCTAGCTTTGCATATTTGACACCTGTCGTGCAAACAGGCTGTTGGGTTATAACATTATAACAATCACTATAATTAATGATTCAGGGGGTTTTATAGAATTCTAATATATTCTGACAAGAACTGGACACAATGGAGCATAATTGATGTAGGAATTACATAATAATAAGCTTGTCAATTACATTAAATGCGGTAAAATTATGTCATGAACTAATGGTACTGTTTTCGTATGTAAGTACTATTTTTTTGTGTTATTTTACCATGCATTGAAAATTTACTGGATAAAAAGCAAATGTTTATTAATACATGCAATATTGATAATGAAACAGGGCAGTAAGCATTCTCACACTTTATTTTTAAATAAAGTCTGTATTTAAATAAAGTACAAAACCCTACTCTTCCCTATCCATACTCTGCGCACCCTTAAACAACATCATACATAAATCTACACTTATTTAAAAAATTATTCAGCATTTATACAAAGCTAGGTACCTAATCTATGATTAATTGATTTTATGAAGACTGATAAAAACGCTGGCAATTAATGTAGTTACTGTAAAAAAACTTTTTTTTATTGTTTCGTTTTCGTACAATATAAATACACGTATATCAAATCAACCCTTACAAAGTTATACTAAAATCCTGTACATCAAACACCTATCCGTACCGTTAAAACGTTACTAATTACCCGTACGGTGTACAAACCTGCTGATTACGAGTGATCACAAGTATGATTGCCCAATTGAAATTCAAGGCTGACGTTTACTACGTATGAGTAAGTAAAATACGGTTTGTAAATCGTAAAAAAAAGAATAAAGTTGAGGTTCGGATGTCAAATGCAGCTGCATTAGGTACTGTTGCTACGTACAGTCGCCATGAGATATATCGGAGCAGCCAAGGTGCTCACAAATATGTGAACACGTCTCTATATTTTGTGTTCAGATATTTTTGAGCACCTCGGCCGCTCCGATATATCTGATGGCGACTGTACGTTAAACGAGACTGCATGCTACATAATGAAAGCTAAAAGCGAGTTTTATAGAGTTAGACCAAGAAATGTCTGCATCGATTTTGATAGCACACGCAGTCCAAGTGTTAATATTATACGTCATTCTATGAAATGATGACGTATAAATGAGACTCACTCACATGAGTATTTTAATGCCTAATTATGTGTCATTTACTACTTTATTTACACATATATTATAAGCTTTCTATGATGTGTTCAGGAACCGCATGTTACGACCGCCACTGCGGCATTTGGTCACACACTCAATAAAACGTCATCTCGACTACTAGAAATGAGGTCGAATCAAATTCGTTTGTTTATCAAAGGTGTTCGAAATTTGAATGTCATTATTAAATCGATATCGACGTTGTTATCACGCAATAATATTTTCACAGATAAGAAATTTGTTGTAAACAAACGAAACAGTTTATCTTTATGCTGGACGTCATTTGCAGTTTTTGAACGCATCATAGAGGGTTTATGATGAGTATGTGTGTATATGAAATCTTTAATTTCATATTCAACTCACATTGTGACATTGCCCCGTTTAAAAATACGTTTTTTATTGTAAATAGCTTTGTTAATCAAACAATTCCACAATAAGTCATATTAATTGTTAATGTTTACTATTATGTAAAGCGCATAGCTATATCTGATATGGAAACGTGTGCATGTACAAGACTCATTCAGCGTGTGTTGCATAAACTCTGTTCACTTACTTATATGTAGTTGTAGAGTGCAGTACAGTTCTAAACCTGTCTATATTTTGAAGTGAAAACTTATTTAGCGGCGCTGTGCACTTTTTCTAATGGGTAAAAAATGTTTAACTCGCGACAGGTCACGTGACCGTAAGATTCGTAAGACGTAAGACGGTCACATGACCTGATCGAAACACTGTTACGCCATTGAGTTTTCACTTCTGCCGGCACTCCCGGAGTGCAACCCGTTGTTTTTTTATTAGAAAAGGCGTTGCATGCAGTTCTAACTCAGAACTATAGATATTTCAGAATCCTGGAGCCAGTAGTATACAGGGTGGCTAAAAACTAACTGCATTCCCGTTGCCAGGGAGGTTTTGGGATTATACTGAGCAACTTTTACTATGGGACCAACCCCGAAATCGAGAAAAAAAATTTGGCTGCTTCATACATTATGACTGGTCCATTTTCTATGGGTGGGTAATTTTTTTTCGCGATTTCGGCAATAGGAATGCAGTTATTTTTTAGCCACCGTGTATAAATATTGAATCTGGTAACGGATATATAAATGTAAATCCAAAATAAAATTTAACAGTGTTCTGTTAAATTTTATTAAGTGTTCTAATAATACAAAAAACCACCAAGACCCTTTCCAAGAAAGTAAGGATATTAAAATAACATATGATAATAGATAACAGATAGATAAGGACAACAATGGCTTAAAATTGTTTTATAAGTACCTTACTAATGATAATTGCCTGGCTACCAACCTGGTAGTTCTGCTAAACATTTTAGGTCATTAACAATTATAAGAAACCATTAGGTGTCAATTCAATTTACCATGTGTTTGTTTACCGGCATTCTTTATTAAATATTGTGTTAGGTGCCGAATATTGCAGATCAAATCCCAAAAAGATAAAAAGTATTTCAAACAAACAGAAAAAAATGTAACTTCCCCGGATAGATAATTAAATTAATCTTATGTCGAGTAAAATATTTAGTAAAACAATAAAATAAGTGTAGTGTAGAACAGTAAAGTTGTACACCTTTTAATTTAGGAATTTTCATGTTATTTCTACTCAGAATCACGAGCTCTTTTAATCCTATTAGGAAAACAAAGGAAATGCAACTAACTGTCAATATTAAGTACTTAATATTTAAACATACATTTCATAACTATACAATTAAAAAAAGTGCAATATAATTTTAAGTAAAAATCAGTAAGGTGATGATTTTTAACAGTTTAAAGAAGTCAGTTAAAAAGTACATAAATTAAATGTTAAATAATAAAATGTCCAAGAAAATTAATAACACTAAGAAATCAATAACATTAACGTTTCAGATTAAAGGTTTCATCAAATTACAAAATGGACGTTGTTTATTTTTGAAACATGCATCGGGTAATAAAATAATATTTAAAATAACAAAGTAGGTAATATAGGTTTATAATATTGAAAAACAGGATATTGAGTGAAAACACATCCAAAAGTACTTACATAAAATATACCTAATTGAAGTTACCCATATAACCATTCCAGTCGCAGAATCACAAAGTGGTAACTAAATGTCAGATGTGTCGTAACAGAGTCCACACAATGTGTCTAGAATTGTTTCGAAACAAAGTGTCGTCGCCGTGTCTACACTTTTCCGTAACAAGGTGTCGACACATTTGTGTGCACTTTGCGTGCGGTTTGCGACTAAATCTGACAGCAAATTTGTGACAGCAAATGTCAATATAAAATACCTCTTGAAAACCAAGGTTTGTCAAACTACTATTAGTGTCTCGTGTGCTCGTAATTCTAGTAAGTCATCATGGGCAATGCAAATGATAATAATCGACCGAAACCATATAAACACCCAACACCCGTCAACCTTTTACAGAAAAGTTTTTAAAGAAATTCAATAAGCTACTTAGGTCAGGCAACGAATGCTCCAAAAGTTGTAGAGGGAAATGCTCGGAACACAATTTTTGACTCCGTAACTCGGTTTGACAAGTTAGGAGGTGAACATATCAAAAGTCCCCGGTCGTAGCCCTTGAGCGGGGGGGAGAGAGGGGGCTTTGAAGGTCCCATTTTCCCGTTTTTCGATTATATCTCGGAAACTATGCATCTCAGCGACATGGCCACTTATACAAAATGAAAGTTAATTTAATTTGTTACAAGTTTATTCAGTCAATTTTTTCGATATGTTGAATAGTTTTTGAGATATCCGCTCTTGAAAGTTTATTTAGGGCTCTCAATTTTATCTTGATATATCTATATCAGTGAAGGTGCTAGGCCGTGTTTGGTATCGTTTTCGTATAAATCTGGGGTGCTGAATCCATTTAAGATATCACATTGACACCATTCCACAAAATAAAAATAAATCTTTTTAGGGTTCCGTACCTCAAAAGGAAAAAACGGAACCCTTATAGGATCACTCGTGCGTCTGTATGTATGTCCGTCTGAATACACAAAATAGTTCTTTACCTATAGATGACAGGAAAACCTATTAGAAATGTGCAGTCAAGCGCGAGTCGGACTTAATGTACGGAACCCTTAATACGCGAGTCCGACTCGCACTTGGCCGGTTTTTTTGAAACTCTTCTTGACGCTTAACCGCTGAACCGATTTCGTTGAAATTTGGTATAGAAATAGTTTGCGTCCCGGAACAGGACATAGGATAGATCTTATAACCAAAATCATCTATTGAAGGTGTGAAAAGTGGCGTAGAAATTTGTACGGGAAATCAATAACCGCTGAACCGATTTATATGAAATTTGGGATGGTCTACATCTTTGATTTAGTTAAAAATGATAAAAAACATGACTTCAAACCTAAACTTAAACAGTATTAACTTCAAGAAGTCAATTCTGAATTCCCCCCTACACCTCATTTCACACCTTTAAAGGATGATTTTTGAGATAACTTATTATGTCCTGTCTCGGGACTCAAAATATATGTGTACCAAATTTAAATTAAAACTGTTCAGCAGTTTAAGCGTGAAGAGGAGTTTAAAAGAAAGTATTTTAATAAGTTTATATGTTTTTACTTCGGAATGGTGTGAATGTGATACCTTAACTAAATTTGGTACTGCGAATTTATACGAAAACGATACCAAACATGGCCTCGTAGCTTTACTGTTGTAGAAGTCAAAATAAAATTGAGAGCCCTAAATTCTTATTACTTGGCCAAACTTGTGTAGAAGGAAAAGGTAAAATAAAAGTCTTCGGCAGGAATATAAGACACAAATATATTTTTTTTTTGCGTTACTATTTCATTCATCAAATATAAACATACCTTGATTATACTATTCTAGTGAGATCCTCATAGATAAACAAAAACATTTACTTAAAAAATTACAAGGTCGAAATGTCACGGAACTTGTGAGAGTAATATGTGAAAAATAAAACATCAAACATCAAACATCAACATTTATTCAGCAAATAGGCCACAAGGGCACTTTTACACGTCATCATTGAATTTACATACAAGCAAAAATAATAACATCAACAATTTTATAAAATAAAACTAACAATTCAATCTAACTTATTACAATTACTAAGAGATGTATATGGTCTCTTAATGTCGAATTACATAAAAAATACAGATACAAAACACAAAAAAAAATCTAAAACTTTTATGACAAAAAAAATCTGGACACAATTTAAGAATCACCCAGTTGCGTCGAGGAATCATCTGTATTTTTCTACATCTGTAGTTTCATTACCTCCTCGCTTCTTTTTTGTCCTTTGTATTCTGTAGCAATTTGTTAGATCTGAAAATAAAGATAACTTGCGTCGTCACGGATGTCGATTTATAGGTTTTAGGGAGTGCAGAATTCGAAAACGATGATCATTTTATAATCCAAGATGGCGGCTACGTATTTTGTCATAAAAGTGGAATCCAAAATAGTCATCATTTTCGAAATCTGCGCCCCCTAAAACCTATAAAACGATATCCATGACGACTTTTATGACATAGTGCATTGCCGCCATTTTGAAATTGAAAATGTTATCATTTTCGAAATCTGCGCCCCCCAAAACCTATAAAACGACACCCATGACGACTTTTATGACATAGTGCATGGCCGCCATTTTGGATTCCAAAATGGTCATCATTTTCGAAAGCGGGGCCCCCTAAAACCTATAAAACGACATACATGACGACTTTTATGACATAGTGCATGGCCGCCATCTTGGAATCCAAAATGGTCATCATTTTCGAAATCTGCGCCCCCTAAAACCTATAAAACGACACCCATGACGACTTTTATGACATAGTGCATGGCCGCCATTTTGGAATCCAAAATGGTTATCATTTTCTAAATCTGCGCCCCCCAAAACCTATAAAACGACACCCATGACGACTTTTATGACATAGAGCATGGCCGCCATTTTGGATTTCAAAATGGTCATCATTTTCTAAATCGGGGCCCCCTAAAACCTATAAAACGACATCCATGACGACTTTTATGACACAGTGCATGGCCGCCATTTCGGATTCCAAAATGGTCATTATTTTCGAAATCGGCACTCCCTAAAACCTATATATCAACACCCATCTCGACTTTTATGACAAAGTGTTTTGCTACCATCTGCATGCAAGACATTTCTATTATTTTTACGTACAAAAATGGCCCCCTGTCAACTTTCAATCGAGATTTAATCGATAATTTATTCGATTAATATTCAGATTAATTCAATTTCAATCTATGTTAGGTCGACTAAACTAATCGGGATTAAAATTTGAGAATTAACTTTTTTTATTCCATTAATTAGTCGAATAAACAGTTAATCGATTAATGCCCATCTCTGACCACGGCATTTTTACACTTTGAGAATATCTGAAAACAAATCAACACAAGGAGCCATTTTGCAAATCCAGTAACATACCAGTAACTTTGTTATTACTTTTGACAGCGCGTGTCATGTGTCAACACAGAGTCGACACAAAGTCGAAACATTGCAACTACTTTGTGACTGCAATATTTCTCAGCCTTAAACCATATTTATACATCATAATTAACAAGTTTCGTAGTATGTAAAGCGTTATTTCTGTTATTTAAGTATAGTATACGCATCGAAGTACTAAAAATGCTTCAAATAATATAGTTATGAACACAGGCACTGAGAAGTAAACAATTTCATTTCCGGCTAAACTAAAACAATGTGGTGGCGCGTTGATTATATTACACTTAGTTTATCAAATCACTCGAGCAGTTTAATTCCCCATAATAATTTAAGTCATATTGTAATATAAATGCAAACAATATATAATTACGTCTTGTAATCCGTTTTAGAGATGGCGTATTAATGTCACTTATTTTTATTTAAGTATTTTTCCATCTGACAGTTTCCATTTGACAGGAACAAAATGAACGAATGAACGAATGATTTTGGCATAAAGTAGTCGCAAACCCGAAACAATGTGTGCACACGGCGACCACACTTTATGTCACTTTGTGTCATGTGTCGACCCTTCCCCATTTCTGGTAACTGTGTCGACACGGCGACGACTCTGCGACTGGAATTGTGACCGAAACAGACGGTGTCGACACAAGATGTGTCAACACCGCGTCGTAACGGCGACTGGAAATGGTTGTATGGGTAGCTAGTAAATATACATTAGTATTAATACTGGCTAAGACCTTCCTCAATGTATAATCTAGGTAGTAATTAATATGGAACAGATTTATGATTATAAGGCCATGGGGTCAATTCACTCGATAACAGCACTTAATATCATTTTACTGCACTCTTGACTTGGACTAGAAATCAAATTGAAATAATTAATACTTATAATATCGATTAAATAAAAACTTATGCTTGCTAAGAGCATGTATGGTACCTATTCGTGCAATGGTAAGACGATGAACCTCGATTTGTGATGTGACGTCAGGTCTTATTCGCACAGAATACTGATGTAAACCAGATTTCTAAAACCTGAATACCGCCTAATGTGTTTCTTAGAGCGTGAACCTACAGTTGATTTTCTTAACACACTGCCCGATTCGAACTTTAAGATACGTCAATTAATAGATTAGAAACGATATGACTAAGATGTGTCAGGGTCAAAAGTGAAGTTTTTTTTGAAGAAACGTCACATTTGACACTGACATATGTAATCCATATCGTTTCTAGTCTATTAATTGACGTATCAGTTTCTTCGGTCACGTCTCGAGACGAAACAATGACTCCATAGAGCGTCTAGTGGTGCAGGGTAGAGCCAACGGAACAAGACCGCGTAAAAGGCCACCTATGCGATGGACTGATCAAATTAAATCTGCCATGGAAAGACCCCTGAACGCATTTGCCAGAATGACATCCAACCGCGGAAAATGGCGAGAAATCGTACGGCAAGCAACATCTGTGCCTGATGTCAGCAGTTGACCACGACACTCTGCAAAGAGTATAACGACTAAGAAGAAGAATTGACGTATCATAAAGTTCGAATCGGACCGACAGTAAATTCAAGTCCATAAGTAACCAATAATATTGTACGCTCGTACAATAAACTAGTACTTATGTAGGTAATTCATTTGCAGCGAATCAACGATTAGTTTACTTCGATTCAAGGTTGCTGATACAGGGCGTTATCAGTGCACTTTTCGTAATTCGCTTCAATTACCTAATACAGAATTTATAATAGCACTCGGTGTTAATAACTTAACGCGTTTAAAACATAATTAAACTAATTTATGTAACTAACAAAATTACTCAAATGATTCCTGCAGACAAATAGGATTTTGCAATTTAATAATATTTCTAAACATCGATAATTTACAAATAAACACTAGAGCTAGAGAATATTTGAATCTAATATCTAATGTGTCGCGATTTATACCAATATTGTTTGGGTACAATTTCAAAGACGTAACTTTGTTCCCGATTTATTGTTTTTTAAACGATGCAGCTTTTAAAGAATAAAATAAAATGTGCTAGAGAATTTTATGTTTTATGTACTTTAGGAGTAGGTACGTTAATGCTTTTTACTGATAATATAAAGGAAGCTACATTCCGTCATTACTTTTTTATGCCTTATTATCGCTAAAAATTGCACACCTACATACCAATAGAACATATCGATGCAAAAGTGAGAATCAGAAAAATGGAAGAAAACGTTAAATAGTTATTTGTACAACAAGAGATCAAAGTTTGATATTTCTTCGAGTGCTTATTTTGAGTCCCGTGCAAGCGAAAGATTCTATAATAGATTCACGAGCGTAGCGAGTGAATCTAATTTAGAATCTTGAGCGTAGTAAGGGATTCAAAAGCGCACGAGATGTAAATAACTTTGATCTCGTGTAGTACACAACATTTTTCACCCTAAGCAGTGAGAACATACCTAGAGGGACAGAGATAATAGAACCCAAGTATATCGAACTTGTATTAGACCCCGCATGTTGAAATGACTATAAAGGTCACTTGAATGTCATTTTGTCTCACTCAGTGAGCAAAATCGCATTTTGCTCACTGAGTGAGACACAATCAGTGAGCAAAATGCGATTTTGCTCACTGAGTGAGACAAAATGACTCAGTGAGCAAAATTGCATTTTGCTCACTGTTTTTAAGAAGCAAAGTACCCTTGTTCGAGCTGCTGAGGTGAAAAACACATTTCAATTTCCGTAACTCAAAATCGGACTAAGGCACCGACCCTTCCTTATTAATAAACCATAGTCTATTTGTTTTTTTTTTACCACACGCCGATCTTCATTTTATCGGAATGCCGAGTGGCCAATGACAGCCAGCTGCTCGACCCTCGAGCGGTCATGCGTGAAGGCGCGATTCGACCTGTGTTTAAATCAAATATTTGAAAATCGAACGTAATTGTTTTGGTTGTTCATTAAAATTTACTATGTTAAGTATGTATACTATGACGGTCAAGCAAATCTTGTCAGTAAAAAAAGGCGCGAAATTCAATTTTTCTATGGGACGATATCCCTTCGCGCCTACATTTTTCAAATTTGCGCCTTTTTCTACTGACAAAATCTGCTTGACCAAGTATATTTGCATTCCTATTTGCGTTATCTGACACGTCACTCACAACAGCAATACAACGTAAAATGTCTTGCACATCGAAATCACAAAAGAAGACAATTGCACTGCAAACGTTTACGTTCTACGTCTTTTTTTTGATTTAGGGTTGGCCGGACACCACCGTTATGAATCGGTAGTCGTCTAAGTAAATCGATGTGTTTTTATACCAAATAAGGAAAAGGTGGATAATTAAACCGTGAATATGGATATATTTATCGTCACCTAACAGACAATAAATTTGACACAGAAATAACATAAATAAACTTTAAAATAGATCCCCAGTTAGTTTCGTTTTTGACGATAGGTGCGACCTACTCGGTCGGGTATTAAATGCATTTACCTTGCGGGAAAACCATTTATAATTCTAGCTTTATTTAAATCTCAAATAAAAAATTATTATACGTCACAATTCGATACCTCAGTCTAGGTGCCATCCAATCGTAATCGCTTGCTGTGACAATCGATTTTGGTTAGTTAAATCTCTATAAACGTCAGTCATAATGTGTCAAATAACGCAAATAGGAATGCAAATAGTATAGTTGCTGTTTCGGCAAATTCGATTACTGTTTGCTGCTGTGGTATATTTTGCTATATCGAACTTTCTTAATTGTAACAATTATCGTCGCATAAACACAATAGTAATTGTAATATCTATTTATTTTGCTAATTACAACCTAATTCATTCAAGTTTTTATTTTCTACATTGTATCTTGCATTAAGTATTATTACACTATGATTTTTTATATAAAAGATCACAGATTATACAGGGTTCTTTTTGAAACGGGTCCGAAGTCAAAGAACGGACGTCCGTTAGAACGTTGTCCTCGTGTACCTATCGCATCGTGCTCACATATAACTGCACAGCTGACTGAACATTTAACGCACGATAGAAAGTCTGTATGTTATTGAATCATACTTTCCAAGATATATCATTACATCACCGTATAGCTATGTTTATTCTTTAGTCGAGATTCTTCATTACGTAGATGTAAACAATAGGATTATCAATTTTCAAGTTAATATAGGGCTGGCAACGCGCATGTAACACCCCTGGAGTTGCAGGCATCCATAGGCGATTTATAAGTATGTAAGTTGCATTAAGTGGAGCAAAGGAGGGGAGGCCTTTGCCCAGCAGTGGGACACTTAGCTAGGCTAACAAAAAATCTTGCTGCATTGCTAACTTTAGCTGCGCTTTATCCGACCTAATAAAATATCACCAGTCAATTTGAAACATCTTACTAGTGTAAGAAATAATCATATTTTTCTGGTTTGTAAACGAATTTTCAGAAAAAAAAAGTGTTTAATGTTTTTTGGCATACGTTTGGTAATTTATGTTTGTTTTTCTTTGTAATACTTTCATTTTTGTTTCTTTATTTAGGATTACCAACAGATAATACATCTTACATGCTCTTAAATCTATATTTTAACAATCATGACTGATGCTTATCTAATTATAGGTAACCACAACTTATAGATATTTTGATGCAGTAAATCAGGGTTTGTAAGGAGGTATCACAAAAAATTGTCTATCTTTGAAATAATTGAACCAATACAGTACAGTATTTCTAACTAAGGTTTACTCGGGTAATTCTGAATATCGAAAACTGTCGGATAATTCCGAAAAGAGACTTTTATTATGATGGAATTAAGGGTCATATTCATCTGAATTTCGGAATTATCCGACATTCGGTAATACCCGAATACACCATACCTATAAAAGGTGTCTAAAAAATAACTGCATTATCTCTTTTAGTAATTACTAATGACTTCTAATGTAGCCAGAAATAGATTGGATCGTAGGATTCGTAGGTACCTATACTGATAGTGATAACAGATGTTTTCGTAATATGATTTACGAAAACATCTATTACGCTCCCATACAAAATGGACCAGCCAAAATGTATGAATCAGCCAATTTTCTTTTTCGCGATTTCGGGGTTGGTTTCATAATAAAAGTTGCTGAGTATAATCCCAAAACTTTCCTGGCAACGCGAATGCAGTTATTTTTTAGCCACCCTGTATAGGTGGTAGGTAATAGCCACCGTGTATATGATTTACGAAAACATCTGTTATCACTATCAGTAACACGATAGCAATCCTCCCGGTAATATCTATTTTCAGGCATCGCCCGTCCATCACCGTCTAGTCTGGGTTGTCATTAGCATGCTGAGCTAATTATTTAATTATAATCTATGGCTGCGATAAATCGTGCTATATTTTAATGATAGGTACTTGTTTGTATTTCTAAGTCAAAGGATAATATTCTGAATTAAGTATAATTATGTTTTCTTTTTCAGTTTAATGATTGTAGTTTTAATTTTTAATGGCAGTTTTAAAAAAATGTGCAAATAAGAAAATGATTCAAAAAACCTTGTAAGAAAAGAATATCCATTGGGAAATGTTGTGCCTGGAAATGATTTAAAATGACATATGTAGAGTTAGACCAAGAAAAGTCTGCAACGATTTTGATAGCATAGGTCCGCAGTGCAAGTGTTATATAAACTTCATACTTTCATACAAGTTCGTCTTTTAAAATAAAGTTATCTTGCTCTATTTAATATCTCCTAGTTATGGGACATAAAAATACAAACTAAACTATAAAACTAAACTAAATGCAATATAAAACTTAAAATAATCTTATAAATAAACTTATAAATAAAAAATGCTCCCCAGGTTAATGTCATGTGTTATGGTGCCCTGTAGACTGGCAGCGTTACCTCGTTGGATGGCCAGACTTAGCCTCTGGCCGAAGTAGCTGCCAGCCCTCGTAGTTTTTACATATCAAGTTTAGTTGATTCTTTTATCGTTTTCGTAACCTTTTTGTCGTTAAATAACTTTACCTTACAATACAGTTTATACAAGATCAATTATATGAGTAAAAGTGTATTAACTCAATTTACTTACACAGTAGATATCCAACTAATAATAAGCAAGTAATTTACCTATATATAGTTAAAGAAAAAACTAAGCATTTTAGACTGACCTCCTCCAGTCAGTAAATGCCGCTTCGTAAAAAGACTAGACGAAGGGCAAAACTTAGATCTAGACGTGCAAAAAGTTGGTTTGTGAGGCCAATTCTGACTTATATTTTGATGTCAAAATAATATCTAAATGATATCATTTTGTTATCATTCGTCCGTGCATCTCGATCGCGCCAATAAATGTACGAACAAATACGAGCAAAATGCATGCGTAAATGATAACAAAATTACATCATTTATATGTAGATAACATTTTGACATCAAAATGTAAGGTAAATGTACGCTCCACCGAACGCTCAAAATCCGTCCGTATCACCGAATTTCTTCTATTTTAGGCTATAAGTCGATTACCTACAGCTGATATTTAGTTGCGTATTTTTTTTCCACGAGCTAAATACCTATCCCTTCCATTATGCCCCAGAGTCGGCCAATTTGTGCCGCAGTTGGGACGTGGCAACTGATCGAAACGGATCATCGCTGCCGATTGTCACTTTGTATGGGCAACCTTAAAGAAATCGTTAACAAGTTGCGTATATTTGTTAAGGTCATAAAACCTTTTAAAATTATTTCTGTGTTTCAAAGTATGGTTTTACAGTGTGATTACCTAATTAGTTTGTGTATTTTAGTAAATTTAATTAATATAGTGCAGTTATATTATTAGAAATTAAGCTTAATGTGAGTTCGGTGATGAGTATACCAACAATTTGATTGGAAGGTATTATCGAACAGCGTCCGGAATCAGGGAAAGCGTATGTTTTTGAAATTATTTTTCTAGTGGTGGATTACGAACTATTTAGATTAACTACGTAATTTCACAAATAAATTAATGTATTTGTAATTTTATGAGCAATTGCCGAACAACAAAAACCCATATAGATTATTATAAAACTGCGTTAGAAATGTTCATGTTTTACGACTTTTTGGCATCAAAATAAGGTTTTTGGCAAGACTGTTATCAAACAATAATTTTAGATATTTTACGTCAGTATTAGCCAGAATTTTATACATGTACGGTTTTGTAATGGATTCAAGTATTAAATTTAATAATATATTTGTAGTTATACCATATTGATTACGATTTAAATACTATTTTCAAAACCTGTTCGCGAAATAGGTTCCACATATTTTCCATGTTTCGTTCACCGAACGGCCGTTCGGTGAATGGTACCCATGGTCTCTACTACCGAACTCATGTTTGCGTTGGCCATGTTTCTATTTGATGTTCATTAGAATATCATCCTTATTACGATAACGGTTAGGTCTATATTTATATGTTTATTTTTTGTGACCCTCATTTCAATGCCAGCGCTTCTCAAACTTTAGCTAGACCAGTAGGTATCTAATAAGTATATTAGACGCCTTAATATTCTCGGAATGAGGACAAAACTATATAAGATAATAACGATAATAAATAAATAATATTCTTTATACAATTTAATATCTACCTACAAATTAATATGGATTAGTGTAAATAATCAAACAAAATTTTAATAAAAATTTAAAATTAAATTTAAATTTTAAATTTTAAAATTTTAATTTTAATTCGATAATGAAGAGTATAAATGCTCAATTTCTTTTAAACTTTATGAATAAATGTTACTTCAGTTTTAACTTGAACTAAATCTTTTATTTATAACTAACCTAAATACATCAATATTGTCTGGAATCATAAATCTAGCGCAGTTAAAATCATTCTCAGCTAACCAACCCACATAAAACAAATAAATAATTAACTTAAAAATTAATTACTATTAGTACTTGTTAAAGCAAAATAATGTAAACGATCGTATACTGGATTTATATTGTTGTCTCTATATTTGATGCATGTTATTTTAAAAAAGACACGTTTACCATCTTTCTAATGCTAAAAAACGAAGTATAGCAGGGTTTTAATAGTGAACTACTAAAGTTTGAGCACCATTCAACACCATATTTTCATACAAATATTTCCTAGTTCGGTAATGCGCGCTCCCTAATCGGTATAATGTGCAAATCACGTTTATTAGTTCGGTAAATGGTACAATCAAGGAAACCGGAAAAAATTACTTTAAAAATGTTTTTAATATACGTGCAATCATTTCAGTAATTTATAGGTATGTTTAAATGAGGACAAATTTACCTGTGTTTCTATTATAGTAGTGAACATATGCGTATGAAAATACCAGAGCTAATTAAAAAAAGAAACGTGCTTTCTGGTCTTAAGCGTTCGGTGGAGCGTACATTTACCTTATGTTAGGATTGGCCTCTTGGTTCGTGTCTGGTTTGTCTTTTACCGCGTTGCTTCAATGCCGTAGGTATTTACATATTAATCCGTGTTTGGATAACTTTTCTGCGTATTCGTATTAAGAAAGAAAGAAGATGTGTTCTTAAGAAGATGTCTGGTTTTCGTGATATTATGAGGAGAGGTCCAAAAGTTGGCGGAGTAGAAGAAAGTATAGTACCTATAAAGTATTTATATATGTAGTAGTACCTATTAGCAATATGACTTCACACTACTAGGTACTTAAGTTAATAACACAAATCAAAAAAATATATTTTAATTAGGGCGAGCGAAGCGAGCCCTATCACTATTCGACAAACTATGCATTCTTGTGGTACACTTTACGGAAAAACTATCGCACTGTTAGGTTTGAAATTTAACATAGTAATTTAAATTCATGTCTAGATGTGTTATCAAACATAAAAATATAATTTTATAAACCTAAAAAAATAAAATAAAGGAATAACGCTTTGTATTACTACTAGCGCCATCTGTTAGAAAAATTATGAATTATTATTCGTGCTAATGTACTATGTGCTAACAATGATGAATACAAAAGTGGGTTAAAATTTTGGATTCTGACCCATCGCTCGTCGCACGGTTGGTTCCCAATTTAGCAATTAAGTTTCTGTGAATACTGAAGCATTCAATGTTGCTGTATATTCACTGCGGAGGTCAATTTACTCGTATGTTCCGTTCTGTGACGCCGATGAACCGATCAGTCATGATGTTGTGTTAGCAAATTTAAGGGTACTTTCAGTTCGAGAAACAGTTTTAGTGTTTCTATTCTTTGGAACTGCCACAATTATGAATAAAGATAAGCATATTAGATAATACAAACTTCAGTGACTTAAGGGACCCACTGATTAACAGTCCGCCGGACGGTATCGGCCTGTCAGTTACAACAAAATTTTGAGAGTTCCGAACAACTGACAGGCCGATACCGTCCGGCGGACTGTTAATCAGTGGGCCCCTTTAGGGCCGATACAGACGGACTACAACCCGACTGCGACTTGTATGGAAACTGCACGCCGACTGCACGCCAATTGCAACGTCGGCGTGCAGTTCAACAAAATGACCCAGAACCCTGGCAGTACCCAGTGGAACTCAGGTTTGGTGCAACATAGGTACACGCTGTTTTAGTAATTCGACACGTCTTGATGAGCACTTGGGAGAGCAGTACCCAAGTATAGCTGATGCTGAACCCTGGTTGTACCTAGCGGAACTCAGGTTTGGTGCAACATAGACACACGCTGGGTTGAACATCCGACTCGTCATGATGATCACTTGGTAGAGCAGTAGCCCAGATAGCTGATGCTGAACCCTGGCAGTATTTAGTGGAACTATGGTTTGTTGCAATATAGGCACACGATGACACGATGACGAGTGAGATGACGATGTCATCTCACTCGTCTTGATGAGAACTTAGGAGAGTAAATATTAGTACCCAAGATAGAGCTGATGGTGAACCCTGGCAGTACCTCGAGTGGAGCTCGACTTTGGTGCAACGTAGACACACGCTGTTTTGGACATCCGACTCGTTTTTTTGAGCACTTGGGAGATACCCAAGATAGAGCTGTAGCTGAACGCCAGTAGGTGTCCAGGCGGGATAGTTTTATGCTCAATTGTGTGGTATGGACGCATAAATAAATTCAAGGACATTGGCTCGCTGACCCAACATTATGTAGGAAAGCCAGTTGGCTTCCTTACAAAAACTACTGGGCGACCGTGTAGGATGTAATAAGCGCTTATGAAATTGTATATTACGTGTGGATGATATTGGCAATTTGATTTTGTCGTCTGGACACGTTTTTAAAGGACAAAGTAAAAGCTGTAACAGCCAGGCGTACCGGACAGCGGCCGGGGTCCGGTCAGTATATTTCTTTCTTGCTCTCACTTATAGCTGCGTCCTTAACGGATTTATTTCGTACCCACTCGATCGAACATGGAACAAGCCTCGGACTGGATCAAAGTCGCGGTACGTTTAGGTAGAAAAACTCCGCGAGCCCTTACAAAGCTCTGCTTTTTGCTAGTATTAATTTGATTTGTTCTCTAGTTGTGTAGATGGCAGCACCATCTTTCTCGCTATGACATTATCTCGTACGCAGAGCCAGAGGTCACAAAAATGGATATTTACGAGAAATACGTAGGTATCATGTCCTACCACAACGGCGTCTGTTTAGTATTTTGTTTGTGGTTCAACGACTTAACGACCTATACGCGTAGGTATAGTTATATATATATTAGATTTTTGGAGGACACCTATTTTGTCGTTTGTTTATTATTCTACAGAAATTTACGTATAGGTATTATTAACATCAAGCGCTTATGGTGGCCTAGCAGTAAAGCTCTGATTTCCTACGATAGTGGTGCCGTCATATAGCGGCCGTCTCCATAGGCATACTAAATAATACGGCTAAATATGGATGTCATAGTATTTGTATGGAGACGGCCGCTATATGTTGGCACCGCTATCCTGGGAAACCAGAGCATAAGCGGCCGTCTCCATACAAAATACTACTCATCCTTATTTAACCGTATTATTTTGTATGGAGACAATGCGGTCTAATGAATCGCTTAACTATAAACTATTCTTTAGAGACGGCCGCTATATGACGGCACCGCTATCCTAGGAAAACCGAGCCTAAGAGCGTTCGAGTTTCAAACCCCCGCTCGTACCAATGAGTTTTTCGAAATTTATGTATGAAGTATTATTTGATTTTTACCAGTCACTTTTCGGTGAAGAAAAACATCATGAGGAAACCGGGCTAATCCTAATAAGGCCTAAGTTTACCCGTTAGGTTGGAAGGTCAGACGGTGCGACAGAGAGGCATTAGCGTTTCTTTCACTACAGCGCAAACGATTGGCATCTTGGCTAAGGCCCTCAAATCGTCGATGGCCACTTTAGAACCTAGCCAGTCCAGTATAATGAAAATAAGATAAATTGACGAGACTATTAATACCTATGCCCTGACTATTGAAGACATTATACAAAGAGCAATAAACGTCTAAATTATACAACCTTTCAACCGTCACTTCGTCAAGAATAATCCATGCAAGCATACCTACCAAAAACAGTTTTTCCAAAAGAAACAAATGTAATTTTTAATTACCTGCAGCCTGCAGATGATCAAATACTATTTACACTTACTCTAGTGCAATGGTATTTACACTTACTATAACTATAATTTAAAAATGATCCGAACCCATGGAAAATTTACTAATTTTACAAGATTTTTATTAATTTGCAATGTACCTACCTATGTTGTACGGGTCAAGCTCAGAGTCTTGTAAGTTAAATTTGACTCACTCCCCGGTTTCCAATGAAGCTGAAAATTTGCATACGTGGGTAAGTCGGGTGACAATGCCATATTATGGTACCATGGAGCTGACCCGATGATGGAGAAAGGAGGTGGCCATAGGAACTCTGTGATAAAACAACGCAACCTAATTGTGTTTGGGGTTTTTAGAATTGTCTCAATGAGTATTAGTAGTCTGTGGGAAAAAAAAGTACTTACAGTCAGCAATAAAAGCTTGTACCAAAAATTATTTTTTTGCAAAAAACTTACTTTATTTGTACCTTAGTACCTAAGCTACCTACTTAATACTCGGGGTTCAATGAACAATGATTTTGAAAAGTACGTAATTTTTTTTTCATTGCGTATGGGATCATTATCATCATCACCAATGTCAAAGTCAATGTCAAATCATATTTATTCAGTTTTAGCTTTGTAACTAGCGTCTACGAAGGTCGACTGTTACCATTGGTACTTTAACATTTGTTAGTATTATTCATAGTAAGAGTTATCACTCTGTTTACATAGCCAAAATTGGCATTATATATACCTATGGAAATATTTTAATAAAAAAATAAAAAAATGAAGTACTTTAAAAAGATAAATACTGACATCATAAGATAGTGTAGTCTAACTGGTGTCAGTAATAAATTTCGATGAATATATGTCACAAAAAAACTGCAAGATCGGACTCCATTGGTTAAAACATCATTTAGTATGTGTATAAAAACTGCATGTATTGAGTTCAAGTAACATTGACTTTAAAGACCAAAAGTTATTGCAACAGCTCCAAATCTCAAGGGCAGCGGCATTCTTGTATATGCTCTACAATAAGTAACTAAGGTCAATTGGGATATTCTCACCCAGCGAAATCTCAACAGTGGCACTAGTAACTTCACGAATACAATCACTGCTTGGCTAGCAAAGTCGTTCGCAAATGATCAGTGTAAAGGGGCCCACTGATTACCAGTCCGCCGGACGATATCGGCCTGTCAGTTAAACGCAAAGTTGACAGCTCCGAACAACTGACAGGCTGATATCGTCCGGCGAACTGGTAATCTGTGGGCCCCTTAAGTAGCTAATATCTCCTCGCGGCTACGGGCCATACTCGTATTGGAAAAATATTCGACAGTTGACAATAATATGAATATAAGAGTCAACGAAAGAAGATTTAGGAACAGCGTTCGCCGCACTTTTAGTTCCCTTCCCCTTCTACGTTTTGGTACAAAAATGAGTTACAGATTCTATGTGTGCAATTTTTCGAAGACACTTTAAGCCGTCGGAGTATCCATAGTTACATTTTAACATAAAACTGTAATTATGACAATGAGGTCTAATGAATCGCTTAACTATAAACTAAACATGCGTTCTGTATCCAGAAGTGGCGAGGGAAGTTTTTATCTTTTAATCATAAAGTCATAACAATTTATCAGCTGTTATTCATGTTATTGTTAGTAGCACCAAGTTGCATGTACTGAAGTAAGCAACAAAGATCTGTTAGTAAATACGGATGGATGAAATTGATAAGTCACAAAAACTGATATTCTTCATTAAAAGACGTTGCGCTGGTCAGGGTTGTGGTAAACTATGCACTGCATATATTTGTTTCAATTAAAAGCATACAAGAAAACAACGATAAATGCGTTTAAAATATTCACCGCAAACCAGCTCTGTTAAGCTAGCGCTGCGTCGATCGGAAGCGATGACCGCTCATCGCAAAAACGATTTACGATTGTATGAGCTACGAATGAACGTAAGCCATTTTGCTTTCGACCGAAAGCGGCGATCGTGCAAAGTAAAATCGGCTTATGAGCGTACTATCCAAGAGTAATCATAAGCCATTTTGGACTGGATGGGTGACGGTGAACGGTGCCGCGGCCTTGCTTGCTTCGAAGGTGAAAGTCTGCCATTATGAACCTCGACCCACCAGATTTGGGTTATGACGAAGTCCAGACTTCCGTGTTCCAAACTGCTCCAGCTGATCTGTTGTTATGGCATGATGTCTCATTGCCATAGCTAAATGGAATTTTGGACTCCATCATCTCATGTCATCACATAATCATAACATGAAATATAATACGCTACGTAGGATTTCTTGCGTTTGATTTTTAGCTTGCAGTTTCAAAATATGTATAAGAAGGTGTTAGTAGGTATACCTAGGAATCATTATGTGACTTTTTTAAGAGACCCGATCCCGTTTTTGCCATCATGCACTTTTTACAACGGATTTTTTTTCCGCAAAAGCTTCCTAAAACTTGTTAAATAAAACGATCTAAACTTTACACTTAAATGTTTCGAAGTTAATGTCTCAATCGATGTCACCTTGGGCGACCTTGCGTGCAAAAAACGTCTAAACGAGTGTACCTATCGTAGTACTAACTGCACCGGAGCCAGTGACGTTGCGATTGAGAAACCTTGAGCGCCAGCAAGCAATCATGGCGGGTTTAGACAACTTTTAACGTAGTAAACTTGCTAAATGAAGAATGAAGAATGAATGAAGCGCTGGTGGCCTAGCGGTAAGAGCGTGCGACTTTCAATCCGGAGGTCGCTGGTTCAAACCCCGGTTCGTACCAATGAGTTTTTCGGAACTTATGTACGAAATATCATTTGATATTTGCCAGTCGCTTTTCGGTGAAGGAAAACATCGTGAGGAAACCGGACTAACTAATCCCAATAAGGCCTAGTTTCCCCTCTGGGTTGGAAGGTCAGATGGCAGTCGCTTTCGTAAAAACTAGTAGTGGAAACAGTTATGGATCGCTGCCATATATGACTCAATTTTTTTTTATTAAGCTATGAGCTTCATCACATATGATCTTTGAGTAATCCTAAGCATTTCTAGCCTGGGAGGCAATAAGAAGCGTGCGTCTAGTCGGGGAGGGCGAGGTACAAAGATGGCCGCCACCCGTCATCATTCAAAAAAATCTGTTCTGGTCCTGGTGGCTACTAGGGCAAGTTTGATATCATTTTCGTATAAACTAAAGACGTAGAATTCATTGCTGATATTTGTTTTTATCAGTTTCATAGTAATTTTGCAAGAAAAACGTAAAAAGATGAAAATTTAGGATGGAGATTTTTGCTTTGAGAGCTAATAATTTTTGTATAGTGGCCAAAACTATCATACAAAAAATACTATAATAAAGCGAAATTCATGCAGATTCTAAACATGTACACGTTTAGTAATATCCTGCTGCAAAAAGATGCTGAAAAAATTATTAAATGACCGCAGCGTCAAAATTTCTGTGATAAAAACTACCATATGTCCTTCCTCGGGACTCAAACTATCTCCATACCAAATTTCAACTAAATCGGTTCAACGGTTTAAGCGTGAAGAGGTAACAGACAGACAGACAGACAGATACACACTTTCGCATTTATAATATTAGTATGGATTAAGTACAGCTTTTAAGAAGTAAGTACATACCTAGGTAGAAGGTCTGAACATACAACTTGTCTGTAAGGGTTTAGCAAAACAGCAAGCTATTTTTTACAAGCTTTTATTTATTTTTGGTAAGATGACATTCTAATAACCGCAAAAAGGTTGTGAAAATGTAGCAGGAAACAAGTGAATACTCTATCACTGTTATCAGAAAACGCTGGACAAAAAATAAATATAAAACCGGCCAAGTGCGAGTCGGACTCGCAAACGAAGGGTTTCGTGCCATTATCTATAAAAACGGTCACCCATCCAAGTACTGACCCCGCCCGACGTTGCTTAACTTCGGCCAAAAATCACGTTTGTTGTATGGGAGCCCCACTTAAATCTTTATTTTATTCTGTTTTTAGTATTTGTTGTTAAGGTAAATGTACGCTCCACCGAACGCTCAAAATCCGTCCGTATCACCGAATTTCTTCTATTTTAGGCTATAAGTCGATTACCTACAGCTGATATTTAGTTGCGTATTTTTTTTCCACGAGCTAAATACCTATCCCTTCCATTATGCCCCAGAGTCGGCCAATTTGTGCCGCAGTTGGGACGTGGCAACTGATCGAAACGGATCATCGCTGCCGATTGTCACTTTGTATGGGCAACCTTAAAGAAATCGTTAACAAGTTGCGTATATTTGTTAAGGTCATAAAACCTTTTAAAATTATTTCTGTGTTTCAAAGTATGGTTTTACAGTGTGATTACCTAATTAGTTTGTGTATTTTAGTAAATTTAATTAATATAGTGCAGTTATATTATTAGAAATTAAGCTTAATGTGAGTTCGGTGATGAGTATACCAACAATTTGATTGGAAGGTATTATCGAACAGCGTCCGGAATCAGGGAAAGCGTATGTTTTTGAAATTATTTTTCTAGTGGTGGATTACGAACTATTTAGATTAACTACGTAATTTCACAAATAAATTAATGTATTTGTAATTTTATGAGCAATTGCCGAACAACAAAAACCCATATAGATTATTATAAAACTGCGTTAGAAATGTTCATGTTTTACGACTTTTTGGCATCAAAATAAGGTTTTTGGCAAGACTGTTATCAAACAATAATTTTAGATATTTTACGTCAGTATTAGCCAGAATTTTATACATGTACGGTTTTGTAATGGATTCAAGTATTAAATTTAATAATATATTTGTAGTTATACCATATTGATTACGATTTAAATACTATTTTCAAAACCTGTTCGCGAAATAGGTTCCACATATTTTCCATGTTTCGTTCACCGAACGGCCGTTCGGTGAATGGTACCCATGGTCTCTACTACCGAACTCATGTTTGCGTTGGCCATGTTTCTATTTGATGTTCATTAGAATATCATCCTTATTACGATAACGGTTAGGTCTATATTTATATGTTTATTTTTTGTGACCCTCATTTCAATGCCAGCGCTTCTCAAACTTTAGCTAGACCAGTAGGTATCTAATAAGTATATTAGACGCCTTAATATTCTCGGAATGAGGACAAAACTATATAAGATAATAACGATAATAAATAAATAATATTCTTTATACAATTTAATATCTACCTACAAATTAATATGGATTAGTGTAAATAATCAAACAAAATTTTAATAAAAATTTAAAATTAAATTTAAATTTTAAATTTTAAAATTTTAATTTTAATTCGATAATGAAGAGTATAAATGCTCAATTTCTTTTAAACTTTATGAATAAATGTTACTTCAGTTTTAACTTGAACTAAATCTTTTATTTATAACTAACCTAAATACATCAATATTGTCTGGAATCATAAATCTAGCGCAGTTAAAATCATTCTCAGCTAACCAACCCACATAAAACAAATAAATAATTAACTTAAAAATTAATTACTATTAGTACTTGTTAAAGCAAAATAATGTAAACGATCGTATACTGGATTTATATTGTTGTCTCTATATTTGATGCATGTTATTTTAAAAAAGACACGTTTACCATCTTTCTAATGCTAAAAAACGAAGTATAGCAGGGTTTTAATAGTGAACTACTAAAGTTTGAGCACCATTCAACACCATATTTTCATACAAATATTTCCTAGTTCGGTAATGCGCGCTCCCTAATCGGTATAATGTGCAAATCACGTTTATTAGTTCGGTAAATGGTACAATCAAGGAAACCGGAAAAAATTACTTTAAAAATGTTTTTAATATACGTGCAATCATTTCAGTAATTTATAGGTATGTTTAAATGAGGACAAATTTACCTGTGTTTCTATTATAGTAGTGAACATATGCGTATGAAAATACCAGAGCTAATTAAAAAAAGAAACGTGCTTTCTGGTCTTAAGCGTTCGGTGGAGCGTACATTTACCTTATAGCGGCAACAGAAATACATCATCTATGAAAATTTCAACTGTCTAGCTATCACGGTTCGTGAGATACAGCCTGGTGACAGACAGACGGACGGACGGACGGACGGACAGCGGAGTCTTAGTAATAGGGTCCCGTTTTACCCTTTGGGTACGGAAGCTAGGTAGAGTTAGACCAAGAAAAGTCTGCAGCGATTTTGATAGCCCACGCAGTGCACGTGTTATTTAAACGTCATCATTTCATAGAAGTTTGACGGTTAAAATAACACTTGCACTGCGTGGGCTATCAAAATCGCTGCAGACTTTTCTTGGTCTAACTCTATGATGGAATATATTCGGCGAAAACTCACAAACAACAATACATTGTATGATTGTATTTTTATTTTATAGTACTAATATCCACAGATTATTTAAAAAAAAAAAGAACTGCTTGAAAATGTGCATTGGGTAAAAAGATACCTATACCAGAGCACGATTTTATTGTGTACACTTGTACAGTATTTAATAAGAACGTTACACACAAAATATTACGCTGAGCTATCCGATACCGATATTAATGTGTAACACTTGGCAGACAATGGTCTTAACCTAATTAATTGAGATTATCTCTTTTAGTAATTACTAATGACTTCTAATGTAGCCAGAAATAGATTGGATCGTAGGTACCTATATACTTATTATTCGGGTAGTTATAACATTTATTGGTTAGCCGGCCAAATACAAAACCGCCTGGATCAGTCACTGAACGACCTGACTTTAACCTACATTATTTGATCATGTAATGTTTTCATCTAACCCTCAACTGGCTCAAGGAGCCATTTGAGGGTAGATTTTGTTTACTTTTATTTAAATACCTAAAGATATACCTATATGTATATCTGTTTAGGACCAAATACTGTGTAAAAAAATATCAGTTTCTTGTTATAGACCTTGACCTACAATGAAATTAAACGTACTCGATTGAGCTGAGATGTAGCACAGTAGCATGTCGACACACTAAAACAATTAGGCACATATCTATACATATGTATAATTATGTTTTCATTAATGTACCTATACATAGCTCAAACCGGGGCTAATGGAGGAAGAGGGGGTAGGCCTTTGCCCAGCAGTAGGACACTACAGGCTCACAATAAAATAAAAAAATTAAAAATATAGGTACCCAGGTAGGTATCTTTAAGCAGCGAAGTATTACTAAGTATGTTATGAATATTAAAATTTATTTGCAAGATATTGATAATAGGTAGGTAAGTATATACCGTAAGGTATATATAATATAGATACCTATAAAATTACTAATTTGCTGTTGATATTGCACGAAATATATATAACTTGGTGTATAAAATTTCAATTGAAATACGGTTGAAACTCAGTAGGTAATCATATGTAAGAATCATAAAATTCCGAAGTACGAGTTTATCTCTTATTAAAACGGTATTTGCATATGTGTGGCTCAGTCTCAGTGGCCGGCCGCTATTGTTTGACTTGTGGAAAATTCCGGCCGCTCTTACTTGCTTATTGCTTTTGTCATTACGCGCGTATTATTAACTCATCGAGCGAGTTACCTGCTTTTATGGTTCAAATATAGTGTAATTATGTTAATTCTAAGGTGAGAAGGTACTTAGGTGAATGATATTATCTTCAGTTAAGTACCGCTATTGTTTTATTCACCTTATTTAGGACTTACGGCCAAAGAAAAAGGTATTATTTCCAGTGTCAAATAAAGAAAATAGTATGTGGCACGTATTGTATAACTAGGTATATATACTCGTATACCTAATAGGTATCTCGACACAAAATAGGTATCACACCTTAAAGCTTTAATAAGTGCATTAATAAATAGTAGTCATCCCATTCACTACCGTTATACTGCAACCAGATATTTGTACACTCAACGTCAAAGATACATAATATGTATTATGTTTACATGTTTCGCCTTATTCCAAATGAGTGAGGTTTTAAAAGTGTAAACATATCTATGACACAGAGTGTATACTGGCATACGAAACAGTGCATGTATGTGGGTACTCAAATATATTCCCGGCAACAAAGGAGCTACTCCAGCGCGGCCCTCGCATATTCGCATCAGCTTTCCTTTCATACTTTTCGTTCTAACACAAAGACAGTTTCGATTATTGCAATATTTTATTTTAGTACCGTAAAATGGGGTGAGTAGGTGCAAAACTGACATTCAAACCTTGATAACATTTTATTTTTGCATATGCAAACTGAATGGTGTATAATATAATAAGAGTTCCGGACGTTTGTATTTTAATTTTAATTTTATTTTGGGTAGTTCTATTTCATAACTTTGACGATAAACAGGAAATCCCACCTCACCCCGTAGTCCCGCGTATTTGGGGTGAGTTGGGTTTTCATACAAAGGTGAATTTGGAAGATTGTTGAATCGATTTTTTTTTTATTATGAGTATTACTATAGCTCCATTTTAAATTGGAATACATTATTTTTGTAGCAGTAGCTTTAAAATCCCATCTCACCCCCCTTTCATCCCTTCTCTTCCCATTCATAACCCAACTCTCCCCGCGAATCCTACTCACCCCATTTTACGGTAATGAAATAGGTGTCGTTGCTTAAGATATTAACTTTACTTTGCCTAAGAATCATCTTTGAAAATATTTTTGCGCAATAAATATACCTATTGATTTGTATTGCATATTTTCCACGTAAGTAGTTAGGTTTTAATTACAACTATATTATTTAAAATGAAGTTCTTCGTTATGAAATTATGTATTATAATAAATAAATAAAAAAGAAGAAGAAAATATAATATGTATGTACATATCCCAAGAAAACAATATTATTAGAGGTGAAAACCAAGCAGACGTTTAAAAAGCAATAAGCCAATCTGGACATGATTAAATAAATCAAATCTGGACTTGTTCGAAAAAAAGTACGAGGGTGTATGCGAAGTCCCCAACCCGCATAGTAAGAGAGGGGTCTGCCCCATTGCCTCATGTTCTATGGACAAGGTCTCGACTTAATAGAGGGAAGTAGAAATAATATAAACAGGCAATAACTAACATTTAAAATCGATTACGGTGTAAAACTAAACGAGTTGAAAAAACTGTGACGACTTCTGAAAAAAATAGGAAGAGTCACAAGAACGCCGCTTAAAAACCATGCCTAATTTCATGTTAGGTAGGCGCTTTCCCAGCCTAGCGTTAGGGTCCGCTTTCCTGCTCAATCTTCTCCACTTTGCCCGGTCTTCGCATCCTCAGATGTGAGATTCATGTTATATTAAAATGTCTAATTACACAAACGGGTCTACCGCGATATAAATTCATTGTTTTTGCCTTTAATTCCGACGTTTCAGCTGAGTTGCACCAGCTGTGGTCGCGGTAGACCCGTTTGTGTAATTAAATATGTGTACAAAACGCGAGAGTTTAAAGTCTTATATTAAAATGTTGTTAATATTAGAGGATTAGTGAGACTCTCAATTTAATAATAGCGTAATTGCGCTAAAGTTCCCTTTGCCACGGAATGACACAAATACTAACCCCAAAAATCTGCTTCAATAACATTGTCATCTACAATTTATAGCGGTAGGTATAACTTAGAGGATATAACCAAACGGTGTAGCCATTAACAGGCGTTCCTCTCTGTCGAAAACAGACGACCAATTGGTCGTACACATTGTATGGACTGACGTTTATCTGACATTGCTATTTTTACGTTACGTATACATTTGACGTACCCCTCCCCGCAAAAATCGGCAGACTGTTTACAGAAAATTACAGACAAGGCGTCTCCGTTTGGTTACATCCTCCAAGCCGTATAATGTAATATTATTTTAAGAGAGCACTCGATATTAGGCACATCATGAATGTGTCTGCTTAGTCTGCTATCTGGCTAATGCATGCTAATGTGTGTGCGTGCACATCTCTTACGATGAAAATGATTTGAATTTCAACAACGTACACCGTGTCTTCAAGTAAATTGACAGACATCACCATAGATTAAAATTCTTTATCAAAGTCAAATAATAAATTACATATACATACCTATATTACGAATCGCTATGTTTACAAGACTCTCGGCTCGATTCGAAAAATTAATTAGATTTCTACTAGACTTCAACAAGTTACGATACGGATAATTTAAAGATATTTGTAAGATAGATATGTCAAATTTGACGTTTCCGCGATTCTGGAGATCCTCTTGAACGATTTCGACAAGTTATGACTTAGATATCCAAGTCACATCTAGTCGATATCTAATGTAGATCTAGTTGATCTCTAAATCGTCTCAAGATCTTGTGATTATCTCGAAATCCGAATAGGCCTGATTATCATGTCCCGAAATTACAAATTATAATTATATCATAAATTGAAATAAATGTCATATAAGTACTAAGAAAAAGTGGCCAAGGCCTCCAAAAAATATTTAATTTGTTCTCATACTTCTAACAATATAATTATATCTTACAAAAATTGTCAAAGATATCCCAAAAAAATCTATTACCTGTCCTATAGGAACAGGAAGTTTATATACTTATTATTACGTGTTTTATTTAGACGGCCTTTATTTTAACTTCATTTATACTTTTGTATTATTATTTTTAAAGTTATTTATAGTTTATATGTTTATTTAATTGTGTAGTTCAATAAATAAAGTGCTATTATTATGATTTAATCTGACTTGTAACGTGTTGCTTACTTTTATGACCGCAATAAACTAATTTTGCATTGTGACGAAGGTACCTAATTAATTATCGTGACCGATCGTAATTGAGAATGGTTTACTCGTAATCGTAATTGAGAAGTAAAATATGATGTTACTCGATTTCTAATTAAATTTTACAATTAAATTAATTATTGATTTGAAAAGTGTTCAGCGAGCTGCAGAAGGGCATACCCACTTTATGAATAAATTCCATATTTAGTTTTATGGTTTCTGCTACGAAAATTATAATGGTAATTATTTTACCAAGTATTTTTAATAAAACACTTTTGTGTCGTTTTTAATATGGGCCTCACGTAAATTCTGCGCGTCTGTAATATTATCACAAATCGCGTCATCGTCTGATAACACCCAACTCAACTTTGTCTACTTGAGGTGATCTGGTTTAGAGTCGCACCAAGGAAAGTCTGCAGCGGATTTGATAGCCCACGCTTATACGTCATAATTTCATAGAAGTTTGACGTTTAAAATGACACTTGCACTGCGTGGGCTATCAAAATCGCTGCCGACTTCTGACTCTATCAGTTGTAATTGTATTTACTGTAGAGGCAAAAAGTGACGATAAATTATACACAGCGGTGTATTATCCCCCCTAACATCACTTTTGACAGTGACATATCTAATCCATATCGTATTTAGACGTAATAATTGACGTATCTTAAAGTTCGAATCGGGCCGTATGTTGCCGCATTAATGGAACGTGGATCAAAACTTATAGGTATGTGCACAACTGTTTAAATACAAAACAAAGGTACCTATGTTTATTATACGGATATCAACCAAATAGCAACTAATGGCGTAGTTCCATTTACCACCTGTTTTGCTTTAATTAAGTACTTACATACTTCATTTTACAACCCATTGCAATATTATGTGTTCAAATAAAAAATTAAAATGGGGAGGTTACCCTTCAGTGGTGTTCATATTGGACTGTCTTGCTCCATATTAAGGTTAATGTTATGAGAGTGAAAGGGATGCAAATAATCTGGCTTGGTTTTAATATTGAACGACGCCGCATAGAGTAGGCTGCCTGTTTTCGAGATACAACTTTGAACAACGGTTGATGTGACGTGTGTTAGACTTTAAACCTTAACATGAAGTAATAAGGTTGATATTAGAGCTGTGTGATTAAGTAGAATACGAGTTCGTTGTATTTACCGCTTGAGATTGATTTGATTGCCACCTCTCTATAAAAATATTTTTTTATTATCTCGTTGAAAGATGAGTCCAAATATTTGGGGAATATTTAAGTTTAAGCTGTTTTTTTATTTTCGTTTACGCATTAAGATGTTTTATAGAATTACAAGTTAGTAACTCTCAATTATCTAAAACATAATTGATACCTATTTTATTATGTAGGTAACTAATAAATTATATGGCTAATAATAAAATTCGATACCGTAAAATGGGGTGAGTAGGGACAAAACTGACATTCAAACCTCGATAACATTTTTTTTTTAATCTTATGCAAACTTAATTTTATTAATAAATGTTCCGGCCGTTTGTTTTTTAGTTTTTTTATGATTTTAGGTAGTTCCATTTCATAACTTTAACGATAAACACAAAATCCCTCCTCACCCCGTAGTCCCTCGTAGTTGGGATGAGATGGGATTTCATACAAAAGGTGATTTTGAAACGTTGTTGAATCGATTTTTTATTATGAATATTACTATAGCTCCATTTGTAATATCAGGAATACATTATTTAGGTAGCAGTAGCCTTTAAAATCCATCTCACCCCCTGTCATCCCTTCTCTCCCCATTCATAACCCGACTCTCCTCGCAATCCCTACTCACCCTATTTTACGGTACCTACTTAACTAACGATCTGAACTGAAAACCCAATGTCAAAATACGTATTTACCTAGCTACGTAGTATTAGGTAGCTTATAAATTTGTTTATTCGTCCGATCGTTGACTTTTGTCATTGAAACATATTTTCGCAGGTAATTACGTTGTTTCTCCGCGAGTAGGCAAACGTTGAAATACTGGTGTAAGATCAAATGAATGGCTGTTCTATTTACTGACGGCCCGATTCGAGATTTAAGATAGGTACGTCAAATATTACGTCTAGATACGATATGGATTAGATAAGTCAGTGTCAAAAGTGACGTTTCTTCAAACAAAAACGTCACTTTTGACAAGAATATTAAACTACGTGGCGTTTTTGTTTGAAAAAACGTCACTATTGTTCTGACATATATCGTATCTAGTCTAGACGTAATACTCGACGTACCTATCTTAAAGTTCGAATCGGACCGCTACTCATAGTTTAATATTCGAATCTATTATTTTAACAGTTACTTTTTCACATATTTTGTTTCCTCGATAATACGGCTTATAAAAAAAGAGGTATGTATGTACCGACCTATTGTTATTGATTCTCGATAAAAATGGTAAAAAACAGAAAACATATACATACGTACAAATCCCATTCTACTGCACAATAATCACTAGGTACTTAGGTACGTCACTGAATACGTATCTACTCTCTCTATACCTATATACGTATCTACTCTACTTTCTTTGTCGTCGTCACACTCTTGTCAGAGTGGTCGTGGTCGTCATATCAGGGCCGGTGGCAAGCTTCACAATCCGTCGCCATTCCTCCCGTACTGTAGCCCTTCTTGTACATTCATGGAGTGGTCCATTGAATGCATTTTTGACTAGGTCTGACCAACGCATTGGTGACCTACCGCGCCTTGTGCCTTCGACTTTTCCTACAATGCGTACAAGTCGTTCCATCTACTCTACTACAATCACTATTTGATACATGCTCATTATATTAACAATATCAATATAATGTATTTATGTTATTAATCTGTTACATTACTCGAAAAGTAGTTAAGTAATAATAATTTATGTTCGATCGAAAGTGAACGTAGAGTGAAAATTAGAAGTTATTTTGTGTTAAATATATTTTATCCAGTTTATTTTACATCCTTGGTTAAAGTCATAAATAATATTTAATTAATAAAAAGTGAATAATAACACTGCATTGTTATGCGTTACAATTTTACTCACCATCATCAAAAAGAATATCGAATTCACCGCTTTTGTTCCGAAAATCCCAGAATTTTGTTAACGGAGACCCTTTTGTTTTCCCATGCCGAACTTTTCCGAATGCCACGGGAAATAACGAACTGTCGGCCCTGCGTAATCTTCCCAGGAAATGACAGACGGCGATACGGTTTGAGTCGCAACTGAGTTGAAATTGTGAAATGTCTTGTTGGGTTGAGCATTTTAAAGATTCATTTTGTGTTTGTATTGTATTGAAAACATCGTAAAATATAAAAAAAAATTTACAAAAAAAATTAAACCGACTTCAAAAAGGATGAAATAAAATATTATCCTTTTTGAAGTCTATGCGTTACCAACTGATATGTTTGAAGTCGGTGCCAAGCCAAATTTTGAAGCATACCATGATTTTGGTGCGATTCGATAAGGATGTACGTTGGATTGCCTTACACGACGACAATGAACGTACTTTCTGTAGGTACAGTCGACGTTAAAAATATGTTTACACTTTTCGCCTTATTACAAAGGAGTAAGGTGCAAAAGTGTAAACATATCTTTGACGTCGATTGTATCTAAGAACACAGCTCAGAACACACGATCAAACCTTCTTGGCGCAGTCTGTACCATGTTTATCGGCACATTAGTGGAAATATGTATGTGTATGTGTGTTGTGTAAGTATGTATTTATCTATATAAGTATGTATATCTTCGCTTAGCACCCATAGTACAAGCGTTGCTTAGTTTGGGGCTAGGTTGATCTGTGTAAGATGTCCCCTAATATTTATTTATTTATTTATTTAATCCAATGCATTTTTTTTCCGTCGTATTTATTAAAGAGCATTTCTTACTAATGCTCGAACAGTCTATAGCACGCAAGTGTGAGATTGGGACTGCGTTATTTCCCGTCCCTTATCCAGAGGACTACATTTGAAAATATAAATCAATTCAAGAAATTTACCTTCTTGCCAAATTTCACCTAAAGCGGTTCAGTTGTTTAGCCATTAAAAGGCGACAGAGAGACAGACAGAATTACTTACACATTTATAATAGTTATTAATACTGTTCTAATGGAATTTATAGCCATAAAGCTGATTATTTTTGACTGGTATTGTTACTACTTGGCTTGGCACCGACTTCAAACATATCAGTTGGTAACGCATAGACTTCAAAAAAGATAATATTTTATTTCATCCTTTTTGAAGTCGGTTTCATTTTTTTTGTAAAAAGTTTTTATTTTTCCATTTTTAGTTTTAACGCATTGTTAAGAGCGCGACGCATGAATGAAAAACAAGATCATGTTTAACACTAAATTCGTGTACCTATTACTTTAATAAATATGTAATCAGGAATTTTCTCGAGTCCGTCTGGGAAATTATAATTCCTGTCACTACACTAAATCAATCCTCCGCCCCGCCACTGACCCAATCCCTCAACGCCCCGATCACTCAACCTCACAGCGCATCAACCCCTGATCCAGGAACCCCTCGACCCTGAACCAGCAACCCTTCAACCGCCATTCCCCGACCCCTTAATCCCTGACCCCTTAACTCCTAACCCTAACCCCCGATCAGTAGCCTTACCAGCTTACCACGAGTTTGACATTGATATATTCGCTAGCGTGTGTGTAACTTACTTTCTTTGCATCTCGCTCGTACTGGCATATTAGTGCGAGCGAGATGCATAAAAAGTAAGTTACGAAGACGTTAGCGAATATGTCAATGTCAAACTCGTGGTAAGGCTACTGATCGGGGGTAGTGTCAAACTGGTGGTTTTCGGAAGCAAATGCTCGAGTTACTTTAGAAAACTCCGAAATCACTTTACACGTGCCTTTAAAAGTTGAGGAGTTCCCTCAATTCCTCATGGATTCCATCATCAGACCAGAACCAAAAATAATACGGAAACACCTTGGAGGTAACTTCTTCCAAACAAAAAAAGAATTACTCAAATCGGACCACAGGTGCCGGAGTAATCGCTGAACAACTACATTTAAAAAAATCATCATCATTATCATCATAACCATCATCAGGTCTACTTCATCAAATTTCGGCAGAAAATGCTCGAGTTGCTTAAGAAAACACCCAAATCACCATGCTTGTGCCTTTAAAAATTGAGGAGTTCCCTCAATTCCTCATGGATCCCATCATCAGAACAGAACCAAATTAATATGGAACCAACTTGGAGGTAGCTCCTTTCAAACAAAAAAAGAATTACTCAAATCGGACTACGGATGTCGGAGTAATCGGTGTACGTACATAGAAAAAATAAAATAAAAACATAGCCACAAGTGGCCACAACCGAATACAGAACCTCCTCCTTCTATGAAATTGAAGTCGGTTAAAAACAGTGTAAACGGATTATGTTGCGTATAATGCATGTAAAATACATCCCTGCTGGTACATTTAATGTTTACATACCTACTTTTATAACCTGGTTTTCCACTTATCAATTAAGTAAGTACTTTCCCAGTGAGTTTAAGGTAAACGTCATGAATCGCTCGACATGCTAATGCCCAATAGATGACACCTTGCTGTCACCTCTATTGACAATAGGGTTGCCAGATGGTCGGGATTTGGCGGGATTCTCCCGATTTTTAGCATGTGTTCCCGATTCCCGACGAAGTGAAAACTGTCCCGAAAAACAGCTTCACGTTATAAAACAATAATTTCATGTTCCGAACTGTCGTCGAGCGAGCGAGCGACCCGCGTCGAGCGCGTAGCTAACGTAGTGCCAATAATGTAAAATATCGTTGTTTTTAATACAATTACTTTAATTTGAATGGTTTTTTTTCCCGACTTAAGTCTCAAAATCCCGAAAAATTTATATTTTTTCCCGATAATAGCGCCTTTCGATCTGGCAACCCTAATTGACAATGACTTAAGTTTCAAGATGGCATGAGCACCCAGTACGTTTACCATACATAGTTTTATTTCATGAGTAACTATCGATATCCAACGGTTAACCGTATGAATATTTAATTTATTTCCTTTCAGATTTTCAGTTGAGAGATCAAAAGTGCATGCTATTTATATTATAAGCAGATATATGCTGCCGATCGGCCGTATTATTGGAAAAGCGGAGGCGTATGATCGCGCGTTTATCGCCGCAAGCAACACTGCGCTATACTTATACCTACTTATAATATACCATAAGTCGGTCTCAGAGGCCGTTATATCAGGCATTTTCATTTAACTTATACTTAAAAGCGCGACTTAAGTCGTGTTTCAGAAACGTCTGTTACATTCCTGACAAAATGTATGGGATTTGGCATTGGTGACAACGATTGCTAACCGGCCGTTAAAGGTGCACCTGCACAGAGTGCACAGTTAAGTGAAAAACAAAATCCATCATTTGTTATTAACTTTTATCAAGCAAAATAAGGTTATTCAAATTCAAAAACTAAACAAATGCTACCGGGATCCAGAGGGGTAGGTAAAATTAACAATTGTACACTTGAAGTAATATACCTACTCGTATTTAATTAAAAGAGATTAATTCAATATATCTAGTATTTATAATGTTTTTTTTTTTTTTACTAGCCCATGTGTGTGTCCCACACATTTATAATGATTAGTTAATTTTATTCTCACAACTAGGGAACAAATCAATTTTATTTTTATTTTTGTCATTTGTGTTTTGAAGTAGTCCCATAAATTATAAATTGAAATAAACGTCACATACTAAAGAGAAACTGACCAAGTCCACTGGTGGACGTCAACTCTTTCAGTTTATAATGATATGCTTGTTTATTTATTATAGAAATAAAAGTAAGTAGCTTCGTATTTAAATACGGCCATGGACGAACCTGAACCACTTCAAACTTTGCCACAAAACTTCCTAGAAATTTGGTGTGTGAGTTTCATGTGAAAAAAAAATTGAACTTCAATAAATTTCGCAGTCGCTAATAAACCATCATAACGGTAAACATGTCCAAGATATCTTCCAGTCAAAGTCAACTTTAATCCTATAACAATAGTTAATACTATCCTCTTCCTTAATACCTCATTGATAGTACATTTTGTTAAAAAAGGAACCTGCTACACGTTTTAGAAGAGGCAATTCCGCGACCCATATTCCGCCTTCACCGGGCTCGTTAAATCGATGCTTTTAATAGACATGACTGCGCGGTACCGTACCGAAGCGTTTGGTCCGCCCACGCGGCTTGCTTACACTTGTCATTTGTGCATCAAACGTATAAAATACCAAGTGACGTTTTTGTTTGAAGAAACATCACTTTTGCTCTTCACTTCACTTTAAAGTTCGAATCGGGTCGTAAGTCCGAACGGGTCAGTCTTATGAACTTTCAATAGGAGTACCAGAGACAGCGCGTAGGGCGTAGGTATATCAGACGCCGCACTTTTCATTATTAACTTTGTACAGTTCTCAGAACCACGTCAAAACGGTAGACGTCTTGTTGTTTCCCACCAAAGCTTGATGGGCAACAATAGTCCAACTAAATTACGTAGGTTGTTTTTAGGATGTAGACAGCAAAATTAAAATGTTTTTTTGAAGTGAAAACTTCTTTAGCGGCGCTGAGCACTTTTTGAGGTGGGGAAAAATGATAAACTCGAGACAGCGTAACGCGTACTTAACGCGTAACGTGCTGACGTCATGTGTGACGGACAATGTTATTCACCAAAGAACTTTAGTCATAACGTATCATAATCAGGTCAATTATTTATAACTGGACTTTTATATTAAGCAATAAAGCTCAATGTTCTAATCTTGTACGGGCTGAAATACGAGGATCTCACAGTTACATAACTTTATATCACTCCAATATAATTCAATAAAGCTACATCTTGATAAAATCGCTAATAAAAGTGAACTCTAGTACTGGTGAATAAATCTCAAAATATCATGACCAAATATATTTAGATGCGAGGTCTGCAAGGTAACTTTACAATTTCTATTCGAATTTTAAACAATTAACGCTACAAATTTAAGTACACTGGCCAGCAATTTCGGAACTAAAGTTTTTCAATAGAAAGGAGGATGGGTCAATTATACATAGTGCTGCAGACATTTTGGACTAGTCATTGAGTTTTCACTTCTGTCGGCACTCCCGGAGTGCAACCCGTTGTTTTTTTTTTTATTTCGTCGCATTGCGTATGTTCTGTCTCCCACGGGCGGGCGTGAGTAGCAACTGTATTATTACACTTGCACTTAGTGGCATCAGCTGACTATCATGTTGGTTGTAGGTTATGTAGAACTTGTAGAAGTGACCCGTTACTCCAAAGTGTGCGTCGCGGCGTTTTCCGCGACCGAGCCAACGACCGATTGCCCGAGGAGTTTCGGTGCCGTTATCACGCGATGACGCGAAATGCGATAACAGATAACTGGGTTTTAGTAAAACGTTGACATTATAATAACTTTCGTGATATAGTGTTTCGATGTTAACAATTGTACAAATAAAGTGTCCTCCAAAAAATAATAACTTAATTTTGAGTAAAGTAAATAAAATTTAGAAGGATAAAAAAATAAAAAAAATAAAATGACTGTTTTTTTATTAATATCTATCTACGATTAATATTGTATGTATACCTACCTAGGGCCGCATTTTTGGTAATAACAATACAATAAAAGTATTGAAACTTCACTTTTGACAGAAATATTACCTACATGCAGGCGGCGAAATTAGACTTACCGAAAGAAGTGAAAAAGAAACGATATTGTTTCCTACATACAACATGAAAGAAAATCGAATACGCAATTACACAAAACTAGTATGTACCTACTGGTAAATCCTTTTTCCTTATTCTCGTTTATCCAATGTCAGACACGGAACTGTATCCTCCTGAGTCCCAGAGGCCCTTATAAAGGCTTTATTCCTAAACGTAATTTTAACTTTGATCAAATAAGTCATGGTTCGAAGTACAACAATCTAACCATTCTGGGACTTGAAGGGTATATTATATCCACCATAAGGCTATGTTGGCCTCGCAATAAGTTTTATCTACAGATTTTCATAAACCTCTATAATGCGTTCAAAACCCGCAAATTACGGCCAGCATGAAGATAAACTATTTTGTTTTGTTACAAATTTCATAACTATGAAAATGTTATTACTGTTCAATAATAACGCCAATGTCGATTTATTAATAAATATATTTTATTGTAATAATAGTATATACTTATATAAGTTTAAAATGTAAGGATTTTTGTTAAATGACTTTTTTGGTATTGGACTTATGTAACATAATTGTATGTAAGTATTTATTAATAAATTAATAACATTCAAATTTCGAACATCGTTGAAAAACAAAGTAATATTTTAGTTTAACCGCATTTCTTGTACCTATACCTATCAGTCGAAATGATGTTATGTTGAGTGTGTGATCAAATGCCGCAAGGGCGGTCATTTCATGCGGTTCCTGAACACACCATAGAGTTTATAATATATGTGTAGATAAAGCATTGTATGTAACTGTTCATAATTAGGCATTAAAACGTGTGTTTTTTTATGAAACTCGCGTTCACGTTCAGTTACTGAACCTTAAGGAGCGTCCATTAATTACGTAAGGGGTTTTCGAGGATTTTTTTGGAGGACAACCCCTCATCTCTCCCTATTTTTCCGGGATAGGTAAGTTAACACCACGTTAACACTTAACATCAATATGTAGGAACTACTTAGCATTGCACTTGTAAGTAAAAAGCATTTTAATTATCTTTGTACCCATGTGTTTACAATAATAGCCTTACTAATAGTAAATAAAATATGATACTTACATAATATATGTTAACACATTTAAAGCCACCCACACATCGAAATGCGCGTCCTCTCCACCCACACACGCGCGATTGAATCCGCTCGCCCTCAAACACATAATTTAGCACCGTGTCGCTGTAACTCCCCAGATAAAGTGTGTATGGCATCACATTTATACGGTTAATGCGATATGGTTCTAAATAAGCGATGTAATTACTTCCTTAGGGTAATAAGGTGATGATCTGATGATTGTTTTTTAGGTCGGTTTTCTTTGTTTTAAAGTATTTATCTGGAGAAAAGCTTTTAAAGAGTTCATTTTAATTAACTATGTAAGTATCCTGAAGTTGTTTTATCTTATCTAGATCCATCGACACTTTGTCGTACTCGTACATACATAAATACGGAGGTACATACAATTTTAGAAGGAATATATTTATTTACCCTTCCTCGCGGTTATTTTTAACCCCCGACGCAAAAAGAGGGGTGTTGTGTCTGTCTGTGACATCGTAGCTCTCAAACGGATGGACCGATTTCAATATTTTCAATGCGATTTTTTTTACATAAAAGTGAGTTTCCTTGCGGTGGTTCTTAGCTAGGTATGTTTGATAGAAATCGATCAAGAGTAGTTTTGAAGAGTATCAGCTCTTTCGCAAAATGATGTCAAGGCATTTTTGTGCGTATGGGGTGTCTTACATTTTTAATTTAATAGTATTATATCAATCTTCTTCCAGTGCCATCTCCTCGCGGAGTTCGGCTATCATGAGGGTTATACGAACTTTAGACACAGCTGCGCGGAATAATCAATCAGTTATAACAATGAATAACATAATTATTTTGATAATCGAATACCTCTCCTGTATTAAAAACCAGATTGTACAATCGCCTGCGCTCGCGGTGTTGCACCATTAGGGCGATACTCGTTTGAACGCCTTGCAGGTAGTAGTAAGATTAAGGCAAATTTTTCATAACTGGAACACAGCGAGCGCAGGTGATTGTACATACATCGATCGGTATAAAGTTTAACAAGCTTTTGAACAAAGCAATACCGGCCAAAACCTTTCGTCACTGGAGCCATTTAGCGCAATAAAAATATGAGGCACCGTGATGCAAGCGAAACGTTATATAAAAGTAATGTACTGTTTTATCTCTCGATGTTCTATAAATATTCTCAAACGAGATAATACAATTAATGCACTGACCTCGTTTGTATGTCTCGATCGATAAGTTTATCTCGCAAAAATTGGTAAAATACTTTTATTTAACCACACTCGTTTTTTTGTGCTAATACTTTTTTACTTAAGAATAAGAATAATTTCGTCTATTCATGGCAAACTTAAACTAAATCATCATCATCATCGCAGACAAAGTCGCGGGCAGAACCTAGTAGTTTATTATTTCAATGCACTGGATACTTAGTTTATCCTGGTAATCCCCCTGGAATCATCCCCACCACGCACTTACCACAAGCAATTAGCGCTCACTTAGTGCTCATATTTTTATTAATTAACATCGTTTATATTACTTTTGAGATATTTTCCTCTTTTAAACGGCTAAACTGAGAGTAAGTACCTAGGAGATAGCGAAAGTAATGAAAAAAGTATAGGGTCAGATGGAGTTCTTTTTAAATGGAATAGAAATGAAATATAATAAGTTGTAATATAAAACGTAACAAATATAAGAGCCTCGGTAGAGAGTACCATTTTGTACCATTTGGTGTTGAAACTCTAGGTCCATGGGGTCCCAGCGCGCATAAGTTGTTCGCAGAAATCGCGAAGCGTCTGGTTGACGTAACTGGTGACCGAAGAGCTGGCGGCTACCTCGCACAACGTATCAGCATTGCGATACAGCGAGGAAATGCAGCCAGCATCCTTGGTACAATGCCTCAAGGGCCTATTTTAGATTTAAGCTAGTTATTAATTTCGTTTAGTAGTACCACTGTATATATATTATAAGTTGTTGAGTGTAAAAACGTTGTCTTACTTTTACCCGTGTCTTATAATATAAAAACGTGGGCTAAATAGTATTTAGCCCACCTGACCCGAGAAGTTTTTTTGGTGGTGCGTTCATAAGAAAAGTAATCATTTTTGTGTATTGTTTCTCACAGAACATTCTGCACTCATCAAATGTGTACCGAAACATAACGTATATTACTACTCTTCGAACACCTTCGAATAATAATTATAGCAACGAAAACTAGTACCAGATATCGGTAGGTAAATTGTATATGTCACGTGAATGTTCATACTGTTTTATGCAATTAAAGCATGTCGTTTTAAAATGAGAGCGTAACGGATGACTCACGGTAGACCGGCCCGAGCCCGGGCCGTGGCGTCCGACATGTTATTTTCCTGACGGATCAGCCGTGATCACGTGGTGCTTTCCATGGAAAACGAAGCTCCGGCCCGGCCCGGCCCGGTATAGCGTGAGTCATCCTTAACTTCGATTTATGGCGGCGGCTAGATTCGTGTGACTACTAAACTATAATTAGTTTAATCAAATCACCAATATGTTCGTATGGTCTCGTGCTGATATTTTATCATATCAAACACGTGATACTTAGGGCATACTGAAAATTTCTGGACTGGCCACTTATTAAAAAAAAACAACGGAATGCACTCCGGGAGTGCCGGCCGAAGTGAAAACTCAATGACATGTAACAGTATTTCGATCAGGTCACGTGTCCGTCTTACATCTTACACTGTCGCAGGTTTAACATTTATTCCCCATCACGAAATCTTACGTCTTACGGACACGTGATCTGTCGCAAGTTTAACATTTTTTCCCCATCCCAAAAAGTGCACAGCGCCGCTATAGAAGTTTTCACTTCAAAAATGAGTCTTCTCATATATCAGAATCCAGAAACTTTCAGTATGGCCTACGTATACCGGGTGTTTTCTGTAACAAGAGGAATAAATTAAACAGTAGGCCAAACTCCTCAGACTGACCAACATTTGTTCAGTAACTTTTAAAAATAACTTATGATATGACTTTTATTACACTTTAAAGTTTATTCTGAGACGCAATTTATTGCAAATTTCGTTGTTTAAAGCGTGACAAACAACGTCAAACACATTGATGTCAGCGTATGTATATTGAAGGCAATATTTATTTTGTATGAAACAGAGGAAGTCTAAAGGATTCATAATTTTTAAAAGTTGTTTAACAAAAGTTTTATAGTTTGAGGAGTATAATGATATATGTTTTAATTATTTGCTCGTGTTAAGGCAACACCCGGTATATTATTATGTTTATCGAACTCTTATAAAGCTATCGCAATTTGAGCACATGCTTATCAGTAATAACATACGAACGATATCGGGCTGCGGTTTACACACCTACATTCAATTTCATATGATTCGCAGCCTATAGTCTGTATCTTTAGGTATTAAAAAAATAGTAAACAAAGAATTCGTACATTTTCGGGTAGTTATAACATTTATTGGTTAACCGACCAAATACAAAACCACCTGGATCTGTCACTGAACGATCTGATTTTAACCTACATTATTTGATTTGCTTAAGAGCCATTTGAAGGGTAGGTTTTGTTTACTCTTTTTTAGGGTTCCGTACCCAAAGGGTAAAACGGGACCCTATTACTAAAACTAAGCTGTCCGTCCGTCCGTCCGCCCGTCCGTCCGTCCGTCTGTCTGTCACCAGGCTGTATCTCACGAACCGTGATAGCTAGACAGTTGAAATTTTCACAGATGATGTATTTCTGTTGCCGCTATAACAACAAATACTAAAAACAGAATAAAATAAAGATTTAAATGGGGCTCCCATACAACAAACGTGATTTTTGACCAAAGTTAAGCAACGTCGGGAGTGGTCAGTACTTGGATGGGTGACCGTTTTTTTTTCGTTTTTTTTTGCATTATGGTACGGAACCCTTCGTGCGCGAGTCCGACTCGCACTTGCCCGGTTTTTTAAATACCTAAAGATACTTCAGTGGACCTATTTATTAGTTTAGTGACAGTTGTGAGATAGCTGAAGTCTATTCTTTCTAATTTTACCCAAAAGTAGACATACTTATGGCAGCATCTTGACGATAATGTGATTCAGTAGAGTCGAATAGACCATTAAACTGAACTTTATATTTTTTTGCGCAAACAAAAAACTAATTTCTATTTTATTTGTATTCATCAACATGATATAGGTTGGTATGTCCAAAATATCGTTATATGCCTCTCTATCACCTTTGCATATTCGAGCGAGACAAGCAAATATACGAACGAATGAAAGAAATGGTTCGCGATAGGTCCTCCGAGTCAAAACGTAGTCCCAAGCCGTTATTATAGCGTTTTACGACCGCGTCCGAACAAAGCGGTTTATTTTATACCTGAGGGTCTACCGCGAAGCACGTTCGACGTGTTGCCTCCCTGTCACACTTACGTACGAATGTACAAGTGCGATATAGACGCAATACGTCGAACGTGGTTCGCGGTAGGCCTTCTGGCCCCTTGTTCCCATCTCCACGCAATAACCAGTCCAGTTTGATCCCACATTACTGAACGTTATCATGAATATCTAGGTCACACTTATAGTGGACGCACGTAAGTGTAGTAAGCGATTAGGAATGCAAATCATGGCCTACGCTAAACGAACCTAGGCAGGTATGTTTTCAAAAAAGTAATCTAAAAGAGCTGTTAGGGTTAAGGACCTCTGTTTTTAGGGGGATTTGTGATCATACTGATCATAAACAATAATAAACATTAAATAGGCAGATACATGCATTTAAAACTTGAATTGAGTACTGAAAATTGATAAACGTACTTGAAGTGTCATTCTATGGAACTTGCTATGTAATCAAACCGCCAAATTGAAACTGTCACTGAATGATGATTTCAGATGGCGGTTTGTTTAGGTACATAGTTAAGTTAGTTGTAAAATATGTAAACTGTAAGTACCTATTTGAAATTAACTTCGTTCAATGGCACTCACATTTCATCATCATCATCATCAGCCTGTTTCAGTCCACTGCTGGACATAGGCCTCTCCCAAGGGCGACTGGATGCATAAAGCGGCAGACCGGGCCACGTGGCGTACTCACGTTTAAATCGGTATTAATATTTTAAAGTCATTGTGATCCCTAAAATAGTAGTTTGCCTAAATATATACCTACAGTTACATATAATATTCTGATTTATCTAAAGATATAAGCTCGCTATGATGTGCCATGTTCTGGAACCGCATAATTATGATCGCCATGGCGACATTTGATCACACATTCAATAAAACGTCATCTCAACTGATACCTACTAGAAATGAGGTCAAATCAAATTCCTTTGTTTTCAGAAATGTTCTAAATTTGAATGTCATAACAAATTAAATCGATATCGACGTTATTATTACTTTATTACGCAATAACATTTTCACAGATACCTATTTACGGTTTTTGATCGCGTCATAACATACGGGTGATAAAAAAATTCACTATTTACGCCAGTATCAGTAGATCATCCATCTACATGTATTCTCGCATAAATTCTGCATTAAGTATGCTTATTTTACTTATTAATTCATCTTGTTACAGTTATTACTCATCAATATTCCTATTAAAGCATTCTGAGCGAAGAATTTCATAGCACTTACATGAAACGTTGAAACGCCGTAGTCCTGTTATGCCATATCTGAAACAGATTACATTTAACTACATAATTTCACCATAAGCAAGTTCCAATCATGTAACGTTTCTTTCCTAACAAAAATAAACTTGGTGCGAGCTCACCAGCTTCATACTTTAACCAAAAGACCGTAAAAGCTTATAAAAATAATTGACACATGCGCCTTTTTAATATTAACAAATTATGAATAATCTAAAAGGGTATAAGTGCATACGTAAATGTTGGATCATACGGCAATATGGTTCTGAGAGTGTAAGGAGAAGCGTCGACCGATACCGGCCGAAGTGGCGCGGAAACTGTCGAGTGTTCGACTGTTCGTGGCAGTGGCACACATACCGAGGCTGGGCCCTTGATTGAAAACAAAGTGACAGTTTGGTTGCGTTCGAGTTCAGACGATTTAGTTTTAGCATGCCAATTTTACTGTTTTATTATATCATTAATTAGTTTTTGGTGTGATTTTCCTTTGAGGCGACTTTGTGCTGGCTAAATAGCTACATCAATTTAACCTTGCCTAAGTCGGTCAAAATAGCTGCGCACCTGGTTTCATGACGTCATTTTCGGTGCTTGTAGCGAAATGCACGGATAGTCTGACCTGATATGGCATTCATTGTACTTTACATGCACAAATAAAAGCATATTCATATTTACCTTAGACACGAGCAGCGAAAAATACTAGGTAACATATTCTTACCATACAGACATAAAGGAGTACCTATAACCTATAGGTATATAAATTCATATTTACATGTATAAGGAAGACAGTTTATTTTGTCCGGGGCCAAGGCGAAAAGGAACAGATTATCCTGAGATATAGGATATAGGTAATAAATAGATGACGATTCCATAATATAGGTTAGGTTAAGGTTCATCTTGCCCGAATGTTCCCCTTCCTTACCTTACTCCACTTGACTTAAGCATAATCGAAATCGACTTAAGCATTTCGAACAAGTGTTTTATAATACATATAACATTATTAAGATATTTTCTGAATAATTGATCTTTATTTAAATCTTAAGTAGGTATATTAATTTTCTCAAAACTCCAAATTGCCAAATGTACCTAAGTAATTATATTCAATCAAGTTTCTGTGTTATAATTTTGAAGTATCTCTATACTTATACGACAAAATACAGCGTCCTTCAAGCAAGACATGACTGTGTAGCGGCGGTAGGTATGTATAACACATTTATTCCTGACACACGCCAAATGATGATCTTGACCTGAATCCCTTACTGATGCTCGCAATTTTTTAGTAAATGTTATCGAGAACGTTTTATTCACAAAGAAAATACTTTATGTAGGAATGATGTGGATAATTTGATACCGTAAAATGGGGTGAGTAGGGTCAAAACTGAAATTCAAACCTCGATAACATTTTATTTTTACATATGAAAACTGAATGGTGTATATAATAACTATAATAAGTGTTCCGGACGTTTGTATTTTAGTTTTTATTTTATTTTGGGTAGTTCCATTTCATAACTTTGACGATAAAGAGGAAAACCCACCTCACCCCGTAGTGCCTCGTATTTGGGGTGAGAGGGGTTTTCATACAAAAGTGATTTTGGAAGATTGTTGTATCGATTTTATTATGCGTATTACTATAGCTCCATTTTAAATTGGAATACATTATTTTTGTAGCAGTAGCCTTAAAATCCCTTCTCATCCCCATCTCAAACCTTCTCTCCCCATTCATAAGCCACCTCTCCCCGCGAAACCTACTCACCCCGTTTTACGGTAACTATGTATTTGACTTAGGTACTTTTTAGGGTTCCGTACCCAAAGGGTAAAAACGGGACCCTAAGACTCCGCTGTTCGTCCGTCCGTCTGTCTGTCTGTCTGTCTGTCACCAGGCTGTATCTCATGAACCGTGATAGACAGTTGAAATTTTCACAGATGATGTATTTCTGTTGTCGCTATAACAAAAAATACTAAATACTAAAAACAGAATATAATAAATATGTATATATTTCACTACAGTAAAGCTAAAAGGAATGAAACATGAAAGAAGTTTAAAAATATAGCATATAAAATATAATATCACAACCAGAGACAGCAAAAATATTTCACCTAACAACTTTAGGAATCCCTTGCGTATTAATATGCAATATATATATGTACCTACATATAAAGCATACCATATAAATAGATAAAAAATAACTTACTAGCATTTTATAACTGGTATTTCTGATAAGTTAATAACTAGGCATTTAGTCTATGCGTAAAGGTATTTTGTGTTGATTTCAAACAAATAAAAATGTTGTACTTGAACTTCAATTACTTTTTAAAGTACTAGGTATATACGTAATTTATTTATTTATTTGCCGGAGATTGCTCCACCGCCAAGAGCACAGCTCTTTAAATATAAAGAAGAAGAAGATTTATTTATTGAGGAGATAACACAGAAAACATACATGGGATGAACCTCATGAACCAAAACTTAAAATAGCATAAATGGCCTTAAATACAGATGCTTCCATATACGTATCTCACAGAGAACATGTATATTGTAATGTGCCCTGAAGCGACTATTCTTTATATTGGTAATAATGGTAATCCAATGTGGGTTTAGGAAAATTTACCAGTTTCAGAATAGTTTTTTTCCTGTTCATTAAAGCAATATTGATATAACTTTACGTAGTTATGCATTTTAATTACTACCTGTGTAGTTGCTAAGCAGTATTGATTGAAGAGCTGCTTATAGAAAAGCGTGGCAGAATTTTCCTCCTAAGTACAGAGAAAACTAGGAAAACGTCATACTTGGAAATGTTTACTCACTCAACCTTCCTCTACACGTACTTAGCTTTATTTCTTTTTTATCTTAATGTTACAATATCAAGGTTTTTTACATACAAGAAGGTAAGTACCTACATACTTTATAACAATTTTGTACATAACTACATACCTACGTAGATAGTATGTTTAGATAATAATAGAAGATACGTAGATAGTGTGTACAAATAATAGTATAAAAGATAATAGAAAAAATATTAACTAGGCATGTTCAATGTATATGCCTTTATTTGAATTATGTAGAGCTTTAGTCACTAGTATGAGATAATACAGAAATAAATAAAATAACCCGAAATGTATACCAACTTATATAAGTGGTGATTAACATAAGCTAAACAACGTGATCAAAAACCTATCTATCAATGCAATAAATAGGAAAATAAACAAACGAACAGAACAAAGACCTGCGGGTAAACACGACATGACATGACTTCTTAACCAAAATCAACAAACAAAATTCTAACACAACCATAGTCCTTTAAACAAATAATACGGACTCCCAAAACCGAATGACAAAAACCACTTTTTTTTCATGTTTCCTGTAATAATATTGTCGTAGAATCGGATGCTTATCGTATTTAAACCCATGGTTAATGTCCACACAGTCACCCAAAAAAACCTTCACTATCTCGCATTACTTGGGTAAAGTAAAACAGTAACCGACGTAACCGTATTCAATTATAACTACAGCCGAAAATCAACTCTATCACTTACAGCTACGTCTTAAAATGAAATGTAAGCTATATCTCTTTAACTTTTCGTCAAAGAAGTTTGGACTTTGAGTGATTAAGTTTAGAGTTTATTTTAGAATGGCAGTCTTGTCTTGTCGGTATCGCGTGTCCACATTTTTTACAGGTGTTCGATAGATAACATGGTACTTACTTTATTGCCCTTATCGGTTATTGGTCCGAGGAGTCGTCATTAAATAGTGGTATACAAATGCGTTTGTGAAGGACAAGTCTCACATTTAGACTACTAAGAAATTTGCTTGTTTCTAATGTTAGGTAAGTACTACCTACTTATTACAGATGAGTATATAGGGTCCAAATTTTCAATATACATTTGTTTAGGATCTAAATTAATTTTTACTAATCAAATTGTTGCGCGCATAATATAATGTAGATACCTACCTTAATATGCAGATACTTTCAAACCTTGAAAGCTATAGGTATAACTGTTTGCACAAAAAACTGAAAAGTTTGTCGCAGATGTCAGATGTGGGTACAGACACCATACGGGATTGTTATGTCATTTAGGATTCTTGCTAAACTGGAAATTCTATAGCGTAAGCATTGAATAACCAATTTAGCTAGGACCCTAAATGGTGCAACATTCGCGGAGCGTGATGGTACGTGTACTTACGTACTAATGTACGTACGTGGTAATTATGTACATACTTCAATTGCAGATTCATGTAGATTTAAATAATTAAATCTAGTATCGGTGTGCACCACTCTTTGTTTTCAATATTTATTTATTTTTAAAGCCGTAAAATTTTACACATAGGATACCTACCTATGTATTATTACTACCTAGTAGATTATGAATAATACATAAGTACTTATCTGTGAATCGCGCAGATACAATTTGCAAAACGTGTCCGTTCAAGTTCACGATTAGTCAGACAATAAAAATTCCCGGCGCGTGCACAAAACAACACCAAACACGGTGATCTGACTAATTATCCCCCCCCCCCCCTTTCGGACAAGGACTTAGGACGTTCACCTTAGGGCTTAGAAAAAACGCGAAGACCGTCGGCCCGATTCGAATTTTAAGACACGTCAATTAATAGATCTAGAAACGATATGGTAGATATGTGATATGTCAGTGTCAAACGAGAACGTCACTTTTGACACTGACACATCTATCCATATCGTTTCTAGATCTATTAATTGACGTATCTTAAAGTTCGAATCGGGCAACGTGACGTAACAACCGAATATTTATAGACCAATGTCATCTCTCAGCCCTCTGCCAAAAGTGTCAGTGACTCTGCTTCGAATATTATGTATAATTAAATATGATGGTTAACGTAAATTACGGCTTTTACATTCTGTGACTGATCTGAGACTCGTGGTTTAGAGCTTTGAGTTACAATAATTAATACTAAGGAGATAGTACTATACTACAATACAATTTTATTGTCGCTATAGACTTGTCTAAATGAAGCTTGAGAAAATTAGACAATATTATTCTGTCTTATTGCAAAGTCTTACTCATATATGCTAACTGCGTTCATTGCGTTTACAATTAGTTTTTTTTTTCAGTCTTTTTATGGCAGTAAGCCACGTCTTAAGAGGCCATTAGAATTGCAAAGTTCCTAGTAAAATATATGTAAAAATATAGTACCTACCTCGGTATTATACTTATGTAGCACTTGTAACTAAAACAAAGAACAAAATTACGATGACTTTTATATCCCAAACTAAAAGACCCGTAAAAGTTATGAATTTGAATGTAATAAAATCAATATCTGAATTTCTTCAAAATTGAAGGTCTAAATATACTCGTACATGAAGAAAAGCGAAAATCTATTTATGTAGGTATTTTTTTGCGCATCTACAATATCAACGAATCAATTCAGCAATATATGAACTTAGCCTATAGCGCTCTAGGCCAATAAAACGTTATCATAGTAATATATTTGAAACTATCTATGCAAACGAATACTGATAAGATATACATATATTGTTATTTAATCTACTACAACTATAAGTGTTGAATATTTTTGTTGATATAGGTAATTAAGCGTTAAATTTTAAAGACAATTCAGTCCTTTAAACTTTTTATTTTCCAAAGTTCTTGATAGTTAAATAGACAGTTATTAGCCTATAACAAAATAGTTATTACGCATGGATTGTTATGATAAAGATACCTACCACTATTTCTAATATTCTGCCTCATTTCACTTTGGAAACCTTGGAAACCTCAGGAAACCTCACAAACCTTGGAAAATCGACCGGTATCGTACTAATGCTACCTCATAACCTATGTTCTCTCTCACATCCCATTGTGCTTGACAACGCCGAATCGAAAAATCTTACGCGAGATGAGGTTTCTGTGAATAATGTGCCAAATATATCACTTTGGTTTTCGTTCCGCCCACCTTGCTCGACATAGGGCGCATATTTCGAATGTTGCAGAGTAACAGAGTTTTCTAGAAAAACAGGGTTAACCTTGTTTTCTTGCATAAATAATAATAGATAAACCTTTTTTATAATTGATTCTTAAATAGTAGGTATAGGTAGGTATCTTAAATTGTGTATTAAAAATGTCAATAATGGCGTTTTAATAGAGAAATTCTTATTGGGCGTTTTCACTTTATTGTGTTGTGTACCCATTAACGGCGGTTAGCAATCGTCACAAAACTGAAGGTTAATGTCAAACCCCGTACATTTTGCCAGGAAAGTGATAGTTAGCCGTCCACTGCCCACGGCTGGGATCGAACAAGCGTCTTAGGGTTCCATCTGTCCAATATCTTCGTGCAATGTGCATTTGCATATCATATCTTGCTTAATGAGAGAGTGAGACGCAATGCACATTGGACAAAGAAATTGGACAGGTAGAATACCACCCTTATACATCCGCGGCGTTTGATTTAATTTTCTTGTTCCCTATATGTGGTTTTCCATCAAAGATGGGTCCTTATGCTTTGTAGTTGTAAAAATGTTCTTAATTTATTTCTCTACTCTACTACTATTAAGCTTTATAATAAATTGCGTGTTATAGCTATTATATTATATCTACCTCACGAAATCCAACATGAAACAATTGCTTAATTTTAAAATCTTCACTTAATTTAAACCGTTTAAAAGGGAGGCTATAAACATATATATTTTATTATTGGTAAAAGTGTAAAACTAAATCTAGATATTAATATACATTAAGTGTTCAAATAAAAAAATGAGCAAATTATTAACTCAAAGCATCCCAAGAAAACTATACCGTATCAACGTTAAATGCATCTCTTTATTCTAGCATTTTATTTCATACTCTACTAGCATTTCTAATTAATCACTTCGTACAAACTGAGAGATTGTATTTTTCTTTTAAATATAGGTATTATTAAGTACATATATTGGTGGATTATTAAAATAAAAGGCTTCCGTGACACGTGAAATCAGGAAACAAACAATAAGCCTGACTTGGCGGGTATCTAAACTGGATATTTTTTTATTCACTATATGTATTTATTTTTATGTGTGTGTTCTATGAAAAACAGTGGTAGTAATATTATGGAGTAAATATGTAGGTACAATAATTTAATCGATTCCATTTTTCGCAATTCATTTATTACCTATTTAAATATGTTTTGCTGCGTAGTAAAAGTTGTGATTTATTTCATTTCCACTAAAATTTTAGAGCTAACCTTTAACGATATTGAATCATAAACTAAATATTTACCTGAGTGAGTCTTATTTACAAACGGAAGAAAATCTCGGAAACGTAGATTTTTACAAGCAGATATCTGGTTTCAAATGCACGTGAATACTTACTGTAAAGAACCAGATAAACTAAAAACATGTTTTAATTTAAAACACACTTGCAATGTAGGTTAAAGTATAATCAGGAATATCAGGATACAAAAGAAAATGCACACTGAAATAATTATGTTCTGTAGGTATGTATATCGTTTTAGTGGCCTTTATCACAAATATTGCAATTTATTATTTGACTGAAATTCCTTTGATCCTGTCTATTTTCGCTGTTTAGCGATAAGTCCGCCTGTTGTTACCTACATATTTGTACCTGTTCATACTTTTGTACCATTTCTTTTGTAGTGTGCAATAAAGCATTTTATTATTATTATTATTTGTATGTCTTTCCCATCACGGAACAATGGTGTTCCGGACCTTTGGGAGGCATGCGCGGAGCCGAAGCCAACACGTAGAGGCCCTTTTGACACTTTAATGAAATGTAAGGGGTACACCGAGCGGATGCTGCCCTTGCCCGTGTCATGGGACGCACGCAGAGGCAGCACCCGCCAGGGTGTAAGGGCTATTGAGAGTTGATGGAATCTAAAATGAACTAGGTTATTGGGTGAAAGCGATGGACTAAGTACTGAGCTATGGGGTAAAAAAACCGGACGCCTGCCTAATAAAACGGTATGCAATTTTATTTCCGGCAGACGGTGACTCGCCCTCACAAGATGGGCCCCCACAAAAAGCGACATCTAGGATGGCTCAAGGGCAACACCGGTGTGAGCGGCTCAGGGGTGTCGAGAGGTGTGCGCCGCTTTCTACCCAGTGGCTGTTAACAGCCACTGTGCCAACTCGCGTCTTATGCATATTTCACTTCCACCCCTGGAGCTTATAGCTCTAACGACTCCACTCTGGCCGGTCGGCTAAGGCAAGCCAGAGGCAGAGAATCCTGTCCCAGCCACCCTCCTTGCGGGTAACAGAACTCCCCAGGAGCACTCGGGTACGTGAGGTCGCTAATCCCCAACAGCTCGCCACAAGCTGCCCTGCGTTGACTGATTGCACTGGTAAAACCAGCGGGCGATGGGGTCGTCACGTTATTATTATTATTATTATTTTATAGTTCGTCCTTCATTTATACCTAGTCAACTTTTACGAACAAATTTTGATACTATTTTAACATTTCGTTGTTTTTTAGAACACTTTAATAAATTAAACATGCATTACAAAAATCCTTGTTTACCTATACAGTTTTTTCTCAAAAATGGACGGCAAAGTCGACTTTGCCGTTTAAAAAATAGGTCGCGAAGCGCGTAGTTTATGGTCAGTCAAAAATTAAAAAGTTAAAAACATTGCAGTCTCGATTTTGGGACTGCAATGTTGCATACAAATTCCATTATTTGTCGAATTCCAAACTTTTTAAAAGTTGAAATGGCCATATCAAATGAAGGCACAGGCCCATTAAACAGCCAAACAGATGATTAGTACCGCGACTACTTAGCTGTCTCAAATAGGTTGGCGTATTTTCGGCAGAAAAATACACTTCTATTTTTTTATTAAAAAAATAAAAAGGCGGCAAAGCTACTTTTTTCAATTGTTTCTACTTTTTTCTGTGAAAATATATACGTAAGAACGTTGCTTTTGTAAAATATTTCTATGATATTTATATTTCTTGCACCATTTTTGAGAAAAGCACTATATATGACTCGGCTGGAAGGCTACTTGCTAGCAGGAGATCTAAGGTCCACCACCTTGCATTTTGGAGACAAAGCAAACCGCTTGGAACAGGTGTTCCTGGGGGTGATCTGAGCTGATTAAGCCCGGTTGCCAAGAGGTTCCCCCCAGCAGGTGGGCAGGGGAGGGGGGGAAAAAGTGCCTCCGGCGCGCCTCACTCTAAGCTTTATATCTGCATACATCTCGCAACTATATCAAGTTTGGTGTCTTTTTCGTGTAATTCGAGGATGAAGAATTCATTTCTGTGACTAAATTTTCACTCACCCATACAATAAATTCGAGAAATTTAAAATTCAAAAAAAATCTTTTAATTTTTTTTTTCGTAAATCCTCTAAAAATTTAAACAATGAGGATTTGCTCTAGAAAAAAAATACCTGTGAATAGCCCAGTTATCCTACTATACAGAATAGTAAACTTGTCCAACATTTTTTTTTCATAACTCTGTTAAAAAAAATGTTTTGTGTCGCGCGGCGTACCTGCATTGTAAGAACGGTATGCAGCGTTTAGGATTGTTAAGTATGTTTAGATGATTTCTGATAAGTTGTTATTCTTCTGGTTGTAGATTGCATTAATAAATTACTTCTGGACGTGATATATATACAAATATAAATTAAATATATAAATGTAGATGTTGGGAAAACCTTCGCCAACAGAGTTAAGTATTATAAATGTGATAAAATTAACATTATTATTTGTATGTCTTTTCCATATCTCGGGACCATGGGGTCCCGGACCTTTAGGAGGCGTACGTGGGGCCGAAGCCAACAGCGCAGAGGCCCTTTAAGGCACTTTAATCTAAAAGCAAGGGATACATGTGGTGGATACTATCCCCGAACGCACAATGTGATACATCCGGAGATGGTCCCCGCCAGGTGCAAAGACTATTGCAGTGCAGCACTTTTGTGCTGCGATGGGAACTAAGGTCATGGGCTATAGATTTGAAAGTTGGATGGACTGGATAATGGGCTATGGGAGAGACTAGCGGACACCTGCCGTGACAATCAGTCTCAAAATTGTAAATGACAGGTGGTGACTCGCCAACTCCTTGAGTGGGCCCCGCAATGGCCGCACGCACAATGCGACAACAGGGCAACACTTTGGAGTGGCTGTGAGGTTGTCGAGATGTGAGTCTGCGGTAGCCAGATCCCGGTAATCCGTTCAGCAGGCCGCCGGCGTTATGACATTTTACACTTCCAACCTGGAGCATAGGTCCCGCTCTTGCGACTCCATTCTGGCCGGCCAATCAAGGCAAGCACAGAGGCGAGGGTCAGATGACAGGGCTCTCTGGAATAGGGGTCCGCGGTCCACTCACCGTCAGCTCGCCACAAGCTGCCCCCGCGGGACATTATTATTATTATTGTGGTGTTGTGGGCCTTTGAGTGATGCATTGACCAGCATTGATGTATTGTGACGGCCCTTTAAGTTCATTACTAATGCCCGTTGCATCCAGAAAGTTCCAGATTCTTTGGGCCGTAATGTTTTGTACCTCATAGGGTTGCACTACGTGTCGCCCTATGTAGGTACTCCTTTTTGACATTAGTGGTCCACAAGAACAGAGAATGTGCATTGCAGTCTCCTCTGACTCCTGACAGAACCTGCATGTCGCATCTTGTTTCTTGCCAATTTGAAACATATGTTTGTTCAACTTGCAGTGTCCAGTCAGTATTCTGGTCACCGCGCAGGTTTTGTGCCTTTTGAGTCCTAAAAGCTCCTTAGCAGTTTTGCTGTTGAACCCTTTGAGCAAAGCTTTCGAGTGTTCTTGTCCTTTAACGAACTTCCACCAATCGATTGCTCTCGTTTTTTCTAAGTTGCTGAGCAGAGAATATGCATCTCGTTTTGTGCTTCCACAGAACGATTCTGGGCCGACCAGGGGTGTGTCTGCGCCCTTTCTAGCAAGTTCGTCCGCTTCTTCGTTTCCGTTAATGTCGGAGTGCCCTGGTACCCATCTAAGTGTAACTTTGTTGGAGTAAGCCAGTGCATTTAGGTTTGTTTTACAGTTCTGGACTAGTTTTGAATTTGACTCAAGGGATTCTAGTGCCAGCGGAGCAGCCTGGCTGTCTGAGTTGATGTAGAAATGCTGGTGTCTTAGGTTTCTATCCAGATTGATCTCCGCACATTTGTTGATGGCGAAGACTTCTGCCTGCAAGATTGAGGCCAGTGTGCCCATGCTAGCTAGCGCTCTGAGCTTAGATCTCTCACCATAGATCCCACATCCTACATCATTGCCTTTCTTGGAACCATCTGTAAGTATACCAGATGTGGCTTCCCTTTTCGACGTACATTTGGTTGTTGATCCATTTGTCTCTAGGAGGTATTTCTACTGTGTACAGTTTGGTGAGATGACATTCGGTGTGCGTGTCATCAGTGGGTATGCTAAGAGTTCTATTCGCAAAAACCCAGGCCTTTAGATCGGTTAATGCCTGAGAGCGCCATTTTGGCCTGTTTAGCGTGCATATTCTGTAGACGCACTGCTTGGCCTCCCTTTGCACCTGCAAGTGGAGTGGTATGATGTCCAGCAGTGCATCTAGGGCCGCTCCCGGTGTCGAGGAGTAGGCGCCTGTTACTGTTAAAGCCGTGCGTTGCAGGCTGTTTAGAGTGTCTATTGCTGTCTTTTGGCTGGTTTTGTTACACCAGACTGCGGAGGCGTAGGTGACAATTGGCCTCACTACCGCTGTGTATAACCACATAGCAATTTGGGTCTTAAGCCCCATCTTGCTCCTGCCATTCGACAGCATGACCACATGGCCATTTTCGCTCTTTGTATAATGTTTCTCAGGTGAGGGTTCCAAGTTAACTTTTGGTCGAAGGTGACCCCTAGATACTTGACCTCTGCCGAGAACGGTATTATTTGTCCATAAAGTCTTGGTTTTGTGAGTTTATCGAGCTTCCGTTTCCTTGTGAATAGTTAAATGGCCATTACAGTCTTGCTCGGATTAATGGACAAGTCATTTTCTCTACACCATTTGAATATTGTGTTTAGAGCTCCTTGCATTAGGTTGGATATTGTGTTAAGGCAAGGGCCTTTGACGATGACTTCGGCATATCCTTGTGTATCAAAGTCTTGGCCTGACATGATTGCAAGAAGTTGGTCCACCGCTAGGGTCCATAATAGTGGGGATAAAACGCCTCCTTGTAGGCACCCTTTAGTGGTATACAATTCATGCTCTATATATAGTATTGATGGTCAGAGTGGCTACTCTGTTCGAGAGCATGCTATGTACCCATCTGGTGGTTTCGTCTACTCCCTTTGATTTCATACCATTGAGTATGGTCTCTGTGGGTGTATTGTCGAAAGCACCTTCAACATCAAGTAACGCACATAGAGCGGTTTGCTTTTCCTCTAGGGTTTTCTGGACCTTGTCAACCAGGTTGACATTTCGGCGACACGGCGGTTTTCAGTTGTGTCGCATGTTCCGGTGTAGGATTTGGTCTATGTTTGGGGACAGATTATAGCCCCTCAGCAACAGCCACCATGCCCTGCTGACTGGGGCTGGTCCAAACAACATGGTTATTCGGAGCCCATATGGACAAGCCTACCTGCGGCGGCTGCTGCTTGTTTAGAGCTTATTCGTTGCCGCTGCAAAACAAAATGCGCAGGGAGGTGCAACTGTGTTAAAAAAAAAACCTAAAATGCACAGTCCCATGGGCATGTAATGGCAATTACGAACAATATATATCTTATTTTAACCCGCATTTCTTGTCAAACATCTCCTATGTTAATTTTATCACATTTATAATACTTACTTAACTCTATTAGCGAAAGTTTTCCCAACATCTTTATTCATATATTTAATTTATATTTGTATATATATCACGTCCAGAAGTAATTTATTAATGTAATCTACCACCAGAAGAATAACAACTTATCAGAAATCATCTAAACATACTTAAAAATCCTAAAAGTTGCATACCGCTCTTACAATGCAGGTACGCCGCCCGACACAAAACATTTTTTTTAACAGAGTTATGAAAAAAAATGTTTGACATGTTTACTATTCTGTATAGTAGGATAACTGGGCTATTCACAGGTATTTTTTTTCTAGAGCAAATCCTCATAGTATAAATTTTGTACAGGATTTTCGAAAAGAAAAATTAAAAGTTTTTTTTTTAAATTTTGAATTTTTCGTATTTTTTGTATGGGTGAGTGAAAATTTAGTCACAGAAATGAATTCTTCATCCTCGAATTATACGAAAATGACACCAAACTTGATATAGTTGCGAGATGTATGCAGATATAAAGCTTAGAGTGAGGCGCGCCGGAGTCACTTTCCCCCCCCCCCCCTCCCTTGCCCACCTGCTGGGGGGAACCTCTCGGCAACCGGGCTTAATCAGCTCAGGTCACCCCCAGGAACACCTGTTCCAAGCGGTTTGCTTTGTCTCCAAAATGCAAGGTCCCCTTAGAAAACGGGACCTTAGATCTCCTGCTATGCTGGCTTCGGATTCAAGTAAACGGACTCCCAAGGTCGTCCGTTTAAAACGAATCCTCAGCCTGCAAGTAGCTGCTTCCGAGCCTCGACAATAATGTACTATTACAGATGTAAGTTATTCTATAAATACAGGTAGTTTACTTGATGTTTTTGATTATTGTTTAGGTATACATTTGAATTAACACGTATTTTATTCAACCCGCTTTAAGTAAGTATAATCAATTATATGTAATCAATATTTAAAAGACAGCCCTAATGCGTACTTAGGGTTTAAGTAAATAAAATACGCATTTTATTCAAATCGCTTGTACAGTCGAGTTCATAAATATGTAATTATAGATTTCTTCACCTAAATCCATTGCTATAAGGTGGAAAGGTGTATACATATTTATGAACTCGACTGTACATGGTATGTATCAGTGACCGAAAGTACAGGCAGGGAGCAGTGACCCGGGCCGACGTCTGTGTCTGTTAGTCTGGGCCCGATGCTCAGCCAGAAGTGCGTAAGGGTTGAAAAAATAATCGATATACTTTTCAACTTTTTTACTGGAGTCTCTAAGAAAAGTTAGTAATAGTATATTACGTTACAAGTGTGATAAATAGGAAATTCGAAACCAGTGGCGATAAATTAAAATACGACCGAAGGGAGTGTTTTAAATCGACACGAATTGCGAATTACCCATTCGCACATGTATCGTAGAACGTTTCACAGTACATATGGCCCTCTAAAATTTCGACATAGTTGCGTAATGTGCTGATTATTGCACTAGTGCGGTAAAGTAGCCCCATATGTACTGTAAAAAAAATTACCGGACGCGATCATCATGTTACAGAACAGAACCTACTTAATATCTACATTTAAAATAAAGAATAGATAGGTAGAGTTACCTTTCTTTATTATATAGACATTTATAGATTCGAAATAAACATTTTCTTGAGTTTTGGTTTCTATCATTGTGATAATGATAACCTATATAAGTAATTACTTGTGTTTGTTTCGCTGTATAGTTAGTTGTCTGGAAGAGGATGCCTTAAATATTTATGTAATAAATCCCCCCACTTGTATAATTGTAGGTACTTATATTATACATTTTTGTGGTAAGTGAAATAAAGTCGTATACTTATAACATGTCAATTCACTCTTCATAACTTAAAGTAGAGGTAGGTACCTACCTAAGTAATTTTTGATAACCATTGAAAATTAGGAAACGAAGTACCATGTCGATAACAGCTTCTACAGTTAGAGAAAGAGGAGTAAATACCTAATTTGTAAATTAATTTCAGTATGGCCCTGGTCGAAAAGTGCTCGAGTGGAGACCACGGACTAGCAAGCGCAGCGTAGGACGTCCACCCACAAGATGGACAGACGATCTTGTTAAGGTCGCCGGAAGACGCTGGATGCGGGTCGCTTCCAACCGGCACATATGGAGGTCCAAGGGGGAGGCCTATGTTCAGCAGTGGACGTCTTATGGCTGAGATGATGATGATGATGGCCCTACATATTTTACGGTTTGTGCTTTTCTAGGGTTTGTACTTTGATATTTAAAACCTACAGTTTATATTTTTGAAAGGTTTTTTTCCAATATAATAATTTCTATATATTTATTGAGCTATTGCTTAAAATTTATTAATATATTTTAAAATTGTTTATAGCTATATTTTTATTTTAACTCTGAATAAACAGAAAACTTATTAACACACAGATAAAGTAGAAACAATATTCTAAAGCATTACAACAACAAAAAAACTAATATTCCTGGTCGCTTACTGGCGCCCTACTCTGAATTCAACTAAAATAGTTAGAGAGTTACGTAATGTCGAATGACATTTTTATTTGTATCCCACAGCGCTTATATAATAGGTATTTCGCCAATATTCGCAAGCATTTTATGAAAAGTTAAAAAGTGGCGTAATTGATTACGCCACTGGTATCGTTGGCAAATAACTTAAGGTCAAGGACGTCTCCTTTCTCATCTCTCTGACGGCCCGATTCGAACTTTAAGATTCGTCAGTTACTAGATCTAGAAACGATATGGATTAGATATGTCAGTGTCAAATGTGACGTTTCTTCAAACAAAAACGTCACTTTTGACACTGACACATCTAATCCATATCGTTTCTAGACCTTTTAATTGACGTATCTTAAAGTTCGAATCGGGCAGCGAGGCTGTAATATGAACCAGGTACTTATACATATAAAGTAAACATCTAGATTCTAGATCATATATGTACTAGTGTTACCTGCGACTTAACTCGCGTCTGGCGTGGGCTCCACTTTCAGGCCTATTCGGATTTCGAGATAATCACAAGATCTTGGGACGATTTAGAGATCAACTAGATCTACATTAGATATCGACTAGATGTGACTTGGATATCTAAGTCATAACTTGTCGAAATCGTTCAAGAGGGCCTCCAGAATCGCGGAAACGTCAAATTTGACATATCTATCTTACAAATATCTTTAAATTATCCGTATCGTAACTTGTTGAAGTCTAGTAGAAATATAATTCATTTTCCGAATCGAGCCGTAAGTCTTATTTGTAAAGGCTGGAGTTTATAGGAGCTTCTGGATGAGACATAAGACTCAATTAACAAAAACAATTTAATTTTTCTAAAATAACACATTTAAAAATCTAAATCGCGGAGCCCGATACAACTCTACTCGATTTATTTTATTTTTATAACCGACTTTAATTTCATAGAAGGAGGAGGTTCTGTATCTGTATTCGGTTGTGGCTATTTTTTTTTTCTATGTGCGTTCAGCGATTACTCCGGCACCTGTGATCCGATTTGAGTAATTCTTTTTTTGTTTGGAAGAAGTTACCTCCAAGGTGTTTCCGTATTATTTTTGGTTCTGGTCTGCGGATGGAATCCATGAGGAATTGAGGGAACTCCTCAATTTTTAAAGGCACGTGTTAAGTGATTTCAGGGTTTTCAAAAGTAACTCGAGCATTTGCTTCCGAAAACCACCAATTTGATGTACTGCAACTGTAGCCTTACCACGAGTTTGACATTGACATATTCGCTAACGTCTTATGCATCTAAATGTAACTTTTTATGCATCTCGCTCACACTAAGGTTAGTACCAGCGAGATGCATAGGAAGTAAGTTCACACATGCTAGCGAATATATCAATGTCAAACTCGTGGTAAGCTGGTAAGGCTACTGATCGGGGGTTAGGGTTAGGAGTTAAGGGGTCGGGGAATGGCGGTTGAAGGGTTGCTGGTTCAGGATCGAGGGGTTGATGTGCTGTGAGGTTGTGTGATAGGGGGGGCTGAGGGATTGGGTCAGTGGCGGGGCGGGGGATGGATTTAGTGTAGTAGTGACAGGAATTATAATTTCCCAGACGGCCTCGAGAAGATTCCTGATTACATATTTATTAAAGTAATAGGTACACGAATTTAGTGTTAAACATGATCTTGTTTTTCATTCATGCGTCGCGCTCTTAACAATGCGTTAAAAATAAAAATGGAAAAAAAAAACTTTTTACAAAAAAAAGCAAACCGACTTCAAAAAGGATGAAATAAAATATTATCCTTTTTGAAGTCTATGCGTTACCAACTGATATGTTTGAAATCGGTGCCAAGCCAAGTAGTAACAATACCAGTCAAAAATAATCAGCTATATGGCTAAATCCCATTAGAACTGTACTAATAACAATTACAAATGTGTAAGTAATTCTGTCTGCCTCTTTGTCGCCTTTCATGGCTAAACAACTGAACCGCTTTAGGTGAAATTTGGCAAGAAGGTAAATTTCTTGAATTGTTTTAAGTATATTTTGAAATGTAGTCCTCTGGATAAGGGACAGGAAATTACTCAGTCCCAATCTCACACTTGCGTGCTATAGACTGTTCGAGCATTAGTAAGAAATGCTCTTTAAGAAATACGACGGAAAAAATGCATTGGATTTCCACTAATGTGCCGACAAACATGGTACAGACTGCGCCAAGAAGGTTTGATCGTGTGTTCTGAGGTGTGTTCTTAGACACAATCGACGTCAAAGATATGTTTACACTTTTGCACCTTACTCCTTTGTAATAAGGCGTTAAGTGTAAACATATTTTTAACGTCGACTGTACCTACAGAAAGTACGTTCATTGTCGTCGTGTAAGGCAATCCAACGTAGGTACACCCTTATCGAATCGCACCAAAATCATGGTATGCTTCAAAATTCGGCTTGGCACCGACTTCAAACATATCAGTTGGTAACGCATAGACTTCAAAAAGGATAATATTTTATTTCATCCTTTTTGAAGTCGGTTTGCTTTTTTTTGTAAAAAGTTTGTATATTTATTTGGAAAGCAAACAGAAATAAGTGAGCAGGAGATAAGTTTACAGAGACACACTAAGGACATTCACTTATTTCCTTAACAGCTCTCACTAAAACATGTATAACAGAAATATACTACACTTAACTACTACTTATTTGCGAGGGAATATACATTAGGTATATACAATCACCATTCACCGAGTATTATCTGTGCTAAAAGACTCACGAATATTAACGCCAAATATGTATTTGGCGTGCATATATTGCCAAATCATCATAATTATATAAATTGATGAAATGATGTATGTATTTGGCGTGCATGTATTACGAATAATTTATATTCTACGAAAAACTGTCAGATTGTTATATTTACTCGTAACAATCATTTTGAAGGAAGACTAGAATAAATATAGTTCGTTATTTTTTTGCATTGATAAATCTTGACGTGTCTGAAAAACGCTTTTAAAAACCAGTAACTATTACTTATGAAAGCAAAAGAATGTAAATACTTAATTGTAGGTATATGATTCATAATTGTTACATATTTGATATGACTTATTTTTCAAAAGATTGAAAAACACAATAAAAAGACACGTCACGATTGTTTATCTTTTTTACAAGCTTTTATTTAGTTTCACCTGACCGCTGTCTGTCTGTCTGTCTGTCTGTCTGTCTGTCTGACTGTGTGTAATCAAATCTTGCAAGTTAAATTTGATCCACTTCCCGGTTTCCGATTGAGCTGAAATTTTGCCGATTCGATATAATCGCGGACTACAAATGTGGTCGGCTTTCCCGACTAGTCGGCGACTAGTCGGTACATCCCTAGTTTTTAGAATTGTCTCGATGAGTATTAGTTGCCTGTGGAAAAAAAGTACAGACGGCGATAAAAGCTTGTACCAAAAATGAAATTTTTGCCAAAAACTTATTTTAATGCTAAAAAAACGAATTATACATAGGTGTATGCTGTTACTTAAAATAATCATAAAAATCGTTAAATTTATCATAATCTTATTTATAGGCCATACAGTCCGTTACAATTATCAACACCTTATTTGAATAATAAAGATATTTAATTGTAGTAAGTATATAACTGAATGGTAAACTATCCTCAATAAAGTTATAATCGTACTTTAGTTATAAATTCATAGTTTAAGACTTTCCTGACGGTGAATAGATATGAGCGCCGATAGGCATTTAGCCGGCGGCGGCGCGCCGGTCAAAATCGGTCGGCGGCGGCGGCGAATCGGCGGCGTGACCTTGAAACCCCTTTGATTAATGAAAAAAGAATTCAAACCAAAATTTTACCGAAATTACATGTTTTTGCTGTAAGAAAGGTATAAAATAAGTCAATTTCAAGCAAAATGTATTGAATAAAGGTACGAAAAAAGTTTTATATAGTATAAACACTATAAACGGTACCGACTGGCCGGCCTGGCCCTGGCTGTCCTTTTGTGCTAAGTAAAAAGTAGCGGATTGACTGTATCAGGGAAACGTCTGGTCGACAGTCCCAAGAGCCGGAGTGAGGAAAATCAAACTCCGTTATTAACCAATATCGACCCAACAAACCGGTTTATCTCAAAAAGTACGGCCCAAGGCCGAGCTCCACCTAACACCGAAGACCTGATTCCGATGCCTTCCCATGCGAGGCCAGAGGCTGAGCTGCAGGTAAGCATACAGCTTAGAATCGAATGCCAAGTGTGAGCTTGGCTGACGGCCGAATGCGTGGAGTGCCGATTACGGCGCGCTTCTGAGCGAGACCGAAGGCCAAGCTGCAAGAGAGCAGAGCTTGGAATTGGTCCAGTGTAATAAGCAAGTCCGAAGGCCGATAAAGACCGAGGCCATAGTGTTAAAGACCTTTCCTGCAGTGGTGCATTCGTGCGAGGCCAAAGGCCGTGGTGCAGTGGAGCTAAGATCGGAGAAGAACCAATGACCGAAATGGCCGAAAACTTGGAGGTTCAGATAGCGGCTTACTTCGATGCGAGGCCAAAGATTGGGCTGCGAGAGAGCAATTGGGGTCATCCATTAATTACGTCACACGTTTAGGGGGAGGGAGGGGTCAAGAAAATGTGACATGTTGTGACATGGGGGAGGGAGGAGTCACAAACATTGTGACGTCACTTTAACTTCATCAGTAACCGAAAATTAATTTATATTTTTTTATTCGCTGTACAGTTTTAAATAATGAGTTTTTGGAAGTATTTAATTTTCGTTCCTAATTGGTTTTGTGTTATAAAATTACTAATATTTCTCTTACCAAAAATATTCTTTTATTAAAAAAATAATGCCGAGTTACTATTACTGATTTCGAAATTGCCTAAAATGTGACGTCACACCAGGTGGGGAGGGATTTGCAAAATGTGACCAAGTGTGACAAGGAGGGGGGAGGGGTCAAAAAACCTAGAAATTCGTGTGACGTAATTAATGGATGATCCCAAAGCTTGAAATTTGAACTATGGCCAAGCTTGAATGAGACCCGATTCCGATTCCGATGCCTTCCGCGCAAAGCCAACGGCCGGACCTTTGGGCGTGAAAACGCTTAATATCTGAAATTAACCCCCTTTTACACCTTTTAAAGACATTCAACCATGCTTGCAATGGTTAAATTCGCGTTGAGTGACGGATGAGCTAGCCAGCTGGCAAAATTAGTAATTTCGTTGCCCTAACACTAGTAGCGCGGTTACCAAACAGAAAAGTTTGAATTTACCATCGATATTTTAGAATTATATGGACCTAAAATACCTTTTGAATGTCTATAAGCCATTCAGACTGGCGCCGTTAAAGATCTAAACTAGATAAAATATATATTATCTGATTCTGAAAGTAGTAGTATCTAACAAGGTCACGCCGATGCCACGCCGATAGCGCAGCGTCGGCGGCGGCGGCGCGTAAATTTTGTCGGCGGCGGCGGCGCGCCGGCGCGGCGCTCATATCTAACGGTGAAGCACACTAATCAAATGTTTGCTTCGATATCCAATTAGTATTAAACTCTACTGTGAATTATCCAGGTTCTTTTTACGGTAGTTTCTACTGAACTGAATCATTACACGATAAGTAAATACAATAAATAGCGAATAAAAACTTGTTGGGATATTTAGAAAAAAAATGTTTTTTTCCGCAAGGTACAGATGGGTACAGTTGACAACGACTGTACAATCCATTGACGTATCATATCTCAGGACTGGCCGTACGGGCAATAAGAATGGGGCATGACTGGGGCCAGTACAGCGGTGTGACACCGCTACAACGTCAACGCATCACGCGCGCGATTGGTCGCAACTAATAGTGCAGTCGCACGATTGGCTCGAATTTGTGAGTGACACCGCTGAACTAGTACCATTTTTAGTGCCTGTAAGGCCAGTCCTGAGTGTACAATCATAAATCAGCAATTGGCAACGTCATTACATTACACATAAACAATAAGGGATATATTTTGCTACCTATTTTGTTTGATTCCCACTATTACCACCTATTTTATGTTCTATCTTGAATACATTTAAGGTATTGTAGACTTTTATAACGCGCTCTTTTTCCATCGTGTAAATTGTATCTTCTACTTACAAATTTGCAGCACGCCTCTAAAAAACGCCAGAAACAGAATAACCAACGTTTATTCTCACATTAGAAGTAAAGTAAGTAGTAGGCCGGCCCACTATTTAAAACAGCTCGGTTTTACTACCGGGACGGGCGCATGCAACTTTTAAAAATACACTACTGATCTGAGATTAATCTTTATGCGACCCGCTTACCCATTTATATGCGTGTAAGCGAGATGCATGAGATTAACATAATAGCAATATCATTTTTCTAACATCTGAATGCGCCTCAAGGGAATACATAGTTTGTGAACACGTCAACCTATGAACTTTGTGTTATTACTCGTACTGTGGTTATAGAACCATTTCATTAATTACGGCTAGTCGCATTTAGATAGGTACATACCTATTTATTAATTTTTTATCACACAACAGTCAAACGTGATGCCCCAAGTTTTTAACTAATAAACCTTAAAGAAACTTTTGGGTCAATGAAAATAAAGAATGTTACTGTCTTGTAAATTAGAAGCGTCAAATTAATATTACTAATACTATTTCTGGTACGAATAAGTGACCGTCATAAATTTCATTATCTTGACATATTTTCTGCATCATTTTAAACCTACAAGTTGTTAGTAAAACCACAGTATAGTAAAACTTCAAAAAATAAAGTAGGTCCCAACCTCAACAATTGTTTTACATGTAGCAAGACTGTTACTGCGCCTCAATAACGCTTTTAATCGACTCAGTAACAACCAATAAGCCCAAGATCGGAACTCATAAAAAGGGTTCTATTTTAGCAAATTCACCAACATCTATTATATCTTCACTTCAGCACCGTAAATTTAACTTATAGCCGCGTATTCAGACTCGTCGTTCAACTTGTAACGCAACTGGCTACGGGGCCAACTAGTTTGTCGACTAGTCGGTGGACGCAGCGTGCGATTTCAATCTGTTTTCTTTGTCCGGAACTCAATACGTTGACTGGTTTGTGTGCGAGTCGGGTGTTTAGAGGCGTCGTCGAACGAGTCCGTTCTTGGGGGTCCAAGGCGCAAGGGGGACAGGTGCGGTATTCCACGGGGTCTCCATTTGAAGATCGGATGTATTAATTCGGTCTAGAGATGGCTTGTTAATCAGTAAACATCTTTGTGCGAAGAATGTGAGCGTCAACATTAGGTCTCGACGTAATGCGCCGTGTGATGTTATTACTATGGAATGCATTTAACAGAACATTGTTGGTACGGACTCATATAGAATTAGGCCAAAATGTTATAAAAATGCAACCTACTTACTTGTTATAAAGCAGGACAATTGAAAGTGCTCGTACTAGCGTAATTAAAACATATTTAAAAGTTAATTGAAACTTATTAATTATAAACTTTGTTATTGTTTACAAAATTACAATTAATGTTTTTTAGGGTTCCGTACTTTCCGTACCCAAAGGGTAAAACGGGACCCTATTACTAAGACTCCGCTGTCCGTCCGTCCGTCTGTCACCAAATTTTCACAGATGATGTATTTCTGTTGCCGCTATAACAACAAATACTAAAAACAGAATAAAATAAAGATTTAAGTGAGGCTCCCATACAACATACGTGATTTTTGACCGAAGTTAAGCAACGTCGGGCGGGGTCAGTACTTGGATGGGTGACCGTTTTTATAGATAATGGTACGGAACCCTTCGTGTGCGAGTCCGACTCGCACTTGCCCGGTTTTTTTTAATACATTTAACCACACATAAGGTTCACACGTTCTCATTTTTATCATGTAAGTACGAGTAACTAAAAGTAATTAAAAAAGTCATTACTTCCTTTAAATTCATCAATTTACTGCCGCGACTGCGCGAATAATCCTCTTTAACGCATTCACTGCCAGCAAGATTTACGCGCTACGCGTGCAACCGATTACGTGGTTTACCCGATTTGTAGCGAAAAGCACCTACGAACAGACAACCCGCCTAGATAGCGTCGATGGTAGTGAATGTGTTCATTGTGAGAAAATGTTAAAAAATGATTAGGTACTTACCTAATATTTAAGTTAATAACTATTTAAGCCGTTTACTTAAGCTTTTATTCAAAATCATTTACATAAAATCAAATGTGAGTAAAATTAATCGACTTTGGTTTTAGACGCCTATATATGTACTAAGTATCTCATACCAATTTCCATTCACTTCAAACGAAATAGGGGCTTTTAGACCGTTAATAATAAATCTATGCCCAATACTAAGAAAATTATTCCTTGTGTGTGTGTGTGTGTGTGTGTGTGTGTGTGTGTGTGTGTGTGTGTGTGTGTGTGTGTGTGTGTGTGTGTGTGTGTGTGTGTGTGTGTGTGTGTGTGTGTGTGTGTTGTGTGTTCAAAACAACTTGTAGTATTTATTATTTTCGTTTATTTATTTTAGTCAATGAAACGTTCTTGATTGTAACCGTCCAATGTCATTGAACTCTACAAAGCAATTAAAAAAGTACTGAAATTGTAACATTTATTTACCTTTTCTACGGTTTCATTCGATACATACACATTTCAATAATACAGAGTGGTGAAATCAGAATATTTTAACAGAAATACATCCCTTTGATATCCGCCCGCCGCTTCGTAGGTAAATAGTTTTCAATTTTAATTCGTCCACTCGCGTTAATTAAGAGAAAACCGTGAAAGGCACGTACTCTACGAGAAACAAATGCATTTTATACTAATAGAACAATAGGAAATTTAATTGAAAACCTACTAACTTAACCATATTATATAACCGAAATACAATCTTCCATCCACCACTTTGTCCGAGTAGAATAAAGCGTAATCCCGTACAAACTTTCTAACTCCCATTTCACCCGCCGTGGGTGATGGTTTATGGGATAAAAAATATCATAATCTTCTTTTCCGGGACCTTACTACCCCCCTGCAAAAAGTCAAGAGACTCGCATGAGCAGAGATGCAGTTTTTACAATAACAGAAGAGATATTTGTCGCATCAAAAATCGAAACTTGCTAAGTAGGCCGCCATATTCTACAGACATTACGCGAAAGTAGTTCGAATTCCTAACGTTCGACGGTGTCGTAAGTTCAGAGAACCAAATTACGGAGATCCTCTACCGATTCTTTAATTTCCTCCGCTTGGCACGTGATAATACCGCTGTAGAGGGGGAAGACGGGTCTTCTTAGATTGGTGATCGTGTAAGTACCTTTCACGATCTCAAGGCGCGTCACTTTCCCTGCTCTAGTGAGTTTTTTTCCAACGTAACATCACCGCGATTACATCAAAATCGCATGTGTACCGTTCCGCCTGTACGCCGCACCTGTATCACCTGTATGGCTGGCTGAATAGAAGAATCCCTTGCCATTTAAAAGCATGGAGCGGTTAATTTTGGCGGGAATGTAGAAGAGTTTTTTTTGCTTTTAATTATGCGCGTGTTTTGTTCTTGCCACGACATATTTGATAACACGGCGCGGAAAGATTCATAATAATGAAACAAGTATGCATCGGTTAGCACGTACCGTTGCGTTAATGTTAAATTGGACTTTAATGTAAGGAGTGTTAGGTCGGGATTGGTTCGCGTTGTTTATTGTGGCGGTAACGGTCGGCGTCCCCACTCCCCCCACCCCGATGCCCTGCGTTTGTTTGTTTTAGCAGATGCACCAATTTCGATAAACTTTTGTTCTTAGCGACTAGGAATTTAACTTATCGTTTCGGTTGAATTCCTACTTATTTGCATTTACTTAGGTATAATTTTAGCTTAGGTTTTTGGATTTTAATGGAATATGAGTACATACCAAGGTGAATATATTAAATATAGGTACCTACATTCTTCATTATTTTCATATCCTCTATAATATAGTATAACACCTAATGTATAGTCGTGTTAGGTTACTGCAGGTCGATACTTAAATATAATTAATGTTTAAGTATAATTAATGTTCAGTGAATAATTTCAAATAAGTAAATAATATTAAATAATAAATTAAATGTTACGTAGTGACGTAAAACTAAAACGAATAAAAGGAAAATACCTAGCACTCAAGTAAATCCATTCGGGTGTGATAAATAATATATGTATAATCAGTATATTATACCTACGCAATTCCATTTTATCAAATCAAATAATTTTATGAATAAGATGCATCATAGGAGTATTATTTAGTTTGCTTTATTTTAATAAATGAAGATATTAACTTTTAACACCTATTAGATATTTTGAAAAAAAAAAATCATATAGCATACGATTTACGATACGATTTTTATACGACACAAACAGAAATAGGCAAATATAGCTGTTCCCCTCTACGACAGGTATATACTTATGTTTATACCCAAATTATACGTAAACTCGATACCCAGTCCTTGGACTCATTTAAACATTTTAAATGGTGCGAGAACTCCCATGAGTTTCATTAGATTGCGGTATTTCGGAATCAGGTCGACTGAATTGGATGTAACCTCAGTAGTTTACCTATACAATTTACTTAATATTTTGATAATTTAGTATTATTTTAATATAATAACAAGCGTTCAACCAAAGTTCACACAAAGCGCACTGGCTAAACGACAGATTAGAGCAGCAAGCATCCCAAAAGCGGAGGGTGATCGGCCATTAAAAATACACCCTCCTGTTTTGTAGCGCGGCCATTCACAGAAAATAGGTCTACTCTCTAATTGCCAAGACTCCATAATAATAAATCGCACGAAAAAGGTAATAGGGATGATGACACATAATTAAATATCATGATCTAACTATTTAAGTGGGTAGAAAAATAGAAATAAGCAATCTATCGTAATAAAATCTTCTTCTTCTTCAATTTAAGAGGCATCCTCTTGTCGGTGGAGTATTTTCCATTTCTCCCTCTCATAAGCCATATCCTCCTCTTGATACGACACGACACCAGCTTTTTCTTTTATTTGGTCTACATAGCTACGTCTTGGTCTGCCCCTGCCTCTTTTTCCTTTTATCTTGCCTTCTATGATGGTTTTAAAGAAGTTGTCGTGGCGTAACGAATGTCTAATCATTTTTCCCCGTCTGTTGTTGATGGTGTTCAATATCATCCTCTTCTCTTTCACTCTTCGTAATACCTCTTCATTCGTCATCTTCTCCGTCCATTTTATACCTTTCATACGGCTCCAACAACACATTTTGAAAGCTTCCAGTCTTTTTCTGTCTCTCTGGGTCATAGTCCACGTTTCACTAGACTACACGTAATAAAATACTAAATGAATAATCAGGTATTTTTTACTACATTTGACTCCTCACCTACATGAAAAATAAATTGAAGGACACTATGTGTACACATAACCGCCATTTTCACACATTAACTTGGTCTGTTACGTAGACGTGACGTAGCGTCTAGCTTCTATTCTATGTATCCTTTAGTAAGGAGCGTTCCTAGCGTCGAATAAGAATGCCTTTGACTCATATTTGCGATTTTTATATTTCTTTAAAGCATTTAATTGGATACAGAAATTTTAAACAGAAGGAAACATTTGAAGAACATGATCAATTAAGACCACCAGCAAAAAATTGTTTACCAATCCAATTAGACGCAATTGCAGGCTGTTATATTAATAATACCTAGATCTAGAAAATTACGGCACACCTAATCACATAATTTTTCCATTTGTTCACATTTCCATACTGTAATGTAGATTAAATTAATATTTCATAAATGGAAAAACTAGGCGCTTGTTCAATGGCTGTTATTAACAGTGCTTTTGCATGTGACGTTCAATTAAATAGGTTTCATTTAACAAGGATAGTCTAGTAAGTACGTAGGTACGTAGGTAGTAAGTAAGTACGTAGAATATCCTTTACTTTTAGTTTATTACTATAATACCTACATATATCTTAAATTTTGTGTTCTTGTTACTCTACACCTACAGTCTACATCTCATATAATCTGTAAATTTGAGACTTAGCACTAGGTACAATTTAACATTTTAAAAACAAAACTTCCGTGAGACACAGACATATCCGTCACCGTAAACGCAAGCTCCTGGTGATACTACTCGGTACGGAGTGAAACATGTCGAGCGTTTTTCGACTTAAAATACGTGAGTACTAATAATACCATCTCACATTTTTAAGATTAAGTTTAGTACCTATAAACCTTTTTGTATCCTAAATCCTGCAGTAACAGAGACGCTTTCCAAACTGTACCTACAGTAGGTACCGTAACTGGGGTGGATACTTGGATAGGGCCAGAGTTCATTGCACCATAACGCGCGCATACAAACATACCTACGTTACGTAGGCTCATAGTTATCGGTGTGTGATATCTCCGGAGAATTAGTGAAAGTTAATCGTAATATTATTTTATGCATTCTTATTACTTAACAGTATTAATTCAATAATAAAACAGTATGAAATAACTCGCTGGCTTTTCCTGGGTAAGAATGTATACAGATTTCTGGAATTAAGTATTTAAGTAACAGTGAATTTATGACGTATGTATGTATGGATGTACCCCATATAACCATTCCAGTCGCAGAATCACAAAGTGGTAACTAAATGTCAGATGTGTCGTAACAGAGTCCACACAATGTGTCTAGAATTGTTTCGAAACAAAGTGTCGTCGCCGTGTCTACACTTTTCCGTAACAAGGTGTCGACACATTTGTGTGCACTTTGCGTGCGGTTTGCGACTAAATCTGACAGCAAATTTGTGACAGCAAATGTCAATATAAAATACCTCTTGAAAACCAAGGTTTGTCAAACTACTATTAGTGTCTCGTGTGCTCGTAATTCTAGTAAGTCATCATGGGCAATGCAAATGATAATAATCGACCGAAACCATATAAACACCCAACACCCGTCAACCTTTTACAGAAAAGTTTTTAAAGAAATGCAATAAGCTACTTAGGTCAGGCAACGAATGCTCCAAAAGTTGTAGAGGGAAATGCTCGGAACACAATTTTTGACTCCGTAACTCGGTTTGACAAGTTAGGAGGTGAACATATCAAAAGTCCCCGGCCGTAGCCCTTGAGCGGGGGGGAGAGAGGGGGCTTTGAAGGTCCCATTTTCCGGTTTTTCGATTATATCTCGGAAACTATGCATCTCAGCGACATGGCCACTTATACAAAAGGAAAGTTAATTTAATTTGTTACAAGTTTATTCAGTCAATTGTTTCGATATGTTGAATAGTTTTTGAGATATCCGCTCTTGAAAGTTTATTTAGGGCTCTCAATTTTATCTTGATATATCTATATCAGTGAAGGTGCTAGGCCGTGTTTGGTATCGTTTTCGTATAAATCTGGGGTGCTGAATCCATTTAAGGTATCACATTGACACCATTCCACAAAATAAAAAAAATCTTTTTAGGGTTCCGTACCTCAAAAGGAAAAAACGGAACCCTTATAGGATCACTCGTGCGTCTGTATGTATGTCCGTCTGAATACACAAAATAGTTCTTTACCTATAGATAGAGATGGGTAACTACCCGGGTAAATACCCGAGAGCGGGTATTTACCCGGTAAATACCCGATATTTACCTACCCGCGGGTAAATACGTGGGTATTTTCGTTTTTCTTCTAAATTTGATGTGTTTAATGGTATGTGAGTATAAATAAGATTAATTTAAGTATTTTTTTACAATGTTACATAAAATGTATGTTCAAACTAATTACGAAAAGGTTGCTATGAGGTGAAGTTCGATTTTAACATATCAGTCCAATTATGAAAATCGTGTAAAATCATTCCCTGGCTTCCGGAAATGTTTTAAAATGCTTTTAATATACATTAGAAAGATGAAAATAAAGAATACTTATGAATGATAATAAAAAAAAATTGTGCAGTATCCCAACTTGTGAAGCTTATAAGTCAAACACAGTTAGTTTTAGTACAAAAATGTATATAACCTTTTTTGTAGAAAATTATGTCTACTTTAGTTTGTACATACAACACTTTTCGATATTAATGACAGATTCCAAGAAATATGAAAAAGTTCACTTTTTCCCCCCTCCCCCCAACCGCACCCCCCGCCGACCGAAGTTGGAATGTGTATTATCAACGTATAAGTACGATAATTTACTCAAGTCTAATAAAAATACTCTTATGACGGCCTTTTTTAATATTTATTAAAATTGTACTAAAAATTCCTTAGTTACAACTGCAACTGCAACTAAACCATTTCTTTTTAAATGACACACAATAATTACAGCCATTAACTCGGTTTATATCTCCACTTTAACACAAATCGACATGTGCAACAAGAAATGAATCTACCCGTCCATTTGGGTAGATACGGGTAAATACCGGGTAGATGGGTATTTACCGGGTATTTACCTGGGTGGGTAAATTGGGTAAATACCCGCGACCCATCTCTACCTATAGATGACAGGAAAACCTATTAGAAATGTGCAGTCAAGCGCGAGTCGGACTTAATGTACGGAACCCTTAATACGCGAGTCCGACTCGCACTTGGCCGGTTTTTTTGAAACTCTTCTTGACGCTTAACCGCTGAACCGATTACGTTGAAATTTGGTATAGAAATAGTTTGCGTCCCGGAACAGGACATAGGATAGATCTTATAACCAAAATCATCTTTTGAAGGTGTGAAAAGTGGCGTGGAAATTTGTACGGGAAATCAATAACCGCTGAACCGATTTATATGAAATTTGGGATGGTCTACATCTTTGATTTAGTTAAAAATGATGAAAAAACATGACTTCAAACCTAAACTTAAACAGTATTAACTTCAAGAAGTCAATTCTGAATTCCCCCCTACACCTCATTTCACACCTTTAAAGGATGATTTTTGAGATAACTTATTATATCCTGTCTCGGGACTCAAAATATATGTGTACCAAATTTAAATTAAAACTGTTCAGCAGTTTAAGCGTGAAGAGGAGTTTAAAAGAAAGTATTTTAATAAGTTTATATGTTTCTACTTCGGAATGGTGTCAATGTGATACCTTAACTAAATTTGGTACTGCGAATTTATACGAAAACGATACCAAACATGGCCTCATAGCTTTACTATTGTAGAAGTCAAAATAAAATTGAGAGCCCTAAATTCTTATTACTTGGCCAAACTTGTGTAGAAGGAAAAGGTAAAATAAAAGTCTTCGGCAGGAATATAAGACACAAATATATATATTTTTTGCGTTACTATTTCATTCATCAAATATAAACATACCTTGATTATACTATTCTAGTGAGATCCTCATAGATAAACAAAAACATTTACTTAAAAAATTACAAGGTCGAAATGTCACGGAACTTGTGAGAGTAATATGTGAAAAATAAAAACTTTTATGACAAAAAAAATCTGGACACAATTTAAGAATCACCCAATTGCGTCGAGGAATCATCTGTATTTTTGCTTGTTTCATTACCTCCTCGCTTCTTTTTTGTCCTTTGTATTCTGTAGCAATTTGTTAGATCTGAAAATAAAGATAACTTGCGTCGTCACGGATGTCGATTTATAGGTTTTAGGGAGTGCAGAATTCGAAAACGATGATCATTTTATAATCCAAGATGGCGGCTACGTATTTTGTCATAAAAGTGGAATCCAAAATAGTCATCATTTTCGAAATCTGCGCCCCCTAAAACCTATAAAACGATATCCATGACGACTTTTATGACATAGTGCATTGCCGCCATTTTTAAATTGAAAATGTTATCATTTTCGAAATCTGCGCCCCCCAAAACCTATAAAACGACACCCATGACGACTTTTATGACATAGTGCATGGCCGCCATTTTGGATTCCAAAATGGTCATCATTTTCGAAAGCGGGGCCCCCTAAAACCTATAAAACGACATACATGACGACTTTTATGACATAGTGCATGGCCGCCATCTTGGAATCCAAAATGGTCATCATTTTCGAAATCTGCGCCCCCTAAAACCTATAAAACGACACCCATGACGACTTTTATGACATAGTGCATGGCCGCCATTTTGGAATCCAAAATGGTTATCATTTTCTAAATCTGCGCCCCACAAAACCTATAAAACGACACCCATGACGACTTTTATGACATAGTGCATGGCCGCCATTTTGGATTTCAAAATGGTCATCATTTTCTAAATCGGGGCCCCCTAAAACCTATAAAACGACATCCATGACGACTTTTATGACATAGTGCATGGCCGCCATTTTGGAATCCAAAATGGTCATCATTTTCTAAATCGGGGCCCCCTAAAACCTATAAAACGACATCCATGACGACTTTTATGACATAGTGCATGGCCGCCATCTTGGAATCCAAAATGGTCATCATTTTCGAAATCTGCGCCCCCTAAAACCTATAAAATGACACCCATGACGACTTTTATGGCATAGTGCATGGCCGCCATTTTGGATTCCAAAATGGTCATCACTTTCAAAATTGGGGCCCCCTAAAACGTATAAAACGACACACATGACGACTTTTATGACACAGTGCATGGCCGCCATTTCGGATTCCAAAATGGTCATTATTTTCGAAATCGGCACTCCCTAAAACCTATATATCGACACCCATCTCGACTTTTATGACAAAGTGTTTTGCTACCATCTGCATGCAAGACATTTCTATTACATATTTTTACGTACAAAAATGGCCCCCTGTCAACTTTCAATCGAGATTTAATCGATAATTTATTCGATTAATATTCAGATTAATTCAATTTCAATCTATGTTAGGTCGACTAAACTAATCGCGATTAAAATTTGAGAATTAACTTTTTTTATTCCATTAATTAGTCGAATAAACAGTTAATCGATTAATGCCCATCTCTGACCACGGCATTTTTACACTTTGAGAATATCTGAAAACAAATCAACACAAGGAGCCATTTTGCAAATCCAGTAACATACCAGCAAAAAGAATAGATAGTATAGAGGGGTCCTGTCATTGTAAATTTTGTAGTCACTGTAAATTTACTGCCATCTATCGACACACGACTAAAACTCAAAATGAAAACGTATAAAGTTATCAAAAAATTTATATATATGGATAAATGATTTTATTATTTTTATATCATTTTGATCCATGTTCATTCACTGATATCTATGTGTTAAAATTGTTAAATATGAAACGGTGTCGTCACGCCATCTAGCCGAGGATAGGCTAAAGGTGTGTGCGCCATCTATTCGAGAATGACTTTTGCTTGAATTCCGAGGCACGTTTTTTCCTTAGACTTTATTCGTCTTATACGAAGTTACATATGTCTTTGATACCAGTAACTTTGTTATTACTTTTGACAGCGCGTGTCATGTGTCAACACAGAGTCGACACAAAGTCGAAACATTGCAACTACTTTGTGACTGCAATATTTCTCAGCCTTAAACCATATTTATACATCATAATTAACAAGTTTCGTAGTATGTAAAGCGTTATTTCTGTTATTTAAGTATAGTATACGCATCGAAGTACTAAAAATGCTTCAAATAATATAGTTATGAACACAGGCACTGAGAAGTAAACAATTTAATTTCCGGCTAAACTAAAACAATGTGGTGGCGCGTTGATTATATTACACTTAGTTTATCAAATCACTCGAGCAGTTTAATTCCCCATAATAATTTAAGTCCTATTGTAATATAAATGCAAACAATATATAATTACGTCTTGTAATCCGTTTTAGAGATGGCGTATTAATGTCACTTATTTTTATTTAAGTATTTTTCCATCTGACAGTTTCCATTTGACAGGAACAAAATGAACGAATGAACGAATGATTTTGGCATAAAGTAGTCGCAAACCCGAAACAATGTGTGCACACGGCGACCACACTTTATGTCACTTTGTGTCATGTGTCGACCCTTCCCCATTTCTGGTAACTGTGTCGACACGGCGACGACTCTGCGACTGGAATTGTGACCGAAACAGACGGTGTCGACACAAGATGTGTCAACACCGCGTCGTAACGGCGACTGGAAATGGTTGTATGGGACGTAACACTTTATTGCACTTAAAAACGGTTTCATAACCACAATAAAAACAAAATATATGCAATGTAGAAAGGCGAACTTATCCCTATATCACTTCCAGTTAATTATTATGCAATTGAGAACAAGAAATCTTTTTTTTGTGGCAGCAATGTGGTAAAGTTTTGGTTTTCCGTAACATCTTTTAGCAAAATACGAAAATGATTTTAATGCAGATTGACTCAATTTGGTTCAAAGGTCATTGAAGAATAATAAGAATAACGTTTAACACAAAAAAACCGACTTCACAAAACTATTTAGGTAATTGAGAACCTCCTTTGAAATATTGAAGTCTGTTAAAAAGAATCAGGCCAGCGGAAATTACCTACTGATAACTATTGTTGAATATAGTATATTTTTAATTCGATTATATATGTAGTTTGTCAAAGGACTGTCTCATTTCAATCATAGACAGAGAATCATACTATCTTTGTCTTAAACTAGTACTAGCACCCAAAAGAAAAGGATCGAGTATAGTTTTCCTAGTTCTTACGGACTGACAAATTGGTTTGACCAACTGGTAACTACATTGTATTTTTCCAAAGTCACCGTAATGCTGTTTTTGTTTCACAAAAGATAAAAGTAATTAGCATCAACATTTGTTTTCAGATTAATAGGCTTGCGACAGAAGCGAGATAAGATTTGATTGGCTTGATTGCTGTAGATTAGTGGACGATAACACCGTCAAAGTATAGGCCAATGTCAGAAGGCCTACCGCGAACCACGTTCGATGTGTTGCCTCTCTATCGCACTTGTTAATTCGTACTTAAGTGTGACAGGAAGGCAACACGTCCCCTCAGGCTACAGCAGTAGCAATCTTAGTGTTCTTGACCACTAAATCGCAATAGGCTTTCCTATGCATTAAATTTAAATTGTTATACAAATGTTGGACGAGAAAAATTTCATTTCATAAATTCATTTCTAGGAAGCAGATTACTCGTAATCGTAGGTAGTTGTGACGACTTATGTGTCTCGAATAAGTTGTTTTCTCCTTTTTTTTCTCCTACATTAGGTATCTATGCTGTCGATTTTTTTAGACACTGTATGATATATTTATTATTTATAAATAATATACTTAGCGCTTAGAACATAGGGGCTGTCCATAAATTACGTCATCGATTTTTGACGATTTTTGACCCCCCCCCCCCCTATAATCATCCAAAAATCATGCTTCAAATGACCCCTTTTCCTCCTACTTCATGCTACCGTCATCCGATGTCCAGACCCCCCCCCCCCTAATTTGAAATGACGTAATTTATGAATAGCCCCATAGTCACTAGTCAGTCATAGATATACCTAAACGTGTGCTAACTTTTGAAATAATCCAGTGTTAGTTACAACAGCAAGAAACAACAAAACGCAGAAAAACACGCACCGAAATCAAATCGCAAACGTCATAGGCGATCCGCAACAATTCGAAGCGCAAATCGAGCGTTCTATTTGTTCAAATTCGAGTTTCAACGTAGGAGAGCATATCGTACGGATACCATTCAACCGCGCGCACGTACAAACTTAATTTACACTCATAAATAACGCGCCGCGCGCAATATTGCTCCTTATATCTACATGAAACAAAGCCCTCGCAGAATGAAAATAGGCGATAATAAAGGAAAACACAACGCGGCGAAGAAGTACATCGAAAACGCACCCAACATTCTATTTTTAAAATCGATGCGGTGACCGAAGTGGGGCTTGTAGCTATTTCAATTATAATAGCGAGGTATCAAGATTGGGGACGTGATAATTTCATGGCTACCTGGTTTTTTCCATGGGATCTAAAAAAGTAGAATATGATTATTAATAGAAGGAAATATATTTATGCTTCTCGTTTTAGTTGTGTTTTGATCTGGATGGTTAAGTAGATGCTACTTAACTACGATACATTTTACTAAGTATATCTTTATTTATTCGCTACCTACTCTTAATGTTATTAACCATTTATTAACACGGAACTCATCAGGGTCTTCTAAATCTGAAATCCAAAAATAGAATCAAGATCATTTTCGCGTGACACATCTGCCCTTGCATTAAACCGTAAATAGAAGTAACGGTATCATCAACATGCAACAAATATAATAAATAGAATATGTATGCACATATTTATATATCTTATTTCATTTATTTCAGAGGCGCTTACTGAAGTTTGTACAATCGTATCCCAATTCACAAATGCAGTAACTGATGATAAACCTAAACACAAGTTTGTCGTAAGTGACATTTCAAAACAGCGTAAGTGACATTCGATATTTCTACCTTTCTGTACCTAATATGTATTATGAAATTATGATATTGAAAGTTCTCAATCATATTATGATTCAAGCTCCTACTTATTTATGGAAATGATTGCGTACGTTACCTACATAGTTTACATACTTTATGTCTGATAGAACAAAATAATACTGTGGACCGGTGCACAGGAACTGAGTAACGGAGTTGAGTGTTGTACAGAATGTACAGTCGACACGACAACAAACATGTTTACGCTCTCTCTTATTCCATTGCAATAGGTTTGAAAATGGATACATTTCTTTGAGATATTGTCTGACGTAGTACAAATAGGAACACTGGACTCTGTGACGTCACTATCGCTACTATCACTACTGTAATTAGTTATCTACAACTACAATCCATAATGAAAACCTGCAATTGGTTAGAATAGGTAAGTAAGTACTTACTTCTTTTGGAATCTAAAATAAGAGACGGATGGTTACTTCAATTGCTTTGATCTGATCAAACCTTAGAGCATATAATAACTGGAGTGGCCATTAAGAGCTTACCCCTCTGCCGAAAAACTTGCACAATTGTGCAAACTTTTGTATGGACTGATATGGCATGACATGGTGCAAATCATGTAGAAATAGCAATATATTTGACGTCCCCTCCCCCGCAAAAATCGGCAGACTGTTTCGTAAAGAAAATGACAGCGATGACATCTCCTTTCTAAATGCTCTAAGGATCAAACATTTGCCACACTTCAGTGCCAACGTTTTATTAGAACATTCATCTTCACACAAAAATATAACAGACGACGTTACAAAGTATCCCAGCTATTTCATTCATGAAAAAGACAAAACCACTATTTAGTCGAACAATATATTATCACCAAAGCGTTCAGCGGTGAATTTATGAGGCAAATTTCCTCAAAAAAATATGGCTGTCTGCCAAAGTAATCAGTGTACATTGTAAAGTAAAAGCACCCTTCACGGGTATAGCATTTGCTTATATATGTACACTTATAGTCTACTTAAGTGGGTATAGGTACTATACAGTGAACATTCAACCTGGCAGTGCGCTTTCTCTAGACATGAAGTGCGTTCAAGCGTAGGCAATCTTCGAAGAGTATAACTTCTGTAATTCTATTGTTTTCTTTTTAATAATTGCTAATGGCTAGGCTGGTGATTTGATTTTGGAATTACTAAGTTTCTATGTCCATTACTAGAAAGCCGGATAGAGTAAATAGTAGTGTACCTTTAAGGCTAGTAGATATTCGTGCTCATTTAGGTGCAAATGGCGTTCACTGCCTAAGAATTTATTACTATTAAATATGGTTAGTAATTTTTACCGATATCATACAAAACCGGGGCATAATTGTCCAACTCAAAAAAAACAGTAGGCACATACATATCAGACTTGTAGAACTATAAGTAAAGCATAATCTTTTTTGTTGTACATAGCTTTATCCAAGAATAAAAACAGAAATATACATATTAAATTTAATAGATGATTAATATCTTCTTTAGAATGAAACAATTTTTTTTTTCTTCCACATGCACATATGATTTGTCGTCATTTAATAAGAATGCAGCTTAAACAACATCTACCTCAAAAAACCGGTCAAGTGCGAGTCAGACTCGCGCACGAAAGGTTCCATATCACGCAAAAAACGGCAAATAAATCACGTTTGTTGTATGGGAGCCCCACTTAAATATTTTTTTTTTGTTTTTGTTGTTATAGCGGCAACAGAAACTGTGAAAATTTCAACTGTCTAACTATCACGGTATTCACGGTTCATGAGTTACAGCTTGGTGACAGACAGACAGACGGACGGACAGCGGAGTCTTGGTAATAGGGTCCCGTTTTACCCTTTGGCTACGGAACCCTAAAAACACTATCCTTGTCCCACAAAGAAGCCACTTAAAATCGTACTAAAACATTCCGTATCAAAATACTTTCACGCACGCACCATACTAACCAATAACCTACAATATCGTCAACTCTCGAGCACAAGATATTCAGTCTAAAAGCAAACCTGTTTTCACAACCCTAAAGTTCAAAATGGTAGTTATGGTATAGTTTATGGTGTAATAAGTGTTGCTTACTGTATATTGACAGGTGGATAGCGGCCTGGCGCTTGCGTGTGAAGTTAGTTAAATACGCTAAGTGATCATCGCTCCGTTTGTAGTGCGACTCTTTGACACGAATTCGTATAAGTAACTAGAATTCCATGAAACACTTCAAATCACGCATTAAGCCCGGTTTTTAACCGGCTTCAAAAGGAGGAGGTTTTTAGAGTTCCGTACCTAACGAGTAAAAACGGGACCCTATTACTAAGACCCCACTGCCCGTCTGTCTGTCTGTCACCAGGCTGTATCTCATGAAACGTAATAGCTAGATTTGCTAGACAGTTGAAATTTCCACAGATGATGTATTTCTGTTTCCGCTATAACACCCAATACTAAAAAATACAGAACCCTCGGTGGGCGAGTCCGACTCGCACTTGTCCGGTTTTTTTTCAATTAGTTCTGTTTACACAAAAAATACTGCAGAATTATTTTTTCTGCTCGTTACCGTAAAATGATAAATTATGCTATTAGCTCAAATTTTGGCAGTTTACAAAGTAAAAAATAGTTTCTTAGTCATTTTATTCGTTTATTCTGACTGGTATTTATCATAAAATGATGGACGAGGTACTCGGGGGATCTCGTTACCTAAATTTATACCTAAAAATATTTTTATCCACGTGAAGAAATAAAACATTTCAAATTGAATGAAGCTGAATTGAATTGAAGATGAATTGATTGAATTGATTGAATATTAGTATACGTCATATTGAAAATTAAGGTCAGAAGATCAATGGTGAAATTTTGAAATAGTCGACCCGAAAGGAAGTGAAGCTCATTAAAGTTTCACCTTCAATAAAAGTATAGCGAACGTGATCGGCTAAGCCGTTTTTGAGTTTTCACGAAAAGTTTTCCCTTCTTTGCAAAAGTGCTGGGAAGGTATTGCTTGTTAATATTTAAATCACCTGCTTCAACGACTATTTATAATAATTTGATCACTTAAGGCTTAAGGCTAAAAGTCAAGGCAACGTTTGATAGCTATAGCTACGTTAAATTTAAAGCACGTAGAAGATTACTACTAATGTACTTTACTCGTAAACGTTGATTACCTGTAGAGTAGTGCTTCTCGGGCACCTGCCAAATGGATAGTGCATAAACAACAATTCACAATTAATCAGGCGTATGGGGCATTAATGTACGGTTTCATACGAACGTCTACAACAACACATGTTGTACCTATAGTTAGTATTAGTACTTAGTAGTATTATGTATTTAATTATTAACGTTGGACGTTTGACGCATACAACATTGATACAAGTTTATGTCCGTTACGTCAATTGGTGGTTTAGAAACATTAAAAATAATTGTCTGTTCAGTAATGAAAATAAATTATTTATAAAATACCTACGGAAATATATGTAGCTATTAAGTGATATAAATAATTGTATTATTGCCATTATTCAATTATTTTAGAGCCTATAACAAATCAAATTATATCCAGAAACAAATCCAAATTAAGTTACGTAGGTGTCGAATTATCAAATATTTTTTAAATCAGTTGAACGTAGGAAGTTGCCTGTTTTAAAATATTCCGGGCCTCTAAGGGCTTAAGATTAAAAATGTAAGTAACTTCTAAAAGAAAGTAAAATAAATGGAACTGCAATAACCCGAAAGGGTAGGTGGCTACCGTCACAACCACAATGCGGTTCAAAGCTCACAATATTCGTCATCTTACGATCATAATATTCACCGAAAGAGAACTCTCCTAGTTTTACTTTGATTTGATTAATAGATTCCTAATATAGTTGCACCTCGTATACTTACCTACATCATTCTATCATTCACATTAGTATCTGAATATGGTGTTACGACCTTTTTATAAGTTACATTGTTTTATTCGTCCGGTCACTGACCATAAGCCAACCCGTTTAGGTATTTTGACGACTAGTACAATAGGTTACATTTAATATTTTACAAATAAATATTCATATTTGAGTTAGGTGTACGATATTTTTTTAAATAAAATGGTATCTTCGTTGTCTTTGTTTGACTTAAAAAACTATTGCTCTTTACTTTAAATATTTTATAGAGTTACATTGTTTTACCTCAGCACAGCATAGCGATATTATGAACCTGCGCCGCCGTCTTAAGCCAGATGTCGTAAGTCGCCATGGAACCAGTATGGACATACGCCTATTTTTCTTACCGCGCTTGTAGCATGTCCTCGCGCACCGGTGGCGCGCGCGCATGTTTCACAACACTCGTTGACCGGATTATTTGAATTGAACCAGCATAAGTGCGTCTTATAATTACGTTTAGTTTCCACGGACTTTGAGGTCAAGATATACTTGATAGGATCTGAAAGTCGACGCGAAATGTTTAGGGAATGAGACAGTAAGACAGCTAGCTCACGGGTGACCGCGCCCGACCGCACCGTTACATATCAGCCAGGTTTAATGACTCACATAAAAACTGTGCTTACACTGTGGGTGGACAATGGCATTAGCAGCTATGAAAAGCTTCTACACGCAAATGCTGACATTCTCGATTTTAAATGACGTCATTACAATCAAATCAATAAATAGTTTATTTAAGTTAATTCCCGTTAATGCATTAATTACAAGAGGTGATTTTCGGGATTGAAAGTGTCCTATATGTTGAATCAGGCTGTACCTACATAATAGCTTCTACGCAGCAAATATCATCTACACCACATCTGTTCAGCAATTTTGCGTGATTGAGTAGGTAACAAACAACTATTCAAATTTCAAACCTTTAGAATATTATTACATATTAGAGTAAATTAACGAAACCATTAAATAATTCAAGAGTTACTAATTATGTATCTATTGTACATATATGTAAATACAATCGATTCATAATATAATACTAAATTTAAACTAAAACTAATAGGTACATACTAAATTTACATCCAATAAAAATTGGACCCATTTAGCATAGTGGCGAGGATGCTGGTTGCTGGCAGCATTTCATCGATTTTGAAAAACGAATCAATGGAACACTCCATAATAAGTCAATTATAAGTTTTTTAAGCACGACGATAAAAAATGATAAATACGTATTGTCTATACCTATATTATAACATGTACAAATTAATTGCATATTTTTCAACCCATCCCTCATCGCATGCAAATGATTAAAAACTTCGTTTAGCGATAACGTTCGAAATAATACACGTAAAGTACTCTGATAGCACGGTGTTTGTTATTCAGGCGGAACAGAGCGCCGCGCGCCGGCTTAGCCGATTGTTATGACACGCCTTCCGGCGAGCAGCATTCGAACTTTAGAATTCTGACATTGATATGTTATACCTCGCATCTCGCTCGCACTAATCTACAAGTAAAAGCAAGATGTACGGATTAATAATGTCAGAATGGGTTGCAATCGATACAAATGTTTAAGTTTGAATAGGCTTCTGATGTAGTGTAAAAATGGCTTGAATATCGATAACTTTAAGCAGGTTAGCATTTTTGTTTTACTAGAGAGCGTATGGGACGTTAATGACAGTGGTTGAGTGGTTAGTGAAGTTTATTTAACCATTGTATTTATAGGCCCTACCTGCCTAAATTTAGTAAAACTGGATCAGCAGTGTACTTATAACCTAAGCGTCAGTCCGTATCACGACGAACAACGAAATGGCAATTTTGTTATCTGACTCCGAATGCGACCTTCTCAGGGAGCTATTAAGTATGTAATACATACTACTGGAGTATATAAAGGTACCTAGTGTTTTTACGCAAAATGAACACGATGATGGATGCCTACTTGCGGGTGGAAAACTAACTAACTAGTTTACTACTGTATGATTAATTACAGATCAAACAGTTTGTATACTTATTGTTTATTTTAAATAATCAAACATGATACCTATCGTTTTATTTAACTAACTAAAACAAATAGATTGCAGACAATTATCTAATAAAGAGTTCAAAAATAAATTCCAAAACAATTTGTTTAATATGCTTAGTTAGTAGGTATAAAATACTAAAATGCCCTCTAAAGTTTTATTAATAAAATTGCTAATCTAAATCTAATCTTCATGGTCCAAAATATTGCCATATTATTTTTGGCGTAAGGGACAATTTTGAAATATACAAATATTATTACTGGCGCTTGAACGAACACGAATTTGCATTTATAGTTTATACCCATGGCCGCTATATGGCAGGGTTACTTTATTGATGTTTTTATTATAGGGGCCTTATGCCAATAGTAGTAAAATCTTTCAGATAATCATGATAACGCCCGAATGGTTGCCGAGCGTTATCGCGAGTTTATTTAACACCCAGAACGTTAAAATTATCTTATCAGTAGCGATAAAAACGGTGGTCGCTGCGGTCGTCATTAGGTTACAAGATGTGTTGAACTCAAACAAAAACATGTTTATGTGAAACGAATGTTTTCTGAAATTAATTACCTACCTTTTTTTTTTTTTTTTTTTTTTTTTTTTTTTTTTTTTTCGTGGAGTAATGCATTTAGGCATTCCGCCTAGCCGGGGAACTAGAATGGATATGTCGGACTTGTGGCCAAGGGGCCAAATACCGACTAAACCCTCCACGGTATGCCCGTCTCGCAGCAATGGTAACGGTGAACACGGGATCGCAGAGCATTCTACCGCGAACACCGCCTGCTGCCGGCAGCCGAGGCTGTCCCCTCCTTGGACCCGAAGGCCCTGGAGCCGAAGCTCCCCCTCTCGAAGGTAGTATGCAGGGCGACACCACACACTGATCCCTCATGACAACCTCCACGCCGGGAGGAGATGGAAAAACCCCGGGTTCCACCCCCTCAGGTAGTCTTAGCGATTTTTTATAGAGGTGGTCATCCTCGTGGCCACCACGCCGGCGCCGGCCAGCAGTGGCAACCCCCCCGGCCGTCATCATAGGCCCTCTGCCTAGACAGTTACGGGGACCGCAGTTTTATACAGGGCAGCGGCATTCCTGTGCCCTCACGCGCCCGAAGGCGCCCGGCCCGAAGGCCTCATCCGCGACCGCAGCCGCCCGGCCCGAAGGCCCCCCTCCAGCACACACTCGGGTGAACTCTCCCTCAATGAGAGAACACCCTGTGCGGAACCCCCTCAACCCCCCCACGACAGGACATTGGCAGCACCGGTAAGGAATTACTTGAAAATCAAGAGATTACTTACCGTTGCCCCCGGGGCGCACCGTCCAAGAACCCTTACCTTTCCCCCGGATCAACTGATCAAGAGGAATGACAAGAGACTCGGCACTCTAGGAGGTTTCCTGTCCGTAGCTACCTACATTACCTACCTACATTATAGGCACAAAAACAGTCTTCATATATAATTAAATAACTACATTTATTAACATTAGTTTTGTATCTTTTGCCTGGAATACAAACTACTTTGACACAGTTTTGTAGTTATATGCAGCATAAAAAAATGCGTTAAAGCCAGGGCCTTAATTGAATATATCATTTGAATAAACAGATTATGTATATGTTTACACTATTTTTAACAATAAAAGTTAAAAGTATACCTATATACTTACCTGTTCTGAGAAATATGTATAAATATGTAAACCACTATCTTTAACCCATTAGCGGCTGCCATATTAGGTATTAAAATATTTATAAATTATATTCGCAATAAAAATCGAATTAATGCATTAATTCCGCTCATTTACCGATGTAAAATTAATCTCAGCTCTGAGTAGAAATGAGTAAAATAAACAATCCTATTCTGAGAATGTTAGCGCTACAAACTGCCAGGTTAAATCAAAACGGCTTATTGTTGGCGCAGTCCTATTAGGATCAATCTAACTGTATGTATACAATTTTGAATCTTAACTTTCTTAATTTAAGCTTCAAAATGGTTACAAGTCAACAGCTGCCTTTGTGTCGAACACTTACGCCATTTCAGCCTAGCATCAAAGTATTGGATGGCTGCTCGAGGGGGCGAAAGATGTAATTAATCGACCTGGATATCACTGGAATAGGGCTTCGGCCAATATTTTAACATTTAGGGATCATTGGACTTACAAAATACTAACATATATGTAATTGCTAAAAGGACGTAATGGACAATAGAATATACTTAACTACCATTATTCAATAGGTATGTAAAGTTAGAAGTGTCTACATATATTAAGTTCTTGAAATATGTTTGCCAATAGCGTAATTTATGCTCCATTAAGATTCAACCGATCAAGAGTTAATGAGAAGCACATATTTTGTTTTACAAATAACATTACGTATGCAGAAATAAAACTAATAAATATTAACGTATACCAAATTACCTAATTACACTGATTTGTCAAGGAAATGATAACGTAGAACTAACTTTATACAAATAGCATAAAATGGTACAATAGCTAGTGCAAGTCTGTAGATACAAACAGCGGTAAGAGGTAAGAGTTTATACGAAGGACTTATCAAACCTCATCTTAGAGAAAGATATAACTTCCGCAAGCTCTTACCATTATTTAATTACTGTCCGAAATTAAACTCTAACAAGTTGGAGCAAGGTTGCGATTTAACTGCATATTTGATTGTGAAACGAGGTTATGAAAGGTTCCTCGCGATCTGCAAAGCAAACTCCCCTTTACATGTCGCGTATTCTCAACGCTTACGCGAGTCAAGTTGCCTATAAAATTAATTTTACTTCATTTTCAAGGCCCGAGACATGTATGTGTAATCAGAGAATGATTTTATAATAGTTCGCTTCAACAAATCGTCTCGGAGAACGATTGGAACAACGCCTAAGGCGCCCCTTTTCGGACGAGGCAAAGTGCGTGCCCCTAATTCCACGATAATAAGCTTTATTGTATTATACACCCTATTTCGTAATCAAAGGGATTAATTTAGAGTGTACGGCGTAAACAAATAACCACTGGGTAATTGCGGCTGTGACCGACGACATTAGAATTATGCTGTACTTTATTGAAGTAATCTCATGGATATTATTGATTAATTATGAAAGACCTAACAAGCATTTAAAGTTACTGCAGTTTATAATCAGATGTCATGATTTGAGCACAAAGTACTGAACAGTTACAGCAAACTGATACATGTAGTTCTTTACGACTATACTTGAATATTACATTGTTGAAAATACTATAGACTTATATAATATATGAAAGCTGATATGAAATATTGCACCAAAAATAAAGGTTATAATTATAATAACGTAAAATAATCGCTATTTTTTGTACGTTCAATTTATTAGTTAACAGGTTTCGTAACAAGTGAAAATTATGTTACCGTATTTTAACTATCAAATATTTTCTATTCGAACAGTTCACCATCATAAGTACTTTACCTTCAATTTACCTTTATGGCTGCAACATAAAATAATCTTAGAAATAATTTACTTGATTAGCTTTTATATAAGTTCGTCTGGGATTATTGATTTTGTATCGGTAAGCGTAGGCCGTTCGTCGTAAGGGACGCGTGAAAGACTTAAATATTTCTATGCTTATTTATAGATCGCTTTGTGGCGATGCGGCAAGGGTCATTATTGTCGCATACCGCATTGACTAAACCGTCCAGTTTAACATTGATCTCTGATTAGGAATAGTTGTTACGGATATAAGGTGCCAGTTACGCTGGTCGGTAAAAACTACGCTAGGTATCGATGGTTGTAACAGCCAAGCATGCCATCTGCCAAATTGCATCTACGCGTGGTATAACCGCCTTAGTTGAAAGAAAATACACTTTTATGCAACGTTTATCTTTATAATTACATACATTATTGCCATTTTTACAATTACTTATTTGTATTTAATATTACAGATATAAGTATGATATGCACAGTTGTATTTTTTAAGACTGATAGGTATTGCATATTGCATAAAAGTAATACATTTTTTTGCTCATATTCTTCTAAACACATAGGTATGTAAGCTTTTGTTACTAACAACGCTATTGTACTTAGGTAATAGGTACTAATTGACAATACCTTGAAAACATTTTGAGGTGGGTAAAAACTTTGTTATTATTCAAACTACTCTGATTAGCCAATCTATTGTTCAAACTTATAATCCTGATAATGACAGTATAAAATTATAAATTTAAGCTTTTGACTTTAACCAATCACAGGCAGAGGTCATAAGCTGACAGGTAGGTACATGTCAGACCCAGACAGTCTCACTCGGGTGGATAAAACCATTAGCCATTGTTATTACAAATTCATTATTAACTAGGTCCTAATTGCAATCCATTTCACTAGGTGATTATTTGATAATAATCAAACATTTTGCACTGTATACGCTTATTTACTTTTAGCTAAAACTACTGCTTATGTTTTTCTTACTTATTCTATTTGTACATCTACATCTAATCTCGGAGGACTTGGCATTAGACCTACGTAAATAAGAAACACAACCAAAGTCTAAAATTGTATTAATACCTATTCAGTTTTAAGAGAAAACTCGAAATAAGTAACAATAAAACGTTATTTTAATTCAAGAAAGTTCAAAAAATATAAATTACAGGATGTTAATGGTGTGTGTGTGTGTGTGATGTCAATTTGTAAAAAAAAATTGGTAAATAAACGATTTGTATTTGTATTGTGTTTAGTTAGGTGAATAAAATAATAAACTCCTATAAATATATTTGCCTCCTATTTATTATACCTACTGTTGTATTTTTTATCTACCTAAGTTTGCCGCAATCGAGTAAAAGCTTGAAACGTTATATACAATTCGTACCTACGCTTAGTTCCCTTACCTATTTACAAATTGGATTAGGTACCTATAGGAGGTACTGGTTTAAACTTTGAGCTTAAGTGACGGAAAGACTATCTATGAATTATAGGTACCTATTACAATAATATCATGCTGTGCATGTGTATCTATATCTATACAAGTATACATACCTATGTAACCTATACATATATGTATAAATAGGTAACTTTTTTGCTACCATGTTTAAGATCATATTTATACATATATTTTGGTTTATAAATGAGAAAATAAACGCTTGTGACATGACATACTCCTGTTTTCATCAATTTCACACAAAACTAACTAAAAGAAAGTAAACAATACGCAGTAATTACACAAATTACAGTCAAAGAGTGCCAAACTCGGTATGAATGATATTTGGTTTAGATACTCGCCCGGCGACTGGGGTGGCCGCCCCCTCGGTAAATTGCCGGAGACTATCCCAATGTCGTATCAATACCACCCCGTTGTTCAAATATAAACTGTATCTCCGCACATTACGTTCCATTTTTGTAAAAAGTAAGTAAAGGAAAATAAGTCCTTAAGAAATCTTTATTTGAAATGGCAGAGTCTAACCGACTTGGTAAGGGAGTGTTGTTACACAAATACGGCGTTAATAAACATAGACATTTTATTTGAGTTTCGCTGCCTCGTCTTAAAGGTAAAATTTGCTAAACGGAATTTACTTACACATTAGATACTATAATTGCTCCTTGCATACCTGAAAAAAATACACTTGTTAAAAAAATTATGTATTGCTACTTCGAAGTCCCCATACAGAAAAAAAACATCAGAGTTGCGGTCATTGTATCTGCCTACCTTACAAAAAGGATTGATTACTTGATTTCTCTAATCTAATGAAATGCGCCATTTTGTGAAAGTACCGTACATCGCCCAATTATTAGTAGTTAAAATGCTCCCAACTATTTATTGGTCAAATTTTTTTTTAGGTGTGACTATTATTTGAAGGTCACAGTTGTATGGCAGAATATTGTTGCAAATAGAAGAAAAACTTCAGACAAAACCCAAAAGTAGATTGGAATAGATACTTAATTACGCTTAGAACTTATGGGCCATATTTGTACTGTAAAGTTGGTGGTTTTACAGTACGTACCTCAGAAATATAATTTTCGACAAAGCAATCACTCATGGTTGAAATGAAATCTGTGACATTTTTCATTGTGAGTCATTAATCAATACTACTCATTAATAAACTCCTCTTCTTTCTAATCAAATGAAATCATACGATCCTTCTCATGTTAACAATAATATACAGTACTTGTACAGCTGCGACCCCCGAGAGAGCCATTAACACCCTTCGTCTATCTCCTACCCCCAGACATATTTAAATACCTACACAGTTTTACTAACAATAGTGAAATATCTCACCCGTAAAGAAGGCGCTATCCGCTATAGTCTGGTAAACTAATTATGTAAGTTGAAATCTTATTTTAAATATATTTTGTTATAAATTGATCCGTTGGCTTTAGACAATTAATAGTCAATTAAAATATTATGTATTTTGATTATTCAGTATTCCATTATTTATTCAGTATTAAATTGTTCAAAATACATATAGAGGTATACTAAAGAAAAATTCATAAATTACTTACATCAAACCGATATATGATATTTTTCTCTTACTTCGGGTAATTTAAATAGAACTTTAGAATCTTTAGATGTATACATATATTTGCGTATTACAGCTCAGTTGTTATCTGTAATATTGTGTAATGCTAAAAATGAGAAAAAAGGATACAAAATAAAATGCCTACTGTGATTACAAGTAATTAATTGCACTGTAAGTATTAATTTATAAAACAGGCACTTACATCTTAAAACACAAAGATGTTACCTCTTCATAGTTACATACGCCCATTTTCACCTTATGAAATCGGTTTGTTGTCTCAATCTAAATTACACGTCCGTTTTATTGAAAATTTAACGGTAGCCATAAATACTAAACTCCGAGGCAATCTTCATGTATCGCCGCAAGTGTAAATGATTTAAATCCGGACCTTTCCATGATTATCCGGCCGTGTGGTTAGCGCAACAACGGAAAACGCGTTGTCTCTTTTTAACGCATATTGCGTGCTTCTTGAGTGAATAGGACCATTGTTGGGTTGCGTTGGTAAAGGCACTTTGATGTAGTCTTATTTGGAGCAGTTTGGTTTTTGCTTTTGGTTACGCGTCTTTTGTGTCAATGAATGTTTTGTAATTTTATTTGTTTTGTAACAATATAGGAGCTAGAATAAGCTGCGTTTATAGAGTTATATCGTTAAATTGACAGCACAAAACAAGATAAGTAGGCTAGACGACGCACTTAGTCTAGAGGTATCTATATGTGTAGACTGTAGGTATAGAATTATCACCGTAAAACCACCAAACTACATATTAGTCCAGTACTACAACTGTGGTCCACAAGTTCAAAGCGTAGTAGGTAGGTATTACATTCTAATTCTAACTATAAGTATGTATCTCGAGTCCAAAATTAACCTTAGTAACACATAAATAAAGTTCACATTCAACGATATTCGAAACGCAATATTCGTCTGGAAAAATAAACAGACATTTAGCAAAGACGGGTAATTAAAGTCGACTAGATAAACGTAAATTAGTACAGCTATTAACCGACACCGCAGAAAATATAAATCTTAGCTGAAGAAAGACGTACGTGCCTGTCCTTATCTTACTATAAAATATAAACTTTAGTAGCAGCTGAACGAATGTCCGATACGTTCAATTTGCTGTTGTTGCAAAATGTCGTATGTCGCATTTAAATTTGTACGCAGATACGGCTTAAAACTTACTGTCCGATACGCTCAATTTACCTACTGTTGTTGCAAAACGTCGTATGTCGCATTTGAATTTGTACGGAGATATGACTTTGTAGGTTCGAGTAGTACATACGACTGTTTAGCAATAAAGTACAGAAATAACTTCTTACGATGTTATTTCGGTAGGTAGGTACTCAGTAGTTAAATAGCGGAGCTCCGATCATATTAAAATGAAATAAATATATAGTTATAGGGTTCTATAGTTACGTATAATAATGATAACAGGATCCGGGAGTCTACCTAAACCGAGATTGTGCGTGAAAAAATAATTTTATTTCATTAATTATTTCTAACGTTCTGGACGCAACGTACTCAATTCAATACTGTCTTATACATTACTCGTCTTCTGGACAAGCCAAATAACTGTAGTAAAATATTAATTACCAATTAAAGTAACCCCTTATCTATAGATTAAGAAGGGAGGACAATGTTTTGAGGTATTATATTATAAATAGAGTTCTCTTGCACGCCTGTTAGCCAAAACAGTGTGCTGCTAACAGCAACATAAATTTATTTAGTTACCGTAAAACCCAACTATATTTAGTCCAATACTACAGTCAGCAGCAGAAGTTGCTAAGCGGGCGAGGTGTTCAAAATGATCTTGACGCGACTTTATTGTTAAGAAAATAAGAGCGTGTCAAGGTAGTTTTGAACACCTCGCCCGCTTAGCAACTTCTGCTGCTGACTGTACCACTATGGTCCACAAGATCAACACGGTATTAAATATCCAATACAATCTTCTGTTTGATGTTACCTTCCTTTTTTGAAAATGTTTTGCCTTAGAACTGCGTCTTCCAAATAATATTCACACTTTTAATAACAAAACTTCCGTGATACAGAGACATATTAAATATATTAAAAATGGGTCCCTCACGTATTTTAAGTCGAAAAACGCTCGACATGTTTCACTCCGTACCGAGGAGTGTCATCAGGAGCTTGCGTTTACAGTGACGGACCGGCGGCGCAGACTGCGGGCCGCAGCTCTCCGCGCACGATGACTCGGCGCAGGCGCCGGTGGCGGCAGGGGGGGCGAGAAACTACCCTCATTTATGGCATTATTGTCGTTTTTCGACTTAAAATACGTGAGTGACCCGTTTTTAATATAGGTATTTAATATTCACACTTGAATGAAGATTTTCGAGTTCTTACGTTAGTTTTTTATGGTACTCATATGAATGAATTTTGTTTACGTTTAACTTAAGAGGGAAGTATAGGACGTGATCGTCCAAAAAGAGAAAACGTTTTTCCACTTCTAAATATTTTCCATTCTCCGTGATTTTTTAGTATGTTATTGACACAACGAAAAACTAGGTTCATTTATAGGTTTTCCATTTTTCAAAATTTGCCAGACTATTTTTTTATTTTTTTCAAAAAAACCGAAACCTATAAATCTAGAATATATTCTGAAGCGATCGACATCAAAATCAAAGTAATATAAAAAGATTAGTGGAAAACGTTTTCTCCCAAAATGGAAATTGTATGAAGAAAGTTACTTTTGTCAGGGCACGATTCACTAACCCGGGGTTAACCGGTTAAACCTGGCCTTACCATGGTTACCAGTACAATTTCAGACTGGGTTAACGGTTTAACAGGTTAACTCCGGGTTAGTGGGATAGTGCAAGTGGCGCTCAGTAGCTATACTTCCCTCTTAATATTAAATATAAATTCATGTCCAAACTTAGTTAATTATTAATTGAGCAAGTGTAGAAGGTCGACCCAAATGCCTGCTTTGTAGGTCGCCGTCGCCATTGTCCCCTTTGCCAACACCAAAGGGCCTAAAACATTAACCAATTCAATGGAGTTATGCCTTTTTATTACTGGGCCTGACGTACTAACGCACTAGCATTCAACGCAGTTCCAACGCAGTGCCGAAAACGTTTGTAGCTCAATTAACGAAGAGAAATTCTCGCAAAATTCCATCATTTGAGAATGAACGAATGGATTGGAACACTAAGTAAGTAGGTATATACTGCCCCGTGACGCATAACTGCGTCTATGCTGCTGAGTAAAGCACAACATTTTTCACTACACCAATGCGATGAAAATACTATTGCAAATCAAATCCAATTAAATATTTGTCATTCAAAATCACTCTAAACTCAAATCCACCAGCCAATAAGATCAAATGAGTTGTTTCGTCATTTTGCATCTAATACGAGTAACTTTGCCACGCTTATGAGCAAAATGCAACTTTCTTATCACTCTTATCAGTTTATGACGATTAAAGATAATGGTCGTTCTTGTCTACGTGACAGCGTGATAAAACGGTGTCCGACTGTCCGTCACTTTCAATCCCGCGTGTGGTGTTAAATGACGGTTATTTATTTTATCACGTGGATAAAGCCATCCATAATACTCCTGCAGCTTTGGTGAAAAATATGTAATATTAAGTAGGTATGCACTTGTAAAAGTCAGTTATCTTACATTCTCGTGTTTGCTTATGACCATCTTGTTACGTAACTATACGTATTGTTGCTGCATTAGGAAATAGGTAACTATGTCATTAACGAATCACACTTTTAGACAAAGACCGAACTGTCAAAACACTACGTTCGAAATTCAAACGTAAATTAATTGGTATATGGTTTAAAATAGAAAGGGACTTGTTATGGATCCTTTAACGGTTATACGCTTGATGCTCTTAATTATGTAGGTACCAACAGATGTAGTGCATAATTGTTTTCCTTCGTATTTTCTCGGAAACGTTCGTATTTGTCATGCTACTTGAATCAACCTCAGTACTTTTTGTACCGACACTGACTGAAATAGCAAGACACATTCGTAATGTTTCCGTGAAAATACGAAGGAAAATAATTATGCACTACATCCTGTACTACTAGGTGCGTTGGGGCAAATTAGAAAACACGAAATTGTATAAAAATCTAAGTGTAGTATTTAATTAAAAATCAAGACTGTGGATTTAATTATAAATGATAAAACCTCGGTGTTCGAAAATGGGAGACGTGTACAGTCGACGTCAAAGATATGTTTACACTTTTGCACCTTACTCCTTTGTAATAATTGTAATACGGCTAAAAGTGTAAACCTATCTTTGACGTCGACTGTACGAGTAATTGGTCCAAACGAATAATAGTTACTTTCAAGATTCGTCCTTAGATTTTTTACGTCAAATATCTTAATATTAAATCATAAATTTTGAATATACTTCCTGTAATATTTTTATATATTTTAACCAGTGTGTAACCGCCATACGATAAATAAATAAATCATATTAAACACTTAAATATTTCCAGCTTTAATTGGACGTTTAGTGAGCAATTGCATTTCTTTCTTCCAGTAAGTCAAGTCGGCTGGAGCATGCACCTATATCAAAGAATAATGGCAAAAGTCCTTGGGATTGGACGTGACGTGAACACAAATTTCTTTAAGAAAAAGTAAGGTCCTTTTTGCCATTTGAAACCTCACCTAATAAGTACATTGCTTTTTTGCTTTAAAATAAAGCTAACCTGTGAGGCTAAGTAAGGCATACAAAGTGGAATTCATCTGTAAAACAATTACAATACGCTTTTTTACCACTATTTATTTTAATATTTATTTCCATAAAATGTATACTTTTAAAGCGTAGTCTATTCAGTAGAAAAATTCACAGATTTCGTGCCTCACACGACTATCGAGCACATTGGAAATGAATCTACGGAATTCGAATTGTGCCTATGTTGCAACAAACCTGAGTTCCTTTAGGTACAGCCAGGGTTCAGCATCAGCTCTATCTTGGGTACTACTCTCCTAAGTGCTCATCGAGACGAGTCCGATGACCAAAACAGCGTGTGCTTATGTTGTATTAAACCCGAGCTCCACTAGGTACTGCCAGGGTTCAGCATCAGCTATCTGCTAGCAGCCGCCAGCAACATGCTGAGGTGAGACCATTTCGTGGCACTTTTTCTTTTTTATGTTTCTCTGTATAAGTTTTTATTGTGTTCTCCTCTCCCTCTCCCTCTCCCTCTCCCTCTCCCTCTCCCTCTCCCTCTCCCCTCTCCCTCTCCCTCTCCCTCTCCCTCTCCCTCTCCCTCTCCCTCTCCCTCTCCCTCTCCCTCTCCCTCTCCCTCTCCCTCTCCCTCTCCCTCTCCCTCTCCCTCTCCCTCTCCCTCTCCCTCTCCTCTCCCTCTCCCTCTCCCTCTCCCTCTCCCTCTCCCTCTCCCCTCTCCTCTCCCTCTCCCTCTCCCTCTCCCTCTCCCTCTCCCTCTCCCTCTCCCTCTCCCTCTCCCTCTCCCTCTCCCTCTCCCTCTCCCTCTCCCTCTCCCTCTCCCTCTCCCTCTCCCTCTCCCTCTCCTCCCCTCTCCCTCTCCCTCTCCCTCTCCCTCTCCCTCTCCCTCCTCCCTCTCCCTCTCCCTCTCCCTCTCCCTCTCCCTCTCCCTCTCCCTCTCCCTCTCCCTCTCCCTCTCCTCTCCCTCTCCCTCTCCCTCTCCCTCTCCCTCTCCCTCCCTCTCCCTCTCCCTCTCCCTCTCCCTCTCCTCTCCCTCTCCCTCTCCCTCTCCCTCTCCCTCTCCCTCTCCCCTCTCCCTCTCCCTCTCCCTCTCCCTCTCCCTCTCCCTCTCCCTCTCCCTCTCCCTCTCCCTCTCCCTCTCCCTCTCCCTCTCCCTCTCCCTCTCCCTCTCCCTCTCCCTCTCCCTCTCCCTCTCCCTCTCCCTCTCCCTCTCCCTCTCCCTCTCCCTCTCCCTCTCCCTCTCCCTCTCCCTCTCCCTCTCCCTCTCCCTCTCCCTCTCCCCTCTCCCTCTCCCTCTCCCTCTCCCCTCTCCCTCTCCCTCTCCCTCTCCCTCTCCCTCTCCCTCTCCCTCTCCCTCTCCTCTCCCTCTCCCTCTCCCTCTCCCTCTCCCTCTCCCTCTCCCTCTCCCTCTCCCTCTCCCTCTCCCTCTCCCTCTCCCTCTCCCTCTCCCTCTCCCTCTCCCTCTCCCTCTCCCTCTCCCTCCTCTCCCTCTCCCTCTCCCTCTCCCTCTCCCTCTCCCTCTCCCTCTCCCTCTCCCTCTCCCTCTCCCTCTCCCTCTCCCTCTCCCTCTCCCTCTCCCTCTCCTCTCCCTCTCCCTCTCCCTCTCCCTCTCCCTACCTCTACCTACCTCTACCTCTACCTCTACCTCTACCTCTACCTCTACCTCTGCCTCTATCTCTATTTCTATCTCTATTTCTATCTCTATTTCTATCTTCACCACCACAAGAATGCATAGATTGTCGAATAGTGCGTTATCTACGCCCGTCTCAAACAGGATAGATAGAGTTAGACCAAGAAAAATCTGCAGCGATTTTGAAAGCCCACGCAGTGCAAGTGTTATTCTGCCGTCATAATCCCGATAATTCACAACAAACACCGATAACGAACTCTGCGAAACATGAAGTCATAAATGTCCTGTGAAAAATGTCGTTCTGACTTTTTGACTATTTTAAGGTTAGGCTACAGGGCAAACCCTTAACCCGATCGGCTTTGTTTTAGGCTCAAATTGTAGCTGACTAAATTGTCCAGAGCCGTTTTTCTCAAATTTTTGATATCATTCTTCGTTTCCAAATTATCGAGCACCAAAATCAAAAATTCGGAAAAAATTGAATTTTATTTTCACTATTTCGACCATAACTTTTTTTGTTTTTGACTTTCTCGAATAATTATTTTTGCACCTTACAGCTCTCGTGATTATGCGTCTTTTGAGCCTATTTTTTAATATCATATCTTCACAACTTTCCGAGATATAAGGGGATCGCACTTTTTCGTGAAATCGGACCGTATACTGGAGCGAACGAAAAGACATTTCCAATGTCAAAATAGATATGAAATGTGATCCAGTAATGGCTAAATATTTGACCTTATCGCCTTTTTCTCGTACCAAGTTGCCATGGTTACGCCAAAAATATTTACATCTGACTGACTATAGTTCATTGCAGAACATTAACTCTATAACTCTGTATCTTTAGGTAGGTACTTAAATAAAAATAAACAAATAATTTGTACTATTTCGGGTAGTTATAACATTTATTGATTAACCAACCAAATACAAAACCACCTGGATCTGTCACTGAACAACCTGACTTTAACCTACATTATTTGATCGTGTAATGTTTTCACCTACCTTCAACCTAATTAATTCAGATTATCTCTTTTAGTAATTACTAATGACTTCTAATGTAGCCAGAAATAGATTGGATCGTAGGTACCCACATACTTATTATTCGGGTAGTTATAACATTTATTGGTTAGCCGGCCAAATACAAAACCACCTGGATCAGTCACTGAACGACCTGACTTTAACCTACATTATTTGATCATGTAATGTTTTCATCTATTCTCAACTGGCTTAAGGAGCCATTTGAGGGTAGATTTTGTTTACTTTTATTTCAATACCTAAAGATACAGAGTTATAGATTGTATGAGAGCGGCTTTTGGCGGCGGCTTCGTGTGACGCCTAAAACAATTCTCGTACTATGATGTATGATGTATGATGTATCGTGGATAAAGTTACCCATTATCCTTCATTAAGAGGTCATTGATCTCGTTATTTAAGCCGTACTTTAATTACTGACGAAACTCGCGGTTATCTGTCGCAACCTCGCAACTCGTAGTTGGGCATTTCTATTTAAACTAGTACCCACCTAACTTGCATTTTAGATTTTGGAATTTCCCTATTATTTCCACTCAGAATCACGACTATCACGAGCTATTTCGATCCTTATACAAGAAAAAAAGTGTTCCCTAAATATCATACATTTTTGTTGTCCGTATTGTTACAGTCATGGAGGGTTGTATTGTAAACCGTAACCAAACATATTGGGATTTTTTCTCAGTAAAAATGGAAAAGCTCATGATTCTGAGTAGAAATTATATAAGAATTCCCAATTCTAACACATTTTTTTTTGTCACAACTTTAAATAGAAATGCCAAGGTATCAAAACTAATGAACTCAAACGAAAATGTTCACTCTGGCGGAAAAATCGCGTTCGACGACTAGAAAATACAATAATATTTTTATTGCTCGCTAACCGAAACTTGAAGCAGTAAAAGAAATATTTCAGACAATAAGGAGCCAAATAATAATATATCAATTTTGACGACACACCTAAAAAACCGGCCAAGTGCGAGTCGGACTCGCGTTTCAAGGGATCCGTACTACATTAAGTCCGACTCACGCTTGACTGCACATTTCTAATAGGTTTTCCTGTCATCTATAGGTAAAGAACTATTTTGTGTATTTTTTTTAAATTATAGACGCAGTAGTTTCGGAGATAACCCTGAGGAATTGTCATTTTTTGGCAATTTTTTTAAATAACTTCTAACCTATGTATTTTAAAATTATAAAAAAAATGTATTTAAAATTCTCAAGATGAGCTCTTTCATTTGATATATTATATAACACGATATAGTTTGAAAAACTTTAATTTTTAACTTTCTCATTTACCCCCCAAAAGTGCCCCCCATGTTTAAAATTCATTTGTTTACGTTACATGTCCATCTTTGGCCCACTTAATTGGTCCAGTAGTTTCCGAGAAAATAGGATGTGACAGACGGACAGACAGACAGACAGACAGACAGAAGCACGAGTGATCCTATACGGGTTCCGTTTTTTCCTTTTGAGGTACGGAACCATAAAAAAGGTATTTTTTTATATATTATTGGTACAAATCATATTCATGATGATACCTAATAAAGAGTTTACGGGTACCTATCGACCCTAGTCAGTAAAATTGAAAATTTCTATAAGAGTGTGACACGGCACTTTGCATGTATAATTCAGTTTAACGTTTTTAGGATTGTCTCGAATATAGTATAGTTTTGTTTTATGGCAAGGAAGTCATTGATGTAGCAACAAAACAAATGACAACCATTTGGCCAATTAGAAACTAATTAAATCTGATGGTGTTGCTACTTCAAATTAAATCCTAAATTGATGGAATAGTATTTATTAAATATTTAAATCAAAACTTAATTTTTAAATACAAAAAAGGTGGAAATATGTTTAGATAATTAAATATGATTTATTTCTATATGTTGGACTTACATACAAAAATTATTCCAAGAATTTCATTAGTTACTGTTATTTTGATTGTGTTATCCCAGGGACAGTTAGGTTGAGATCATTTCCTGGTTGGCTTTTGCCCTGGATGGGCATCTTTTAATTTAGAAAGTGAAGCTAAATACATCATGCTATGGTAGCATCGATCCGAGTCTTGATTAGGCAGCAGCCGCTGCATCCATGAGCTAGGAAGCTCATGCAGAAGCTATTTTGCCACAGACAGTAAGTAGAATATGATAATATATAATTGTCTTCAGGTTTGACTCCTTGTTGAATCTTTGTCCCTGCTTATTTGACCATTCGTTTTGTTTCCAGTCTGCTGGCGAAACAATGTGGTGGGATGGGTATCAGAGCTGTGAGATGAGTCCACTGTAGGAATTTCCAGCTGGTGAGAAACTTAGATCATATAATGTCTCTTAGGTTAGCAGAGCACATGCTTCTAGTTATTAATCTTGAATTGTTTCTTTCAGCTGACTGGGTTTTCGTTTTTATGTTACTACGTATGTGAAATCAGTTCGCATATCAGAGTATGGAAGTCTGTCCATATTCCTAAAACTTCAAGTGTGTCTGGTGAGCAGTTCGCCATAAGAATTTCGCTCTTCTGCTGGATGGGGGTGACGTCACCTTCAAACTGAGACCTTAGTCCTTCGGTGTTGCTCTGCGGTGTCGGGTCAGATTCCCGCTGCAGCAAATCAGCTCCGGCACAGCGGAGGATCACACGTCGGGCTTGAACTGTGGAACATTGTTATGAGGTTGGTGTACGCTTTCCTTCCGTCCTAGAAGCATTTCCAAATTTAAAGTTAAAGAATTTAGTAGAATCATATGTGATGGCAAATGATAAATTAGGTACTAACAAATTTAGATAGGTCTGCTTGTAAATCATTGTAGAACCATTTTTGGCACGACCCGGCTCTATCGTCTGACATTATAGAATAAGGTGCTTAATGCTAGCTTAATAAATGATTTACTTGTAGAACAACTTCCTCAGTGTGAGAATAGAAATAAATTATGTGTCATAAAACTAACATTTCATTTTGACATCCTTTAGAAACCCCTGAATAGTTGATGGAAATAAGTGTAAGCACCTGCTTGAGTTTTTGGTTAAGATTTAGATTGGTTAATTTAGTAACCTTAATTGTCCGTGAGTTTCCCCTGGGCAAAGCCCCTGCCGGGCTAGGAATACTCCGTGACAAGAGTTTACTGTTTGTATAACGAACTCATACAGTTTTCATAGTTTTTAGCTTTCTAAGACACCTGTTATTTAATAGCAATTTATTGACTGATTGAATTTAAATTGAGTCTATATATTTGGTCCGCTGACATAGTAAAGTCGGTACTCTACCTAAAATTATAAAATAAACCATAAACCTAACACGTACAAACAGCAACACTCCTAACTGTACAAATTGTACATCGTTGGACCTTATTACAAAAGGCATAAGGTCCACCCATGTACAGTTAACAGTGTAGGCGATGGTACCCAAAAATACTGCTAAAAATCCCATCAACTCCCAATATCGCAGAAACAGGGCTATAACCGTGAAAATCGAAGTTCGCAAATTCCGGGCATTTTTCTCTGTCACTCTAATTACGCCTTCATTGGAGTAAAAGAGAAAGATCCCCGCAATTTGCGAATTTCGGTTTTCGCGGTAGCCGCTCTGGCCGACGTGCACACTAAAATAAAAGATTAAACATCTAATTTGCCAAAATGCATGAAACTGATATTTCTTGTTCATGAGTCGGATAGCAAAAATCGTTCAGTATGAGCTATATTACATATTTATCGGGTGTATTGTGTAAGGTTTTCAATTACAATAATGAAAAGCTGTGAATAGAGTGAAATTGTGAATAGTGTGAATCGCAAAGCTATATAGTCCATGGACCAGCTAGCCAAATTTAAGAAAATGGTACCAAATTATACCGATATTTTGGCTGACCCATGGACGCAATAAACAGCCCACGCCTCGGCCAATATCAATAAATATAATATCGAAATTATTCATTCAACCCTACACGCTGCGGCCATCCGATAGACCGCCGGATTTATATATGACCAATTACCAGATTTGAATGAACTAATGAGTTAGAGTTATTATTATTATGAAACGCGAAATAGCTATACAGGTAAAATAGTGCAACTATAAGTACCTACTCGGGCAAGCCAACTTTGTAAGTAAAGTGCAAAATTCAAAATTTGTAATAAAGTAGAACATTCGCCCCTTTATGTTTCATATTTGCTATTGCCAAAGCTGGCCTGTCAGACTATATTTATTCGAAGCGACTTCCAAGACTGACGTGATGAAAATCATACGCTATTTGTATGTAGCTTTTCAGAGGAGAAAAACATGGTAAAAACAATAACAAAGGTGTGAAGTCCCCAATCCGCAATCGGATATCATGGGCACTGTAGACGAAAGGAAATCCTCTTATGGGTATAAAATATACAGGCTGGCCAAAAAATAAGTGCATTCCCGTTGCCAGGGAGGTTTTGGGATTATATTGAGCAACTTTTACCATGAGACCAACCCCGAAATGGTACATACATTTTGGCTGGTCCATTTTCTATGGGAGGGAAAATTTTTTTTTCGCGAGTTCGGGGTTGTTCCCATAATAAAAGTTGCTCAGAATAATCCCATGACCTCCCTGGCACCGGCAATGGACTTATTTTTTGACCACTGTGTATAAATAAAATATACTATCACATCATATTGTATAATGAGAACGTTTGTGTCCTCAATTTTAGGTTTGAGATGTGTTTGAGATGAATAATTATGGTGTTATTTAATCGAGTGCTTATTGTGTTATTCCTGGGTTATGGATGTTTTCTATGTAAGTATGGAGTTGAAACTTTAGGTCTATGGGGTCCCAGCGCGCATAAGTTGTTCGCAGAAATCGCGAAGCGTCTGGTTGACGTAACTGGTGACCGAAGAGCTGGCGGCTACCTCGCACAACATATCAGCATTGCGATACAGCGAGGAAATGCCGCCAGCATCCTTGGTACAATGCCTCAGGGGCCTATTTTAGCTTTAAGCTAGTTATTAATTTCGTTTAGTACCAGTTACCACTATATTGTATTCAATAAATACATTGAAAAAAAAAATGTACTTGTTTATTTTTATATACTAAACATAGTACAAGCTTGGCTTAGCTTGGGGGCTAGGTCGACATGTGTAAGATTAGGTGGGTGTGAAAATTGTAGAAATAGGTACCTACGACTAGTCGTCACGCAGATTGTCGGCGAGTAAGTAGGTACCAAGTACATACTATAACCTGACTATAACTATAATATTTATTTGGTCGTGCGTGTAAAGTATAATAATAATCACAAGGCTGAACAAGGGTGTATGAATCGGAAATCGCATGTGAGGTCGTCGGCGACAGTAATTTTCCACATGATTGCCTGCAAGCGGGCCTACTCGACTATGCCTCGTGAAATCATTTCACACCGGAGTTCGATTTCAATCGTGATAAAAATGAGTGAAAACATCAGAAACCTGTGCTAGAAGATATATGACGGTAAGAAATTGGGACAGACAGAATATGTCTTACTGATAACCATGTTTTGATTGGTCGTTCTTAACCTCTTGTACCTATGGATAAGGATTCGGATCGAATTTTTAGTCATCTTTTTGCCTTTTTTTCGAGAACGATTTTCTGCTCTATACAGCACAACCGAGGTCTGAATCCACGATATTTGACCGCCATACACATAAAATAAATGCAAACTCTGAAATTATAAATATAACTTCAACATAAAACCGAAGTTCCAACCTCACATAGTTACGGCGCTAAATTAAAATGAATTGTCTGCAGGTGACAGGAAAATAAAACATGCAATGTAAAATTAACTATTCAATATTAATTTATAGCCTAGTTATAAAAACTTAGTTTAATTAAGTATCAAACTTGTGGTAAAGGTACCTATTATTGATTTAAAACTGAAAGTCAGTTAAATTTATAAGTTTACGTCGACTCATTTATTAGGATAGGCACGTTCAAATAGGGTTGCCATATCCCAGGATTTACCCCAGCACGTCAGGAGTTTTCGGTCATTTGTCAGAATTGGCGAATGTCAGGGGTTTTTAAAAACCTCAGTCACCATCAGCTAACCTCTAGAAGATAGCTAAAACGTTTGGGGTTGGGCAGAAGAAAGGGAAGGTTATGCTCTGTAGCTACAGTATAGTTTGTCAAAGGACTGTCTCATTTCAATCACAGACAGAGAGAAAATTGCCACTAATCTGGCCACGACACAAATATAGTTGGTCAAACCAATTTGTCAGTCAGTAAGAACCAGGAAAACTATACTCATCCTTTTCTTTTGGGTGCGAGTACTAGTGTAAGACAAAGATAGTATGATTCTTTGTCTATGATTGAAATGAGACATCAGTCCTTTGGTAAACTATAAATTGTGTTTGGAAAAATTACCGTCCAGTAAAAGGATTGGACGTCCGGAATTTTGTCAGGATATATATTCCATTTTTTTCACTTGGGGCAACCCTAAGTTCAAACCACAGGTTGGTTTCGAAAACTTATTCAAGTGTTTTAAGCAAAGAAGATATACGTCTAACTCAGAAGCTTAGAGCAAAGTAGAATAAGTATTTTATTTGAAGTGTTCTACGAAATTATTCACATTTGAGATGTTCTTATTCAATTACGATACAGCAAAATTCGTTTGAAACAGATCTTACTAAAAAGTTAGCGGATTAGTAAAACTCGACTAAATAACGAAGATAGATAGAAATCGATAGACCTACATTGAAAGCTTCATATTTTTGGATAAATGTAACCACAGTGGAACCTAGCTAACCTTCCCTTTAGAGACTAAAACCTCTATAAATCGAAATATTCAACCTCATTAAGACGAAATAAGGAGCGATTCCCTTCACGACTATTCAGTACATTTTTTACCTCTAACTCGATAAATAAAATCTGACCTCTACAACTCGAAAAAATTGTCGTATTGTTTTACCACCTCTATAAATTGAAGTTATTTACTAATAAACCTCTGTAACTCGAAACAGACAGTAAAGACTGTACTTTCTGCGTTTCTATAATTACCTCTCTAACACGAATTTTTCAATCGTTTTACCTCTGTAACTCGAAACCTCTTTAAGACGAACTGAAACCTATAAGAACCCCTCTAAGTCTATGCCCTCGATAAGACGAAACCTCGTTAACACGAAGTTTTTGGCGTTTCCCTAGAGATTGGTGCTATCGAGGTTCCACTGTATTTGAATTACGAACTTTTGATTAAATCTTGTTTTAGAAACAACTATGAGCCTTGGGAATTAAAATTATGATTTAGGTAAAGATTATGACGTTATTCATAAATGCATAACAAGCCTGAATTAACTATAAATCGTGTCTTTATTTGTCATTTTGAGATTTTGACTTATGTATTTGTAAGAAAGGGATAAAACATAATTTAACTAATTCAGGATCGTAATGTTTTATGAATAAGAGGGTAATTTTATTGAGCATAATTACGATCGTTTTAGTTTAGTTTATTTAAACTGCACAAGTCCCTAAATGCACGTACACAAATGTAACACTTACACAACGCTTGTAAACACGTAACGTATCGGAACGACTTCCTAGTCGCTGGGAAATTAATTCTACATGCCAACTACACTAATTACTCTAATCACTTATCATAACCTCGCTATCCGTTGAATTTTAAACCTTAAGTTACATACAAATAGTGTTCAGTTTTTGTTGACACAGTTTAGTAAGATACGTGGTTGTGACGATATTTGATATTTCGAAGAAATTGACAGAGATCTATTATAACTGTTTAATTCCGTGTTATAATCGACTTTTCTTTTTAAAAAATTCTTAGGCTTCGAATTCATAGAAATAATATTTTAAATGTAATCCGATATTAACTAGTTGAAAACTTTTTATAAAGAAAGAGGATAAGTCAGTAATAATTACTGAGTTAATGTCAGACACAATAAATTACCGAATTATATACCTTAATACAATGGTTTAAGGTCTTACTACGAGTAAATGTGGAAGTGTTTCTGTACTTCGACACGACTCACTCTAACATAGCATCTGCGAACAAATAAGTACTAAGTTCTTTCTATATTTCCAGATATATTGAAACTAAATACATTTTGTGTAATTAAGTTTATATAATTCGGTCACTTAATTTTCGTAGTTAGGTCATTCTACAGAAACTTCATTCCCCTGGCCATACATATTTGCAATTTCCCAGGAGATGCCACTTAATTAATAACATTTAAATTATGGTGACTGTATCCCGTGCCAAGTTCCATCTACAAGCACAACAGCTGAGCGAAATCTCCTGGGAATTTGCGAATAGGTATAGCCAGGGGAATTCTTCACTATAAACAACAACTTGCCGTTTAAAGACGTACTGTCGACCTTAGAAGTCGATGTTAATAATCTGTGTAAAATATTCCAATTATTGAAATGGCAATTCGAATTATTCGTTATGACAAACTTACAAATTATGTGCTTTTGCGAAATAGTGCCATATTAATCATCTCGGTTTGGAAAATGGGTCATTCTACACTGTAGAATTCGAATTGCCATTTGAATAATTGGAATTTTTTACACAGATATTACCACCGATTTCTAAGGCCGACAGTACGTCTTTAAACGGCAAGTTGCTGTTTATAGTGTAATAAATTAATAATGTATATAAATACTTCGGTATGCTTAAATTATGCAGGTTTATGAGATGGAGAATGATCTAAAGATATAACGTACACGGTGGGAAAGTAACGCGGCCCAAAATGGTTTAGAATATGTAGTATTTTCACACATTATTTTATGTGTTTGTGACTCAAGTTACATGTAAGATTACTAGTAAGTTACTGCGTATATTCAGTAAGTATTAAGGTAGACAAGGGAATCCTAACTATACAGCGTGACCTTAGCCATTGGACAAACCCTGAAATCCCACGTAGGGTTACTTCTATGAAATGCTCTAACGGTAATATTTTTTTAATAAGAACAAAAGATAAAAAAATAAATTTTCAAACAAAAGTAATTTCCAATAATCGACAACAAAAAGAAACATACCTACTGTATTAATCATTGGCAGTGCTTTTGACAATTTGTTTGAAAATGTGGAGCAATGATGACATTTGTCAAAAGTCAGAATCTTATTAATGTCATAAATAAAAAAGATAATCAAAACGGTCGAAGAAGGTTTCATACTATTTATTAAGTACCTCAGGAACTAGGTACTAACACATACAGGTTGCTCCAAAGTAAAAAAATCGTAATTTGTTAATTTCTTCGTAACCGCTACACCGATTGCTATGATACTTTGTATACTGGTTCTAAATACCCTAATGCATATGTACATTTCGGCTTTGTCCAATGGCTAGGGACACCCGGTATATGATATGTCATTATTAGCCAATACATATAAAAGTTCACGGAGTATAAACGTAATTATGTATTTGAGCGTTAAAATAGCCTGTGAGGAAATAAAAACATTATCATGTGACATGAAGAGTTAATAATGATTATTTTCATCAAAATAGAGGTAATTAAAATCTAAACTTGGTTTATTATTGATTAGAGATAACTCGCAGTATAGTATGAATTATCTCAGGTGATTTTTTCGGGCTCGGACCCTAATCTGTTAAACACAAGGTATTGTTTCCTTTATGCAGTGGTTACACTACTTACTGCTAATAGCCCCGACATAAGTAACGGGAACAAGCCCGTTTAAAAAGCAAACTTACCATTCTATTTATATGGTTCTAATTCATGAAACAGCCCATAACGCCCAAAAACAAGACCACCCTGATTGTTCTCTGAACGAGCTGTCCCATGAATTTGAACCTTAATACTATCACGATAGTTGCTTTTTAAACGAAATGGTTGCTTTGGCACGTGCTGTAGAGCGCTCTTAAAAGAAACAAAGGCTTTTGTTTAACGGATTAGCACCCGAACCCGAGAAATCATCTGAGATAATTTATACTATACATGTCACTCGTAATTTATTGGTGTCTCACCCGCGCCCGCCAGGCAATGAGAATCAGCCTAATACGCAGAGCTGTGACGCCGCGGACACGGACAGAGCGGCCTAGTGACGTCACGGACGTCGCCAAGTTTGCCACAACCGACGACAATTACTCTTATATAAAGATGTACTACGAGTAATAGCAAACAAAAAATACATTTTTTAATTTTGAATAACAGTGTTTAACAATAAAGTTTTTTAAGGCCTGCTTGCGTTTGCTACTGAACTTGTCTCACACTCGGTAGCCATGTGAATCGGTCTGAGGACCTACCGCGAATCACGTTCGACGTGTTGCCTCCCTGTTCCACTTACGTACGAATTTACAAGTTCGACAGAGAGGCAACACGTCGAACGTGATTCACGGTAGGCCCTCTGGTTACGCGGAGCTGTGACGCCGCAGAGAGAGCGGCCTCGTGACGTCACGTAGGGCGGCTCGCTTCCTACAGCCGACGACGGCGCAATATTCTAATATGTACTTGTGGAGCCGCATTCGATCTTTAAGTTTGAGATTGCTAGAGTATTTTTCGCTCGCATCTTTATTCAAGTACCTATATATGATGGAAGTACTGCGAATAAAACGAAAATATCAAATTAAGTTAGGATTTTTAAAGTTCGAGTACAGCTCAATTTTACCTCCATGACGTCCATGTCGCCTGTGTTCGTAACAATTATAACCTACTGTTATTTTTTTCCCATTACAAGGTAGATCTGTCTAGCAAATTACCTACCTTAGTTTTTTTATTGTTTGATTGTAGTTAGGATAGTTAGACTTCTATCGAGCGAACTTCTAACTTTTTATGGTTTTAGTTTGACTCTGCCCTTGCAAATTTAGTCTAGTGACCGTGTGAATTTTCATGGAATTTTCCCTTGACTGAAACGTGTAAAAATTTAACCTAAAATCTACAATTTTGCGTCAGCCCCCTAAGAAACAATGGAACGTAATAGTGTAGTCCAATTTTGCGTCAGCCCCCTAAGAAACAATGGAACGTAATAGTGTAGTCCAATTTTGCGTCAGCCCCCTAAGAAACAATGGAACGTAATAGTGTAGTCCAATTTTGCGTCAGCCCCCTAAGAAACAATGGAACGTAATAGTGTAGTCCAATTTTGCGTCAGCCCCCTAAGAAACAATGGAACGTAATAGTGTAGTCCAATTTTGCGTCAGCCCCCTAAGAAACAATGGAACGTAATAGTGTAGTCCAATTTTGCGTCAGCCCCCTAAGAAACAATGGAACGTAATAGTGTAGTCCAATTTTGCGTCAGCCCCCTAAGAAACAATGGAACGTAATAGTGTAGTCCAATTTTGCGTCAGCCCCCTAAGAAACAATGGAACGTAATAGTGTAGTCCAATTTTGCGTCAGCCCCCTAAGAAACAATGGAACGTAATAGTGTAGTCCAATTTTGCGTCAGCCCCCTAAGAAACAATGGAACGTAATAGTGTAGTCCAATTTTGCGTCAGCCCCCTAAGAAACAATGGAACGTAATAGTGTAGTCCAATTTTGCGTCAGCCCCCTAAGAAACAATGGAACGTAATAGTGTAGTCCAATTTTGCGTCAGCCCCCTAAGAAACAATGGAACGTAATAGTGTAGTCCAATTTTGCGTCAGCCCCCTAAGAAACAATGGAACGTAATAGTGTAGTCCAATTTTGCGTCAGCCCCCTAAGAAACAATGGAACGTAATAGTGTAGTCCAATTTTGCGTCAGCCCCCTAAGAAACAATGGAACGTAATAGTGTAGTCCAATTTTGCGTCAGCCCCCTAAGAAACAATGGAACGTAATAGTGTCCACTACAGCGTAACGAATTAACAATCAAATAACTCATCAATGGGGTTGGCAACTGTCAAAGGTTTGCATAGATGGCGCCATCATAGCTTGCCCCTTTTTCTATGAGATTTGGCTTAAAGGACTGGCATCCAGGGTATTAAAAAAACAAAAATTTGACACAATTCTAGGGATTGACAGGGCAAGCTATGATGGCGCCATCTGCTAAAAACTTCCACCGGCCAACCCCATTCGATGACCTACTATTTGATATCCATTAGAATTTTGCATGCGTGAATAAGTACTTTACGTACAGTCGACGTCAAAAATATGTACATTTTTCGCCTTATTACAAAGGAGTAAGGTGCAAAAGTGCAAACATATCTTTGACGTCGATTGTACCTACTCACCTCTGATAAAGTTGACAGTGAAGTCAGCTTCTAAACGTGTTCCAATGCGTGTTATAAATGTATGCGTATGTGTCTATGTAGACCTATGTTATGCAAAATTGTACTAACGACCAACATTAGAGAGACGGAGATATGTTTACACTTTTTTGTCTTGTTATGAAGGAGTACGGTGCAAAAGTATAAACATATTTTTGACCTCGAATGTACGCAAATATTGTCTAAGTTAAATTCTATGCAAATGACAATGCTATCTGCACTAGAAGTCTAACTATCCTAAATAACACAGTGGACAAAAAATAAGTGCATTCCCGTTGCCAGGGAGGTTTTGGGATTATACTGAGCAACTTTTACTATGGGACGAACCCCGAAATCGCGAAATAAAAATTTACTCTCCCATAGAAAATGGACCAGCCAAAATGTGTGAAACAACCAAATTTTTTTTTTCGGATTTCGGAGTTGGTCCCATAGTAAAAGTTGCTCAGTATAATCCCAAAACCTCCCTGGCAACGGAAATGCACTTATTTTTTGGCCACCCTGTATATTTTAATTATTTTCAGTTGTATTTCGTTACTCTGCATACCATAGCAGTATAATTTTTTAATTCCTCTGGTGTTGCATTACAGGCGTCCATATCTAAGGAAGCCGCTTACCAGCAGGCTGACCGTATGCTTCTTGCCACCGACTTAATATAAGAAAAGCAATATTGGTTTAACTCAACACCATTGAACCTATCTCGTAAATCTCATCTCACCGGATCCCTGCAGGCGTTTACTTAACCAAATTGGGTGTGTTCTCGAACTTTCCATTATGAACTCTATTGTGATCACAGAAATTATTAGAGAATCAAGATAATTATATATAACACTAACTTTTGTTTAGCTCCGTGTAGGGTTACCAGATCCAAATTTGGAATTTCCGGACAAAATTCATATCGTTTGGTTAAAAAGGTACATTATTCAAATTTACTTACATAAATCCAAAACAAGTATCAAGCATAGGTACATAGATGTTTTGGTTTTTTTTTTTCTATAGCCTATTTGGTGTCCCACTGCTGGGCAAAGGCCTCCCCTTCCTTCCGCCACTCATCACGGTTTGGTGCATGTTCCCGCCAGTCGCTGCAAAAAGCGTCAAGGTCATCCGCCATCTCTTTTTTGGTCTAACTCTGCCCCGGCTAATCTGCGGTGTCCATTCAGTAGCCAATTTGGCCCACCGATCCGGGTGCATACGGCAGACGTGTCCCGCCCGCCCGTTTTGGATTTATGTAAGTAAATTTGAATAATGTACCTTTTTAGGTACATACCTCCTAAAGCCCAAGGTCCTACCTATAGTACTTCGTCAGTTCGATGCAATTTCAATCATATTCAATTGAAACAGAAACGCTTTTGCTTTGTTTCGTTAAATTTTCAAACAACGCAAAATCAACTCTATTTCCTACACTATAGGTTCAAACAGTGGCAAATTTTGGATTTCTCACTTGTACGGCTGGGCCTTAGGAGGATAAAAAAAGTCTGTTAATTAACTAAAATTCCTATAGTTTTAGTATTCCGGCTATGACGAACATGTCAGGAAAATTCCGGACGTCTGGTAACCCTAGCTCCGTGGCAACCCCTTTCCAAGTTTCGCGTCTGATTAGGAAAGGTCAGTCTAAATCTGAAATATGACAACGTCCCTTTCACTCTTACCTTTTTAATGTGTGGAATGACTGAGACAGCCTAAATTTGATTTCGGAACTTTCGGGAAACCATCAAGATGTTCTTTGAAGAGTTTTGTGTTGCGTCATCGTCAGTCGGATTGTATAAGTATAATAAATACTATTTTGTTTCGAATTTTATAATCAACCGACTTGGAAAAGAAAGATGTTAGCATTAGGAGGTCCTCAATCTCTACTATACAGGATGGCTAAAAAATAACTACTTACACTCCCGTTGTCAGGGAGGTTTTAGGATTATACTGAGCAACTTTTACTATGGAACCAACAGCAACACCGAAATCGCGAAAAAAAAAATTGAGTGTTACAATAATTTTGACTGGTCAATTTTCTATGGGAGGGTAAATTTTTTTTTCGCGATTTCGAGGTTGGTCCCATATTAAAGGTTGCTCAGTATAATCCCAAAACCTCCCTGGCAACGGGAATGCAGTTATTTTTAGCCACACTGTATTTTTAGCCATACGTGGCCCATACTGAATGTTTCTGGATTCTGATATATGAGAGGACTTATTTTTTCTAAGTGGCCAGTTCCAGGAATTTTCAGTATGCCCTAAGTAGCAGGTACCTACTTTTCTTTTGTAGAAAGAAATCTTAAGTTAAAGCCTCAGGCGATTCGTCTGCCCATTTGCCTCCTAAATCATGACTAAGTGTACAAGCGCAACGAAATACTAAATCAGTATTAAATTAGCCAAAACTGAATAAGCCTCAAATCCTGACATTCACTGTCTTCCGGCACAGCCTTGACATCCATTATAACCATTCAACAGCTATAAATCTGCTTAAGTGCGTATTAATCTTTAATTTCTATGGAAAATTAGACACGTTAGCGCCCTGAGTATACGCTAACAATTAATTATATGTATGTATTTCAATGATTGAAAATTGTATTCATTTCAAATTTAAATAAATAAATAAAACACAGATCGGCTGTGGCACAAGCTGAATAAGGCTTCTGTTGTGGGTATTAATTAGATGACGATAATATACATTGAAAACATCCATAACTCGGAATAAATGCTTAAGTATTTGTGATAAATACACAAATAGAATCCATAGCAAATGGACCAGCCAGTATGAAACAGCCAAATTTTTCTTCGCGATTTCGGGGTTGGTCCCATAGTAAAAGTTGCTCAGTATAATCCCAAAACCTCCCTGGCAACGGGAATGCAGTTATTTTTTAGCCACCGTGTATACGGTTAACATTATAACTATTATAAGTAGTAATATTAATAATCCTTGATCAGAATTAAATACGAATCGCCACTGGTCGACTGTTGAATTAAGGATGACTCACGCTAGACCGGGCCGTGCCCGGGCCGAAGCGTCCGACATGTCATTTTCTATGACGGCTGATCGGTGATCACGTGGTGCTTTCCATAGATAATCCAAGCGCCGGAAGATCCGGCACGGCCCCGGCCCGGTCTAGCGTGAGTCATCCTTTTTACATGCAATTACATTTTTGTGTTACAAACGACCCACAAATGCAAAGGTTTTTATTACTCCCAAATGCTTCTCAGTGCATCGCATTCTGAAATGACTTCGCAGAACGAAAACTCTATCAGACTATTTTTAAAAAGATGAAGTTTTCGTTTGAGGCTAAGTCTTTTAAGCCTCGGCTAACAGTTCATTAAAAGGGCTAGGTAAATTCGAATATCGAAGTCGTTTTCTGTCGTTTTCTCTTTTCGTGGAAAGAGGGACAAAGAGTTGTTGACGGATATTTTAAAAGCTTAAATTTAGCTAGCAATCTATCTGCCGTATTCGAACTTCAAGATATGTATTCACAAGAGACGACACGTACTAGATACGTTATAGTTTAGATATCAACTAGTTCTCTTTTGCAGCGCAATTCGGGCAACCAATATCACTTTTACGTTAGATAGAGTAAGATATCTATTTGATGTGAATTGGATCTCTAAGTCGTATCCTGTGGAAATCGTTCAACAGTATCTCCAGAATCGCGCAAATGTCAAATTTGACAGGTTAGATCTTAAACATATCGTTATCGTATCTTGGTGATGTCTAAAAGATGTTTAATAGATGTCTATTTCAAAATCCGAATCGGGCCCCAAGTCTGTTCGGGTCAAATATTGAGCTAAATTAGACCCACTTCCCATATTTATGGTACCATCGAGCTGATTTGATGATGGACACAGGTGGTGGTCATATGAACTGTTTGATAAAACAACGCAACCTGATAGTGTGTAGGTTCGTTAAAATTGTCTCGATGAGTATTAGTTGTCTGTGGAAACAAAAGTATAACCAATGTTAAAAGCTTTTGTATCAAAATTGATTTTTTTGACAATTTTTTTTTAACTCGTGATTTTTGGGCCGAGTGTCATATGACCGTGACAGAGTTAAATGACCGTACATGAACTTTATGTCAACAGTATAAAGTCCACCATTGGACAGTAAGCTGCAATGCTGATACCATTGTCTACGAAGTTGACTGACCATTCGTGAACTATATTTCAATGCCGTAATGTTCAGGGGCCCACAGATTACCAGTTCGCCGGACGATATCAGCCTGTCAGCTAAAACTAGTGCCTACGCCACAGTCGAGTGTACCGCGTGCTGCTACCGAGAAAGTGATAAGTAGAGTGATTTGGACGAATTGTGCAAAAAAACTACGTATTAGAATGAATGCTCGCGCCAGACGATACCCCTCCCCCTCCACTGGCCTCGACCCACTCGCGTAGCGCTGTAGCCCGCCGTAGCCGCGCTACGGCAAAAGTGCTACGGGCGTTCTATACTTTCATAATCAACATTTTATACACATATTATGTATGTATTTTGATAGTATTTATACGGCCCGATTCGAACTTTAAGATACGTCAGTTAATAGATTTAGAAACGATATGGATTAGATATGGCAGTGTCGAATGTGACGTTTCTTCGAAAAAAGACGTCACTTTTGACATTGACTAATCGGATCCATATCGTATCTAGAACTCGTTTTTGACGTATATTAAAGTTTGAATCAGGTTGTAAGCCCTTTAACAAACATATGAAGTCACTACGCACTAAATAAACACGTTCTAAAATAATATTTACACTACTGTTTAATTTGCTCGCAAACGGATCAGAACCATAAACAGAGACGGTACAAGAGTATTAATAATCAAAATACATAATATGGGTTACGCTTAATATCTGTAGCCGCAGAGTGAGCTGGAAATGGCGGTGTTACGTCGTTGCCAGAGATATTGGTAACAACATATGTATACCAATATATGAGAAAGCACTTATTACGACTTACTAGATCCAACCACAGACAATTTTTAGTGTTCCGTACAAAACTTTGTTCACGGAACACTTATTTATTTATTAGTGTAGTCTATAGACCTATAGATGCTTATGTACCTGTATTTCAATGCTATATAATCGATGATCTTTATGAATAAAGTGTAGTCTTATTTAGAATCTGGTTGTATCAAATACACCTCCCGACTTCCATCCTCATATGGCGATCCTGCTATCGCAGCGCTTTGCGCGCTGCCACAGTATAAATAATAGTACTAGGTACAGAAGACTCACTCTCTAACAAAACGCGTCTGTTACGGACAGATATATACGGCCGCTAGGTGGCGACAGCGCCACGCGCGGCTTATGGCTAGCCACCAAAATTGGTGTGGAACGGATGTACTTGTAGCTACCTATAGCAAAGCGACGAAATCGCGGAGTGAGCCACGCCTGGCGCTGCTTACCGCGACGTCCGCGACCGTGACTACCGCCTGGTTCCGTACCCGTATTAAGACTCCACTGTTCGTCCGTCTGTCTGTCTGTCTGTCACCAGGCTGTATCTCATGAACCGTGATAGCTAGCTACAGAACAGTTGAACAGTTGAACTTTTCACAGATGATGTATTTCTGTTTATATAACAAAACATAACATAAAATAACATATAACGCTATAACAAAAAATAATAAAAACAAAATAAAATAAATATTTAAGTGGGGCTCCCAAACGTGATTTTTTCGTGCGCATCCCTTCGTGCGCGAGTCCGACTCGCACTTGGCCGGTTATATATGAAAACGAAACAAAACATGGTCTGTATAAGATTCTTAATTTCTTACTCAACTAAACCACGGCTTGTTAATGAATTTAAAATACATCCTGACTTTCGAACCCTAAACTCTAAAGGATGACTCACGATAAACCGGGCCGTGTCCGGGCCGGAGCTTCCGGGGCTTACTTTTCTATGACATGACAGGCGATCACGTGATGCTTTCCATAGAAAACGATGCGCCGGAAGCTCCGGCCCGGACGCGGCCCGGTCTAACGAGAGTCATTCCTAACCCTTTATAGCGTTCGTGGCCAACGGGAGAAAATATATATTCACCTCTATCAAAACACAAGTAACCAATTAAGTAATAAATTTTAAGACTGGTTATACATGCAAAATGTATACGTCACTTCAAAGCGCTGTAAAAACGTCCTGATGAATATATCAGTCCTCTAATTTGTAAAATAAAGGTGTCCGTTTGTCAACCATATCATATTATAATGGATTGCCGGTTGCTTCGTACGGTTACCACAAATGTATCAACTAGTTATGGGATTATATGCAAAGGAAGTTTTAAAGATATTTAGGTAGGTATTATTTATTCAAACAAATTATTTCTACGAATGATTGATTGAAAATAATGAAAATATTTGTTTGAAAGAGTGAGAGTCTCGAGCGAGTTTTAATTGAAATTTGTTCGACAGACTATATCTAATATTTCATTGATTCTATATTTATTAATTGTATTATGTAATTTTTGGTTATATTTATTGCTTGTAAAAAATTTACATGTAAAAGTGCCCCTGCGGCCTATTTGCTAAATAAATGTTTGAGTTTGAGTCTTCGCCAGCGGGTAGCTTAGGCCCTCGGCTGCCCACTGGCATATTGAGAGAAATAGACGAACGAACGAACAAAGTGCATTATAGACCCCGACACCAGATGCCCACCAGATGGCAGAACCAACTATGCACAAGGAAACGTACCGACGAGAACGGTAGGTGGTAACACTTGCTATGGCAATCATGTGCACATATGTTTCCGATTCAGGCCACAAGATGGCAGACCCTCCAACGCGCACGGTCCCTATAGCTCATAGCTATAAACGTGGACCATCCACTGTTTTGTGGACTAATAGCTTTTGTTTTACGATGCCTGCCTCGCCTGTAGGCTTATCACGAGAGCGAGATCGACTACCCTTCTTTACCCAACTGTATTCATTAAAAAGGGACAGGTATCTCTACCTCGCGCGCGAAATACTGTCGTGGCGCTTGTGATAATACGTGTTGACAAAACGTGATAAAACGGCTTATGTGCTAAGGAAATACATGTAAAATGTAAGCCTTCGTGGTACCGATAAAAATGCCGTAAATTTAAAGCAGTGATTGGCAAATACCGATGGGTTATTCTACTATGGATGTTGATTTTAAAATTACTTGCAACCTTACCTAGGTGTACTATTTTATAATGTACATTATAAAAATTCTCGATCTCTCACGATGACACCTCTGTCATATAAATACAATTTTGCGAGATTTGACGTTTTTAGGCTATAAATTATATGGAGATGACAGGTGTCATCCTACCCTTCGAGTTTGAAAAATATTATAAACTGGGGTATTTTTATAAATATATTATCCTCATAAAATATATTTTTTTACTGTCTTTTTTGTCTTTGTTACGTTATAATCTCAGTCATTACTATATTTTCTGGTCTTCTTATTTCATATTAAGATATTTACTTATCTATCGTAAAATAAAGCGAATCTCTCACCAAGCCAACAAAGCGCATAAAAAGTCCACATTCCCGTGGACAAAAGAGCGGCAGAGCCGAATTCCTTCGGCCGTTCATTATCGTCAGTCATTGTGCAGCATTGTGATATCGCATGCCGATTGATGACGTCATCCCTACAATGTTGCCAGCTTAGGATAATCTGGACATCTACAGATTTTAAGCTTTGGTCACAGAGATGCCGCGGAATTTTGAGATTCTCGATTTTTCTACCACAAAATGTACTTAGACAAGTTTATGTTTCTGTGATTATTATTATTACTTTTGTCATAATTTGATGAACGATAAAGTTTTGATCAGTTTCTAATAAAATGAAATTTAAAGTATGATAATTGAGAGGAATGAAAATACTTTCTTATTTAAAGCTCGAACAAGCGTTAAAATTTTATAATTAGGCGTTAGGTCTTATAACCTGAAATTAACCTCCTGAGACTAAAGTAGGTAGATTACAATGTACATATTCGTGCAATCTAATTTGAACCTTTCATGAACTAAATAAAGTAGCATTTATTTTTAAAACAAACGAAATTCGTTGCAATTTACTTATAGAATAAGGCTCAAATAAAAAATTTAGAAACTTTATATGGTGGGTCTTACGAGGATAAGGCATTCAAAATTAATTTAACTGCATTACTGACTATCGAAATAATTATCTAGCAACACTGGAATAATGTCCCCGCCGCGCTCAAGCCAATTTGTCATCTATGAAAGTCTGTAGAACTAAAATGTATTAAGTTTATATGATATTCACAGACACTTTACTACATATCTTATAAACTAATATGCAGTACTCCAGTGTTCATGATGTGGACGTTTGGATTATTGGACATGGACAATTGGACATACCTTAGTGAGTTTAGATTATACCTGGATAAGGTAGAGGTCCGAGCGTCCGTCACTGTCCCAGTACATATGTCATCTTTAAACTTAAGTCCTTGTCAATAGAGGTGACAGCAGGGTGTCATTTATTAGGCATTAGCATGTCAAGCACTAGGACGTTTACCTTACCAATGATATCGTTTGATATTTACCAATCACTTTTCAGGTCGTGAGAAAAAAAGTTTATTAAGTATGTATAACCTAGCAGAATAAAGTAATAAATACAAAAAATCAAAATGATGTATTGATATAAAAACCTCTCATGAGTATAATTTGGCATAAAAACTTTTACTTTCCTTTACTAAATCCATAACTTTATATCCAGAGCAGTATAGAAACGTAGGTATTTAAGGGCCGATACAGACGAACTGCAACCCGACTGCAACTTTTATGGTAACTGCACGCTGCAACGTCGGTTTGGCTTGCAGTCCGTCTGTACCGACCCTAAGGCCCCTAAGTGATTGATGAATCTTCGTACGAGACTTGTACGAGTATAAGTGCATGAAAGTGAAAGGGCCAATGGCTTTCCACTTTTTATTGTAAACCCCATTACAATGAAAGTGGTCTCGCATAGGTTGTTGTAACTTTTACAGAAAATTACGGTCCACAAAGTCATTTTCTTTATGACATTGATATTTTAAGTACAGTACCTTTGAGCCACGTAGGTACTTGGCAGGATTGAATCGCATGCTAGACTAATTATATATAGATGGTCAAGCAAATCTTGTCAGTAGAAAAAGGCGCGAAATTCAAAATTTCTATGAGACGATATCCCTTCGCGCCTACATTTTTCAAATTTGCCGCCTTTTTCTACTGACAAGATCTACTTGACCAACTCACACTACACTGATATGTACACAGTTAAGCTTTTTAGGGTTCCGTACCTCAAAAGGAAAAAAACGGAATAGGATCCTTATAGGATCACTCGTGCGTCTGTCTGTCTGTCCGTCTGTCACAGCCTAGTTTCTCGGAAACTACTGGACCAATTAAGTTGAAATTTGGTACACACATGTAAATTAGTGACCCAAGGATGGACATGTAACGTAAACAAATGAATTTTAAACATGGGGGCCACTTTTGGGGGGAAAATGAGAAAATTATAAAATAAAGATTTTCAAACTATATCGTGTTATATATCAGACGAAAGAGCTCATTTTGAGAATTTCAAATACCTATATTTTTTTATAAAACTGAAAATACATAGGTTAGAAGTTATTTGAAAAAATAGCCAAAACATGATTCCCCCCCCATTTATCTCCGAAACTACTGGGTCTAAAATTTAGAAAAAATACACAAAATAGCTCTTTACCTATAGATGACAGGAAAACCTATTAGAAATGTGCAGTCAAGCGTGAGTCGGACTTAATGTACGGAACTTTTGGAACGCGAGTCCGACTCGCACTTGGCCGGTTTATTTCTTTATTGGTCGTAGGTCTTTATTTGTCATTTATTATTGTAATTTGTCGTTAAAAAAATGGGTAACCGATATAACCGATAACGGACCGGGCAATATGAAAACGCTCTGACAACGGACGAAGTGGCACAGAAATCAAATTCCTTGACCATACAAACAGCAACACTATTAACTGTCCATCATTGGACCTTATTACAAAAGGCATAAGGTCTACCAATGGATAGTTAACAGTGTGGGTGATGGTGATGGTGTATACCTACGTACGCCAGACTTGATAACGATAATTATACATATAGGTATCGCCACCGCTATCGTAACGGAACATTTCGATTGAGTTTGTTTCCTCGTTAGCAAAATATCGATAAGTCTCTTTAATACATTTCGTGACAAAATAACATAAAAACGAAATTTGCAGTTAATCGAACATTTACCCTCCCATAGAAAATGGACCAGCCAAAATGTATGAAACAACCAAATTCTTTTTCACGATTTCGGGGTTGGTCCCATAGTAAAAGTTGTTCAGTATAATCCCAAAACCTCCCTGGCAACGGGAATGCAGTTATTTTTTAGCCACCCTGTATAATAAATTTATCTATATAACCAATAACGATTGTTATCACACCGATGCGAATTGCACGTCGCTCCGGTGAATGAGCGTGACAGTGCTATGCACGCATATAGCAAGGTTCCGCTCGCACACCGTAGCGACATGCGAATTCGCATCCAATTTGAAGACCGCCATGTGGTACCACTATTTCACATGACTACTTACAAGTCTAACATAGTTCTATCTCTTCCTTGAGGTTGTTATAGTCGGCATAACATCGTAAGAACAGATTTATTAATTAATCCTTAGAATATACATATAATCATATATGTATAAGTACCTAAGGTTATCCGTTACACGGTAAGTCTTAGCGTCATATATATAAGGGCCAATTTATACGTCAAAAATCTTACGTTATTCCAACTACAGTGCAGTTTCGATTTTACTCATTGTGTAACGTTTAATGCGTTTCCAATGACCCGGACATCAATATCATAACTACGTATTTAGTAAACGCTAATGAGTAACTCTCTAAATACCTGAACCATAACGACTTTAATACGACGCGTTAAGGTTTATATTTGAATGGCTCGTAAATGATACGTGTAGCGGTGCGCGGGAGCATGCACTTATGCCCTGCATTCTTCCATCTGCTTTCATCGCCCCGCTTAGTAGGGACGCTTACAGCAGGCGTGGCTCACTCCGCGATTTCGTCGCTTTGCTACAGGTAGCTAAAAGTACATCCGTTCGGCCCCAATTTTGGGGAAAGCCATAAGCCGCGCGTGGCGCTGTCGCCACCTAGCGGCCATATCTGTGCTGATCGTAACAGACGCGTTTTGTTAGAGAGTGAGTCTTCTGTACCTAGTACTATTATTTTAATTATTTTAATTCTGTGCTTACAGTCTGCTTGTAGCGTTACTTGACAGGAAGGCTAATTTTGAAGAATGTAGAATATTACAGTGGAACCTCGATAGCACGAATCTCAAGGGAAACGCCAAAAACTACGTGTTAACGAGGTTACGTCACTTACATCTTATGGAGGGAGGGCATCACGGAAGAAAGAATGAGCGCGCCGTTTGTTTTGTGGCATCGACTTACGGCTCGATTCGGAAAATGAATTAGATTTCTACTAGACTTCAACAAGTTACGATACGGATAATTTAAAGATATTTGTAAGATAGATATGTCAAATTTGACGTTTCCGCGATTCTGGAGGTCCTCTTGAACGATTTCGACAAGTTATGATTTAGATATCCAAGTCACATCTAGTCGATATCTAATGTAGATCTAGTTGATCTCTAAATCGTCTCAAGATCTTGTGATTATCTCGAAATACGAATAGGCCTGTTAAGGAGGTTCTTGTATTGTAGGTTTTTGTTCGCCTTAAAGAGGTTTCGAGTTACAGAGGTAAAACGCATGAAAAATTCGTGATAGATAGGTAATTTTAGAACCGCATAAAATATAGTCTTATTGTCTGTTTCGAGTTACAGAGGTTTGTTATTAAATAACTTTGAGTTATAGAAGTGGTAAAACAACTATTTTTTTCGAGTTTTAGAGGTCAAGTTTCATTTTTCGAGTTATAATAGAGGTAAAAAATGTACTGAATAGTCGTAAGGGCAATCGTTGGTTACTTCGTCTTAGGCTCACTTGCACCATTCCACTAACCCGGGGTTAACCGATTAAACCTGGAGTAACCATGGTTACCAGTATTATTTGAGACTGGGTTAACGGTTTAACCGCTTAACCCTGGGTTAGTAGGCTGGTGCAAGTAGGCCTTAATGAGGTTAAATATTTCGAGTTATGGAGGTGTTGGGCTCTGGGAAGGGAAGGGAATCCGTCTTGATAACAGGTCGCTAGTTATTAACTAAAATGATGTCATATAGTATGACACGGGTATTTCATCATCTTCATCATCATCAGGCTATAGTAGTCCACTGCTGGACATAGCCCTCCCCTAAAGAGCGCCATAGCGCCCTGTCCTCAGCTTGCTGCATCCAGCATCTGCCTGCAGTCTTTCGCAGATCGTCATCCCACCTGGTCGGAGGGCGTCCTACACTACGTTTGCCAAGTTGCGGTCTCCACTCAAGAACACGTTTACCCCAGCGGTTGTCGGTTCTTCGTGCGATATCGCCAGCCCACTGCCACTTCAGCTTGCTAATTCTTAGAGCTATGTCGATAACTTTGGTTCTCTGTCGGATGAATTCGTTACGAATCCTATCCTTCAGAGAAACTCCGAGCATAGCTCTCTCCATAGCTCGCTGAGCGACTTTGAACTGGTGGACCAACCCTACCGTGAGTGTCCATGTCTCGGCTCGGGTATTTAGTAGACGCTAAATAAATGTGATCAAGCCCTCCTGTGGCGGAGGCCGGACGTCAATAGATGGCTCGGTATTTTTTTCTTTAATATAGGTACATATACTCAGCTATTTTAGTTTATAATTTGTGTACATATAGTAGTGTGACTGCTTAAAAAGCACAAATCCGATTGTTTGGTAGAATTTAATTTGTTCCCAAAGTTTACAGGTGAAAAATTTAGGCGTGACCCGCACAAAATTTGATTTTCGCACCTTTTCTTTCTGATAAAGTTGATTTTCAAGAATATTTATTATTTAGCTTTTTTCTTGGTGACCCTAATCAATCAAAGGGCCACAGGCCTAACGGCATACCTTCCGAAGCGAATATTCACGTTAAGTGACGCCCGATCCTAAAACTACTCCAATTTCTAGGTAACAAACCAATCACGCAACTAAAACCATTACATCACCTACTTTCGTCACCAGCCCACCTATAAAAGTATCAGCGCTTTCGTATTAAAACTTTATTCTTATTGGCTTTTAATACCATTGACATAATTTTTCGGAATAAATTAGGGTAATTTCTAAATCACGATAATTTAAAAAAAAAATATCTACTAAAAACCACTACGCGCTTTAGCAGCACTTGCGCTACTGCAACTCTTAGGGCCTTTACACACCTCACCGATAATTGCATGCGATTTGCGTTACAACGTCCGTAGAGGCCTTTACCGACGCATCTAGCTGGTTGCTGCTACAGTATAAAGTGCTCGGAGTTTAGTAATTTCGAAGTTACCCCAACGCACCAGCATAATTAGCAGAAAACAGTTTTCAAGTCATGCCATTGAAATAAAATAAAAAACCGACCAAGTGCGAGTCGGAATCACGCCAAGAGATCCGTATCCGTACTTCTAACATTTTTTAAAGGAGCAACCACACCGCAGTCGCAGTTACTTTTTGTCGAACAACGTTTCCAAGTGTTATTGAGTAACATTCGATAGCAAAAAGTTATATATTGTTACTATATGTCGCCGCGGTAGTATATGTCGATAGCATTGTAAAGGTGCACACCGCAATAGAGCAATGTTGAGCAACACGGTAACATTAGGTAACTTTACCCAGTTACCGGTGTACCAGTGTTACTCCACAAAATGTAACTGTCGGTGTGCAAGCACCTTTAGAGAAAGTTACTTCAACACGGCAACATAAAGTAACATCTGTTAACGTAAGGTGAACGACCGCGGGGTGCGGGGTGCGGGGATCAGCGGCGGCGGGACCAGGTCAGTCATTTGTTGCTGTTGTTCGCAAATGCACGTGTCTGTCGTCGCCTGACGAGTTTGTGTGAATGAAAATAAGTAATAATTTTGTATCTCCTTGGTTTTAATATTAATTATGTCTTTTCAATGGACAAACGACAACGTCTTTAAACTAATAGAAATGTACGAAAAGAGAGAACTACTATGGAACACCGTGTTAGAAGAATACAAAGACCGTAATAAAAAACATGATGCCTGGACTGAAATAGCAAATGCCTTCGAAGTGGAAAAATATGTTGTCGAAAAAAAAATGAAATCTCTTATCGGACAGTTTCAGCGGGAATTAAAGAAGGATGAAACGTCTAGCTGGTTTGCTTTTAAGAAAATGATGTTTATAAGAAATCGACCCTATAAACCAGCAAGTACTCGTGATAGCGTTGTAAAGGTAAATATGTATATTATGTATTTTATTTTTATGTTAAATTAGCTTTTGCTTCTTTTTAAACCCCCGAGCTCCCGACGCAAAACAGGGGTGTTATAACTTTATAAGTATGATCGCTATGTGTGTGTATCGCAATGTAGCTCTTAAGGCCTGTAATTTACATATTGTTTGACGAGACGGCACACCGCTTGCGTGACGTGTGCGCGCACTGTTCCAATTCGCGCACGTCTTGGCATTGGCACACGCATGCGGTGTGCTCTTGCCTTTAAACGGATGTACCGATTTGAATGCATTTTATTTTTATTTTAAGCATGTTTTGTAGCGGTGGATTAGATTCAGAGTCAAAAGTGACGTTTTTGTTTGAAGAAACATCTATCGTATCTAGACGTAATATTTGACGGATCTTATAGTTCGAATCGGGGCGGTTAGTTGGATAGGTATTTGGAATTTTTATTCAGCGAGTTTTAGTAAATTTTATTCTATTCTAATGGAAAAGGAAAGCAATGATGGCTTATGGAAACAAACCGGACATTTTTTTTGTTCCTATGGAATTGACGATCTCTTGGCATATGTATTAAAAAATGTATGGTTTACAAAACTTATTTTTTAATTTTCTCATTTACCCCTCAAAAGCGACCCTTGCCTTATATATAAAACTCATTTTATTTACCTACGTTGGCTACGAAATGTTCGGCTTTGGATCACAGACTTGTTGATTGTGTACCAAATTTCAACTTAATTGGACAAGTAGGTAAGTACTTTTGGACCAACTATAGGCAGGAAGAAGCAGGGATCGGATACGGGTATTTTTTGTATGGGAACGAAAACGGTATATTTTCGTTGTTACTTAATTATTTCATTTCTAATTGAGCTATCTAATATTACGAAGACGTAACCTATTTATACACAACTGTGTCCTACATTTCGAGTAGGTATAAAATAATTCGAAAAATATGGTTGGCGATGTTTTTGCATAAAACCGGTTCCGATCCCTAGACAGAAGCACGAGTGATCCTATGAGGGTCTGTTTTTAGGGTTCCGTACCCAAAGGGTAAAACGGGACCCTATTACTAAGACTCCGCTGTCCGTCCGTCCGTCCGTCCGTCCGTCCGTCACCAGGCTGTATCTCACGAACCGTGATAGCTAGACAGTTGAAATTTTCACAGATGATGTATTTCTGTTGCCGCTATAACAACAAATACTAAAAAGTACGGAACCCTCGGTGGGCGAGTCCGACTCGCACTTGTCCTGTTTTTTTTTCTATTGAGGTACAGAAACCTAATAAATTCGTATTTAAATTATCACAGTAAATACTCCCGCGTCGATTTCATTATTACTATTATTCACCATCATAATTAAACGTCAGTTGATGCTATTAAATCAATTAAGTGCGTGCCAGATGCCTCGGGAACTGGTTTCGGCGCGTTTATCCTACTGCGGACCTTTATTACTATAGGTACTAGTCATTTCATCTCCCTATTCATTTCTTTAGAACTTTATACTTTATCTATAGCTTTAACTTTAGCTCACAGAGGTGTAGACAACCATGGCTCCACCATTAAAAAAATTTGATCGACACAATAATTTTTTTGTTATTATGGGTCATCAACTCATCATCATTCTCTTGCCCTTGTCCCATTCACTTGGGGTCGGCGCAGCATGTCTTTCTCTTCCACACCTCTCTGTCGCCCGTCATTTCATCATTCACTTGCGTTCGTTTCATATCATCTCTCACACAGTCCACCTTTTCCTCGGTCTTCCTTTACTCGTACTTCCCTCCACATTCATTCGTAATACCTTTCTCGTCACATGACTTTCATCCCTCCGCATCACATGTCCGTACCACGCTAGGCGATTTGCCCTTTCTTTTTCTGTTATTATGGGTAGGTATCATGCTACTAAATTTCACGAGAATCTGTTGAAGAATGCGACTTGTAGAAGAGACTGCAGGCCTATTATGGATGGCTTTATCAACGTGGCAAAATATCCGTCACTTTTTAACACCGCGCGATTGAAAGTGACGGATACCGTTTTGTCACGCTGTCACGTAGACAAGAACGGCCATCATATCCATACTGGAGAACATTGATACGAAAGCATTTTTGACGTGTTTCGTCTTATAACTAAATGGATGAACACCGGTAGCATGCACGAAAAAGTGTCACGTTGTGGACAGATCTCCGTGGTAACGTTGTGGACAGATCTCCATGGTAACGTTGTGGACAGATCTCCATGGCAACGTTACGGCCAAAGTACTTATGCAATTTTTCATCAATGTTGTCTTATGACAGCACGCAAAATATTCGTCCGTAAACCGACTTTACAGACTAACATTTTCTTTTTTACAAAAAAAAGTTGTCGATTGAAGTGTCAGTTGATGTTCGTTATTTCCATATTACGAGTATTTTACTGAAATTTATTATTTTCCAAGCTGAAACGCTATTACAACAAGATACACCAATTTTTTTTTTTAAATCATAACCTCATAACGCCTATAACACTAAAAAGTATTAGTGCATTTGCCTACCTGCTAATTAGACAAAGAGCTCGCGTCAGTGGCTACACACATACACTCACACGCGTAGGTGTTTACCTGACAATGTTGCCAGATCACGAAATAAAAAATGGGGGGGCACCGTTTTAAAAACAGAAATTTTGGATAGGTTTCGAAACTGGAATATATTCCGGTATTTATTTATACATTATATTTTTTATGACATCTTCAAAATTCATCTTCAAAATTTAAAGGAAATGACGTTCAAATAACATCTGATTAGAATATATTTTGGCTTAAATTCTGAAACTTTATTAATAAATTTGTAAGCTCGAGTCATTCGTGAAATTTATTTGAGCTAATTGATCGCGTTAAGGCAAAGCGAATCTATATATTGATAAAACGTGGAAAAATGAAGTATCTGGCAACACCGACGGGAAGCGAGAGCGGGGAGGCGTCTCGCGTCTGTACTCACGCGGGTATCGGCGAGCACTGAGTTCAGTGCCACGGAGCCACCGTCGGTGGCTTGCGCAAACGCATCGGAGCACCAACGATCGCGATCAAACCAACTTAACATTACACAGAGACCCGTAAAAATCTGAGCTCAACTTTACCTGGTCGTTACTCTGACTAGTCAGGTAGGTAGAATGAAACTAGCATGTGCATTCACCGAGCAACGGGCAGGCACGAGCGCTAACAGCTGATGCCGGCCGGCTGCGTCCGCGCACACCTGTGTGCACTCTCACTCTCTCGCTCGCACGGTACGGCTGCCCTAAAATCCGTGTGACGTGTTGTGGAATGAGCTCCGTGTGAACGGTGATGTGGCAGATCTTTGCGTGTGCTCTAGATATTGCGAACGACTACCGATGGAGTAGGTATGTATAGTCGTAATTATATGATACACTGTCTATAATATCTCGTTTAATTAATAAAAAAATCATTAAATCAATAACGTTATGTACGATACATTCTACTATACGGTACTAGGTTTTAAAGAGTACTGTCAGATTTGCCAGTGACTATTTGACCTTCGACAGTTTGCATTTAACTGTTCGTTTAATTACCCTAAAGTACTTAAAATCTTTTTAAATAGCCTATAATCAGCCTCTAATATCTCCATTATGTTACGAAACATACGTCTATTCGATGTTAATTGTCAGTTTTTTACGGCTACTAATAGCTTTTAGCCATATAACTTAAGATATAAATGCACATACAACTACTGAAGTAAAAACAAGCACGTTGCTGCGCATCTTTTATTACGACTCGTTCAATTATTTTTTTCATACCTATCTTATCATATACCTAAGTAATTGTTGACCTTTTTATGATTCCGTACCCAAAGGGTAAAATCAGGACCTTATTACTATATAAAGCCGGGTTCCCACGGCCCGTTGTTTCACAGATCTGACTGCGCTGACCGCGCCTTTACAGGCCGACAGGTCGTGGGAACGGTCGCATCCGACGAGGCCTGTGGTCGCCTCAGTCGCCCGTTCGATCCGTCGGGAGTCGGTTACTTTAAAGGCGCGGCGCGACGGTGCGGTGCCTGTCGCGGCCTGTAGGGGCGCGTCTGCGTCGGTTCATTTCACCTGGGAGAGCGCCTGCGCGTACACGCACATTATGGAGTGGACGAACGATGTAATATTCGAGTTTTTAACTCTCTACGAAAATGAACCAGCGCTTTGGAATAGCTCGTCACCACAGCATAAAAACAGGAACGATGTCCATGATGCGTGGTTACGGATTAAAACTAATTTAAGAAGTGGAACTATACCTATCCAGGAGTTGAAAAAGAAAAAAGAAAATTTGATGTCTACCTACAGAAAGCTGAAAGCTAAAATCAAGGAGTCTACGAAAACGGGTAGTGGCACCGATGACATTTATAAACCGGAATGGCCATTCTACGACATAATGGCAAAATTTATGGATGACGTATATAAACCAAGAATGACTAAAACTACAATAATGGTTAGTAACTTTTATTTGTCTACACCGGCGGTCGGCAACCTGCGGCCCGCGGGCCGCATGATGCGGCTCGTGAAACTGTCACTTGCGGCCTGCGAGCCTCTCTGGCTATGTAATATTGAGAAACGACAATACATATCTGATAAAGTCATAAATATTAACAAAGTGCGGCCCGCGTCAACTTACTCATCGTTAACTACGCTACTAAAACTACGCAAAAAAAGGTTGCCGACCGCTGGACTACACTAAAGTAATTTTTTTCTTTCCGTAGACTACAAATGACATTTCATGTGTTCCATGGTATAATAATATACTCCGCCTGGTACTCTCTTCCGAGATTCGCGTATGACCTAACTGACACGGGCCTACGTCATAATGCTGTTTACAGGTTCTCAAACTTTAAAATGTGGGAGAATTTTAACCAATGGTGAAAATTATTTTAACGGCATTAATTTTAAGTTATTCATGTAGAAACATAAATAAATAAAACAAATCGAATGTATTAAATTAAACTTTATTTATCTATGCAAGACAAACGTTTGAAAAACTAATTCACAGTTACACATTAATTACCAAGCTTACGACGTGAAAAGTTTGGAAAACACTGCGACTGCTGACACTGAGCGAGAAGGAAATAACAATTAACACGCGTTCGACAAGGATGACGATCAGGGCATGAAGTAATCTAGATCCGAATTGTCAAATGTGAGAGCGCTATCCTGTGTTGCCAGTAGTGTAAACAGAATTACCCGAACGTCTGAAATTTATTTCGTTAATCGGAAGATATTGCTAACGAATAATTAAAAATGACGTGTTATTGTAAAATTTAAGATAAAATACATATACATAAATGAAAATTATAAAATTATAAAGAAATATTTTAACTTATTAACCGTAGGGGCTATTCATAAATTACGTCATTTCAAATTAGGGTGGGGGGGGTCTGGACATCGGATGACGGTAGCATGAAGTAGGAGGAAATGGGGTCATTTGAAACATGATTTTTGGATGATTATAGGGAGGGGGTCCAAAATCGTCAAAAATCGATGACGTAATTTATGGACAGCCCCATAGGTATAATGTACCCATGTAACATGTTATGTTGAAATAAAGTGGCAATGTTATTGTGACATAGGCCCGTGTCACTCTGGGGAGAGAGGACCATGTTTTATTAGACCATGATGTGTTGCTAGTTTTTTACGTCTTTAAATAGTGGTGTGCTACAACCGGTACTAACCGAAAATAAACTATTGAGAGACTTATATTTGTTGATAAAGTGTCTATAACACAATTAATGGATAATCCGTGACGTGCTAAAAGGGGACACTAGGATAGGTATTAAAAAGGGTGAAATAGTGTAGGTAAAGTTGGTCAAGAAGATCTTGTCAGGAGAAAAGGGCGGCAAATTTAAAAAATGTAGGCGCGAAGGGTTATCCTCCCATAGAAAATTTGAATTTTGCGCCTTTTTCTACTGACAAGATTTGCTTGACCAGCTATAAAAATGCCATCATTTTGAGGTCTTAAGAAATTTGGTATCTAGGTCTATACTCAATATTTCTAATGGCTCCTCTACACGAATGGCCAACGCCGGCCAATCCAAGGGACGCATTTATGCATTAGAGGGAGCAAGTGATATTGCTATCTCAGTCTACCGCATGGCTGCGTCCCTTGGATTGGCCGGCGTTGGCCATTCGTGTAGAGGAGCCATAATATTTTAAAGCGATTCGGCGTTGCGTCAGGTCGGCGTTACGTCAATGTCATTTTTTTAATGTTTGAGTAGATTATTAGTGAGTAGATTTTATTTATTGTTTATTTCCTATCACGTAGCGAGCAGATTTCATTTATTGTTTATTTTGAATCTAAAATTAATTTAATATTTATCGGTTATTCACAAACCGAAATCAAAGATCAGCAGTTTGTTTTAAGCTGGTCACATTATTTCTACGTATGACAATTTTGTGGTTGTCATTTTAGTCTACGGAAAGAAAAAATAGACTTTAGGTAATATTATAAAGAGGCGACGAAACTGCGCCATTAGTTACAAAACTTACAAAGTATTTTTGACTCCACTGTCCGTCTGTCCGCCCGTCTGTCTGTCACCAGGCTGTATCTTATGAACCGTGATAGACAGTTGAAATTTTAACAGATGATGTATTTCTGTTGCCGCTATAACAACAAATACTAAAAGGTACGGAACCCTCGATGGGCGTGTTCGACTCGCAAACAAATTGTGCGTAATTTTCTTGGTATTTTTGAATGGATAGACTAACCCATGACTAACCCTTATTCATAAACGCGCTACAGACCTCAATTCGCTAATAATCGTTTGTCCTTGTCTGTCATTTTGACTTATGTATTTGTAAGAAAGGGATAAAACATTATGTAACTAAAAGTTTTATGAATAAGGGGGTAAGCATCTACCTACTCCATAATTGTATAATTTATTTCGACGTAAACAATATATCAATATAATTATGGAGGAGACAGTAGGAGTTACCTAAAAAAATAGAGATAGATATATATAGGGATCTTCACTCTTCAGTATAATGTTCAGTAGAGGCTGTTCTACCTACTCTATATCTACTCTAACTAAAAACACCTTCGTAATAGGTGTACAATTGACTTCTACATGTACACTTATAGGTTTAGAATAAATGATAAACTAACTCACACTTTAATTCCGTAATGGATCCCGTAGAAGATTAATTAAGGGGCCCACTGATTAACAGTCCGCCGGACGGTATCGGCCTGTCAGTTGTTCGGACCTGTCAAAATTTTGTCCTAACTGACAGGCCGATACCGTCCGGCGAACTGTTAATCAGTGGGCCCCTTTAGAAAGAATTTAACCGTTCGGCGAATTGTGAAACCTGCCCTCTTACGTGACTGGGCTCACGCCACTTTCTCGCGCGCCGGCTAATTTGACATTGACCAAGACATACGACAATTTGTTCTTTTTTTTATGGGAATATTATTCATTTACAAACAAGATATATACATTGAATAATTTTACGGTTTAGACTCACTTGTCGCCGTCGCCGTCGCCGTCGTGAACGCTGCTCTCTCCGAAACATGTCGCGCGAGTGACTAAAAACAAGTGAGTCTAAACCGTAAAATTATTCAATGTTAGTATGTCTCACAACAGTTTAAATTCGAAGATATATACAGTTTGTATTACTAAAAGAAATTAATAACTAGCTTAAATCTAAAATAGGCCCTTGAGGCATTGTACCAAGGATGCTGGCGGCATTTTCTCGCTGTTCGCTGTATCGCAATGCTGATACGTTATAAGCCGCGTATCCATTAGAGGCAGCCTCGGGTCGAGTGGCTGCGTCGCCCCGAGGCCGCGCAAGTGGAGACGCTTGCTCAACCTGAGGCTCGCCGCGACACGAGGCAAATTCGTCGCCGCGAGCCGAGCCATATTTTGTCGGTTTTTTTACTGTGCTCAAAGGGGCCTCAGTCTGAGCCGTGCTTTGATGGAGACGGTCGTGTCGCCTCGGATCGCAATGGACAACGAAACTGCTATTCAATTGATAAAATTATACGAGCGGCACCGTGTTCTCTGGGATCCGTTACATAAAAAATATTACGACAGAAATGTGAAACAGGATGCGTGGAACGTTATTAGTGCCAAATTGGGGATTGCAGTGGAAGATTTAAAAAAGAAGATTACCTGTCTCACGGGGTCGTACCGACGAGAAAAGTCACGACATAAGAACAGCTTGACCACGGGATCAGGTAATTTTTTTGTGCATTCTGTAACTACAATTTTTAGGTTATTAGCAAATCGTTAATTTTATTACCAGAATAAAAACTCATGATAATTATTCTTTTGTACCTTGGTCGCAGGATTTCATAGGTTTGGGAAACCGCTTACCATTAGATTAGGCGGCATATGCTTGTGTGCGTGTTATTAAAAATATCATGTCCGTCATAATGCGTCCTTGTCGCTTAACTCCTATAAACCGACCGCTTTAATGAGTCCTTGTTTGCGCGGTACGGGGGCGACGGGGTAGGACGACTAAGGGCGGCAGGCGTACGGCGCCCGCACCTTCCCCGCCACTCTTAGTGGCCTTACCCCGTCGCCCTCGTACCGCGCAGGCGAGGACTCATTTAAGCGGTCGGTCTATAGCATAATGACGTCGGAGATAAACATTTTTACCCAATGGTAAGCGGTTTCCCTAGCCTGTGACACTAGTTATGACGCTGCTGACAACAGGTCGCATATCTTTTAGGGTTAATAGCAAGAGTGACCCGATTTTAGGACTTACAAAAATGCAATAGGATTACTAAGGGGCTAGGACTTAAAAAAATCACGATGAAAAAACTTACGTTTTTTATTGCTGAATAATATTAAAGATGCTAAAACTTGACCGTTTATGAACTAGAGCGATCCAAATCTGTGAATTCTAGGACACAAAATGTATGTAAATAAAATTTACAAGTCCCAGCTCCATAGTATTTCTATGGCCTTTGAAGTGCTCTAGTCAGTAAACGGTAAAGTTTATGACAAACATGTAATCAATAAAAATGCTTATTTTAGCATATTTAATATGATTCAGCAATAAAACTAATAGGTTAGGTATACAGGTAAATTTTTTTCATCGTAAATTTAGTCCCTAGCCCCTTTAGTAAGCTTACTAGTAACCCCTTACCCTTAGTAAGGTTACTAACCTTAGTAAGCTCCTTAGTATGTTTTCGAAATTTTTGTCATTGACCGAAGCGTAGCGAAGGTCTACGTTTAGACTCGGGCATTTTGCTTTCGTATGTCCGTCCGGATATTCTCCTCTACAGGTCAGAATTCTCAACCGATTCTCGTGAAATTTTGTGACCAGATTATATGATTAAATAAAAATTTTATGTCAATCCAGTTATTGGAAATATTTAAAATTGGCGGAGTCGTGATACCTCGCGCCTAAACAAATAATCGTATCGATATCATAAGAGTTTTTTCTTTTTGAGATATATTATGTATATAGATTAAATGGCCAAAAATTCAGAAAATTTATTTCGCTGGTTTCGGAGGTATTGAGATATTTAATTTCAACTAATTCTAACTTGAGAATGAGTAGCTAAATTTCGTCAACTTATTTGAGAACTATTTGGCTCAGTTTGTAAACGTTCGCTTTTTTTGTTTGCACAGAGAGTCTGGGTTCGATCCCCAGTATTTGTATGCTGGGATATAACTTTTTTTTTTTTTACACTTAATTTTCGTATTGTTTTTTTTTTTTAATTTACTATATTTTATTACAAGCTTTTTATTTAGCTTCACCTGTCCGTTGTCTGTCTGTCTGTCTGTAATCAAATCTTGCAAGTTAAATTTGATCCACTTCCCGGTTTGTTAAGTTTTTATTGTCAAATTAGATTCTCTAAATTCTACTAGTAACCCCGTACCCTTAGTAAGGTTACTAACCTTAGTAAGCCCCTTAGTATGTTTTCGAAATTTTTGTCATATAATCGGGCCACTTTTGCTATACCCCAACCTCTTCTAGAAACAGGGGCCAGGAATGAATCGAATGATAAAAAAATACATGTGTGTATTAATATATTTTATTTTAATTACAGGACGCGACGAAATATATATTTCAAAATGGTTTGCCTATAACCATTTCGATTTTTTATCAGACAAATTTACTCCACGTCCTACATTAGAGACTACGTTGGTGAGTATTTTTTAGTAATCATTTTGCCACGGTAATATTCCATTCGTAACAAAATGGTGAGCTAAATGTGAGCGAATAGATTTTGGTTGGTCAGCTGCTCTTCTGGGAACGGCGCGGATTGGCGTTAACGATGATATTTCTTCATTTCTCCACGATCCTGGTTCAAAATGTCCATCCATTTCTCTATCAATAGATCCGGGCGGCATATATGTTAGTGAAGATGTATTTGATCTCCGCAGGAAATTATGCAGATGTACAATTGATAGAACAACTTTTGTAGCGATTTCTGGTTCTAACAACATTGGCTTACGCAATACTCTGAATACCGAAGACATTATCCCAAAAACATTTTCTACTACTCTTCTTGCCCTTGATAGTCTATAGTTAAAAATTCTTTCACAAGACCCATAGGGTGGGTTTCCTTCAAAGGGTTTAATTGTATAATTATTTAATGGAAACGCTTTGTCGGCTAATATCGTGTAAGGCACTTTAATTGCATAAGGTATTTGTATAATGCTAGGCTCTGCTTAGGATACCGTGGACGGCCAAGCGCACAAATGCGTCTATTCTTTCCCAACTGGACATCAAAACACGATTGTCCACCATCTGCCGACATCGGTTGCTGGCATACTTTGGCCATGTAATGCGAAGAGGAGCTGAGAGTCTCGAGAAACTGGTCGTGATTGGTGGAGTGGAAGGCAAGAGAGGTCGCGGTCGCTCGCCAACCAGGTGGACTGACCAAGTTAGAGAAGCCACTTCCTCGAGCAAATTCCATCAAGCAGTGAGGGCAACAATGGATCGAGACCGATGGAGACAGATGATCAAGAATGTGAAACCAAGTTATCTCGATCCTCAGGAATGAGGGAACGACTGAAGAGAGAGGCTCTGGTGAATTCAGTTCATTTTTTTCTAGATTTTTGAATAGAGTAGTATTGTTGAATACTCCGCCATCAGAGATTCGACCTTGGCAGCCAACGTTAGCATAAATAAAATTGTAATTTGCGTCAACTAAGGCAAGCAAAACTATGCTAAAAAAATCTTTATAATTTATATATTCTGCAAAGCTTTTAATTGGAGCTTGAAGAGCTGTATGTTTACCATCCATGGATGATATGCAGTGGGGAAAATTCCATTTGTTTTCCCAATCGTGCGCCAATTGTAGCCATTCCTCTTCACACGATGGTAACTGTAAATATAATGTAAATTTAATTATTTGATCACAGGAATTATCAACGGCGAGGGAGTCGGCGGCGACAGAAACTAATGAAAATAATGTAACTAATGAAAATAATGAAACTAATGAACATAATGAAACTAATGAAAATAATGAAACTAATGAAAATAATGAAACTAATAAAAATAATGAAACTAATGAAAATAATAAAACGAATGACTCTAATGCAACATCAACAAGTCAACTATCTGCAAATACTGATCTGCCTACTGCCAGCTCTGCCAATCGCAAAAGGAAGGCCACTAAAAAGAAGGCAGAAGCCTCATCCGTTTTAGACACTACCAACGACGACATATTACTACAGAATTCTTTGGATGTACTTAATACCACCGATGATACGTATGATGTCGTCGGAAAATTAGTAGCATCTGAATTAAGAAAATATGACCCCCGCACTTTAACATGCGTAAAGAAATATATAATGGACATAATTTTCGACGCAGACATGGGAAGATTTCAGAGCAATTATGGATATTTTACGCAGCAATCTCAAAATGAGTCATCTTCTGCATCCAACTACGCATCTTCAACATATATTCACACGCCCAGCCCGCAAACACCCATACCAAGCCCGCAAGCACCCACGCCCAGCCCGCAAGCACCCATACCAAGCCCGCAAGCACCCATGCCAAGCCCGCAAGCACCCACGCCCAGCCCGCAAGCACCTATACCAAGCCCGCAAGCACCCATGCCAAGCCCGCAAGCACCCACGCCCAGCCCGCAAGCACCCATACCAAGCCCGCAAGCACCCACGCCCAGCCCGCAAGCACCCATGCCAAGCCCGCAAGCACCCACGCCCAGCCCGCAAGCACCCATGCCAAGCCCGCAAGCACCCACGCCCAGCCCGCAAGCACCCATGCCAAGCCCGCAAGCACCCACGCCCAGCCCGCAAGCACCTATACCAAGCCCGCAAGCCCCAACACGAAACCAGTTTGCGGCACCGGCACTAGATTTAATCTTTAACAATGATTTTCCTTAATAGTCCTTTCGGTACCCGGTAATTTTATTCAATTAAAACATTTAAATTTGATAACATAGCGTTTGACTTACCTTAACATAGTCCTTTAGCACTTCGATTATCGCGTCAGTAGTTTGTGGTATAATTTTAGATATTGACTGCTTTGATATTCTAAACAGATATTGCAGACTAGTATATGAATCACCAGTTGCTAAATATCTCAGTGTTACAACTAGTCTCTCCCTTGCTGAAATAGCACAACGAAAATTCGTATCTTTTTTTTTCTATCAAAGGTGTAACCATTGTTAGTAGCAATTCGGTGCTCATGCGTGTAAAATTTCGAAAGCTATCGCCACCTTCAAATGTCATGTCCAATAGCAAGTGCTCACAACCATGTCGAGTTCTATTGCGGTATAATCCTTTTATCCACCATTGGTGCTTCCTCTTTTGTATAGCTTTTTGTTGCTTCCTTTTTTTTAATTATGGTAATTGCTATTAAAGCAGCAGCTACTCGACGCGCGTCCGGTGCCATCGCGTTTTGGCTTTAAACTGCACACGTTGCGGATCAAGCTGAGGCGCTTCGCCTCGAGCTGATCACAACCTGCCTCGAGCCTTTGCCTCAGAGCGAGCAGCCTCAAACTGAGGCTGTTTGCTTCAAGTTGAGGCTGCTCGACCCGAGGCTGCCTCTAACGGATACGCGGCTTAGGTAGCCGCCAGCTCTTCGGTCATCAGTTACGTCGACCAGACGCTTCGCGATTTCTGCGAACAACTTATGCGCGCTGGGACCCTATGGACCTAGAGTTTCAACTATTTTAGATTTAAACTAGTTATTCATTTCTTTTAGTAATACCATTTGTTCTTAGTTTCCGAAAATATACTTACTAAGGTGTTACAATTTACATTATTTTGATAAAATGCATGCTAATGTCCAATATTTGACATCCTGTTGTTGCTAATGACGTCAGTCTACAGATGACAAGTTACAAGTAGGTAAGTAGGTACAGTGACAAGCACAGGACGTCTAAGTAAGTACCTTATAATATAAGCTTTTATAAACCATAAAAGTACTTACATGAATCTAGTTATAAACTCATAACTATTTCAAGTCATGCCTTTTTTTTTAAACTTATTGTAAAGATTTTAGGTAAGATGAGGTTCAGTCAGATTAGGTAACGAATTTAAATTAGATTCGCACAAGGTATAAAGTTTTCGAGAAACAAAACTTTTATTTATGTTATATAACTGCCTTTATGGTGCTTCCATAAAGGCAGTTATATAACATCGTATAACAGGTACAACATGATAGTGTTTTAATATGTTGTCTCTGTTACACAATGTTATATGTATAACAGCCAGTGTGAGTGTGTTACTTCAACACGGCAACATAAAATAACATCTGTTAACGCGAAAAGGTGAATGACCACGGGGTGCGGGGTGTGGGGTGCGGGGCTCAGCGGCGGCGGGACCGGGTCAGTCCGTTGCTGTTGTCATTTGCGTGTACGCGTCCATCATCGCTTGCCGGCGTATTATGGATGGCTTTATCCACGTGATAAAATAACTGTCACTTTTTAACACCGCGGGATAGAAAGTGACGGACACCGTTTTATCACGCTGTCACGTAGGAACGACCATCATTATCCGTACTGATCAAAACGAGTTTATGTGAATGTCAATAATTATGTCTTTTCACTGGACAAACGAACACGTCTTTAAACTGATAGAAATGTTCAAAGAGAGAGAAGTATTATGGAACACCATGTTAGAAGAATACAAAGATCGTAATAAAAAAAACGAAGCCTGGTATGAAATAGCAAATGCTTTCAAACTGGATAGATCAGTTGTTGAAAAAAAAATGAGATCTCTTATCGGACAATTTCAAAGAGAATTAAAGAAGGACAAGTCAGGTGTTGGATGTGACGAAGTATCTAACTGGTTTGCTTTTAAGAAATTGATGTTTTTAAGAAATCATAATAAGCCAGCAAGTACTCGTGATATCGGTGAGAAGGTAATATTATGTATTTTATTTTATTTAAATCTAGATTGCTTCTTCTCAGCATTGTCACTGGCCGGTTGGTTTGAGGTATCGTAGCAGAAACCTGCTAGGTATTACACGGTTTCGGTTCAGGCCGTATTCCCAATTGTCCAGCTCAGGTGGGATCCCCGCCGGAGGACAAATGGGAATAAAACTCTTCCAACGCCGGGCACAGATGAGAAGTATTCATTCCGGGAGCCTAGATATAGCGAAAGCGTTCGATCGGGTCTGCCATCGGGGTCTCCTGTTGAAGACTGTTGACTACCCGAGAGACTAATGCAAATGGACTGCTCTTTTCGTCCGGAACACGCATACGAGCCGTAGTAGACGTAAGCTACTACGACTATATAAGCTGTTCCAAAAGCATTGACGTTCCGCAAGGTTCTGTGCTATCCCCAACATTGTTTTTGCGCATCAATGACATGTAGACAACATCGACGACATTCATTGCTATGCAGACGACAGTACTGGGGATGCATATTACGCAGATCGTGCCAACATCCCTCGTTCGATGGTGCTAGAAAGTCGTATTAAACTTGTGTCGGATATCGGGATCACTCTATCCACTGGGGTCGGGACAATTTAGTCCGATTCTATACCACCAACACATTGTGTTTGCGCGTTTACCGCTAAGAAACCCCCATTTACTGTAGTCCTAGAGTCTCAAGGCTCAGTCTTTACCATGGAGTATATATAGGTATCGACATCTCCTGTGACGTCTAATTCCTAAGCTACCTGAAAGGGAAGGCTACGCTAGCATCCAAAAAACTCGGTGTGCTCAATAAAGCGAGGCGATACTTTACTCCGCCGCCGGAGCAAATACTGCTATTATATAAATCGCAAGTCAGACACCATATGGAGTATTGCAGTCTCCTTTTTGCAGGAGCACCTGGATACCAGCTTGGATTCTTCGACGCAGTCCAAAGGCCCGCTGTACAAATCATCGACGATCCCAAACTCAAAAGCGTTATTGAACCTTTAAGACTAAGGAGAAACTTTGCCTTCTTGTGTGTATTCTTCCTATCACCCCATCGCTCGCCTCGCCTTCGGCAGGGTGTTCATCCGCACACCGCGCGCACTGTGCGGTTTAAGAGGAATTTCCTCCCGCGGTGGAATAAGCTGTATGGGATTCTTTAAAAAAATTGTGTACTGGTTTTTACAGGGTTGGCAACGCATGTAATACCCCTGAAGTTACAGACTACGTCCATTGGCTACGGTCGTGGACTCGTGGCCTAAAGAAGTATTTTAAACTTATTTTTATCAGTCTACTTTCGATTGAACCCTGTGCCAAACGAGTTACAAACCAAGTGTTGATTTCTTTCAAGAATCAAGTGTTAACCTTTAACACAATAGTAACTGGACATTAACGGTTATTACAGATTATACAAATCGTAAAATAGGTTGTTGTATGTTTATACAATAAGTTGTAGTTACACCCAACCTGCATCACAATAATAGTGTCAAATTAGTGACGTGCAAATCCGGGATTGCGGGATTATTGGGCGCATCAATCGAATTTTGAAATTCGAACGTTCCCCCGCCCACTCCCCTGCGGCGCGGTCGCGTGCAAGGTTGCCGGCGTTGGGCTGTTATTCACTTCATTTCCCGCACGTTTCTTTTGAGCTGACCAGCATAAACGCCAATCTTATATTACGCTCAGTTGTTATGGGCCGCGAGACCATCCATAAACTGGTTCACCGGTAATGATGCGCTACGGAAGCGATGCGAATAATGACTCCGGTTGGCGCGAACTCATTGCCCGTCGAGGTCATTGTACACCGAGTTCTGATGTCCTAAATAGAGAAAAATTAGGAGTCTACTCGCTAGACGTTCAATTATAACTATAAGATATATCCTTAATTCTAAGTAATTTTCTATATGATTTATTCGTATTGTGCACTTTAAATACTTAGTGTATTTTACAGAATGGAAGGCAAAACACATCGATAAAAATTAACACGGCGCGTGGAATTTAAAGTGAACGAGAATCATTGGTTCTCGTAATTCCAACGATTGGAACAACATTGCATTCAGTAACAATGTTTCAAGCTTTTTGGGCTATCGCTGCACTCAACTTGAAATGCAGCAATTTGGGCAAGTTTTTTAACAGCTAGGTATTAGAATGCAAAAATTTTAAAAACTTTTCATCAATGTGTACATGAAGTCACATAAATATTTTCAAGTGCCTTATTATCAGGTATTTTACTGACAGGACTTTATTCGCGGAAAGAAAAAAATGCTTTTTATTGGTAAAGTTGTATTTGAATACAAATATTAAATCCAAATGGTGGGAGAAAACCTCATAGATGAACAAGACGAGATTGATACCATAACTGTACCTATTCCTTCTGGATTTGTACAAAAAAAATATGTTCATTTCACTAATACCGGCACGAAATAGTAGCTGTAGATACTGGTACTGAACTAGGTACTAAATGCGCAGCTTTGATCCTTGCTACGTCTCCTGAATCATTCTGTATTTCATATCTTTCCTCTTTCGAATTTTCACTGGTTATTGTCTGCTTTGATACCGTGAGTTCATATTCTGTACCTACTGTTACTCAAATCCTCTTTGAATGCAACTTTTTTAAGACGAAACAGGAGCTGAGTTTTAAATATTTTAGGTAAATATACCCGTCTCGCTAACGGAAGCGGCACCTAAAAGTAGTGCGATAAGGACAAGGCGAAAAATCCTGCGTAAAAATCTCAAAAGTCGAGGTTTCGTACTCCTCCTCCAAAACTTAACCAATCGTAACCAAATTTGGAAATCTAAATGATTATGAAATTATCTGTGTCGGACCGTTTTGCTTTTTTGGCTAATTGATATCAGTTTTGAATGCCACGCCTCTCATTGCGGCATAGTCAATTAGGCCATTTTGGTCATTTTTGAAGGGCTCTAGCGCCTTAAAAAACAAAAATATCAAAAAAAGCAAAACGGTCCGACACAGATATTGACAATATTAATCTGTGTTGAAAAAATCATTGCTCTAGCTTCAAAAACCACGGAGGAAAACGAGGAGTACGTTTGTATGGAGAAATGACCACTCCCGTTGGCTCTTAACAATCACTGATAAAAATAGATCGCTCGACATGCTTAACTGCTTAACATTTATGCGGAATTTGCGGAGGATTATTTTTGTGGTGTGTTAGTAATTGATGAAAAAAATACGAATAAGATATTATTTTCGTCCTTTTAGCCCTAAGTATAATTATTAAATACCCATACCCAATTCATGTCTTGTTTCAGACCAGCAACAACGATGAACTCTCCGAGCCTTACCACGTCGAAAATTTCCAGTTAGCCGCCCCCATCCCAATGCTTTACGAATCTACGGACACAACAGCAAACTTATCAACCAACTCTAGGAAAAGAACAAATTCGTATGACGATCAATCTGATGACCCAATGGGATATGGATTTGCTAAGCAATATCGACCAAGTTCAAAATCTGGTCACGACGAATTTGAAATTTACGGGCAATACGTTGCTTCGGAACTAAGAGAGACTAAAGATCTGCACTCTGTCCTAATAGCGAAACGTTATATAAACGACATATTGTTCAATGCACGGATAGGAAAATACCGTAAAGATTCTTCTAGTAATAATAGCAAGAGTAAAGGTATTAAAATTGAACAGGAACATGATTCAGATGTGAATGATGATGAATAAAATTACATTTCTAAAAGCATGGAGTTTTAATGAAATTATATTTATAGTGATAATGACAAATTGTTGACAGTATGAACCAAAGAAAAATGTAACTACGTAACATTTATTAGATGACATGGTTTTACCATTATACCTTAATGTAGAGGTGCTTCGTGATAAATATTGATTGTACGTGAGTAATTTGTATTGGCATCCACTTAAACTAGGTACTGGAAACGTTGCTGAAAACAATACACAGATAAAACGAGAAATATACATAATTTATTTGCAGAAAAAGAGTAGGTATAAGAGTACCTATAAAGATAGAACACGATAAAATCCGGCCATGCAAAATATATCAAATCTTTTAAATGAATGTGTATTTTCAAGCAGCACTTTTGTAAGTAATTCGTGGATATCAAATTATATAAGTACATTTAGGTAATAATGTAACGTTAGGTTGTCTGCGACTATTAGTCATTATACGAGTATATTCCACTGTACCTACATTTTTTGTCCATGATCTTCTGACGGTTTTTACCAAGTATTCCTGTTAATTTTTTTTTTATTGGATAATCCAAATTATCCCTTAGGTTAAACATTGTCTTTTCATATTAGCTAACTTTTTTCTAATTGACTTCAGATTTAGGTAGTTCGAAGGTGTTTTAACTTTGGTGTATTTGCCTTTTTGACAGAAATATGGCTCCCATATACAACTTTTTGTAGTTTTAGTGCTTGGAGTAGAAAGTCTTCCTGGCTACCTCAAGTAGAGTTACGCAATAAATTTTTTGGTAAGATGATATTCTATAATGAGTGTAAAAAAGTTTGTGAAAATATAATTACAATTGGGGCAATGTGGAGTGAAGATTATCAGAAAACGCAATGTGGAGTGAAGATAATCGGACAGTGTGAAATCGTGCTAGGGTATATTTATTCAATACATAGTAGGTATAAAGTATAACTAGTACATGTAATCGCTCGCCTGAGTTCGGCGCCGGGCATACTTTAGAACACGAGTAAAATAGATGTGTCTGGACGTGAACGGCACCGTTATCACACTTATCACTTTAATTGTGTATTAACGTTTGAATAAAATATGTTGAAGGCAATCTAATAAGTTGCTTACTGTGTTATTTAGCAAACTAAGTACATTTTCTCGTAGAAACCTAAAATTACCCAATTAGTCGTATTCTCATTCAATCAATCAGTCGTAGTCCCCGAAAAAAGTTTTTTTTTTTTTTTTTCAGTTAAACATTTTTTTGTAATCAACTCATGAAACTTAAACTTTAAAAATTAAAACATTTATTTACATACAATATATATACAGTGGTACTACTAAACGAAATTAATAACTAGCTTAAATCTAAAATAGGCCCTTGAGGCATTGTACCAAGGATGCTGGCGGCATTTCCTCGCTGTATCGCAATGCTGATACGTTGTGCGAGGTAGCTGCCAGCTCTTCGGTCACCAGTTACGTCAACCAGACGCTTCGCGATTTCTGCGAACAACTTATGCGCGCTGGGACCCCATGGACCTAGAGTTTCAACACCAAATGGTACAAAATGGTACTCTCTACCGAGGCTCTTATATTTGTTACGTTTTAGAATTTCGGCGCTTTCCGCCGCTCCGCCCGCTTTTACAGTAGTCCGTTGGAGGTGCACTGAGAGAAAAATCACCACCAGGAATTAATAAACAGTTCTGTACTGAGGGAAAAAATGAAGTTTTAGTAGTAATCATGGAAGTTTCACTATTTCTGTAAAATTTATTTATTTCTACAAACAGCTCAGTAATACTAAATCTAATTTCAGCAAACAGACTTTAGTAAATGGAGCATTAAACAAAGTTCAGTATTTGTTACAATCCATTTTTATTACTACTAAAATTCTCCGATTTTTACTAGTAAAGTTTGTGATTATTGGAAAAAAGCATCTGTGATTTCAAGTTATGATTTTAGTAAATGTCTCACTTACATATTTTTGTAATATCTAAAAAACGAGTTCGCGGGAATAACATTACTCCATTTAAAATAACAATTCAGTTGTTACTATAGCGACATTACAAAGTTTACTGGTATTTAGTAGATAGACTTGTTGTGTTTATGTTCATTGTTGTACCAATCACTAAACGAGTTTTGTAATACCAACACAGCGAAACGAATGTTAGTGATTTTAGTAAAATTTACTACTTGCTACGTTCATTTGGTTAGAGTTAGTATTGTGTCGGATGTCGGGCGGGCGTGTCTCGTGTCTTCTTTGTTTAAAACATACTTAAGTTAAATAATAAATTTAGGATATATTGTGGGCCATGGACATATTAACTGTGTAGTTGGGGTCTACAGGAATATATTGTTCTGCAACTTCGAGCTAGCTGTTGTTATTCTAGTGATAATGACATCAAAGGTAAATCTAAACTGTTTGCAATTCCAACCTCCCTAGCACAGGTGCGCCGCGAGAGCATGTTGCGCGCGTAATAACAACTAGTCTCTTTCTGACTGTATGAATAAGAAAGGAATGGGTAGAATATCTCGACAGGCTTTTATAGTGCCTCTTTAGTACTACAGAGATATACTACCAAATGCTTTTTTATTCATACAGACAGAAATAGAGACGGGTAGCTACCACGCGCGCGACATGCTCTCGCGGCGCCCGTTTGCTAGGGGCGGAGGAATTGCAAACAGTTTAGTTTTTGCCTGTGACGTCATTATCTCTAGAATAACAACAGCTAGCTTGGAATCGCAGTACAGTTTAGTAAAACCTATGACTTCATCGTCTCCGATATTGCTAAAGCACGCTTAGAATTACAAAACGGTTAGTTTTCACCCATGACGTCATCACCTCCGATATTGCTAAAGCACCTCTCGGAATAACAAAACCAAATTTCTGAAATTACTCTAGCATACATCAAATTACAAATATAGAAGTTGTATTTCCTACTAAATGGAAATTGCAAAAGTAAATTTGTTCCTATTAGTTGACTCTCCTTGTCCCCGGATTAAGTTTTATTTTTGTAATTCTAAGTGTGTTTTTGTTAGTTTTTTCTCTCAGTGTGGGACGGTGCCAGTGTGTCTACGCAGGTAGCATCCCACACCAACATCCGTCCCAAGCTCCAAGGAACTAAGGACACTCCATCGGGCCTCTTGCCATCATCTCTGATAATGCCAGTCGGCTCAAGAAGAGCAGGCACATTGATGGTGGCAAGAGACCGACGGACTATGTCATTAAGCGACGCATGTCTCGAAAAACGGCCTGCACTTTTTTGACAAGATAATCCGTGGTGTCCCAGTCGGTCCACGTCCGTGCCACAAGAGCATATGTGTGGCGTACACACCGAAACCCCGAGTCGCAAACCAGTCGCCAGTCTAAGGGAGGCCGGATCCAAGAAAGTACCAGTATTGGGCGAAGGATGGGCATGTAGCCAGTAACCGGCTTCCCGGGCTCCGACCGCCAAAAGCCTCGCGCGGTCTGGACCTGTACAGTTGTTTAGGAGAGTATTGTAAGTTAAATCACAGTAAACATTATCCCAACTCCTTTGTGAATTTGGGTTGTCTGGAAATTGTTTGCCTGGGCAAGCAATTTTAAAAGCATTTTTGGCGTCCTCAAAGCCCGCAATCTCACAGTTTGTGGGCAAAGCCCTTAAGATATTTCCTATGAGACCAGACGTGCTATGAGTGGACGCCAAAAAGGCTGGGGAAGCCACACTGGAAATTTTGCGAATTCCTAAACCTCCAAACCGAATGGGGAGGGACGCTTGAGACCAGGAAGGCTCACTTAGCTGAATGTTTAGAATCGTCTCTAAACTAATTTTGATCAAATCATCTATGGGCGACAATAAATTTTGATGTTTCCAGAAAGGACAACAGCGGAGCACATACGTAAATTTAGGGACAAAAAGGCAGAATTTAAGAATCACAAGAGCATAATGAGGGCTAATTTCGAGTAAGCGATCCGTGTGACTTTTGAATTTAGTTATGGAGTTAGAAATATAATCGGGAAAAGATTCTTCGAATATAGGAGAACCCAGGAGGCAAAGAGAATACTTGTCTACTGATTTGATATTGGGAGTCAGATCGTCAAATTTGGGTTGTAAGTTGGTCAAAGTACAAGAAGATTTTTGAATAAAGAGTTCGCATTTGCTGAAATTCAGCTCTAAACCAATATTTTCGAAACTACTCTTAATAAAAGACAAATCAGAGAGTACAGTATTCACGTCACCTCCTAGGGTTCCGTCATCTAAGTACCACACATTGAATTTTGATTTTAAATTTTTGATAATTGGATTTATAGCCAAACTAAAAATTGCTGGCCCGAGAGGGTCACCCTGCTGACAGCCAACCTCGGAAGATAATTCATGTGACTTGTACATTAATTTAGAGGAGTCTGAATAGCAAAAGAAAAGGTAATTGTATAGTTCCGGAATTTTGTCCTTAACTTCTGTCAGCAAGGTGTCTCTACTAACCGAATTAAAAGCATTTTTAACGTCAATTTTGACAACAATTTCGCAATCATCGAGTGAAAGGTAGGTCCTTAGGGCATGGACGGCTGCCTCGCACCCACCTTTCGTGCCGAAACCTAGCTGTATTGGTTCAAAAAGGGATTGTAATTTTGATCTAATGTGTCTAACCGCAATTTTTGAAGCCAGACGTCGTAAAGTTGACCCCACCGCAATGGGTCTCACCCCTCCGTCCTTTTTGGTTAGGGCGATCAGGTTTGCCCCGTATAGAATCGGGACGATATTAGTGTTAATTTTGCCTGAAAACATAAAATTTATTAATTTAGTAAGGGAACAGACAAGCTGCTCACCTGCGTCGCCCACGGAATGAGAAATAAGATCTTTCAAATGTTGGGGCGAGATCCCATCCAGGCCGGCCGCCGAACCGGCTTTGAAAGAAAATATGGCGTCAATAACGTCTTTGCCTTCGATTTGGAGGCAGGCCTGGTCAGCTGTAGGTGGGGCAAACGAGTGTGGTACTGAAGGAGCCGGGGGATGTTTAGATCGTAAGGCCGAGAGGGTATCGGGAGTATCTGGCGATAGCACGTCGTTTGTGAAAAGAAGACGAGCGGCACCTTTAAGATCGCCGTCGCTAATTTTGCTTTCAATTAATTTAGTTCTATTGAAAGTGGATGAGCTACATCCAGAAGGTCGAGAAATGTGTGGAGTTGTATTCGAAACGCAATTGTTTTTGATTTTTTGTGTTAAATAAATTGTCTTATCCTTCTTGGCATGAAGGGTTTTGAATGAGAAAAGGAAAAGATTATGCCAATCATCAATTTGATTATTTTCCACACATTTTGTAAGTAGGCCTGAAAGGTGTTTAGCGACTGTGATCCTGGCGCCGCGCGGAACTCTTTTAATAACGGGCACATTATTTTTAAGTTCGCTAAGGTGTAAACAGGCGCGGATCCAGCCCTGAAAAAAGGTTGTGGTCACAGCCACTCCAAAATCAGCCAAGTGCGAGTCGAGGGTACCTGATGATTCCTCGACCAGTAAATTCGCAGAGGGATCGCAAGCGATTTATTTCAGTCTATAAACACATATAGATAGATAACTACGTTAAAAAAACTCCTTCGGCTGTAAATTAAAAGCTGGCATTAAGCTAGATATAACTGCCCCTGTTAGTAAATAATCTATATTTTTGCAAATAATTAGAGCTCTGTATTCAGCTGGGGTACCTTCCCTAATGATTCCCCGACCAATTTTTAGCAGATTGTTGATTCGCTTACAACGTTTCGCCGAAAATGGTTTTGCAGAGTCAATTATTCGTAGATGTAACTTTTGATCGACTAACTTTTGGTAGACTCTTCACATATCATTCAGATCGCTTCTGTGTAAATTAGCAGACCAATTATTAGAAGAATTTCATTTGGTAGAGTAATCTTTTCATCAAGCAACCTTCAGTCGAGTAACGTTTTCTAACTTTTTTTAAAGTTTTTGACAAGTGGCACTCAATCACACTACATATAAGTATAAGTACTGTGGACGGTTTTACATGTGGACACTGCCGGTATTTAAAGAACTACTAACGGTAGACTACCATCGTGAACTTAAAAAAATGCATTTTCTTATATTACTAACAATTAGTTATTCACCATATTTATAAATGTACGGAGATTTTTTTGGCTCTGAAAAAAAGTTTTTTTAACTAAATTTTTATCCTCGTAATATAAATGTTTTTTGTGAATTCGGTAAATGATACAAGTGTTCAAGGTTTCAGTGTTGTTTTCTACAGTTTTCGCATTTCGCCAGATGTTTAATTGATAACTAAATAGTATGGTTAATAAAAAGGATGTAGAGTAGTGTACCTAATATGGACACCCTGACTAACGAAAAATCAAGCTTTATTCGTCTAAAGCTTTGCGTACTAAACGATGATTCCGAGGTCTTTGTAGACCCTGGAGACAATATCAAGTCCAAAATAATTGCTGAAAAGTTGTACCAAGAAAATTGTCCATAGGTACAAACCCTGCCTAATATCATACAATCCATTAGGTACAAACAGTAGTCGTACCTATGGACAAAAATCAGTTTTAACATTTATTTTATAACTTTGGTTCCTATTTACTTAGCTTCTATTTAACTAAGTACCTAGGTACCGTGTTTCGGCCAATGGTTAATTTACTCGGGCAATTTTGGCTTTCACCGAACGATCATTCTACGTAAAGTAAATTTGCGTATCGATCAACTGACTACTCTGCGTACTTATACCTAATGAAATTCTGCAAAAATGTTTCTCTGCCAAAGCGTCTGCGAAACAAAAATCGGCGTAATTCTACTCGGGGTAGCAATAGGGCACCCTATTAGGGTTGTGGGCATGCCCACTGTGCCCACAACGGTGGATCCGCGCCTGGGTGTAAATGGAAAGGGATAGAATTTGGATGGTCAGAAAGGGGGGTGGTCAAAAGGGATGGGCCTAAATTTAGACCGGCGTCATTTTGGCTGATACAAAGACGGTGTTTTTTGGAAATATGAATATTGAGGCCTCTCTGCGTTTTAAAAGAGTTATCGCATTGTACACAATTAAAATTTGGATATGGCGTGCCATCGCCTGATTGAGTTGCGGCATGCATCCAACTTTAAATAAATATGAGATATTTATGTATATGTACTATCATAGTTATTTCATGCATTTATATTTTATATTGTTAGGTAAGCTCTGTCTGTTTGGCCTGAAGGTTGACTTTTTTTTTTTGCTGCGCTATTACTACAGTTTAGTATTTAATCATTTTATTACTATTTAGCTGTTGATATGGGTAAGTTCCAAATATCACTAAGGTGCATTGAGAAATAACGAAAGCAGGGTAATTTAGAAAATTGCTAATATCGACTTAATACGAAGCACTTCATATTTTATAGCAATACCGACTACAACGCTTATCATATCCGAGTACTTATTATATTATCTGTGCCCGAGTTACCCCAATTCATCTCATCATGTCTGAATACTTATGTATTTTTTATTTTATATCTGTATTTAGCCACTTTAAAGGGCATGAACACTTGAACAGTTGAACACGAGACTCAGCAGTATCAACATAAATGTGTTTCTTCGCATTCCCCTCTCGTGGAAAAAACCTTTTGTTCCGTAACGATTCGAAATACAAGACCCTTCACGACATTTTCTTTCTCGTGTTAATTAGTCACTGCGCCGTTGATGTTTTATATTATGAACTTTGCTTTATTATTACCGAGCTACCTGTATTCTCGCACGTGTAACGTGTAACGATAGAATGAAGTTTTACGTTTGTCGAACAATTGAATAGAATACGCAGGCTTGGATATTATCTGAGTTAAGTATGTATTTAAATTTAGCATCAGTTTTTGAACACTTGTATTATTTTATCTAAACAAAAGTTATAGAGATGCTTCAGGGAATGCAACAGGGACAAAATCAGTATGAGTAATATCTGCCGGTAATTTACCGGCTTACTAATATTTTTGATACAATTTTTTACCGGTTTGCATTCTCTAGAACTCTAGAGCTTCTTAAATTAGATTTTTTAATATTTCTGGTTGCTTAAAAGAAATGGCGCTATATTGTCCATGACTGGCGAAAAAAACGTAAAAGTTTGAATTTGTTAATTATATATCTTATCTATTATATAGCATGTCGAAAGCATAAAAAAATTAATAGGACATTCAACTTTTAACGCGGAAAGCGAAAATTTTTACAGGTATCAATGAAGTTACAAACATATTCCAAATTTTTCTGAAATGATGTCGTTATGCGAGCACAACTGTGGCACAACTATAATGGCGAGACGCGATCGACGTGTAGAGCGACTGATTAATTTGTCCTACCTGCCCTGCCCTTTGTCAGAGTCCGACCAACTTTACCATCTCAACAAAAACGTTCACGCCCTCACAAATCTCAAACAGATTTTTCGTTATAAATTACAATGCTCTGCTCTTATTCCTACACTAATTCAAATTAAAATTAAATCTACAGTTCAAAAACAACTCTATCCCTTTATACCACGGTCGGTATTTAAATGAAGTGGTAAGTATTCATAAGCTGTATCGTGCCCGTTCTAGTTCAAGGAACTCGAACTCAAACCATGTTGATCGTATCGTAATCGATCGAATGAACACTAAATGTTAATACGTACGTGGCGAATTTTAATATCACAGACACTGGTTTTATGAAGCATAACCTGTAGCCAACACTGTAACTTTAAAACTAGAATCACACATTAAGTATTGTAAGGACTAGTCAGTTGTAGTGTAGAATCATAGATAAGGAAGCTAAATTTTTAATACAGGAGCAGGAGAGAATTATTAATCAGAATTTTCGCCGTTGAGAAAGCAATGCGTTTAAAGTACTTATACGTTATTGTGGCACGAGCCCTCGTGCCTCGCCCGGCCCCACCCGCGGAGGGGGGTGGGGGCACCCCCCTACTAAACGGGATGCGCCTCCAATTTACATTTATGAAGTCCCGTAACAGATTCCGGGATGTTTACTTTCGATAATTAAAAACGTCTCAGGTGTAACGTGCCAATCCTTGTGGCAGTTTAAAGATAGTTGGCCACTATTTAGTCGGTAAAGCAAATTAAGTATTTAAGTTTTTCAAACTTGGAGTGTTGGTAGATTGTAGGGGCTTATCGAGATTCGATGATCTTAGTTTTAGTAGAGAAATTGGTATCGCTATAAAGTAGAGGGAGACCGAGGTGAGTTTTGACAGAGGAGAGTTGTGACATTGTCGATTTTTTGGAATCTAATGACTGTTAGCGAGCTCGCAACACGCGCTATTGCGACCTTGGTTTTAGTTAATAGATTCCAAAAAATCAACGATGTCACAACTCTCCTCTGTCACAACTCTCCTCTGTCACAACTCACCTCGGTCTCCCCTACCTAGACCATTGATATGAAGATAAATTAACACCATCTAATTTCTGCCTCTAATTTGTTTTAATATATTTTTATACCTACCTATTTTTTATTTTATGAAGATGTGTACAAATTATTTTTGCACTATGTTATAAACGTGGTTGTGTCCTCTTTAAATTATACAGATTTGAACGTCGCTTTTCTCGGGATATACCAATGCAAATTTGCTGTCTGGATTTTATTGGAGTACCTTTTACTTTATTGTTTCTTAAAATGTATTGATTTACAAAAAGAGGACTGCGTAATATTGAAAAAAAAAAACAGTTTTTTATGAAGATAGAAGAAGCATATACGTGTGAGATTTTCGGCAGAACATCAGAAGGGACGGCTTCTAATAACATTATGCAAAATGCGTACACTGATCTGGACCCTTAGCTACTCGAATAAGCCCACATTTAGGACAAGTACATTCGACATGGAGAAATAATAATACTTCAACTTATAATTACTGAAGTGTTTTATACAACAAAGTTACTTAGTTAGTTTTATTATTAAATCCCAACAGACACAAATAAATTGACCTGTGTATAGAATTAATATTATTTTTTATTTAATCTTTACCATTTTTCAGTTGAAGTAAGTACCTAAAACGAATATCTGGCTAAAACAGGCCTGTAAAAATAAGCACACTTTATATTTATTGAGTTTAATCGGAAAATAATCTTGGTATTTTCCATGTGATTGGGTTAAACTATACATACCCAAATACCAAATTAACCTACAGAGCACTACTACAATTAAATTCATAAATAGTAACATAATTTTCTTTAAAACATGTCTGCTCAAATTATCAAATTCAATCACACACCTAATTCTGCATACGTCGTGTAATACATATTGAATGCTAGCCGTAACACGTATTCGTACGTTCCATAACAGTTAGCAATCAAATTTGATGATATTTGGTGTGCCTACCGCAAAACCTGTATTTGCGTACTGTAGTAACTACGTTGGGGATAAATGCAGTAGGTATCCATGAACTTAGGTGACCTGATAACGTAATTCCACAAAAAAATAACTTAATATTTTGGCCAGTAGTGTAGATATAAGTCATATACGAGACATACACTTGAAAAAAAATGATCTCTTTCCTTCCTTCGTCAATTGGGTAATAATAAAAGGTAACAACGCTGTAAAAGGTAGTAACCAATTAGGAATCAATAGTAATAAACCGTATTGTAGTAACGCGGTCAAACCAATCGAACTAATAAAATAGTTTTACGATGTATTGAATTTTAAAGCTGTTTGTTGAAAAACTGATTAGCGCAATCGTGAGGTATAGTTGGCTCAAGAACTAAAAGGCAAAATCTGTCTTACCACACATAACAGCCGTATGTATGACGTTAGAAAACCATTTCTAACTTGTATGCCAATTGCGTGAGAATACATCAGTATATAGAGACGCATTCCAGAAATGTATCGGGTAGGTACGTGACGCTATTTGTTACCAAATTTTATCACACACAACAACAGTCAACAACCCTTGGACTTAAACCTCAATGTGTCTTTTTTCTTTTTTCTTTTTATTCGTTACTGTAAGTTTTCTTTGCGTCCTTTGCGACAATAAATGACTTTTTATTTACTTAAATATATCAGTTATAAGCATGAAGAGATAACAAACAGAGTTACTTTCGTATTTAAAGTGATATCTCGTCGAAAACCCAATACGTTGATCTTTTCGGTTTCGGGCACTTTGGGTTGACGATGACGCGATTGAACAACCCCGGGCGCACAAGAGGGACACGGTTCGATAAAAAGTTGAACCCGTGTCTAATTTTATCCTGCAAGAGAGATTGACAACACATGTTAGAAATCTTTTAGGAAATTTTACTGACGTTGATAAACCGTCTCTACTTAGTGAAATAGGTACCTAAATGTAAAAATTTGGCTAAAGGAGTATGACGTGAATGTGTCCCTAATTTTACCACGTATCCAAGATTAGGTTGAGTACTCAAAGTGACAATGGCGGGCGTTTATTAATTGAAAAGACAGTGTTCTGGCGTACCTATTATAAATTATCACGAATAAATCAATATTAGGTAATATTAAAGTCTGGAGAGGGACCAAACTGACTCTGCATGGTATTTGCAATGACAGTGTGGCAATGTCATAATTAGTGTCCAATTTCTATGAGCATGTGACGTTTTGATGACTCCCTTCACTTCGTTTTATACAAATCGGTGCAAAGTTAGCTTAGACGGACTCTACCGCCATCTACACAAACAACTCTAGGCCAATTGAGTCACTTCAAACTCGGGTAAATCCATCTGTCAGGTTATGCGATTATGGTATTAAGGAAAGGTAATAAAGTACATATTTGCTGAGAGGGTCGAATGGATTTACCCGAGTTTGAAGTTAAGCGACACAATTTGTATAATGTCCCCTATCTACTCGTATATCTACGCATAGAGGCCACAGTTAAGCATCGTCTGCAATGTGACACAGTGCCCGGTACAACAAGAGGTTACGGCGCGGGGTCACCAAGGTTCATGAAACTTTTTGTCCTATTCCAGACAGGTTAAATTATAAGTACCTACTCTGTGGCATCACGGTGTAAACTACGCACGATTATGCGTTATAATGTACGCTACTTTATATTTGATTATATTATAAATGTGCTACTGTTTGTATTTACGTTGAATTACCTATCACTGCAAGGAGTCCCATGAGTGAAACTGAGGAGTGGGCAGACCTCGTCGGTGATGGCGGGATTACATGGATTCCATTTTGAGAGACTAGTAAGTACTTAGTAACAATTAAAACAAAATTGGGAATAGTGGAAAAAATTTGAGGTTATACCTACAGGAAAATAATAGGAATTAAATCTGACTTAATCTTGTTATTCATTTCTTTGCAATTTAAATTAATATTTGTCACTTTCGAAACCTATTGAACTAAAGTGAAAATGTAACTAATCTGGGGGCACGGCAGTGCCCCCGCCAAGTCGAGCAATACAAAGAGGCACGGCCGTACCATCCTTTTCTCGAAGCAATTCAGGCCATTTTCGACGTCCTGTAATTTTGTGCTGGCTAAAGCTAGAACCCTGAATTTTCAGTGACATATAGGGGTTAACATGCTTTACATATAATCTCAAAAACATTCAATTTGAACTTGTAGTTTAAAAATTATTTTACGTCAAAGTCCCTTAATTTCGACACTGACACACTCACCGATCATCATAATTCTAAGGTACTTCTAGCATACCCACAAGCTTTAAAATGTAAACATAGGTAGTTTTCAGTGTATCAAGCCATAGAAAACCTAAAAATATTGCAATATCAGTCACGTTTTAAAGATCTAAGAACTGCATAAGTAAGTTTGTAATTCCATATAAATATATGCTATTACAAAGTTACTGTTGCAGTTAATACAAATAGTAGGTAAAGTAAAGGTACACTACGATGTACGATGTGAGTATGAATGAAGATGTTGTTATGTATGGTAGATTTGTAGGTAGCTCGGAAAGTTACAAGTACCGACATACTTATCTAATAAACGTAATGACAGTCCAAATCGGTGTTTCATTGCTTGAACATATCATTGGCGACGGGATCGGTATTTTGGTGTTAAAAACCCATTTAGTTACGTTTTTTAGTGTTTATTAGCTTATGTACAATGCCTCTCGGAAAGTTGGAGTGTTTTCGTGTCGGGTCAGACTGGGATGCTTACGTGCGCCGGGTTAAGCAATTCATCGCGTTAAACGAGATTGACGACACATTACACGTGGCGTCACTAGTAACTTTAGTCGGTGCAGAGTGTTATGAGCTTATGTGTGATTTGTGTGCACCTGCTAAACCCGAGGACAAAACATTCGCCGACTTAGTCAAGCTAGTAAGTGAGCATTTGGAACCCGAGAGATCGGAAATAGCGGAACGACACATCTTCCGTCAGAGAAAGCAGCTACACGGTGAAGGTATACGCGAATATCTACAGAATTTAAAACATTTGGCCAAAACATGTAACTTCGGTGCACAGCTAGAGATCAACCTTCGCGATCAATTCGTGTCGGGGCTGCTGAGCGATGAGATGAGGTCGAGGCTATTTGCCGTACGGGCCATCGACTACAAGCGCGCCGTGGAGCTTGCTCTGGCGCTGGAGGCAGCAGAGAAGCACGCGGCGGTATCGGTAGGCGCTCCGGCGGGCGCAGTGGCGGGCGCTTCGGCGTCGGCGTCGGCGTCGGCGCCGCCGGACGACGGGCTGCATCGCGTGGGCGCGGCGCGGCGGCGGCGCGCGGGCCCGGCGGCGGCGACGACGGCCGCGCCGAGGGCGCCGTGCGCGCGCTGCGGCAAGACCGGTCACGCGGAGGGCAGATGTCGGTACAAACATTTTTCATGCGACGCGTGCGGTGAAAAGGGCCATTTGAAAGTGATGTGCAGAAACGAGGTATCTAAAAAGTCATCAAAAGGTCAGTACTTTTTAAACGATTCTGATTCGAATGATAGTGATTGCCATTTTTATAAAATTGACAGTGATGTGGACATTGAGGACGGCCCTTTCTACGTAACACTTACTGTGCAGAAAATACGGTGCAAATTTGAAGTCGATACGGGTAGCAGAATTGCGGCTATATCTAAAGACTATTATGATAGATGTTTTTCCCATTTGCCTTTACAAAATAAAATGTTACGTTTTAGGTCATATAACGGAGGTGCCATCGAGACCATAGGATATTTGGATGTAGAAGTAGGATATGGTAATAATGTGGATAGACTGAAGTTATATGTAATCGAAAATGGCGGTCCTCCTTTGATGGGCCGTACTTGGATTAGACGATTAAATTTAAAGGTTACCGATTGTATCAATTTTCAAGGCGAGGACCCGATGGCAGAATCTCTTAAGCAAGAGTTTCCCGAAGTGTTCGCTGGGGGGTTAGGCACGTTCAGGTCGCGACTGCAGCTCCGCCTCAAGGACGACACGCCGGTGTTCGTTAAGGCGCGGGCGCTACCGTTGGCGCTTCGCGAGCGCGTAGAACGGGAGCTCGATCGCTTACAGCGGGAGGGGGTTATTTATAAAGTCGACAGATCGGAATATGGGACCCCTATAGTGCCTGTAATAAAAGCAAACGGCACCATACGTATCTGTGGCGACTATAAAATAACAATAAATCCGCGATTAAAAGATTTTCATTACCCGCTGCCGCGGATCGAGGACCTGTTTGCCCTTTCAACAATGTGTTTTGGAAGAGGAGTCACAGCCGATGACGGCCATAACCACTCACGTTGGTACCTTTGTATACAAACGCGTCCCGTTCGGAATAAAGTGTATTCCCGAAAACTTTCAAAAGATCATGGAGGAGACGTTGAGTGGTTTGCCATCGACGGCCGTGTTCGCCGACGGTATCTGTGTAACGGGGAAAGACAGGGCAACGCATATGTCTAACTTAAGAGCGGTTTTACAGAGATTAAAAGAGAATGGTTTACGAATTAATTTTGCTAAATGTCAATTTTTTAAAGACAGTGTAAACTATCTGGGCTATAGAATTGATAAGTATGGTTTGCATACGGATGAACGAAAAATTTCTGCTATTGTTAATGCCCCGGCCCCCTCAAATGTAACGCAACTTAAAAGTTTTATGGGATTTGTGAATTTTTACGCGAAATTCTGTGCTAATATGAGCGATATTTTAAAACCAATGTACAGTCTTTTAAAGAAAAATGTTAAATGGAATTGGGACGAATTATGTGATGACGCCTTTAAAAAAATTAAAAAAGTGTTAAGCAGTGCTCCCGTGTTAGCACACTATAATCCATCACTGCCTCTAATTCTTTCGGTGGACAGCAGCCCTTACGGCCTGGGCGCGGCCCTGACTCAACGGGGCGCGGATGGCGTGGAGCGACCTCTGTGCTGCGCTTCGCGCACACTGAACGCCGCCGAGTGCAACTACTCGCAACTCGACAAGGAGGCGCTGGCGATCGTGTTTGGAGTCACTAAGCACCACCAGTATGTGTATGGGCGGAAGTTCACATTGCGGACGGACCACAGGGCACTCAGCTACATATTTGGTAAAAACAAAGGGCTACCGGTGACTGCGGCAAGCCGTTTGCAGCGTTACGCGGTAAAGTTAGCCGCGTATGATTTTAATATTGAATTTATCCGATCAGAGCGTAACTGTTATGCGGACGCTCTTTCTCGTCTTCCTTTAGTAAGTCAGAATAGACCAGGTATGAAAGACGAGGGATGTAGCTATTTAAATTTTGTAGAAGGGGATTTTCCACTTAGTTTTAAAGAGGTTAAAAGTGAGTTGGCGAAAGACCCCATTTTAAGTAAAATTTACGGATACGTTTTGTTCGGATGGCCAGGCAATAGCAATGAGTCAGAAAAGCCTTATTTTAATAGAAAAGAATCTCTTAACATAGACCAGGGTTGTTTAATATGGGGATATCGAGTGGTTATTCCAAAATCTTTACGAGTTGCGGTATTGAATGAATTACACGGTGGCCACCCCGGCATAGTAAAGATGAAACAAATCGCGCGGAATTACGTTTGGTGGGACACACTGGACGCGGACATCGAGCGGGTGGCGGAGCAGTGCGCCGCGTGCCGCGCGCAGCGCTCTGCGCCGGCGCCCGCGCCTCTGCACTCGTGGCCGTGGCCAGGGGAACCCTGGGCGAGATTAAACTTAGACTTTCTAGGGCCTTTTAATAACGCATACTATTTAGTTATAATCGACGCTCATTCTAAGTGGATAGAGGTCGAAAAAATTAAAACTGGATCTGCCTCTGTTGTAATCAATTGCTTACGAACATTGTTCGCACGTTTCGGCCTGCCGAAACAAGTAGTCACCGACAATGGGCCACCGTTTTCGTCGGCCGAATTCGGCTCTTATCTCAGACGTAACGGAATTCGACACACCTTAGTAGCTCCTTATCATCCGGCCAGCAATGGCGCGGCCGAGAATGCGGTGCGTACCATTAAGCGAGTGTTGAAGAAAGCCGTTATCGAGAACGAGAAAGACGTCACGGCTCTCAGTAGGTTTTTGTTCATGTACAGAAATACTGAACACAGCACTACTAAGAAAGAACCGGCAGTGGCGCTTCTAGGGCGGCGGCTTCGCGGTCACCTCGACCTGCTGCGGCCCGACACCGCGGACGTGGTGCGCACCGCGCAGCGGGCCAGCGAGCGGCGCAGCGAGGGCCACGCGTTGCGGCAGGGCGAGCCGGGGGCCGAGGTGCTGGTGCGAGACTACGCGCGCGGAGCGCACAAGTGGGCCGAGGGACAGGTGCTTGCGCGAGAAGGGCCCGTATCTTATGTAGTGCGAACGAGTGACGGCCGCACACATAAACGACACGTAGATCAACTGCATTTCAGAAAGTCGAGATTTACGCTCAGTGACATTGACGATAAGGCACCCACACCCGTCTCACATCAGCCAGCGGACAAAGTCCAGGTAGACATCCCGGAAGTCACAGGGTTGCCCGCTGATGATACGGATCAGAATGACGGGGAAGGTGGAGGCGAGGACGAGTATGGCACGCCGCCGGGGACTCCGACAAAACATGACGAACGTTGTCGCCGGAAAGCTGCTGTCCGTTGTTTAGAAAGATTAAAACAAATTTAATCAGTCATAATTATTCGTCCCTTTGCCATTACGCCTTATGCGTATACTAATAAAGACCATATTGTGTGTAGTATTTTAAAGTTAGAACGTTTTTATATTTGTCCGACTTAAGTACTAAAAAGTTAGTTACATGCATGCCTATTACATCTGTGACGTAATAAATATGCCCTTTATTTCATAATGTAGACTACTCGTATTTTCATAATGCTACAAATACTTATGTTATATACATATTAACAATATTAACATAATCCTGGCACCAAATGGACCTTGGTGAACATCGTCCTAATTACCTAGACGAAAAGGTCCAAATTGTAATAGCTATCTTTTAATTTGTCTCATTTGTGATGAACCATTATTGTGATAGTTTAAGAAACATTTTGGTTAATTTAGAGGAGGACAATGTTATGTATGGTAGATTTGTAGGTAGCTCGGAAAGTTACAAGTACCGACATACTTATCTAATAAACGTAATGACAGTCCAAATCGGTGTTTCATTGCTTGAACATATCAGATGTGTTTCGTTATGATATGTGTATACACAGTATAGGTGTGAGTACCCGAAAACAAGGACTGCTTACAAAAAGAGATGAGATCCCATCAAAAACATTACATGTAAAAAGGTGCAAGTCTCGCAACACTTCTACTACAAAAAAGTTTTGAGATGTAATGTGAAACCAAGTCGGTTATTTTAATCAGTGCCAGTAATACATATAATGACTTGGCAATCGCACATAATGCTTTACTCGTACCGTACTCGTAAATATGTGTAATGCTCAAACTGCAATTTTATTAGCGCTAGCGTTATGTTCAATTAGAAGAATTTTTAATAGGTGACGATGATCCTTATGTCATTATGCAGCCGTGCGATTGCCAGGTCATTATATGTATTACTGGCACTGATTAAAATAACCGACTTGGTTTCACATTACATCTCAAAACTTTTTTGTAGTAGAAGTGTTGCGAGACTTGCACCTTTTTACATGTAATGTTTTTGATGGGATTGAACTAAAGTATTGGACTACTTTTGTACAGCCATTAATAGCACTGAAAATAAAAAATTAATTGCCATGTGTGCTAGACCGTGACAGCGCCAAGTGAAAATCGATCGAGTAAAAATCGATCAAAAATAACAATATTTTAAGATACATTTTTTACACTGGCCGTATGTTTGTAAGATATCGTTATTGTTAGGCATGTTACCAATTTGGTGTCTAAATATCATGCTAGTATTTAATTATGTTTACTAATACTGTTATTAGTAAACATTTTACAGTTTAATTTAATCGAGTAAATATGTACCTACCTATGAAATATAGTTTATACATATTTATAAATTAAAAAGTAAGAAAGTATCTCATCATACCCTACCGATGGGAATTGTGATACTACTCCATTTTGCCACCGCTACACCCACAAAAGATCGTCGTATTGAACCTGTAACGGCAGAGGGGCTACCGCGAAAACCAAAATTTCCGAATTGCCAAGTCATTATATGTATTACTGGCACTGATTAAAATAACCGACTTGGTTTCACATTACATCTCAAAACTTTTTTGTAGTAGAAGTGTTGCGAGACTTGCACCTTTTTACATGTAATGTTTTTGATGGGATCTCATCTCTTTTTGTAAGCAGTCCTTGTTTTCGGGTACTCACACCTATACTGTGTATACACATATCATAACGAAACACATCTGATATGTTCAAGCAATGAAACACCGATTTGGACTGTCATTACGTTTATTAGATAAGTATGTCGGTACTTGTAACTTTCCGAGCTACCTACAAATCTACCATACATAACATTGTCCTCCTCTAAATTAACCAAAATGTTTCTTAAACTATCACAATAATGGTTCATCACAAATGAGACAAATTAAAAGATAGCTATTACAATTTGGACCTTTTCGTCTAGGTAATTAGGACGATGTTCACCAAGGTCCATTTGGTGCCAGGATTATGTTAATATTGTTAATATGTATATAACATAAGTATTTGTAGCATTATGAAAATACGAGTAGTCTACATTATGAAATAAAGGGCATATTTATTACGTCACAGATGTAATAGGCATGCATGTAACTAACTTTTTAGTACTTAAGTCGGACAAATATAAAAACGTTCTAACTTTAAAATACTACACACAATATGGTCTTTATTAGTATACGCATAAGGCGTAATGGCAAAGGGACGAATAATTATGACTGATTAAATTTGTTTTAATCTTTCTAAACAACGGACAGCAGCTTTCCGGCGACAACGTTCGTCATGTTTTGTCGGAGTCCCCGGCGGCGTGCCATACTCGTCCTCGCCTCCACCTTCCCCGTCATTCTGATCCGTATCATCAGCGGGCAACCCTGTGACTTCCGGGATGTCTACCTGGACTTTGTCCGCTGGCTGATGTGAGACGGGTGTGGGTGCCTTATCGTCAATGTCACTGAGCGTAAATCTCGACTTTCAGAAATGCAGTTGATCTACGTGTCGTTTATGTGTGCGGCCGTCACTCGTTCGCACTACATAAGATACGGGCCCTTCTCGCGCAAGCACCTGTCCCTCGGCCCACTTGTGCGCTCCGCGCGCGTAGTCTCGCACCAGCACCTCGGCCCCCGGCTCGCCCTGCCGCAACGCGTGGCCCTCGCTGCGCCGCTCGCTGGCCCGCTGCGCGGTGCGCACCACGTCCGCGGTGTCGGGCCGCAGCAGGTCGAGGCGACCGCGAAGCCGCCGCCCTAGAAGCGCCACTGCCGGTTCTTTCTTAGTAGTGCTGTGTTCAGTATTTCTGTACATGAACAAAAACCTACTGAGAGCCGTGACGTCTTTCTCGTTCTCGATAACGGCTTTCTTCAACACTCGCTTAATGGTACGCACCGCATTCTCGGCCGCGCCATTGCTGGCCGGATGATAAGGAGCTACTAAGGTGTGTCGAATTCCGTTACGTCTGAGATAAGAGCCGAATTCGGCCGACGAAAACGGTGGCCCATTGTCGGTGACTACTTGTTTCGGCAGGCCGAAACGTGCGAACAATGTTCGTAAGCAATTGATTACAACAGAGGCAGATCCAGTTTTAATTTTTTCGACCTCTATCCACTTAGAATGAGCGTCGATTATAACTAAATAGTATGCGTTATTAAAAGGCCCTAGAAAGTCTAAGTTTAATCTCGCCCAGGGTTCCCCTGGCCACGGCCACGAGTGCAGAGGCGCGGGCGCCGGCGCAGAGCGCTGCGCGCGGCACGCGGCGCACTGCTCCGCCACCCGCTCGATGTCCGCGTCCAGTGTGTCCCACCAAACGTAATTCCGCGCGATTTGTTTCATCTTTACTATGCCGGGGTGGCCACCGTGTAATTCATTCAATACCGCAACTCGTAAAGATTTTGGAATAACCACTCGATATCCCCATATTAAACAACCCTGGTCTATGTTAAGAGATTCTTTTCTATTAAAATAAGGCTTTTCTGACTCATTGCTATTGCCTGGCCATCCGAACAAAACGTATCCGTAAATTTTACTTAAAATGGGGTCTTTCGCCAACTCACTTTTAACCTCTTTAAAACTAAGTGGAAAATCCCCTTCTACAAAATTTAAATAGCTACATCCCTCGTCTTTCATACCTGGTCTATTCTGACTTACTAAAGGAAGACGAGAAAGAGCGTCCGCATAACAGTTACGCTCTGATCGGATAAATTCAATATTAAAATCATACGCGGCTAACTTTACCGCGTAACGCTGCAAACGGCTTGCCGCAGTCACCGGTAGCCCTTTGTTTTTACCAAATATGTAGCTGAGTGCCCTGTGGTCCGTCCGCAATGTGAACTTCCGCCCATACACATACTGGTGGTGCTTAGTGACTCCAAACACGATCGCCAGCGCCTCCTTGTCGAGTTGCGAGTAGTTGCACTCGGCGGCGTTCAGTGTGCGCGAAGCGCAGCACAGAGGTCGCTCCACGCCATCCGCGCCCCGTTGAGTCAGGGCCGCGCCCAGGCCGTAAGGGCTGCTGTCCACCGAAAGAATTAGAGGCAGTGATGGATTATAGTGTGCTAACACGGGAGCACTGCTTAACACTTTTTTAATTTTTTTAAAGGCGTCATCACATAATTCGTCCCAATTCCATTTAACATTTTTCTTTAAAAGACTGTACATTGGTTTTAAAATATCGCTCATATTAGCACAGAATTTCGCGTAAAAATTCACAAATCCCATAAAACTTTTAAGTTGCGTTACATTTGAGGGGGCCGGGGCATTAACAATAGCAGAAATTTTTCGTTCATCCGTATGCAAACCATACTTATCAATTCTATAGCCCAGATAGTTTACACTGTCTTTAAAAAATTGACATTTAGCAAAATTAATTCGTAAACCATTCAACAATATTTTAAGATACATTTTTTACACTGGCCGTATGTTTGTAAGATATCGTTATTGTTAGGCATGTTACCAATTTGGTGTCTAAATATCATGCTAGTATTTAATTATGTTTACTAATACTGTTATTAGTAAACATTTTACAGTTTAATTTAATCGAGTAAATATGTACCTACCTATGAAATATAGTTTATACATATTTATAAATTAAAAAGTAAGAAAGTATCTCATCATACCCTACCGATGGGAATTGTGATACTACTCCATTTTGCCACCGCTACACCCACAAAAGATCGTCGTATTGAACCTGTAACGGCAGAGGGGCTACCGCGAAAACCAAAATTTCCGAATTGCGGAGAACTTTCTCTTTTACTCCAATGAAGGCGTAATTAGAGTGACAGAGAAAAATGCCCGCAATTTGCGAACTTCGATTTTCGCGGTTATAGCCCAGAATTTGAAATGAAATTCTGTCTACATAGGTACATGAGTACACGACTGGAGTCTGGAGGTTAGACTGAGACATAAGCCTTCAGGGAATCAAGTCGAGCTTGAGAATTATGCCAACTGTCATTTTCAATACAATTGACGAATTCCCCAGTCCGAAATTATCCTAAAATGTTCAATGTTGTTTCCAACTAAGTATTTCGGTATGTGAGAGCGTCTAAACTCTCTAGGGATATATGTGTTACGAAATGTAAAATGAGATACCAATTAGATTTAAATAATATAGCGTGGCGTTTGCCAAATGTTTACCTGCGCGCTTGAGTAAGCATTTTTAATAGACTTGTAATACTCGTAAATTAGACTTGTATATTATATTTCCGAATATCCTTCCTCATGCTCACTGTTTCGCAGAAATACGATTACATAGTATACTTATAGTATTACCCAAGGTATTAGAAGAGGTGTAAGTATTTAAATTTAGACTATTCTCATGTGTTTGTTCTGCAAGTGTAAATGTTTGGTAAATAATTTAGTTAAAGTTTTTGGCGTGACAGATTTAGTGGATCAGCCCATTATATAGCTACCTATTAAACAAGTAAGAAAGAATTCTGACTTATCATATTTATTTTTCAAACACCTTAGCTAAGTACCTACTACGAAATTACGAATCTTTTGCTGTCGATTTTATATTGGTACCTACCTATTGTACTTACCTAATATGCTTTATTGCAATTTTAATAACCTATCTATGTATCTATATCGGATATTTCAATGTTGATATTTGTGGCGTTCTCAATTTACCTCATGAAAATGTTCGATGTAATTAACTCACTTATATATGTACTATGTTACTCGTGATTCAAACGCACCTTTCATGGTAACGTAGAATTCAATTCGCCACGTTAATGCGTTCTACCTATTTATGGCAAGAAGATACATTCTGGGTAGTACAACTGTAGGTATACCTATGTAGTTATTACAGAAGAGAGAAGCATAACGGAAGTGATACCGCTCCGTATATGGCTTCGTAAGCAAAATATACCTACTTGCCTACTTAAAGCTTAAATATAAATATAAAGGTACTTATTGAAGGCAAAAAACAATACATACGGTGGTGGTACTGGTGCTCGACGCGGTCCCAGTACATGTCATCTTGAAACTTAAGTCATTGTCAATAGAAGTGACAGCAGGGTGTCATATATTGGGCATTAGCATGTCGAGCACTAGTACCACCTTAGGTATCTTGATAATTAATTTATTATGGTTGCATATTGCAAGAGGGAATAATACGCAAGTGTTACCTTCTTACACTGCACGCTACAAAATATATTTGACGCCTGAACACGTACACTGAAGAACAATGCAAACAGGTCGCTTAACATGGAAATTTCCCCTACTGAATTTAAAAGCTAAAGAAAAATACCGTGGAATTCACCTGTGGACTTTGCAAGCATGATACGTATGTGTTTAAAATATAGCTTCTCCTCGTTCACTCGTTTGCAAGCTTAACTAAGCAAACTCACACAACTCCTTTGAACTCCACCAACTTCCGTGGAATATTTTTCAAACCAACTATTTTATGGATCCTTTGCTCTTCTAAATTTTAATTTAGTCCTAGGTCAACTGTACTTTCTAGGAGCTTACATAAGCGGTAATATTTAGTAACTTGTTCACTAACTTTAAACTTTCACTTCAAATGTAGTTAACACACAACCGTTAACCGTTAATATCTTGTTATAGTTCGTTTTTTTGTGCATTAGAAAAAAAGCAAACAATCTTTATGTGTATATTTAATTGAAAAACACGTTTTAAAAATAAGTCACGCAAATATGTAACAATTATGAATCTAATACTATCATTTATATTCTTCTGCTTTCATAAGTAATAGTTGCTGATTTTTAAAAAGCGTTTTTCAATTAAAAGACATGTCAAAATCGCTTAATTCTTTCTAATACTAAAAAAACGAACTATAGGTGGTTCAATTACAATTTGCCATATCTATGATAACATTTTAGTTTATTTTTTGTATTTTTATATTAGTTAATTGAGACTTGAGAGGTTGACCTACGAGTAAACGGCCTCACCACTAAAATTGGATATTGATATTTTATATTTACTTATACATACAATTACAAACTGCGTTTAAGTGTGGCTATTGCCAACCTAAATATGAATTTGTAGTGATTTATGCACATTTTTTTAAGTTATTCAAACCGGCCTGTTTTTTTCTCCATTCCTAATGTTTCCAAGTTCCCAAGGAAATGGTCGCAGGGTCTGATATTGAGTTAATTACCTACCTGCGAGCCGAAGCGTCCTTTTGTCGGCCGTCTCCGACTAAGTTCATTGATTCCGTTTTTGCCCGGCCTTCCGTACCGACCAAACTGCGAGACCCCTCTTCCTCTCTACTCTCACCCGGTATTTAGAGCCATAGGGAGGAAGTGAGAGGGGCAGAGCAGGTCAAGAAAGATGGCCAAGCGATACCAACGTTGTGACGGCTATGAAATGAACGTTTAAGCATGTGTTTGTGGCAATGGCCCGGTTTTCTATCAACACCATCGAATACAAACCCTATCTCGTGCTGACAAAGCTTCTTTCACATTGACATGTTGTCACAAGTTTCACAGCAGATTATTCTGAAACGAATCTTATAATCTATGAGTTAAGATTCAACTTCAATTGGGTTGTTAAAACAAGTTTAAATGAAATTCAACTGAGGTATTAATGACGTACTTATTTGTATGGATTCGTTATCAACGATAAAAGCTTTTAATTCAAATACAAATTATTTAACTTTTGTAATGACAACAATAGGTTAATAATAATAAACTATACAAATCCAAATAAATTAACCCGTTAACCAAGCTGTGACAATAGTTACTACGTAACAGATACATCATTCCCATACAAAAGCGAAAATACCTACGCTATAATAGCCTACAAAATTTTGATAATAATCCCTGCTGCTCAGGACGAGAAGAAATGTACCATATGTACGCGCACAAAGAGTCGAGACTGTGTTGCCCGCCGTGCGAGTCACGTGCCAACGCGTCATCGTAAGAATGCGCTATAGTCCCTGTGGGCGCAGCACGGTTCCATTTTTATCGTCTATCACTATGCGCGTCCCTTTCGCACTTACATACTTGTTAGAACGTGACAGGCATGGTGACAAGGGATAAAAACGCGACCGTGCTACGCCGCCTGGTGTTTACTTAATTATACGGCAAATGATGATGATGGAATTTCCTTTTGCAGAGTTGCTCCTTTTGACTCACAGATTGATTTACGAAGGGGAGCCAATCGAATTTTTGTTGCAAAATTTTGACTTAAGGGGGTGCCCCCCGAAATTTGAAAAAAAGAAAGTTTTGCTATGTGGTCAAGTTTGGTATCATTTTCGTGTAACTCAAGGATGCTTAATTCGTTTCTGATATTTAATTTATACGGTTTCATAATAAATAATCTGAAAAAAAAGATTTTTTTCCAAATAAAAGCCGATATTTTTCTTATTTTAATATGCACACAAAAAATAAAAATTTCATGAAAAAGCCCTACTATTTCTCGTTATAAAAAGTAAACGTATGGTATATTTATGTTACATTAATGTAACCAAAAAAAATTAAATGTAGACCTACTTTCGACTACTCATTGAACAAGATACAACGATGTGAGCTACAGCTTAGCAAGTTATGATGATGAGATGAGATCCCTTTTTATTTTACATAGTGAGTCCTTAGAACCCTTAGATCATTTTAGGAAGGAGATCCACCTTGATTTTTGATACAGTCGGGATGAAAGGTGGTGTGATTTGTCCCATACATTCATACATTTGCGCAAGCACCTGTTTAGGTTTCTGCAATAAGTTTGATGACATTTTCGAGTAAATCAAAAGACATAAATCATTTAGGTAATTAAATATTCAAAATACAAATTAATAATGTAAATATTGACTAATATTTAAATTATTTTCCTCCGTATAGCTACGTCCCTTAAATCGGATTACGTTGTGCACCAAGCATAAGCAATGTTAAAGAGTATTTACAAATATATTAGGCAGTAAAATCTTTTAAATACGAAATAATGTAACTATTAGTGCATTTCTCTTTTTTTTCTTTTAATTTACTCGATAATAACACCAAACTTAATGCAGAAACCTAAACAGATGCTTTCATATAAATTTATGATTGTATGGGAAAAGTCATCCCCACCCTTTCAAGCACACCGCACCAAAAATCAAGGTGGCTCCCGTTCCTAAAATGACCTAATGGTTCTAAGGACTCACTATGATAAAGGGTATCTCATCATCATCAAACGCCGTAATTCTCATAGCTGTAACTCATATCTGTGTATACTATTCAGTGAGCTGGTGGTCGAAACATTTCATTTTTTTTTCTGTTTATTTTTAGACATAAATATGCCTTATGTATACTTTTTATAACGAGGAATAGTAGGGCTTTATCATGAAATTTTAATTTTTTGTGTATATATAAAAATAAGAAAATTTTTGGCATTTATTCGAAAAAAAAAATAGAAAATTTTTATTTTTATTTTTTTTCAAATTATTTATATGAAACCGTATAAATTAAATATCAGAAATGAATTTAGCATCCTTGATTTACCCGAAAATGATACCAAACTTGCGCACATAGCCAAACAATTTTTTTTACAAATTTCGGAGGGCACCCCCCTTAAGTCAAAATTTTGCATCAAACATCCGGTTGGCTCCACTTCCTAAATCCACAGATTGATTTAGGGAGTCAAAAGGAGCAACTCTGCAAAAGGAAATTCCATCATCATCATTTGCCGTATATCACACTTTTTTGTCGTGAGCGCCACGGACTACTAGGGTTGTACCACTTTGTACCTATAATGAATATAAAACGAATGTTGCGAATCAACCATATTTTTTATTAGTCAATCAAATATGTTTTGGTTTTACATAATGATTTATAATTTTTTTCCCATCTCGGGATTCTCTGTTATTAAATTTTATAGTTGAAAATATCCTAAATCGCGTAAATAATTTTAATAAATACTCATACGGCAAACAGGAGCAAATCGACGGAAAATCAACGGTTTTTAAAAATTGTGCAATAGGTTGTTTCCAATTTTCAACTACTCATTAAAGCATCATCATTATCACTCGAAGCATTATCATTATCACACAGCTATGTGCAGCGACTTCTTGTCTGACTTTACCATATTATGTAAGCCAATTAGTTCATCCCACTTAGTATCATTTCGTCTATACATAATGTGCAATATTTTGCATTTTTTTGCAAAGGCTTCAGTTTTGCTTCCAAAAAGTTTAAAATACGGTCTTCAAATTTAGGGAGAATAACCATATTAAATCGTTGGAGGGTAGATTCACTCGGGAGGTGCAAGAATGTTTTCAGACATCGGTATGTTTGAGGACTGGAAAAGTGTAAATTTAGAGCAAAAAGTTTGTACCCTGGATCGTAGCGGTTTAATTACTTTAGACTTGTTTTTCAGATTCTTTTGCCACTCAACAAAATTACTAAAAGGTTGACAAATCTTTTAGTAATTTTCATCTTCACAATTGAAACTGAAATTTTCGTAGCATTCAGCTTCTTGTGATTGGATTTCTTTTTTTATAAGCTTCCTTCTTCTTTTGTGTCTCCTTATGTTCAACTCGAAGTTTACGTTTCCTGGGTGTATCAGATGAAAGCTCTTGTGTTTGTGTAGAATTATCGCTAGCGTTGTCTGACGTAGTTTGTACACATGATGACTTCTTATCAGGACCCTTAACGGTAACTGCTGATAGAACGTTGATAAATGATTCTTTCGTTTGAGTCGTCACATTTTTACAGTCTTCGTTTGTATTGAGGTCGGAAGTACTTGGTTGATTTAGTAATGATTTTGTGGGTACCGCATCAGATTTCAGCTGTGGTACGTACTTTATCATAGATTTGTCAAAATGTAGCGAGCAAACAAAATGACAAGCGGACTTTGTTTGAGTTGTTAATAAATCAGGCCTCCCTATTCTTTCAAGCCAAGTACGGCGCCTGCAAAAAAAAAGGCTTTTAAAAAACTTTTTTAAACTGTATTTGAAATAAATGAATTGTGAGTAGGAATAAGCGTTTACATAAGAATACCAAAAAACGATTTACCTAATGTTGAATCACCCATGCTCGATTCACCTATTTTTAAATTACCTAACGATAATTTTACCTAAACATTGACTGACCTAAGTTTATAATACCTAAGCTCAAATAACCTAATGGACGATATACCTAATGAAGAAAGACATTTATTTCATAAAACACACATACACAGGACAATAAAAGAAACAAATAAGATAATTAGAACAACAAAACACAGAAAGATAATGAACGGTACTTATACCTAAAGTTGATTTACCTAATGAACGAAATACCTAAAGTTGATATACCTACTGAATAAAATACCTAAATTCGATACACTAAATGCACGGAATACCTAAAGTCGATATACTTTTTTAAACGGTAGGTACGCTACGCTGCTACCGTGCTACCTAAACAGAATGATTTCGTAAGTCTAATGCAAAACACAATTTTTTTTTTCAGTTAACATCATACGATGAAATAAAAGTCGGTTCTGGCGCTGTTTGGTTTCAGTTAGCCTAACACGATCCTCCCTGCTTCGCTCGTCGTCCCTGTCTTGACTGTCAAATGACTCTAGACCTTATATTATATTAAAAAACCGGGCAAGTGCGAGTCGTACTCGCGCACGAAGGGTTCCGTACCATAATGCAAAAAAAAACGAAAAAAAAAAGCAAAAAAAAAACGGTCACCCATCCAAGTACTGACCACTCCCGACGTTGCTTAACTTTGGTCAAAAATCACGTTTGTTGTATGGGAGCCCCATTTAAATCTTTATTTTATTATGTTTTTAGTATTTGTTGTTATACCGGCAACAGAAATACATCATCTGTGAAAATTTCAACTGTCTAGCTATCACGGTTCGTGAGATACAGCCTGGTGACAGACAGACGGACGGACGGACGGACGGACGGACGGACGGACTGACGGACGGACGGACGGACGGACGGACGGGCAGCGAGGTCTTAGTAATAGGGTCCCGTTTTACCCTTTGGGTACGGAACCCTAAAAAATATTTAGCCAATTGAATGATTTGGCGAATCAAATGTATTGCAATTATTGTATGTCATAGTATAAATGTATGTACGTATTTCGTTCATTGTGAATGGAGTTTAGGTATATTAACTTTAGGTAATTAAAAAACTCCTTAATTTACCTACTTATGTTCAAAGAAATAAATGTTGACAAAATTCATAAAAATACATTTAAAATACTACTCACCTTTCTTCGTCTCTCGGCAATGAAAAAAACGACAAATTTTCCTTTGTTTTTTGACTTTTACACCCATCTGCTGCACAATAATTACGTGGTTTCGGCATTTCGAAGCGTAAGCGCGGGAAACGTGCGGCGCAGTGCAGTGCGAGCGCTCAGGCGGGCGTTCGTCGGCCCTCTGTCGGTTGTATCGTCGTCGATACGCCGAGCGGTAGGCATATAGCGCGTGGCCTTGAGCGAGTGACGGAGGCCTGAATTTATTAAGATGTGATCGCTAGACATTTCGAAAGTGCGTCACGTCAAAACTTATACCAATAGGTGTTTACAAAATTAAATAGGACACTGGACTGGACCCTCTCATGTAAAATTTCTCATTGAATCAATAAATTGTTATAAAAAGCATTTCCATAGATATATAAGGTGCTAACAAATTAGTCACGGATATTTTTACAGCTGATAGTACTCGGATCTCGGAGTACATTTAAGTATGAAGCATCATTGGTTTTGTTAAGTTTTTTTGGAGAAAACTAGGAAACAAATTTGCTACGTTAAAACACCCTGTCAATAAGATAATTAAATGAGACCTCTTTAGACATTCTAGAACATTTTTAAAATTGACGTGACGTGACATGACAGACAGTGTTAAACATCTTGACAAGTACATAATAGGGGTGATTACTAGGGATGTACCGACTAGTCGCTGACTAGTCGGGAAAGCCGACTATCCGGCCACATTTGTAGTCGGCGATTAGTCGGCGACTAGTCGGCAAAAATGGCCGATTAATCGGCACTTCATTAGTGAAAGAAAAACAGAAAAAAAAAATCAACTGTCAATAGTTACAGTATGTTTTATGTTTATTTTACTAAAATACCTATTCAGGGTGCATATGAAAACTTTTGTTCATATAATTGACCGTTTGATCGTTATCGAATGTTGGTGGGCTGGTGTTTTCCTCTACAGGTCGATCTCAACTGATTCTTGTGTAATTTCATGTGCAAGTTCGATAGTTATTATTTTTTATTATTATTCAGTTTTTGTTTCATTTTAAATGTTGGAGCCATGAGTAACTATTAATGTTATTGCAAAATTAAGAGACTTAGTCAGGGCACGTTGCTCGTAAAGACGCTGACCACAGGGGATAGGTTCTTAACTGACGACTACGTACAGGAAATAGAGCCTTGGAAATACCTCCTACAAGCTGTACTGACGGTCTACTCAGGATCGCAAAATAAAAGAACTAAAGACAGAAATTGAACGAGGATTCTTGTGATAGGTCTTTGAACCTGTAGAGAACACCTTTTAGCCAAGCTAAATTATGATGAATAGCGCAACCAAAGGAGCAAAACTATTGTTTTTCACCTGATACTTATTAGTGTCCGACCGAAGGTTCGGTTTCGGTTTCGGTTTCGGCCAGTTTCGGCCAAAAAAACATGTTTCGGCTGGAGTTTCGGTTTCGGCCAAAAACCGGCCGAACCTTTCGGCCGGGCCGAAACTTACGAAATGGTACTTCGGACAAAGACCAAAAGTTGGGGAATAAGTATGACAATATTAATACCATACATATACTGATACTGATTCATGTATAGGTACAGAAATTAATTGGTTTATTATAAAATACAATTCCACTAATGAGGGCGCCACTGGACGGTCGACGCAGTCTTAAGAGGCTGTCAATACCTATAACGCGCACACTGTCTAATTGTATCGGAGTGAATGAGATAGCACTGTCGCATGTTACTGGGCCCTGGGCAAGAGAATAATAAGAAAATTCATCATCTTCCTTGCGTGATACCGGAATTTTTGCCGAGCCGTGGCAATGGGAATGGGAGCCTGGGGTCCAATTGACAACTAATCCCAAGAATTGGCGTAAGCACTAGTTTTTACGAAAGCGACTGCCATCAGATTGATATTCTAACCCAGAGAGTAAACTAGGCCTTATTGGGACTAGTCCGGCTTCCTCACGACATTAGAACCGTTTAATGGTGATTTTAAGCAGGGCCGGATTAAGCATGTCGGGGCCCCCAGTATCAGGTCGGCCCGAGTGGAACGATGTCTTTTTCGCTCTTATTCATTCACTTATTCAGTTATTTTCCTACATATCTCTAATGGCAAATTTTAAGCGAGGCTAAAGGCTACGCTCAACTAGTGCCGCAAAGTTGATTTTCTCAATAGTTTATATTTTGCGAGGCTGAACAGCTGATAATTGATTAAAACGAAGAAAAAACTCTTAAAAGTGTCCCCAGTACAGTTTATCATACGAATGCTCGACCTTAGCCTCACTTTTTACCTCAATTTACCATTGGTTTGTGTTCCACATGTCCTCTACATCTGCTTAGCCTTTGGCCTCGCTGCGCCATGCTCGGCCTGCGGTCTCGCTTTTTAATACAATGGACATTGGTTGGAGTCTGTGCTCAACTACTTATCCTGAAGCCTGAAGCACGGCTTTAACTTCGCATGAAAGTTCACCTCACTGGGGAACTTCGGACGTTTATGCCCAGTTGAAGATCGGTACCCGGCTTTGCGATATTTGTCAACAAAAAATTTCGCGCTCGCTGCGCTCGCATTTATGGTTGGTTTTTTAGTTGACCCTATATCTACATGTTAGCTTGACTGGTGAATGAATAGAGTTAGATCAAGAAAATTCTACAATGATTTTGATAGCAATGCAACTAGTGCAAATGTTATTTATACGTCATAATTTCATAAAAGTTTTGACGTTTAAAATAACACTTGCACTGCGTGTGTTATCAAAATCGATGCAGAATTATCTTGGTCTAACTCTAGTAATTTTCTTAAAAAACTGCTTAAGTAACATCAATTTCAAGGACATTGGGTGTTGACAGCCCCATAATATGTGTGTAAAAACGGTTTTATGAAATTTTTTCAACGATTTTAACAAATCTACAAAAGGTTCGGTTTCGGTTTCGGTTTCGGCCGAAACTAGAGCCAAAGCCGAACATTCGGTTTCGGTTTCGGTTTCGGCAAAAAAACATGTTTCGGTCGGACACTAATACTTATACGAAACTAATGATCTGGCCGACTAGCCGACTAGTCGGCCGACTAATCGGCCATTCGAGCGCCGATTAGTCGGCTAGTCGGCTAGTCGGCCAAATCAACAGTCGATACATCACTAGTGATTACTTTAAAAATTAATTATAATATTTTTTTTTGTTCGGTAAATGAAAACAAAAAAATGATATACAAAGGTTCCTTAATTACAGTTAAAAGTTAATTGTTTTAATGTAATGTATTATCTCTTAAAATATCCGTGACTAATTTATTAATAGCACCTTATATATTACTGAACAATACACATTAGATATTAAAAGATGTATAATTGTATACAGGCCAGTCAAATTAGAATTTTTTCCAGGAATTAATTCCCAGCAAGCTGGAAATCGTCTTAATACCTTAATTTGGTTCTAAATTAGTGTAATTCGAGTTTGCTCCATTCCAGGAGTTCGTGTCGATTTAAAACACTCCCTTCGGTCGTATTTCAATTTATCGCCACTCGTGCGAATTTCCTACTTTTCGCACTTATATCGTAATCAAAATCAAAAAAAAAAGAAGCAAAGAAGCATTACGTCAACGACATACGTAGTAGGAATTATTATTTTATTGTTAATATTCAGAACCTAGTTTATTTTAAGAAAACGGATCAGAAGTAAGGAAAAATGGAGAAATCGATCAAAAACAGCGCGCAAGGATATTTCCGTACTTATAAGTCTGTTATATAATATAACGTCATTCTTTTTTGGGGATCTTAAAAAGGAGCTAAAAATATAGCCATGTCTCGCGTGCCACAATAACTAATCGATTTACACCTCATTCATCACAAGTTTGACGTCACTATGGAGTGAAATACACTTAAAAAGAATACAAACTTACACACACATACACATTGAATATAGATACACTGCTACTGCTCTAACCCTTCATTCTACATGTAATTTTGCCGTAGTCGGATTACAAAAACCGGCCAAGTGCGAGTCGGACTCGCGCAGGAAGGGTTCCGTACCATTACGCTAAAAAAATCACGTTTGTTGTATGGGAGCCCCACTTAAATCTTTATTTTATTATATTTTTAGTATTTGTTGTTATAGCGGCAACAGAAATACGTACTTACATCATTTGTGAAAATTTCAACTGTCTAGCTATCACGGTTAGCCTGGTGACAGACAGACAGACAGACGGACAGCGGATCTTAGTAATAGGGGCCCGTTTTTGCCCTGTGGGTACGGAACCCTAAAAAACTATGGGTCAAATGTTAACCCAAACTTGTAAGTCAGCGCCAACAGTAACAGATAAGACTACGCGTCAAAATGTGTTTGACAGCTTTACAGAAAGAGAGGTATTTTTATGTAGAACAAATATACCCTCATAACGCCCAAAGTCCTTCTCGTAGGACTAATTACTTCAATGTAATTTAAACCATTTTTAATTGGAATAGAGTTGTGTTGTTTCGGTTATTTTCCAAACAAGTTTTAGTTACACGTGTCGCCCTAAGTTGTGAGAAAAAAGAAATGTAGGATGTAGGAGTCATCTATTAGTCTCTATTTAATTACTTGTTTTTGTTTCTAACTAAATATAAATCTATATATATAAATTAAATGTTTTTGAAATAAACCTACATAAACGGATTATATCGCGTATAACAAATTTAAAAATACAGTTTGGGATCCAGTAGTCCATCTAATAAAGCAAGACAGGACTGTGAGACCATAGCATTAGTTTTAGTATACTACTTAACCTTTCTGGTTTAGCCTATTGGTTGACTGGTAGAGAATATTTTAAGGCATTAAGTCCGGAATCTATCCGTTACCTAGTTTTATTTCTTAAATGTATTTATCTAACTTCTGAATTATCAATATTATCTCTATATTGAGGTGCATCACTATAAGTACAAATTACCGGATATCGCCAGTTGATACTGATCTTATTGTACACAACAATATTATGCTTAGCGCATCTAATCTAATCGGGGTAGATTGTGGAATTTCTGTGACGTAAGTACATTCAGTTTTACAATGCAAATCCGATCTAATAAACTTCATCATAAGGTTCAAAGTGAAATGAAAAGGTTTACCACTAAACCATATTAATTGTGATCAGTGTAACCTAAGTAGGTATACCTAAGTACATTACGTAACAATATTATGGTCAGTAAATGTGGCTGGCTTGTAGTTTGGATGTCTTGCAGTTCAGACCGAATATTGCAAGGCTTTTAGTCCATAGAAAAATCAGTTACATGGTATACTAGTAGTATAAATAATTATTATATAAGGTTACATGGGATAAGAGAAACACTGGGCCAAGAGAAACACTTGTAGGCAATTCTTATACTGTTAATGTAGAAAAATAATACTTAATCGTCTTCTGTTGGCTCACCTATCAGATCTTCATCTATCAGAATGCTATCATAATTTCTACAATTGTTTAATACCTTGCTCACATGCAAGTTGAGTGGGATATTTTTTTAGTTGCGTCATATATGTACCAAAGTATTTAGAACTTGTGCGCAATTACGTAATTATATTTTTTTACCTTTCATTACATATGTCCAACTAATTACTAATGTAATGCATAATGTCTAAGTTTCATGTCAAGCATCGATAAGAACTTCCCAATATTTTTTCTAAACCAGCCATTTACTTTGTAATTATGTGTTCTCTTTCTCTATTGAGATTGGAGCGCTCAAACGTTTCCAAAGAGCGTGGCCGATCCGTTCCCATTTCCTAATAATATCTCGGCAATTTGCGCGGCGATCGACGAACATCGAAAACAAATTGCCTTCTATTTAAATACGACGTAATTAGCGTTCGTGTTGAGCTGGCGGTCACTTTTCTAGCGTATTGTGATAGAGGAGCATCTATGCTGGTGACATTACACCATTACAGCTTAGCTTATAGTTACCTACTAAAATTGTTTAACTACACAACATTGGGAACAATATTTTGTTTTGAGTTTTTTTTACACTACTATTAACAAATTATAAACTGAAATAGATGTCATTTATATTTTATATTAAAGAAAAAGTGACGAAGCCCTCCAGTAGTGAGAATAGCGAAATTTTCTTCATCATTGAAGAGGAATTTGCATTATTATTTAAACTTTATGTTATAATTTAGTTTGGTGATAAATCACGCATTTGCGAAAAAAAGAAAAAATATTTACTTACACTCATTTTTACCCTAGCCTCCTAAGAGCTACCACTACCAATCACCATACAAAAAAATGCCATTTGAATTGGAAATCAATAGTGAAGTAAACAGATTAAATTTCTTTTGTTTTGATATCAAAAGAAACAAAAGAAATGCAAGTCTGTTCCAATTAAAAATAGATTCAATTTCATTGAAGTAAATAATTAGTAGGTACAGTCACCTGCAATAATATGTTACTCTTCGAAGGCCGCAAAAATATGTGACACGCTCTTATGGCTCTACAAATAATATCGTGTCAGATAATTTTGAGGCCTTCGAAGAGTAACATATTATTGCAGGTGACTGTACTACAGGTAGGACCGTGGGCTTTAGAAGGCTAGAATTAATGAACGGCATAAGGATACTTACATTTAGTTTTCAAATAAGTTGGAACTTTCTTTACCAACATGTTTCCTGGTATAACTTTAAAAAAAATGAACCAGCCAATCGAAACAACGGTGTTAAACAAAATAGGGTATTTTATTATTCATTGATTCATACAGTCCCTTCCCAGGTAGAATACCGACTGGCAGTCGTAAAAGCCAGTCTTTCCAAACAGTGCATTCAAAATGTAGACTTTAATTCAAAAGGAATACAGTGCCATTTTCAAGTGAAGGTAAAAGCTTAATATGAGTTTGCTGGAGTAATATAAATATCCGGTGTCAACTTCGCTATTACGAAATATAATTTAAATGTTAACTAGTAAACTTTCTGTTTTTTTTCCTGTAAAAGTACTTTGTGCATTTTCAATCGATTTGTCCAGATTTGTTTTGTTGCATGTCGGGTATAATCAGGTTTCTGAACAGATATGACCGTAAATCTGTCTAGACAAAGTAACATAACACAGCTTTCAAAAATAAAGTTCTCGTGAGTTTTTATTCATGTCTCCGTGAACTAGGTATATGTTTAGTAATAATAGTGTAATTTTAGTAAGCTGCAGTAGAATATTCTATGTATAATATGTATATTTATCATTTATATGTATGTATGTATGTATATCAACATCAACTAACATAAAGCAAGTCTGCTAATAAAAGTGAAAAGGAGGTTCATTATAAACAAAACGAAAAGGCGATATTGGCTTTTGTGGATTTAAAATACATACTGTATTTATTTATTTATACACCTAAAGGTGAATGTTACTGGTCAAAGGTACGTATAGTACGTACACATGCTGAGTGTTATCCTTTTTGGAACCTCCCGCAACACTGTAACTTCAAATTTACCTAGACTTAAGCATTTTTTAATGTTGTTGTGTATGTGTGTTTCCAATAAAAGCATCATTCATTCAAAGCATCATTCATTCATTCAGTTAAGTATGTGCACCAAAAACATCTTTTTTACCCTTAAATGGATACTTATTAAGAGGCCAAAATGTTTTCCGGCTCCAGCAAGCCACATGAACGATGGCACGTCGCGACAAACAAAGAGTGAGTGATCTCGCGAGGGTACAACCCTCGGCCTTAGATCGATATACAAGGGTGGCCGGTTACGGTGAGATTATAATCATTATAAGTGATAGTTGGAGAGTGAATAGGCACTACGTGACAAGTATGCTTGTTTTAGGGACCTTAATGTCTCTTAATCAGGTTAGGATGGTAGTTCTTTTTTTAAATTATATATTATAAATTATTATGTTTTATTGAGGTTGTGCAATAAAGAGGATTTGTATTGTATAAATAGGAAATTTAAGCCACCTGTTGAGTGTTGATTTGGTGATGCTTCGAAATAAAATAAGTATGTACCTATGTATGTTCGATCACATCTGTATTTATACAGTCAATGTTAAAAGTCAAAGTCGTAGCATTAAATATCAAATATCAATTATGAGTGTGTGTTTCCTACGGATATTCACCATAAATATGTGTGAATGGAATAATTCATTCCTATAAAGTTATTTTACACATTCTCCGTTTTAGTACACTCAACTCAATTGCTGCAAAACCCACATCGCGGTTTATCCATGCGACACATTGAGAATGTAAACGACGTCTCGCCGCTAAAATCTACGGTGTTCTGCTGATATTTACGGTACTTCTCATTTGTATATCGGTGTTTATGTTAACCGTCCAGTAATGATATCACTAAACTTATTTGCGCCACCTGTCAAGTCTACATATCTGTTTATTTTGTCCACGTGAAAGCGATACGCAAAAAGCTCCAAGTGATCTCAGAGGCATGGCCCGGTACAGCTACGAAGAACGTAAGTGCCACAGATAATATACAAAGTTACGCCATTTTGAGGAAAGGAGCGCTCCCCTCTGATCAATACACGTGCAATTACAGTTAACGGGGGCCGATAGTTGCTAGAAGGGCACGTTTTGAAATGCTTTTGTGAGCACTTGTAGGTATTCAATGTTGCTGTTTACAGGATAATTCCGAAGAGCAGCCGCGAGACTTAACCTCTTGTGTATATGATAAGGATCCTGACCGAATTTTTAAGCATAGTAGTCTTCTTTTGCATTTTTTTCTAGAACGTTTTTTACTGCTCTATACCTACCTGCAGCACAACCGAGGTTGGAGGTCTTCCTATGTCGTAGCTCTTTTAAATAATTAAAGGCGATAATTTGCGTCCGTCTTTAGGAGATACCAACTTTATTTTATGATCTGCTAACTGAAAGATTTTATTAACCTACTTTAAGCAGTTAGGCAGATTTCTTAAGTATTTTCTGTATATTATTATTGATTTTACACACAATATATTAGGAATTATTAAACAAGTTAATGTAATTTACCGTAAGTATACATCAGTATTGGCGGATGGATGATTCATAACTAAAATATTTGACTCAGAACAAGTGTGCTTGTTAATAAAACAAATTTAAAATAGGTTAGTTTAAAATATGTGTTCATGTTGCTATGCTCTTTTCCCAATAATTTTGGTCACAAAAACACTTTTATAAGAGTGTTTTTGCGACCTCTTGCAGTACAGGCCGCATATTATCGGCATCGTGGCTACTACGGTTGAGAGAACGGTATTTTACGAGTCCAATTAAGTAAGCCTTGTTAAATGGATACACTCGGACAAAGAAATACGCCTAAAAGTTTTCCAAATCTTCATTGAATCGTTTAATAAGTACAGTAAATAAATAGTATATTCGCAAATACCTATTTAGATATTTTTTTTATGTAAATCGACTGACAGTGTAATTGGTAGGTATTTTTGCAGCAGTTAATGCATGGCTTATCACGACAAACCGCCTATAATATATGACTCGCACTTATTATGGTTCTGCACAGAATCACATACGTATTTTTGCGTGCTTTGACGAGTGCATTTCTGTGCAAGATAAAGTTATAAAATGTATATTGCAACCATCATTGCAGGTGATTGCATATTTCAAATAGCTAAAATTTCAGTAATTTCAATACGGTTCATTCATCCCCTGAGAATCTAAAATGATATTTAAATTTAACAAAGAAGAAAACGTCATTTTATTATCCAACCGAAATACCAAACAAGAGTAAAATTCTAGACTAATTCACTCAAGATTAAATTGAAGCTATGAGTATGAATAGGGCGAGAGGAAACACGAGTATAGGGGAGAGTTCTGCCCAGTACTGGCACAATAGCAGCCAATATGGTGGTCGTGTCAAGTGTGTAAGTGCGAAAGAGATGGGTCAATATTTAGCGATAAATTTGGTCCTATTAGATTCACACCAGGCGCTTCAAGGTTTTGTCATATTTGATACTTATACCGCAAATAGCCATCAAATAGCGCACTTGGTGAAAGAGGATTGTAATTGTTTTAAATACCTCCTTTTTCTACAAATGGTGCGCAAAACTAATGCATTGTATCAGATTTAACAAAATAGTAATAAGATTTCAAGTAAGTTCCTAAATAAAAGTCGGATTGAAGTACGTAGAGGTACTTAAGTAAAAAGTTACTGAATATTTTGATAAATCATATCTTAGTGAAAAATACTTCTACTCGCTCTGTTTTAATAAGATCTGACTTTACTTTGATTTTGAAGCTTCACGTCTTTAATTATACTAATTATTTTAATAAAGGCTAATAAAATTCCGTAAAAGTGAAGTACCTAATAAGTAATAACCCAATGTCCCAGAAAAAGGACATATGTAATATAATAGGTTTGATTTTAAACCAAAACGTTAATATCAAAATCCCATACGAGAAGGGCTTTATATACGTTACATAATTAATTAACGCTTTTAAAAACTGTTCCATACCCATAAGTTAGTGTACAACCAAAAGCCATGCTCGTAGATGTTTATATGTATAAACTGTTATAATTTCTAAAATAAATGCAGAACTTAGAGAAAAATACCCCCTACTTGCTGTGTTTTAATAAGATATTCTTTAATTATGAGGTTGTATATCATTAATTACAATAAATAATTAAAGTAATGACTCAAAGTCCTAGAAAAAGTCCTTTTTTTTTCATGGTATGTTGTATTTAAAAACATTATAAGCCCATAAGTTAGTGTAGGTGTAGAAGCAAGCACTCGTACGGTCTACACGTTATTATAACGAGTGCTATGATTTCTAAATGCAAATCCGTGCACGGCGCGGTTGCTCAATGTGCCCGGTTCACACGGTACTACAGAATCAGTACTTAGGTTAGCCAGGTCTCTGCGATATTCGAATATAATATTATGTAAGTTATATAACATGTATTCTGCAGTCAACATCAAATAAAAATGTAGTAGACTTCGACCCTTCTTTGTTACTAAATTAAATACCACTAAAAAAATTAAATTTTGTACAAACCACATGTCCTAAATTATTTTTACAAAAAAAAATATCTAAAGCGTCTTAGTTGTCGCTTATTATGGGGCCCATATTGTGAGAGCGAGCTACCGCCTGCCGGACAGAAAATTACGTACCAATTTATTAGGCAGGTGTCCGGTTTTAAATCCCATAGCCCAGTATTTAGTCCATCGCTTTCACCCAATAGCCTAGTTCATTTTAGATTCCATCAACTCACAATAGTTCCTGCACCCAACCCGGTACTGCCTCTGCGTGTGTCCCATAACGGCCATGACATGGGCAAGGGCAGCATCCGCTCAGCGTACCCCTTACATTTATTAAACTGTCAAAAGGACTCTACGTGTTGGCTTCGGCTTAGGGCACGCCTCATAAATGTCCGAAACACCATTGCAAAGTGATGGGTAAAACGCAAAAAAGTGCCATGAGTATAGTCCGACAAAAAATTGTATAAAATTATTGAGGGCGCCACTTCCTACGTAACTGTCACATTTTTGACGTAAAATGCTTAAACATGGCAACAATTTAGTATGGATTTTTTTAGTTCCATTTTATTTAATTTCTACTATCTTATGTCGCCCTATAAGATATGTCCTTATTTTAGCTTATTTTCTCTTCTTGTCTTGAGTATAATTTTATAGGTAAGTACACAAGTATGTACCTATAACGCTTAAATAAGAAACAAGCCCTTAATAATAGTGGAGACTCACATAATGTCTCAATACTTCACCGTAACGAGAAAATAAAACAGCGTACACAGTTAGCTATATAGGTACATTGTACACCGAGTTTATTAAGGACAAGTGACGACATGAGACGTATTAACGTTATTCCAGCACGTTCCAGGTCTAGTATCAAAAATTCAACACTCCTTGTAACATCCCTGTGGCATTATGCGCACGCCATTCCTCAGTCAAATACAATAATCGCGATTTTTATATGAGAAGACGGTTTGAAGCTTGTTTGAAGTCGAATCGACGTCGCTCTACACCCACTCACCTAAACCCCATTGGCAACTTATCAAACGATTTTCAACTTTAAATTTAGGCTTGTAAGAACCCTGTATCGATTTGCGATCGGTAATGTCATCCTTGTTAAAATAGCTTCTTCCATTCTTTGTGCTTTGACGTGGAGAGGGCCGTGTATCTGTGTGCGTCGTCTCGATTAATATGTGTGCATTACATGATTATATTACGATATTACTCAGTGGTTTGAAAATATCGCTACAGCGCTTTACATTACGCGCATAGAGCATGTGAATGTAACGGTCATAAGTGAAGCCAGCGATGTATGACAAGCCACGGTTAGTGGTTGTTAAAAGTAATTGCAGGGACAGCTCGGACCAGCTGTGTACGTTGATAACCGTGTTTTGTTTCATTTTCCTGCCATAATCGTATGTCTACGTCACCGCCAACGTTGGACCCAACATTCGCTATAACCCGGCCGTTCTAAATTAGTTTTATATCGCCGCAGCGCGATGAAAGAAAGTCCTTTACCATTTGTCGGATTTTTGGGCCAATACACTTTGATAATGGGTCAATGGTATCGCCTTCCGCCACTCCGGTAGCGGCCTGAATATTTATAAATTACCTACTTACCGATTTTGATTGATTAGGATTAAAATCTTGTAGGTGAAAAAGGTGAAAAAAGTGACTTGGTTGAGAAATAAATTACCTGTATAGAAAGATATGTCGACAAAGGTCCCTGTTTCTATTGTTTTATGTATAAGTATATTAGGTATGTTTTTAAAACGGCAGTAGAAGAACACACTCTGAGTAAATTGCTACTGTACAGAATAGCTAGACATAACAGATGAGACGGACAGACAAACAGCCAATAGACGTTTGACAGAGTTTCATTTGTCACCCTAAAAATGATTTCTAACCGATCTCAGTATCTAAACTCAGTATACATAGTATATTTTGTATCAGAAGATTATGTTTTGACAAAATATATTGTAATTTTACGGTGCTGAATGCGCATTTTGTACAAATGTCTATTTATACTACCTAATTGGAATTTTCTGAATATTCACTAATGTTAAATAAATTAATAGTTGATCTGAATTAAATTATTCAAATTTTCGTTTTTATTTGTAGAAATTATACAAATGTTATTATAATAACGAGTACTTATATTGTCAAGTTCCATTCCGTCTAATACTTAACTATGGTTCACAAGAATCACAAGTTCATTCAATACTTACTTAATTAAGTATGAATACCAATGTTGTTTTTGGTTTAATCTGGGGTTTTTCTCCAATTTATGTATGAAAATAAATATTTTCGTCAGATCTCCGTCATTCAAATAATAATCACACCTAAACAAAGATATTGGACATATTTTGGACTATAAATAGTTGAGTGGTTTTGCGGTCTTCAATTAATTTACAGATGTAGTGCATAATTGTTTTCCATCGCATTTTCTCGGAAACGTTCGTATTTGTGCTAACATGCTACTTCAGTCAACCTTAGTACTTTTTGTACCGAGACTGAGTGAAATACCAATGTTCAGACTGACTGAAATAGCAAGACATGGGGGCCGATTTTTGAATTTCGATCGTTCGATTTCGTCACTCGAAAATCGGTGGAAACCATCGAAATGCAAATTTTTGAAATACGAGCGATAGAAATTGGGAATCTAATGGTATTGACCACTCGTTTTCAATTCTATTAGTAGAATTTAAATGCCGAGTAGTGGAGATATCATTGAACGAAATAAACGAAATAGAGCGGTCGAATTTCAAAAATCGGCCCCCTGTTCGTACGTTTCCGTGAAAATACGATGGAAAATAATTATGCACTACATCTGTGTGTTTGTACCTAATCAATCTACTCATTGACTATTTGATCTGTGCTAGAGTCTGGCTAGCCAAAAATTGTTGACAGATATTTCGTTGTTGTATCACCATTGTCTATGATTTAAAAAAAAAAGCTAAAAGTCAGTTGTCAATTCATGTCATTCATTCAAATTGTTTGCGGTTTATAAGGTATTTATTTTAAATAATATTAATAATGTCTATACTGAGTGAGTTTCGCAAACTATTATTTAAGCTCGTAAATCATTACGACAATGTGCGAAGTCGACGTGTAGCGTTGTATAACGAAAAACTGCAATGTTTACAACTCCTAAACAAATGTAAACAAATTAGGAGGTTGGTGCTCTAGAAATATTTTGATACTTAGCATTTAGCATATTTGGCATAGTACTTATGTATTTTTTTTGGTGATGGATTAATATTACGGTATTATCGAGCTAGGTTTTATTTACACTACATTTCATTTTTCGCCTTGTTACAATGGTATAAGTGGTGAGAAAGTGTTAACTATGTGTTTATCGTTGACTGTACTTTACATAGTGGTAGAAATTATGTGAGCTGACTTTGAGTGCACGTCAACGTATATTTAACGTACGAGTATATCCTTAGGTACCTTACGTGTGCACAGAAAATCAAAAATATTGTCTAGTATCAAAACTACTATTCCTACTACACAAAGTGTGACCAGCCCAAGATTTTTTGAATTTCCCGCCAAACATTTGTGTAATATTTCAGTAGCCAGACTCTACCTACTTATATGTTATCAAGCGTGAACACAGGAAGATTATCGCGGGTTTAGTTATAATAAGGTTGTATATGACATTTATTATTGATTAAAGTATTTGGACAAATTGTGTGGTAGTAAGTAATGGAAATAGTAATAATTTGTAAGTATTTTATTTTTAATTGAATTTCTATTTTATCTGTTGATGATTTTATTTGGTTAAAACTAGTGTCCGACCGAAGGTTCGGTTTCGGTTTCGGTTTCGGCCAGTTTCGGCCAAAAAATCATGTTTCGGCTGTAGTTTCGGTTTCGGCCAAAAAACGGCCGAACCTTTCGGCCGGGCCGAAACTTACGAAATAGTACTTCGGACAAAGAACAAAAGTTAGGGAATAAGTAGGACAACAATATTAATACCTGCATATACTGATTCATGTATAGGTACAGAAATTAATTGGTTTATTATAAAACACACTAATGAGGGCGCCATTGGACGGTCGACGCAGTTTTAAGAGGCTGTCAACACCTATAACGCGCACACTGTCTAATTGTATCGGAGTGAACGAGATAGCACTGTCGCACGTAGCCGTTGTCAGAGTATCAGTTCGGCCCGAGTCGAACGATGTATTTTTCGCTCTTATTCACTTACTTATTCAGTCATTTTCTTATCTACCTCTAATGGCAAATTTTAAGCGAGGCTAAAGGCTACGCTCAACTAGTGCCGCAAAGTTGATTTTCTCAATAGTTAATATTTTGCGAGGCTGAACAGTTGACTATTGATTAAAACGAAGAAAAATGCTCGACGTTAGCCTCACTTTTTACCTCATATTACCATTGGTTTGTGTTCCACATGTCCTCTACTTCAGCTTAGCCTTTGGCCTCGCTGCGCCATGCTCGGCCTGTGGTCTCGCTTTTTAATACAATGGACAATGGTTGGAGTCTGTGCTCAACTACTTATCCTGAAGCCTGAAGCACGGCTTTGACTTCGCATGAAAGTTCGCCTCACTGGGGCACTTCGGACTTTTATGCCCAGGTGAAGATCGGTACCCGGCCTTGCGATATTGTTAACAAAAAATTTCGCGCTCGCTGCGCTCGCGTTTTTTTGTTGACCATGTATCTACATGTTAGCTTGACTGGTGAATGAATAGAGTTAGACCAAGAAAATTCTTCCATGATTTTGATAGCATACGCAGTGCAACTATTAGTGCAAATGTTATTTATACGTCATAATTTCATAGAAGTTTTGACGTTTAAAATAACACTTGCACTGCGTGTGTTATCAAAATCGTTGCAGAATTATCTTGGTTTAACTCTAGTAATTTTCTTAAAAAACTGCTTAAGTAACATCAATTTCAAGGGCATTGGGTGTTGACAGCGCCATAATATGTGTGTAAAAGCGGTTTTATGACATTTTTTCAACGATTTTAACAAGTCTACAAAAGTTTCGGTTTCGGTTTCGGTTTCGGCCGAAACTAGAGCCAAAGCCGAACATTCGGTTTCGGTTTCGGTTTCGGCGAAAAAACATGTTTCGGTCGGACACTAGTTAAAACAAAGAAAGAAATAAACAAACATAATAAAACTTAAAAATCTAAAGATAAAAAATTTGGCCCAGATCGCCGTCAACGGGCAAGGTGCCCAGATGGCTGGCTGTATTTCCCCGCTGTATGGCGATACATTTTATCTTATGAAATTTTAATTGTAATTTTAATGTAGGGATGATGCTATGGACTTTTCTGAAATAAAAGATTTTATTTTTATTGGATCATTCGTACCGCGCGCTAATAGAATAGGTAAGTACACATTAATATTATTAGTGTTGATTTCGGGACTTACTCTTCTAAATATTGACATAATAACCAGAACATAATAATATTAATACTGTCGCTTTTTGTGGGGGCCCATCTTGTGAGGGCGAGTCACCGTCTGCCGGAAATAAAATTGCATAAGTACCGTTTTATTAGACAGGCGTCCGGTTTTTTACCCCATAGCTCAGTACTTAGTCCATCGCTTTCACCCAATAACCTAGTTCATTTTAGATTCCATCAACTCTCAATAGTCCTTACACCCTGGCGGGTGCTGCCTCTGCGTGCGTCCCATGACACGGGCAAGGGCAGCCTCCGCTCGGTGTACCCTTTACATTTCATTAAAGTGTCAAAAGGGCCTCTACGTGTTGGCTTCGGCTCCGCGCACGCTTCCTAAAGGTCCGGAACACCATTGTTCCGTGATGGGAAAGACTTAATACTTAGTTCTCTCTCTCGTGAAGGCCGAGAAGGACAAGTCCAGTAAGTACCTAGACTTGGCTCACGAGATAACCGCCATGTGGGATGTTGATTCGACGATCATTGTCCCGATAGTCGTTTCAGTGAACGGTCTAATAGCGAAGAGTCTCGCCCAACATCTTGAGAGACTCTCGGTAGGTGGTTGGATCAAGGGTCAGATGCAGAAGGCGGTGATCTTGGACACGGCGCAGATAGTCCGCCGCCGGTTCCTCTCTCTGCAGCCCTGACCACCGGTAGCTTGGGCCTTGCCCCGCTGCTGGCGGCACCCTGGGTTAGGTTTTTTATATGTATTTTTTATTGTTTTGTTAGTGTTTTTATATTTTACTTTTATATTCATATTATAAATAACCAAACTTAAGACGAAAGATAAATAAAGAGAATTATAATTCTCAAAAAGAATGAAGTTTCCAATAGTATTATAATACAAATTAGATTTACACTAAAAAGGCCGTAATAATGTTTCGCGATTCCATAGGCGTTTCAAAGCCGTAGTCTTTTTATAAGGGGTGTTCACCTCCGAGTTAACCTCTGTTGAATATTTATATTACGCCCCGCCCCGAGCACCCTGTACTGTCTAAGGGGTATATCTAAAGTAGGATGTCGCCCTTATATTTAAAAGGCCCTATTGACCGCTGTCGTGTCGATAGTATACGACCTTTTACAAAATAAGGGTGTAAAGGGCTATTGAGGGGGAGCATTTGTCAATTGGATATTTAAAGTGTAAAAGTTATCTGTGACAGTGTAAAAGGGCATAAGTAGACAAGTTGCTATTAATATTATAATATAATATGTTACGGAGTGAGAAAATTATTTATGGTCTAAACCACAGATCTTCGAACATTTAGGAGTCTATACTCTGTTTCTTTAGGTACTTAAATAAAAGTAAACAAATAATTTTTAAAATTTCGGGTAGTTATAACATTTATTGGTTAACCAACCTTACAAAACTGCCTGTCAATGAACAACCTGAGTTTAACCTACATTATTTGATCATGTAAAGGTTTCATCTACCCTCAACTGGCTTAAGAAGCCATTTGAGGGTAGATTCTGTTTACTTTTATTTATATACCTAAAGATACAGAGTATAGGAGACGATCGTCTAGATCAGCGGTCGGCAACCTTTTAGCAGCCAAGAGCCACATAGTTGTTAACGAAGATGACGCGGCCCGCACTAATATTTGTGACTTTAGCAGACGTTGTCGTTCGTCAGTATTACATACAAAATAGCCAGGGAGGTTCGCGGGCCGCAAGCGAGAGCGGGCCGCTGGTTGCCGACCGCTGGTCTAGATCGTGTCAAAACCAGTCCAAAACCGTAACAAGTTAAATATCTGAAATGGGCTCATGGTTGCTAACTTATTTTGTAGTAACCTTGTGCTAAGCCGGGCGGGTTGGGTACACATTACACATTACAGTTTATAAAAAACACACTTCACATAAAAAAACACAAAGGAATAGAAGCTATCTCTTTTAAGCAATGTTTGGTTTATTCTCACTTTTCTAACAAAAAAAGTACTTCTCTCAGTGGTACAGTCGCCATCAGATACATCGGAGCAGCCAAGGTGTTCACAAATATCTGAACAAAGCCTCTATTGTCGAGACTCCGATATATATGATGGCGTCTGTACTTCAATGTACCTATACCTATATACCTACCTACAACATGGAAGTAGGAGGGACAATATTTTTCTGTTAGTCATAATACTTCAGTTACAGTCAGTTTTACTTTTACTCTTACATTTTTACGACTATTATTAAAAATAATCAGCAGTTTACCCATGACTTAAATTATAATGATTAACTATGGATTACGTATCAAATGTATACAAAAACAACTAACGCTCACACAGTTTACACTTCCCCGCATAATGTAAACACGCACAAAGCCAAAGCACATTTCACGTCAGCCTGTCAACGCCATCTAGCGGCGGTTGGCGCAAGCTTCGTTACGCCGACTCTTACCAGTCTTACCGCAGTGGCTGCAAATTTTAGCTCTCCCCAAAGGGTCGCTCAATTTGCTTGTTATGAAATATTATCTAAACGGTACTGTTACAATTAAGTTAGGAATAATATTCGTTCTAGTTTTAAATGAAAAGCTGTTGTTAGTTAATTGGATTTTGTGTAACATTGGTAGAACGGAGCAAGGACGAGGACGATCTTTTACATTATTAGCTAAGGTCCTACAAGTGGAGCAAACCTTTAATGAAGAAAATCCTTATGATGATACACACTGAGTATACAAAATGAGTTAAGTCTTAGAATTTCATTTGACGCCATAACCAATGGAGTGAGAGCTGTGATGTCTTTGAAAGGGCTCCGCGGCGTAGGTCTGTGGCCTTCGGAATGGCGCCTTTTACTGGGATGGACCTTGGATTTACTGATTCACCTCGCTTGTGGGAGTTCGAGGTCGGCGTGTGTTGTTAGGACGCGAAATTTGATGAATACTTATTGATACTGTATTCCGTAATCCGTTGTTATTTTAATTGCATAGCTTCTGATTGGTAATAAGTGTACTTAATAACTTAATACTTCCGCTAAAGCTTATTTTGATTGGCAACAGTTTAAAGATGACTCACGTTAGATGCTTCCGGCGCATCGTTTTCTATGGAAAGCATCACGTGATCGCCTGCTCCGGCCCGGACACGGCCCGGTCTAACGTGAGTCATCCTTTGATCGGTCAATCTACTTTCCATTAATCTTACTTTTGTTCTAAAATGTATAAGTTGTTTGTGTGACTGGCCCCCTGGTCACATGTTTGGTGTTTTAAGGTATATACTTAAACCTAGCCACTGCACGCAATCGAATGTACGATCTCATTTTAAAACGACATTATGAAATAACATAAAGTGAAATTTAGCATGTAGAAAGCTTAAAACACCAAACATGGGTTTCTTTATAAACTTTACTTTGGAACATGGAGGAGCCTCGAGCACAACTAGAACACAAAATAACGCACTAAAGACAAAAGTAAATGTCATATATATACATACTATACTTACGAGTAGCACAATAATGAAAGTTTTTACTTTTCGTTGACGTACAGAAAAAGAAAACAGAGCACATGCTTAATATTTTTCATTACACTCATACTACAAAAAGCAACTGAGTAGGTAGGTTAGATACTTAATATATCTAAACTATTTATTTTATACTTACGTTTACGATGCCTATAGTATATGTATCGTACATATCGTACTTAAACGTGAATACATATCGGCTAGTCGAAATAAAGCAACACATTAGAGATTAGACTTATATCGACCGGGATATGAACCGTGATTACCTTTTGTATTGTATTCGAGCTCCCGATATTTCGACGCAGTTACATGCGCAGTTATTGTTCGCGGGTAACTGATGATAGCAGGTGGGTGATACCCGTGAACAAGATGCATGTAATTGCGTCGAAATATCGGGAACTCGAAAACAATACAAAAGGTAATCACGGTTCATATCCCGGTCGATATGAGTCTAGTGAAACTAACCGTGAATAATTCAAAACTGTTAAAAAACACATTCCTGGAAGTACTCATATATTGAACAAAAACTTAGATTTTTGAGACATTCATTTCAGTCTGTACCTATAATCTTCGGTTATCGCGGTAGTAAGTAATAAAACTATAAAAACAAATTAGGACGGATTGGACGGTACGTATTACTCTCCCGTCGACCACTAACGCTTTAAAAGGGTACGAATCGTCGGTATGTATTTTAAATTGATTATACGGAATATAATCCGTTTATATAGTTTTATTTCAGCCTGTATAGGTATAATTATTATACGAAACTGAAAGCACAGCCATTTCGTAGGGCGAACTCAGGACAAAAGAGATGCTCGCGACAGTCGCGACCGCTCGGTGCCCAGCCAGACGCAAAGCGCAGACAAAATTCAAGCAAAATCATTTAAACTGTTCCTCCTGAAATAACCTCTTCTATTCGTATTTAATTGACTAGATTTTAAATAATAGGTAAGGTAAACGTACTGGTGCTCGACGCGGTCCCAGTACCTACATGTCATCTTGAAACTTTAGTCATAGTCAATAGAGGTGACAGCAAGGTGTCTATTGGGCATTAGCATTTATTTATTAGTTTAAATTTTAAACTGTTCCTCTTGAAATAACCTCTTCTATTCGTATTTAATTGACTAGCTAGATTTTGAATAATGGGTATGCGGCGGTTGATTACGGGTAGATGGATAGTTATTCAATTGATATAAGTTTTTGAAAAAAATTTCATTTTTGGTACAAGCTTTTATCGCCGACTGTACTTTTCTTACGAAAGGCAACTAATACTCATCGAGACAATTCTAAAAACCCCTAACACAATTAGGTAGCGTTGTTTCATCACAGAGTTCCTATGGCCGCCTCCTGTCTCCATCATCAGATCAGCTCGATGGTACCATAATATTGCATTGTCATCCGATTTATACATGCATGCAAAATTTCAGCTCAATTGGAAACCGGGAAGTGGATCAAATTTAACTTGCAAGATTTTATTACAGACAGACAGACAGACAACGGTCAGGTGAAAGTAAATAAAAGCTTGTAAAAAGTAAATAGAATCCATTTAAACTAACACGATTTTTACTCTTAATTTTAAAATTGAAACTGGACTTAATAAATAAAATAAATAAAAAATCATTTATTGTCGCAAACAAAACTTACAGCAACGACTCGAACAAAGAAAAAAAAGGTTACACAATAAGGTTAATCGCGTACTTACACTTTATTATTTGGCCTGACGTTTCGAACGTGACGTCACATCAGTTTTAAAATTATAATAATAGTCCGTCAGCCATCTATGAACCATTTGAACAGATCTAAGTGATAGAATTAAGCGTCTTATTTCATAGCAATTGTGTCATTAACGATGACGTGGCCACATTTTGTCATCATGCAGAGACTGCAGAGTTAGCTTGGTCCAACTCTAGGTCCTATATAAGTAGTTAAATACTTACTATGGTAAAATATATATTTATTTGACTTTATTAATGTTCTATAATACCTACCCAGGTTGTGTTTTCTTTCATCTAAAATAATAGAGCGGTTTAAGTGTGGGTGGAAACTACGTAGGTTTTTATTTCTTGGTAGCAAATAATATGTGCGGAGAATCCTTTATTATGTTTTATGAAAGGTATATTTAATGAGGTATTTTTTTAAAGAACAGATTTACTTAGTCATCTTACTTTCAATGATTATAACTCTTGCGTCGATTGAAGGCAGTTCATTTTTATACATATATATGTACTTAGTAGTTTTTACGTAAAGTATTTGTAGACAATTCTTAGCATCTTAGCACATTCATCATTTATTCGGAAATGTAACATTTGGGTACTAAAAATACGGTAAAAACATAGGGTCATTGCGTCAGTGTACCGTCCAGTTCCAGTTTCCGTCCACTTGGCGTAGTTGCTACAAAATTGCATATAATTTGCCTATATATTCAAGAAATGGGTATAATTTGAATATACACCTGTATACCTATTCAAATGATACGCAATTATTTGTACCAACTACGCCAAGTAGACGGAAACTGGCACCCTTACCCTATTCTATTACCCTATTTCTGCAATTTGTTTAAGCCCCACCAAAAACACTCGAAGGAACTGTCATAGCGACCATCATTTGACGCGAGAGTTATAAATAAGTAATCAAAGAAAGCATTTAATTAAACAACCATCAGTCTCCATCGCATTTCAATTTCGTACCTGAGACTATAAATCCACGGGTGTTTAAATCAATAAAGTTAACGACCTCTCAAATTTAAACGGTCGAACCCGAGTTTTTTGAAATAAGAACAGCTGGGGGCGTTGTGGTCGCGAAACTGGTACCGTCGTTTACACTGTTGACTGACATATTTTAAACCTTATTGTGAAGACCATAACATTCACAGATGATCAATTGAGTGTTGCTTTTAGTACGCGCGGCTGGGACACCTGCCTGAGTCAGTCTGCAAACTGGAAGCCGCGACACAAAAAATGCCTATGTTAAAAAGATTAACGTACGTGTGATTTTAGCGTGTGACAAAACAATTTCATATTGACAATTAAATGACTTAAATTTTTATTTCAGAGAAACAAATATAATACGTACTAATATTTTATACAGTGCCGGGTTAGCAAAAAAACTACCATCTATTTATGTATGTATAATGTTTAAGCACAAACGTATTTTTATGTTGACAAAATAATACTTAAATAGGGGCTATTCATAAATTACGTCATTTCAAATTAGGGGGGGGGTCAAAAATCGATGACGTAATTTATGGACAGCCCCTTATTTACATAAAAAGTTTTAAGTAAAAGCAGATAAATATTCATTTCTAACATACAGAATCAGATAGATAGAATAATCACTTAATAAATCAATCAATTTACCAGTTTGCAAGACGAGTTCCATGAGTTTTACGAGTTACAGTATCGTTAATGGAACTTATGGATCAAGTACAATATTATGTAGTTAACTTTGCTTTTATGTTAGTGAATTATGCCAGCTAAAATAATCTTTCAATATCTGCAACAATTCATTAAAGTCAAGTAGTATTCTATTTAAGAGCTTCAAGATACCTTTTAGTACATATTGGTCTAATTTTATCGCATCGCAGGGCTTTCTATGAGATACTTTACTTCATATAGGTAGTTCCTACTTACATCCATATAGATACATACAGAATACCTATTATCAAAGGTATGTAGTTAGGTACAGACAGGGTTAGTATCTAATTGAGGTTTATTTAGAAACGTAAGTCAACTAATTCAATTCAATTAGGTTCGTAACTGATTTGTCATTACGTTTCAACTCAAAGAGGTTTCAGGAAATAATGTGTCCCTAGAGACGCTCAGAACTATTAAATATGATTCAGACCTACTCAATGGCCCATGTAACGTGATTAAACATTCGTGCCTCAGTTCTGCAACTTTTTGGTCCCGGTTCATAAAGTTTGAACCCGAGGTAGATGTTATCGGAAAGCCTGACGGACATTGTTTTAATATTCCATACCGTGTGCACGTGCGCGAAGGCGGCGCCCGAATACGACCGATTGCTGGCGACCAAACCCGAGGCCCTGCGCAAACCGTCATTAATCAACTAACGTTCAACTCAAAATTAACCCTATAGTTATGAACATACGGTTTTAATTTCAGTTATAATGTTATGGCGCTTAAGCTGTTACACAGAATGATCACTGTATGCCCTCGAGACGACCGTAGCGCATGCGAAATAACCTAGTCCGCTTCACCCCGAGTCAATCCAACGCTGCTTTTCTTGATTACTCGTTTTTATTGACTACGTGAAAAGCAGAGATGGATACGGAATTCGTGAAAAGATCAACTGTCTCGGAAATGAGCTCCAGTTGTTGTATGTAGGCCGTTATAACTCGCTTTGTGTTATATCGTGTTGATTCTCAAACCACTTTGTTCGCGATATGCTTTTTGTGAGATAGTGTAATTTAGTTAAAAATGTCATTTGTCCATTATTACGCTTTATTCACTTCATCTTTTACTCTCTCGGCAGCATAAAGCGTTTAATTTATCTAACGTATCTGATTTCAGCACAGGGATAAATTATTCGTTAACTTTACACATTAGCGTTGTTATCTGCGTTTCCTTAATATGTGTTTCGTATTCGGTTTTGAGGGACTCACACATTCATTTTTGATATAATTTTTCGTTAACTAAGCCTTATTGGTAGAAGTGTAGGAGTTTTCGTCAAAAATGGGTCCACTAAAGTAAGCCGCTTTCCGATAACCAAAGCTACGTACGTACTTACTTTATTACTATCGCAATGGTTGAAGTTGAAACACATTTTATTTAGACAAAGCGTCAAATATCCGAACTCAAAGTCTACAATAAAATTCTCAAAGTTTCATACAGCTTTACTAAGTCCCACAGGCGATTATGGGGTTTATAGGGTATGGAACTAAATATAATACATCGCAGCTACAAGTAATATAAGTAGCTATGTGTTTGTGTACGCAAGCCACGTGTGCTGCATAACAACGTTTGAACTCGGCCGAGTTAAATGTACGCAGTACCATCCGCGGCAATATTTATTCAGTTTCAAGTTTCAACTAGTTATGTATTCATATTGTAAATTGTGTTTTTATCAAGTACCTATTTAAGTAAGGTGTAAGTGTTTTTATAAATAAACTTTAATCAGTCGGCCCGATTCGAACTTTAAGATAGGTAGGTATGTCAAATATTACGACTACATACGATATGGAATAGATATGTCAGTGTCAAAAGTGACGTTTCTGTTTGAAGAAACGTCACTTTTGACACAAAAATATCAAAACCAAATCGTATCTAGACGCAATACTTGACGCATCTTAAAGTTCAAATCGGGCCGAGTAATAATGTACACATTTTTATACTCTCTCTTTGTATTTTTTTATACCTACAGAATTTTTTGCTCTATTAGGCACAACCGAGGTTAGAATGTACAATCTTTTTTAAATATATCGTAACTTTTGGGTTAAATCTTCTTGATAAGGGAAAATAAAAACACGAAGTTAGAAACAGTAAGAGAAACAGGTAAAAATCGAATTCATCGTCTAAAGAAGCGTATTTAAGAAAGGGTTTCTGCATCAATAACAACATTCATTTCTAGCGAATAATACGGGTAATTCCAATTACTTCAGAATCTCGGCTACTTCCACAAATCACCAATATAATAGCATCACATCACATTATAGTCTATTTCCAAAATTAGGTAAGGTATATTGGGGTTAACTTCAAAACAGGATAATTTAGAAAATTACTAATATCTATTAAAACCGAAGCACTTCATACCTTGACAACACTTACCAAGGCATCTTGCTTACTGTTGCTACAGCAAAAAGTGCTTCAAGTTTAGTAAATAATAAAGGCCGTATTGTTAAGTATAGGGACATATAAAACCTGGTCTAACTGTTGGCATGAGTATTATTTTGTATTACTATGTTCTAAGAGTTTGATCTGAGGGTATTTTTAACCTAAGTATATCTGATTTAAGAAGGTTTGACTTTTTTTTATTTTAGGGACTTTATGATGCTTTTAATACCGTATAGCAAATACAGTCCGGACAAGCCTATCGAGCTGAATTTGAGACTATTTCACGGACTCTTTGGTACGATTTAAAGTAACAACAGGTTAATAGGCTGCCAAAACATCTAAGTGTCCTCTTCATGATTGTTCAATTGAGCAGCTGCGGTATAAATGTGGTGAATTTTTATTTTTACATAAAAACGATTTTTCACCCCACGTTTTGGAATCCCTTCAATTTCTGATGCAAACGAAATGATGGAGACAGCTAGAAGAATAAGCTAAAAACCAAAGCCTAACGGACATTCATGGCGTTAATCCATCGCTAGAGCGGGTCGATAGAAACGCTCCTTGATAGTTATATTAGATGTCAAATTCAGAGTTGTCGTAAGCAACATGCCATATTCTCTAAAAGGCCACCATGTACAGATCCTAAACTTTTTTTTTAACGAAAAGAAATGCTTAGACTATGTCTAGATGTTTCGCTATACGAATCATGTGTAATTGCTGTTTACATAGTACGATTTTTTTTGTGTGATAATGTCTTGTTCGCAAACCGCAAATTTTCTTGTAGTATTTGTCAGCGGTCGTAATTATTACTCGAGAGGATTGGGTAAATTTTGTCCAAACCATATACTTTACGTCGAGGTCCCAGGACGAAATGTGTTCCTTATGAAAGCACTAATTAAACACATGCGTAATTTTGAAATAAAAATGGAATACCAAAAAAAAACGTCTAAGTAAAGTTGTCCCTATAATTAACGATACGGTCTTTATTTGTTATTTCCTAATTATCCTTATACACCTTATATTCAAAATTACCCCAATACACCTTACAAGATCTACTTTTCAATAGCAAAATTAATAAACTAATTAATATCAAATGATCCCATAAGACCTAAAGACCAACTAAAAACACCATACCGGCTCAGGCCTCGGAGCGGAACGGGCGGAAATCGAACCCACAGCCCCGCCGGTCACTCACCCGACTCACCCCTGAGATGCTGGGGGTGACGGGCCTCGTATGCTATACTGTCTGTTTGGGGCCGATTCGAACCCTAGATAAATATTGGACCGTTTATTTTAATTTGGCTTTTCTTACACGCAAAAAAGATGGAGGTCGAATCAAACATAAAAATATTTAATTGGTCTGATCAATATCGACTTAGCTGTAACACGCAGGCTTATATGTACTTACATGTCTATGTATACAGGGTGGCCCATTTAGATCGGTCAGTATGGGAAAATCTGAAACTATCAGACATACAACGATCTCTTCTTAGGAACCATGTCATCGATTTTAGTAACAAGAAAAACCCAGAATGGGAGAGGATCGGGCTGTCAAGAGGGCGTTCTTGGGACGACCGACTGGTAGCCGTCCGGTGGGTCGGCCCAGGTATCGCTGATGGCGGCGGATCTGCTTCAGCTTCGCGTCAGTAACTGGCAGGAAGTTGCGCAGGATCGGGACAGGTGGCACGCTCTCGTTTCGGAGGCCAAGATTCTCTTTGGATCGCTGAGCCAAAATAGTTAGTTAGTTAGTTAGTTAGGATATAGGATCACTCTCAAATGCACACTCATACTCCTTTTTGTATGGCGATTTGAGAATAGGTAAGTATCTAATTTCTTTTTATATAAATTATTTACCTATCGTTCAAAAACTTATTCAACTTCTCTAACAAAAACAAATTACCAACAAGTTGCGTCAAAATAAAACTAAGAACTAATTTGTCATAAGTAACTTTCAGCTGAGCTGTGGAATTTTGAAATGCTGTCTGTGAAAATATTCAAATATTTGTGCCATAACAGAGAGTAGTATTAGTCTAAGATACGTTATACATATTATAAGGAATATCTACCTCATCTGTTATATATTTGTGATAAGGATAAGAAATATGTAAGTAAATGATACATGTTATACATAATATTCACATTGACACATTGCAAGGTTGCCTAGTAAAATTGCGTATACCGACACAATAAAAAAAATTAACTTTTTTTGTTGTTATAAAATCGTATATTACGAGTATAGGTATCAAATGCAAGCTTATTTTATATATAATCTAACTTTAATAGGTTGCCTATTAAAAAGTTGATCCAGCCAATGGTTTCCTAGATTTTAGATAAAAATCGGTTAATCTAAAAAACATTATGCACCTACGAATATATCCGCATTGTCAAGATGTGTATTAAAATAATCTAGACTAGATAGGTACTGGCCGCGACATCTAGCGCATACCTTATTGAACTTTCGTACAATGTTTCGTGATATGTGTCTATACGTTGTATTAACTTGTATATGTAGGTAAGTACCTGCTTCGCTGTGTGAAATTAAAAAGTTGCATTGCAACGACCATTTTGTCTGGCCGGTCGCGTTGGGTCAAAAATTAAAGAAGATTAAAAAGTATTCCTAAAATTAAATGACTTCGTCTGAAGCATTTATGAAGTTTCACCTCAAAAATATCGCGAGAAATGGAGAAAGCCGGTAAAACCAAATTGTACTATACCTCTATAGAAAGGCTTTCAAAAATAGATTCTTCCTTCAAATGAAATTTCACGGCCAGTCAAATTAATTGCAGATGGCGCGTTCGACGACCGTCCCTTTTTTGAAGAAAATTCAACAATGCAGAGTAAGATATGCCTTCCTTTTCTACTAAATGTTTGGAGTGATAGAGATGGATATACCTACATGATTATTATTGTCAAATTCGCGGGGCGTTTAAAATAAACAAGATCGTCGAAACGTAAGTGGTCGAAGTATTTGGTTTATCACCACGAACCGGAAGTCTCTGAGTCTGACCCACCCTGCTGACCCTATATTCCCGTCACTCTCCGACTAGTTTAAACTAACTTCAAGACCTTTTTTAATAAATGCATTATTGGAGCTCACATTAATAAGGTAAACGTACTATATTATAGTCTGTACCTTTAGGTATTTAAAAAAGAGTAAACAAAATCTATCCCCAAATGGCTTCTTAAGCGAGTTGAGGGTAGATGAAAACATTACATGATAAAATAATGTAGGTTAAAGTCAGGTCGTTCAGTGATAGATCCAGGTGGTTTTGTATTTGGTTGGTTAATCAATAAATGTAGGTTCTACCCGAAAAAGTTCAAATTATTTGTTTACTTTAATTTAAGTACCTAAAGATACAGAGTATAGTGCTCGACATGCTAATGCCCAATAGATGACACCTTGCTGTCACCTCTATTGACAATGACTTAAGTTTCAAGATTACATGTACGGGGACCGCGTCGAGCACCAGTACGTTTACCTTACTAGTTAGGTTCAGGCGACACTCGCTGCGGAAACGAATACCTTAGCGATCGCAACCTTTCAAATCGCACCGTGTGCACTGCAAGGGTGCTTTTCCAAACGCTTATCATGCGCTAGCGAGTCGACGTCTTTCTGATAAACCACTATAAATGCGGTGGCATATTACGCAAAGCTGTAATGGATCTGGAGGTCACACGACACTGGTTCTCCAGAGAATTTCACCCTCGGTAAACAAAGGGAACACGTACCTAGTAAGGACATAATGGGGCCCTGGTGTGGACAGGTGGGCCACACTCGTAAATAATAATATATTGCCCAATAACACTTTTTATACGCATACTACGTTGCTGCGGTTGGCGAAACAGAACAGAAGGTACCTACGTGCAGTACGGGGCTGTCCATAAATTACGTCATCCATTTTTGACGATTTTCGACCCCCCCTCCCCTAAAATCATTCAAAAATCATGCTTCGAATGACCCCGTTTCCTCCTACGTCATGCTACCATCATCCGATCCGATGTTCAGACCCCCCCCCTCCTAATTTACCTAGCCCCTACGTAGGTACCGCGTTTGTAAGAGTCATACGAACGTAGCTGCAATCGAAGTTAGGCTCCAATTTTAAAACGACATTTTCAAATAACTTGAATTTTGACATGAAAATTCAAGTAACTTTAATAAAAACAAATTAGAACGCGTAGAAATTTTGCATCCTAAAGGAGCCCAGAGTTTATTTTGGTTACTAATACCAAGGCAACGCATAAAGCAACCTTTGCCATTGACTGTAGGTATGTCATAACCTACATATATCGAATTTGGAAAATTTCTAGTTCAGAATGGTCCATAAATAACTACATTGACATTTATTTAACTGTGGTGTGGCTTATTGATGATAATTTTAACTAACGTTAACATATCAAAACTATTAAAAGGAGGATTTTTTAAAGATTTCTTTTAGTTAAATTATTTAACTTTTAATTATATTTTGTAAAAGACGTGTAAGTAAGGTACTTCAATTTTATTTTTCAACGTATTTTTGGGCCACTCTATACTTGGATCCTTGGCTGAATATGATTCTTCTATTAGCCACGGTTATTGGGTGGGTTTAACCTTGAAACAAAATCAAACCATTTGGGCGTATAAATTATTAAGTAACTAAATAAACATTTGGCGTAATTCATCCTTCTTCGAAACAGGATCGATGAGGGCCGGAAGTCATTGAATTATTCTTAAATACACACATAACATAAAACCATTATTAAGTGGTCAATTTAGTAGGTACATCTACTCCTACCTACCTTTAGTGTTCTTGGTATACAATTAGATTTCTATAGGGTGTCTATTTGAGGCAAATATTTATTATATTCTACAGGTTCATGAAAAAATTGCAAAAAAGCTCTAGGTTTCATTTTGTTTAAAAATATTAACCCCGTATTTATAACACTTGGCAAATCATTATAATAATATTGTCCCTTTTAAACAAACGCAAATGTCAAAATGAGAAAAAGAGGACGGATGGCTTAAAAGGCGTTCAAGAATAGCATAATTACAAAGCAAGCAATAAGAATAACAGACAATAACAAAACCAGAAGTCGAATTATTCAAACGTCACAAAACTAAATACCCCATAATTCGATTTCCACACACGAACTCCCAAATCACATGGCGCGATCAAAGCCATGGCTTTACAAAATCGAGTTTAATAACAAGATGAATGCGACTCAGCCATGCAGCATCATAAAGTCAGTAGCAACATATTTTATTTCCTGCGAAAGACTCCACTCCGGATTATTTGCCCGCCACAAATGCGCGATCCGTCGCCCGACTAGTCTTCCATCCAGTCAAACCTCACACGACAACTCTCCACCGGCCGCTGGATATCCAAACCACTATCCCAAGACCTCCCTCCCCTCCTACTTACATTAAAGAGACATGAACAAAACGGGGGGACTGACGGGCTTTCGAAAGCTCTTGGAATAATGGCGGCCGAAACAAGCGACCGTAAGATTTTACGAAAATTAACTTTAAGGGGTACTTCAATCTAAACCTCTGGAAGATTAAGGTTCGCACGTACTCGTAAGCGCGCATTAGGCGGCTTCGGGACACCACTGCGGTTTCTTTAACCTATACGGGTTGGACTAGGTACTCAAGTTAATCAGTAACTAAGAGTAAGTAAATAGAGTAGTCAAAATTAAGATATCGATATACAGGCGAATCAACTTTTAGACCGACACTAATCCTTTGCTTTTGATTGCTGCACCTATGCAATTAAAACTGCACGAGGCCATGCGCTTGGAAGGAATATAAGCCTGTGGAGGAACCTGGTCTTCAACAGAAGGACATGATGTCACGATCCTCAGCATTAAGGGACCGACTGAAGAAGAAGAATATTTTGCTTATGCATAATATATTATTAATATATCATTTATGATATGCGTTAAAAGTGTTAAAACAAGCGTTAAAACAAATATTAAATTTGAAAAGTGATACATTGTTGGTAGGAGACGTCAAAAATTCGTTCAGAATATTATTTTCGACTGTATGTGGAATTATGAGTTTAATTACGTATGAGCTAATGACATTCTGTCCTAAAGGACGGCTATTTTCGTATTCACACCAGACTAATAATTTAGTTCTAGTAAAGGTTACCTAAAGTACATCACCACATTAAAACTTAATTCCACAAAGAACAGACAACCTCGGTATTGAACGAAGTTTAGTCCAAGTAATCACAGCTAAGTGGCCACTACTTAATACCACTGCTGGCTCAAAACACAAGTCCTCTATCACTTTCAATCTTATACAGCTAAAAAGGGATAGCATGTTAGGAGAGTATAAAGCCACAGCACATGAAACGACCTAAAAAAAGGTTGCACTGAATTCTTTTTACCGTCCTGGCTGCGATGAATCGGAAAACAGCTTCTAAAAAATGTTGCCATAGTTCGATATTTTGTGCTTTGTGAACGGCGGAAGAAGCTTAAGCCATTATTTCTCTATGCTTAAGCTTAGCCGAGTAGTTTACGTTCATTTTGGCGTGGTATACCTACCTTATACCTTAATAAGAGCTGTGTTATGTGGTTTATTTATTTATTTACACTTTATTGCAAAAAAAAACTGATTGGCGCACTTAATAGTTTGAGGAACCAATCATCCTGAAATCAGAATCCATTTTATGTTTTTTTGTTATTTTAAATATTTTTCACGTTTAGTTTATATTGTTCTAATTAGTACATATGACATGTTAAAAAACTGTTTCTGTTTTTTTAATAGGTACCTAATGTACCTATCTAATTAACGAATTATAATTATAAATAACGACCAACCAAATACCCATCATCGTCCCAATGGTTGACATGACAATCTAATTCCAACAATGTCCTTTGCTTATTGCTAAAATTACAAATAAAGAGAAATAAGTGAAAATTTAAAAAATAAATGAAATGAAATGAAATTATGAAATAGCACTGAACGGGCTAATTAATGGATCTGGAGCTGTGTCAAGCACTGAGAGACATACATACCTACTTAAATAATCTAAATATTTTAGGACCTAATCAATATGTAGCTTTCCATAGCAAAAGATACTTTATGCAGTTAACATAAGGTGCCTTGTGATATGAACCAATTTCTTATGCTGTCGCTTTGTTAAATGTTTTCATAATTTCAATAATTAAACCCTCAAAGAATGTTCAAATAATGTTCTCAAAATATACTCAGAGCATAAACCTATTAAACCTCAAAGGAAACCAGTCGAAAACAGCAAAAAATTCAATATATATTCCTGTTTTAAAACTACATCGTACTTTACTCATAGCAACCGCGCACCCTCGGCACGAGAGGACCATTCCAAAACGTTGCATATGCCTTTCATGTTGTTTTCATGGTTTTGAATTTGTTGCGGATGAACCATTTAGCTATGACCTCGAGGTCTGTAACTAGTAAGTCAATGAGGGATCATACTTATTCTGGTTCGGCAGACACAAGTCAGGCGCGCTAAGAGAAGCGCTTCAGAATTTAAATCGTAAGTACATTGACAAATGCCGATCGAAAAGAAAAAATTGCTACGAAAAGTCAAGTCAACGATTGTCAACTTGGCTAGGCCCACAGAAGCCGTAACCAAGATGACAAAACGCCAATCGAAGGAATTTTAAAAAGGAACCAGTGTATGACCTATTCGTAACTAGAACAACACCAGTACCAGTACCAGTGGACAGTTGGACACTACTGATATAGGCATTATTAGTAGTCTATTCTACAATTTTTTTTTAATAAGAGTTAATGCTCATCATTGGGTACCTTGTCCATTACTGGTACCGTCACCTTACGCGTAATCGGCAAGCACACATTATACTCGGGCCTATTACATTCGTCCTGGCTATAGGACAAAGAGCACCCTTATGACGTAATACGAGCTAGTAGGAGGTTATAAATAAATATGTACCTACTGCCGGCCTAGCCAAGGTGACAATCGCTATCGCTTCGATGACGAAACGCTTTGTGTCTCTCTATCATTCTTCCATATTAGTGCGACAATGACAGTTGCGTTTCGATCGCTACGGAGCGCAAGCGATTGGCATCATGTTGGCTACGCGGCCTGGTTATCAGCCTTCGACTGGTAGAGTTAGACCAAGAAAAGTCTGCAGCAATTTTGATAGCCCACACACAGTGCAAGTGTTATTTATACGTCATAATTTCATAGAAGTTTGACGTTTAAAATAACAGTTGCACTGCGTGGGCTATCAAAATCGCTGCAGACTTTTCTTGGTCTGTCTCTAACACTCGGTATGGAATAACACCCAGAGTTACAAACGTCGTTTCGCCACCGTAGGGTTGAGCGGGTCGTTAAAAATGTTCCCTTTCGATCATCCTTTCGTTGCTTCCTGCGTTCCGTGTTTGACAGCCCTTCGGCTAGGCTTAACGGTGACGTTTTAATAGCCTAGTTTCCTGTCTATGGTTAATTTACATTAAAAAGCTACCGAAAGACATATTTTTAACAAGTTTACATTTAGTCTGGATCTTTAGGAATTTAAATAAAATAATTTGTACATTTTCGGGTAGTTATAACATTTATTGGTTAACCAACCAAATACACAACAACCTGGATCTGTCACTGAACGACCTGGCTTTAACCTACATTACAAAGAGAATATAACCACTACGTTACATTATCTGATCATGTAATGTTTTCGTCTACCCTCAACTGGCTTAAGGAGCCATTTGAGGGTAGATTTTGTCACATTTTGTTTACTTTTATTTGAATACCTAAAGATAAAGTTTAGGCATAGCTCTCTTTTAAAATGAGAGTGTAAGTTCTTCGATTGTATGGGTGCAGGTTTGTGACTCTTAAGTAAACAATGAATTTAAAAAATTGCTCATAAAGGTACGATAAGCCTTTAATACCTATAGCAAAGAGGATAGATAGTATAGAGGGGTCCTGTCATAGTAAATTTTGTAGTCACAGTAAATTTACTGCCATCTATCGACACACGACTAAAACTCAAAATGAAAACGTATAAAATTATCAAAAAAATGTATATATATGGATAAATTATTTTATAATTTTTGTATAATTTTGACCCATGTTCATTCACTGATATCTATGTGTTAAAAATATGAAACGGTGTCGTCACGCCATCTAGCCGAGCATATAGGCTAAAGGTGTGTGCGCCATCTATCCGAGAATGACTTTTTCTTGATTTCCGAGGCACGCTTTTTCCTTAGACTTTATTCATCTTATACGAGCCGTAGAAAACATTTTCGCAGGGGAGATACGTTGTTATTAATTCTGTTCGCTCCAGGACGCCCCCCTCCCCAATTTGGCCACAATTAGCTGGGGTGGCATTCCGACAGCTTATATAGAACAGGAGGCAAACCAACGTAACGTAAGGGACGGACCTGACTTGGCATGCAGTACGTGGCAGTATCGAATTGGTACAGTACCGTAAAATAGGGCCAATTGAGAACCACGGGGCTATTTGGAAAAGAAAAATTATAAGTTTTGAACCCTTATATTTTCTATCATGGCCGTGGTAGAAACGTGGATCTTCGCCTGACAATAGTCAATCTAATGTAGTGTTGGTTAATGGTCACAATGACGCCGAGGAATTCACACACGTGCTTAAATTTTTTTTTGTGTGTATTGTTGGAAAATCAGCGTGTAATTGGTTTGGTTTTTTGTAGGTAAGTATATTTTATAGTTTGTATTTTTATTTTATTTCTAGTTTTAATTTTGTATTACTCTACAATTATACCTGGATACTGAAGCTAGTTAAATACGTTTTCTTAAAAAAAAAAACAGTGCGATAGAACCTCGTCCTATTTCGACGCTACACGTAATTGTTACGGATCCTAGATCCTAGGTCACTTCGCGTCGCTTCGTTACATCTGCGGCCCTAATTCGAACTTCGAAAATCGAAATGTGTGTTACCATCTCTGTTACTTCAAAGCAACAGCGACAAAGATAGAGATAGTCAATTTTATTTTGCGAATTAAGAGAACGCTACTCCCTACTCGCGTTGGCGTTGTGAATACAAGGCCTGCTGCGAAATGCTCGCAAGCTAGACGATTACGTAAAATGTTGCAAGCTTACGCCATTTCAATTTAGGTACATTTGTTTTTAAATAGGTGCTTTTGTGTTAATTTTAGTTTAGTCAAATTTAGTTGGGACTTTCATTAGGTACAGAGTGTGAAATTCTGTAGAAAATATACAGATCATTTTAGAATTAAATATACAAACAACATTTTTAGAGTACAAGATGTATATATAAAAACTTGTATTTATGTACTTAATAATTAGGTATGTAAAAATGCTCTCTGTGCCCGAGGCTGGAATATAAATACTCTTCAGCATTATTGCGCCCGAAAAACTTAAATTAGAAGATTTTTATTAATTAACGACTTTTGGTAATAACAGTACCTATATCTAAGTATACATAATTATTTATTTATATCATCATATCAGGATAGTCCAGTCCAGTAGGATATTACAAGTTTTACTCTAATTCAATTTATTATTATCGTTGATTACGTATTGTAATATTAATAATACAATTCTCAAGTCTCACTACTCGCAACACTAAACATCTTAAGTGCTGCAGTATGGCAATGAATATAGCTTGCTTTGCATCCGAATAGCTTCAAGGATACCGCTAACATAAAAAGTCTTAAGTGCAAAACTTACATCCCCGTCGCATAGCCTCTGATAAACCAGAGGGCCTACCGCGAACCACGTTCGATGTGTTGCCTCTCTGTCGCACTTGTAAATTCGTACGTAAGTGTGACAGGGAGGCAACACGTCGAACGTGATTCGCGGTAGGCTCTCAGTACAAGTAATCTCGAGCGTAATATCGTATACCTATCTCTTCACCTGAGGCTAACGCTTCGAATTGGTATTCAGCCTTTCTCAACCTCGTGTCTGTAGGTCTCCTTTCTACTCCATTTTTCTCAGTCTTCGGCTCCCTCTATCCAATTTTATCCGCTGTTCGTTTGATGTGAAGCAGGTTTAAATAACGATGCCATTTTCTTTTCACCTTGTTAAAGACATCACAAGATGGCACAAGTACATTTGTCAGTCAACTGAATTATTTGATAAGACAGTGTCTGCCCGGGTCTCAGTTCAAAGTTGATCGCTCATATGAACCAGTATAAGAGCACTCCCCTATTGTACATAATTGTTACAGATCTTCAGGTCACTTTATACTGGTTCGGTGAAGAACTCACATCGCCCCGCCCGCGTAATGATCAGAAAACACGCCCAGTACGGATATGAACATGATGGTCGCAGTTGTCTACCAGACAGCTTGATAAACACAGTGTCTGTCTCTTTCAATCGCGTGGTTTTAAAAGGTGACACTTATTTTATCACGTCGATAAATCCATCCATAATACGCCCAGTAGAGTATAACTACATATGACTTTTTGAAACGGAAAGCGAATATTGGTATGCAAAGCTCGTCCTGACCAACGGTTGATTCCGTGCCGCAATGACTGCTGTGGATTTTGTATTTATTTTGTATTCGAATAGCTTCATTTTTAAGGCTTGGGAAATTGGATCATACCAATCAGAAATATTCATATAATTTTAATAAGTTAATTTAATATGAAACGAAGTAGTTTTCCAAAGTACATAATTCAAACTTAATTACATATGTATTTTGAAAACGGGAGTGCTAGAAGGATTCACGAGTCGACGAATAGTTTTCGCAAAATTGTAATGATTTTGAACAACTTTTTCAGCTTTCAACGACGTTCCAAACGACAGACGATGAAAAATTCTTTACAAACACGTACGTAGGGGAAGTTTTCGGTTTTATTTTACCACTTAGTCGGTGTGGATATTGCCATGTCACATGATTTGTAATACCTACTAAAAGACTCCGAGCTAGTGGTCAGAAAGAGAGACGAACTTTGTCACACTAGAGTAGTAAGATAATGATAATAGGTACAACCCTAAATCAGTATCATTCAAACTTTTTATGTCGTGCCTAGCCTAGGTACCTATGGGATTTTTTTGTGAAATTTTGCCCTCAATTTAAGGATTTTTGAATGTCACGACCCCCTTTAGGAGATTCGGGACCCTAAGGGTACGTTCATAAATTCAAAAATACGGGCCTTAACAATATTGTGTGCATGCATTAATATATAATTCCTGTTATTGATCCTCTCCGTAAATGTAAACGGCAAATATAAGACTCTTATATCTTACTTTACGGTGCTACTTCACGGAGAAACTTCTGTATTATTTAAAAACTCCATGGCTTTCTCGGAACGGCTCGGGATGATAATAATCCTATGGAACAAGTCTTAGTACCTATCCGCACGGAAAATTTAAATTAGAATGCGGCAGAAATCGACTGCGCTATTACCGTGTACCGTATACGTACGACCAAAGAAGTACATGTTTTTTATAGTATTTTCTTAATATGCAATGATGGTCAAAGTATTAGTGACTTTCCGATTTTTGGTACTGTATAAATTACTGTTAAACCCCCTAACTGCTTCACGTAACATTCTAGAAAAGTATCGCTTCCCCTTGGCGAAAACCTGAGAAATTAAACTTTTGAAAGTGATTGGCTTTGTCCGTGACATGCTCCCTCTCCCTACATGTATAAGAATTTAAAGTATGTATGTATTTGAAATAAACACTATGCAGCATGTCACAAAGTAGGTACCTTCCTACAGTATGTATGTAGGTTAATGTACCATCCATAAACTCATGAAAGTAATACAGATTAATACACTTCACAAAAAAAAGAATTCAATCATATGAGACAGATATTATTCTCAAATTATGTCCATTTTACTCATTCTGTATTCTTCTCCAAAACATTATGAAAAAAAAGTACTTGGCTTCGAGCTTATTATTATTGTACCTAATTTATTGCAAAATATGCAAACATTATTTATGGCTGATTATTCTTATTGTCATCAAATGATATTCATAATTTAAAATAGGTAATACATTATTATTATTGGACATGGTACAAATCATATCTAAGGCCACATTCAAATGTTGAAATTTAATATCAATAATTTAATATCGGCCAGAGGACAAGCCTGGCCATCCAAAAAGGTAACGCTGCCAGCCTTCTGGGCACCATAACGCATGAAGGTGACCTGGGGAGCATAAGATTTGTTATATTTTAGTTTTAATTTTAACGTTTAGTTTTTTGTTTTCATTTTGTTTGTTATTAATAAATATCAATATACAAAATACCGATTGAATCATGGTATAATAATATACTCCGCCTGGTACTCCATTCCGAGATTCGCGTATGACCTAACTGACACGCGCCTACGTCATCATGCTGTTTACAGGTTCTCAAACTTTGAAATGTGGGAGAATTTTAACCAACGGTGAAAATTATTTTAACGGCATTAATTTTAAGTTATTCATGTAGAAACATAGTAAAATAAAACAAATCTAATGTATTAAATTAAACTTTATTTATCTATACAAGACAAACGTTTAAAAAACTAATTCACAGTTACACATTAATTACCAAGCTTACGACGTGAAAAGTTTGGAAAACACTGCGACTGCTGACACTGAGCGAGAAGGAAATAACAATTAACACGCGTTCGACAAGGATGACGGTCAGGGCATGAAGTTATCTAGATCCGAATTGTCAAATGTGCCCAGCGCTATCCTGTGTTGCCAGTAGTATAAACAGAATTACCCGAAAGTCTGAAATTTCTTTCGTGAATCGGAAGATATTGCTAACGAGTAATTAAAAATGACGTGTTATTGTAAAATTTAAGCTAAAATACATATAAATGAAAATTATAAAATTGTAAAGAAATATTTTAACTTATTAACCATAGGTATAATGTACCCATGTAACATGTTATGTTGAAATAAAGTGGCAATGTTATTGTGACGTAATCGCGTGTCACTCTGGGAATGGAAGACCATGTTTTATTAGACCATGGATTGAATATGAATGGGTATCCTGCTTCCACAGTCCACACATTTGGCCGAATGAGCGAAACGACCAATGCGTTTTTAATATAATTTTTAGACCACAATACACGTTCGAGAATAAAGCGCACAGACATGGGAAAGAATATTAGTTCAACAAGTAGGTAATTATTTATGTATGTAAAAGCAATATTTATAGGTACATACTTAATTATGTTATCTGCGGACTTAATTATAGTTATTATAATTAATATCCCTCTTATGTTTACTACAGGACTAGGTTGAAAATATAACTAAAAGTAATAACTAAATACCTACTATAAAACCTTGTTATCCTGTTAAAGACAGGGTAACAAGGTTTTATAGTAGATATTTAGTTAGCATGTAGTTAGTCGTTATTCCATCGCGCTCGAAATCTAAGTAGAATATTCATAACAATGTACCTACTTTGGATTAATTTGTTAATATTAATTATTATTTAACGACCGGTCTGGCCTAGTGGATAGTGACCCTGCCTGCGAAGCCGATGGTCCTGGGTTCGAATCCCAGTAAGGGCATTTATTTGTGTGATGAACACTAATATTTGTTCCTGAGTCATGGGTGTTTTCTATGTATATAAGTATGTATTTATCTATATAAGTATGTATATCGTCGCCTAGCACCCATATTACAAGCTTTGCTTAGTTTGGGGCTAGGTTGATCTGTGTAAGATGTCCCCTAATATTTATTTTATTTTTTTATTTTATTTTTTATTATCTAAACGCGCTCTTGTTGGCAATGAAATTGTATAGGCACATTTAGAAACAACTTGTTTTTCACAATGTTAAAATTTTAGCCTGCTTAGCAAGCAGTCATGTCTCTCCACTAGCAACTATTTATTAATCTGTGCCACTAGTTATACTTATTACAGGAAAACCAATAAGTTATATTAATAGAATTTCTCATAATACCTAATACCTCGGAGTAAATACATAGTTCAATAAATTAATTTCCCTCGGACCAGTTATATCCACAAATCCATAGACAATTTGACACAAGATGTGGCATCACGCCCCTGCAAAAGTTCACTGAACCCGCGCGCAGAGCACCATTAAATCTCACGTTCAAAAACGCCTTATCCGCCTTTTAACCCTACGCACATACGCCCATTTAGAAAATCAACTTAGGACAGATGCGTTTAAGTAAAAACACGTATATAGTACGTTTGAGAAACTATGCAGTTGCGTCCTTTTTCGTGGACGCGCTTATAGTAGGGGCTGTATTTAGATAGGTGGGGTGGCTAGAGGTAATAAATACGGTGACAGGAGTCAATGACAATGTAGTAATAATAAGGAAGTCAGGAATTAATTGTTTTAGCTATTTAGAGGTTAAATTTATTGAGGACGGACTTTTATTATAGTCATGGTGCAAGTGGAATAAATTACTATCGAATTGTACGTAGGTACGTCAACCTATTCACATTCATATTATTTACAAAATTTAATAATTCTATAATATTTTAATTTTGATGAATGTTATAAAATTTGGAAAACTTGTTAAGTATATAAGTTAAGTTAGTATTTTTTTTTTATCAAAACATGGTAAATGTCCGAGATATTTAAGATATAATCTATAGATAATATTAATATTCAAGAGATTTGTAGGCATACCCTGATCTGCTAATTTTGTTCTAATTGTACGATCCGGAACTTATTAAGTATCTTGATTCTTAACTTTAATAGGTAATTGACCAGCATCACACAGCTCATTATGAAATTTGTTTGGCTGGCATTTCATAATGAGAAATGTTTTGCTCCTATCAATAATTTAGCTTCTAATTTAACTTCTGACTTTACGCCCACGTTCTTTGAAAACAAAACAATTGAAACCTGTAAGCGGCAAATACAATTTGCAGTAATATTTGGAACTAGCTGTGCCCGCGGCTCCGCCCGCGTGGAATTCGGTCTGAGTCAGTAAGCGGCTAATTTCTAATCCTAATTTCTCTCCCTCTCCCCTGGAGGCGGAACTTGAAGTAAAGTTGACAGATGGATATGCTAGAGGACTGTAGTCCAGATAAAATATTTTACAATTAGGTACCACTAAATAAAACTACACTCCAAAGTCAATAGTTTTTTCGCCCTTATTAAAATTTTACACGTGACTTAAACGACAGAGTAGTAGGTGTATATCGGACGATACAGTACCTAAGCCGTTAAGGGGCCCACTGATTAACAGTCCGCCGGACGGTATCGGGTAATTGAAAATTTTGACAGTTCCGAACAACTGACAGGCCGATACCGTCCGGCGGACTGTTAATCAGTGGGCCCCTTTAAGGTATACGCGCGCGAGCGAAAGCGAAGCGGCCTGCCTGGCTAGACCGCCACTCACCGTGGTCTTCTTCAGACTCCTGAGGAAGACCACGTGCCCCTTGTAACCTCAATGCGTTGCGAGACTTTCGGGATTGATTCGATTTTTTTCGGGAATGCATGGTAATGCGTATACAATGCGAGTCCCAAATCGTTTGACTCCGCAAACGACCAGTGTCGGATTAAGATATTTTGATGCCCTAAACATTTCTAGACCATGGTACCCCCTCTCCCTAGGGTCATCAAGATTACATTGAATTTTATTGGTTAATTGAGTGACGTTCATTGCCGCATTACAGCTGAGAATGGAAATTAATCACATCATTTTATCACGACAATTGACAGCGCCGCAGCAGTAACGTTGCAACAGAGTACCTAATACTGCTGCAGTCGCCACCCGAATGTCACCTTAACATATAATAGAATGTTATTGAAAACGCGAGCGAAGCGAGCGCGAAAATTTTTCGATATAAAAACGCAATTTGATAGACAGTTGTACATTTTTACTTTTAATATGGAAATCAATCACATCATTTTATCACGAAAATTGACAGTGCTGCAGCAGTAACGTTGCAACAGAATAATGCTGTTGCAATCGCCATATATTAGGAAATGATTAAAAACGCGAGCGAAGCGAGCGCGAAAATTTTTCGATATAAAAACGCAATTTGATAGACGGTTAGACAGTTGTACATTTTTACTTTTAGTATGGAAGTCAGTCACATCATTTTATCACGAAAATTGACAGTGCTGCAGCAGCAACGTTGCAACAGAGTAATGCTGCTGCAGTCGCCATATCTTAGAAAGTTATTGAAAACTCGAGCGAAGCGAGCGCGAACATTTTTTGATATATTATTAATTTATTAAATCAACAATTATTCAATTATTTTTGTTGATATCCGTGTCTTCTAAACTTAGAGTTAATTTGGCATAATCTTTCCTCGGTGGCTTATTCATGTCACAACGTATTAAATTCAGCGCCATCTGTTAGTTTACCAGGGTACTCAATAGTGGTAGCACATATTTGAAAATAGTTTGCCCCTCCTTCCTAAGTAGCGCCATAAGATTCAGGGGCAAACTTAAGTCAATCGAGTGTTGTGGCTACCCCCCCTTTTAGGGGTTGAATTTTTATAGCCTATAACCTGGCCGGGGATTTTCTCGACAGATTAGTAAAGTTTTCATCAAAATCCGTTCAGCCGTTTTCACGTGATGCGCGTTCAAATAAACAGACAAACAGATAAACAGATAAACAGACAAACAGACAAAAATTCTAAAAACTTTTGGAACGTGTTCTGTTATCGATTCTAAGTATCCTCAGCCAACTTTTTTTCAAATATCTTCCATGTACAGACTTTCGACCGTCTTCAGCTTTATTATATGTATAGATAGATTAAAAGAGCAATTGTATGAGGTAGCGTCAATAACTAGGTTAGGGTTAGGTTGCGTTGTTTTATCACAGTTCCTATGGCCACCTCAGGTCTCCATCAGCTGATCAACTCGATGGTACCATAGTAATTCATTGTCACTCGACTCTAATGTATGCAAATTTTCAGCTTCATCGAAAACCGGGAAGTGGGTCAAATTTAACTTGCAAGATTTGATACAGATACACATCCACACACAGGCAACGGGACAGGTGAAATAGGGTTATCCGCAGGTGGTCTAGAACGCAAAATGACTACTTAGTGTGTTGTTTTGCCTAAATCGCAATTAGTCTACATCGCAAACGGTCTAGAACGCCGTGAAATTGAAATAGTTTAATTATAGATTATAAATAATAAAGGTGTAGAAAACCATGACTAACTGTACTCTGTATCTTTAGGTATATAAGTAAAAGTAAACAAAATCTACCCTCAATTGGCTCCTTAAGCCAGTTGAGGGTAGATGAAAACATTACATGATCAAATAATGTAGGTTAAGTCAGGTCGTTCAGTGCATAGATTTAATATATAGAGATCCCGTCTCACCGAGCTGTCACTGTTGCCACTTTTGTTTAGTGTACGATTAACAATGAGGCCCACCTTGCTGTAGCCATGTCGATAAAGTTATATCGATAAACTATCGACATTTCTTGCAATTTTAATTTTACTTCAAAGGTTTAACGATACCTAAAATGAACAAAAACGCTTTTATTCTTTATTGTGATTATCAGATCACAATTTTATCGTCACGCCCCAGCAGGGAACCAAGGAAAAGTTCAGATATTTAATTAAAATACATAAATACCTACTAAAATATGTGTTTCGCAATAATTGAATTATTTTATTACATTATAATATATTCATTATCCATTAGCATTTCAATTATGTTCATGTTTAACGAAGATATTGAAGCTTCAATTAATCGCTATTTCGTTCCGCTGTGTAGCGTTTATCGATATATAACATGATTAAAATCGACTTTTCACATCCCTAAAAGAGCACACATATACGCTTTTACGCACACTTACACAGCCTGGGCGCATCAAAAACGGCAACACTTGATTTGAAGTCCATCTTGTCAACAGTATGGTTGTCCTTTTTTGACAAACGGCATTTTTAAAAGAGCGAGGAGAGAGAAATGATACTAGTTGCTGCGCCGTGAAAGAGAACAGAAAACGTTGGGCCCTTGGTTCAGTGACTGGTCCAGGCGGTTTTGTATTTGGTCGGTTAACCAATAAATGTTATAACTACCCGAAAATTTACAAATCGTTTGTTTACTTTTATTTAAATACCTAAAGATACATACTATAATTAGCACTCGGTAATCTTATAGGTATCACATGTACGTCAATAAACGTCAGTTTTCTGTCCTTAATTATGAGTAACACTGTAATCAAATATGTATTCCTTTAAAATTTTAATTATTCCCTGAGGGAGTAAGTTAAGGTTTATGAAAATACTAGATGAAAACCCGGCTTCGCTCGGGTAAAATAAATAATAGTAATAGGTAATACTCATTTTGAATTAAGTAATTATTTACTTTTAGACTTCATACCTTCATCAAGGCGGTTACAAACCTATCTCATCTCAGAAAACTTTAAATCCGTAACATACAATCATAACTCGAAAAATTTACTATTCCGATAATTATATCTAAAAACAAATATGTAATTAAAAAAACCTAATCCGCTTTTCTGGTAGCAGTTCGGTTCTGTAAGGATCACAGTTCTAACCTGACCCACTTTTCTGGTCGCAGATCGGTTCTGTGAAGGCCGCATTTATAACCTAGCCCACTTTCCAATCTCAAAAGAGGGAACCCTTTTGTACCTACCCTTCATGGCACTAAAGTATAAGTATGGAAATTATCACTACTATTTCATTCTTTAATATTAATGCCTATCCGTTAATATTAAATTCGTTTACAAAAAAAAAACTGAATAAGTGCGAGTCGGACTCACCCATCAAGAACGGAACACTTTTTAATATTTGTTGTTATAGCGGCAACAGAAATACATCATGTGTGAAAATTTCAACTGTCTAGCTATCACGGTTCATGAGATACAGCCTGGTGACAGAGGGACAGTGGAGTAAACTGAAATAAAGGTTCCGTCACACCGGCGCGATTTCAGAGCCGGGCCTGAGCGTTTTATATGAAAAAGCGGCGCGCCCCGCTCACGCGCCGCACGCGAAACGCGCCTGTGTGACGGAGCCTGAAATGTCAAACCGGGCAAGTGCTCGCGCACGAAGGGTTCCATACTTTTTAGTATTTGTTGTTATAGCGGTAACAGAAATACATCATCTGTGAAAATTTCAACTGCCTAGGCCTATCACGGTTCATGAGATACAGCCTGGTGACAGACAGACAGACAGACAGACAGACAGACGGACAATGAAGTAAAACTGAAATAAATGTCATATACCTACTAAGAAAAACCGGCCAAGTGCGAGTCGGAATCGCTAATAGGTTCCCGTTTTTTAGTAACCCTTCAGGTACGGAACCCTAGTATGAGTGTAATAGATTTGTAACCGGTCAGCAATGTGAGTCCCTTGGAGAAGCAGAGGTCTAGTCTAAACCCCCACTTACCATCGGCATTAACAGCCTTGTATTCTTGTTTGCCACCAACATGTCATATTAAAACATATTAATAAAAATTTACTCGGTCAACAATGTGAGTCCCTTGGAGAAGCAGAGGTCTAATCTAAACTCCCACTTACCATCGGCATTAACAGCCTTGTATTCTTGTTTGCCACCAACATGTCATATTAAAACATATTAATAAAAATTTACTCGGTCAACAATGTGAGTCCCTTGGAGAATCAGAGGTCTAGTCTAAACTCCCACTTACCATCGGCATTAACAGCCTTGTATGAGTTGTATGCTTGTTTGCCACCAACATGCCATGTTAAAACATATTAATAAAAATTTACTCGGTCAGCAATGTGAGTCCCTTGGAGAAGCAGAGGTCTAGTCGAAACTCCCACTTACCATCGGCATTAACAGCCTTGTATGCTTGTTTGCCACCAACATGTCATATTAAAACATATTAATAAAAATTTACTCGGTCAGCAATGTGAGTCCCTTGGAGAAGCAGAGGTCTAGTCTAAACTCCCACTTACCATTGGCATTAACAGCCTTGTATGCTTGTTTGCCACCAACATGTCATATTAAAACATATTAATAAAAATTTACTCGGTCAGCAATGTGAGTCCCTTGGAGAAGCAGAGGTCTAGTCTAAACTCCCACTTACCATCGGCATTAACAGCCTTGTATGCTTGTTTGCCACCAACATGTCATATTAAAACATATTAATAAAAATTTACTCATTTCATCAGTCATATCCAGCCTAGCATTGCATTGGCCCCGCTTAAATATTTCTTTAATTTGTTTTTAGTATTTGTTGTTATAGCGGCAACAGAAATACATCATTTGTGAAAATTGAAACTGTCTAGTTAATCTAGTTATCACGGTTCATGAGATCTTGAGATACAGCCTGGTGACAGACAGACGGACAGCAGTCTTAATATTTAATAGGGTCCCGTTTTTACCCTATGGGTACGCAACCCTAAAAAGTGACCAAGGCCTCCAGTGCCCTAGGCTGGAATCAAAGCAGCGTCCTCTGCTATTGCAGCAGGTGCCTACTTACTGAAGGTTTATGGAGCCTCGCCATCCCTAAGCCTAAATTAAATATTTTCTGAAAATAATTTGTTTTGATCTAATAACATATTGGAGTCCTCGTAATAGGGGTCCCGTTTTTACCCTTTGGCTACAGAACCCTAAAAATCAACCTTGTTTTGGTACTATGTACTATGCTTCACTATGACTCTGAAATTTTAGCAGGAATTAATATTTTTTTTGTTGTCACCTGTCAAATTAGAATAGAATAGAATAGAATAGCCTTTATTGACCAAAAAATTAAATTTCAGCACATATTACATTTAAATAAATTCACATTTCATTTATATCAATTAGTTTCAATATTTTTTCCTTAGTAACTTTATTAAATAATTTTTATGTCATTGCTTTTTAATAATTATTTCAGTCTGCCTTCTTGGCATAGGCCTCCCCCAGCTCTCTCCACAGCTCTCTATCCCTTGCCGTCCCTATCCAATTAGGTCCCGCATGCTTCTTTATGTCATCCGACCACCTCATTATTGGTCTCCCTTCTCTCCTTTTTCCATCTCTAGGATACCATTCCGCTTCCTCTCTATCCCACTTATCTTTACCTTCCCTTGCCATATGTCCAGCCCAACCTGTTGCAGTCAAAAGTGTGAACTGGCCAAAGAACTTTTAACCGACAAAAACAGGCAAAACTGCTTTGACTGAGCATGTTGGTCAAAAGTAGTTTTACCTGAAAATCATACCTATTTCTGGCAGCAGTTTCGTTTTTAGGGCGTAGCAAAAAAAAAATAACCCTAACCTACCTATCTCTGGGAACAGTTTAGTTTTTTGGGCGTAGCAAAAAAATAACCCTAACCTACCTATCTCTGCGAGTACTTTTGACTGATAGTAACAGTCACAACACAATTACTATTAACCAATGATTTTCAGGTATAACTACTTTTGACCAACATGCTCAGTCAAAAGCAGTTTTGCCTGTTTTTGTCGGTTAAAAGTTCTTTTGACCAGTTCACACTTTTGACTGCGACATATATACTATCTATATATCTTATTATATTTAATCTTATATTCAACTTACATTGACTCCGGAGATAACTTATTAGCTTTATGCAGTTGACTTTCCAATTCACCGATACACCTCAAATTTGATTCATAGTCTAAAGCACAGTTATTAAATATGTCCACAATACACTGTAGCTTTTTGCACTGTTTCACACTGGCAATGTACTTAATTAGAGTGTGTTACAGTCAGCTGGCACTTAACTCAAAGTTTCTTTGAATAACGTCATTTTCATCTCGCTCACTTATTAGTTTATCACAGCTGCTTCAAGGTTGCTTTCACTTGCATTTCCAGGTAGCTAGTAGTGCCTTGACATGTAAGAATATTTGGAATCATTCTGAAATATTAAAATACAACTGAGAGACCGATGTTTATACTAAACACAATACACCCATGGAACGCTTTGAAGTTCAAATCTCGTTACGTTACGATGGCGTTTGCACTTTGCACTATGTTCGGTGACTATTTTTTATTGTTAACACACACAATACACTATTTAACAGGTTTTTATCACGTCTGGAGTACCGGATAAAGTATTTTCGAATAACAGCCGTCGTTGACGTCTAGGCAGTGTTGCTATCGTCTTAAAAGCCGTAACAGACTATCGCACGTTCTGGCTTAAAAACAAATTTATGTAATAATTATACCGGTATACATATCCATATGAAACGAAACTTAATGCAAATAATAACCATTATACATACCGGAAAGTCATCAAATAAACAGTAATATTCGTCTTGCTTTTTATTAAAAAAAATACGACCAACCTAACTTGTAAGCATGTTTGCAGTTTCTAAACGCAACGCATAGCTGTCAAATGTCAACCAACAAATTGAGCCTTTAGTATTGTTTGTCGAAATTTTTTCACTTTTAAATGCAAAATACGCGACAATACGAATTTTGCGGATATATGTTGTCGATTCAAAAGTGTTATTTTTTTACGCTCTTTTGTTTGAGCATAATTTAATTTGTTTCTACCGTCAAAGCCGCTCGCGTTTATATATAAAGATATTTATTAAGACATCATGTTGTTATTTCAAGCACGAAATTTACGAACTTAAATCACGATTTAATCGGATATTTTGCTGAAAAGAAAACGCTCGTTAGTTAGTAGCCGCCTCTTGAACGAAGTTTTTTCTGGTAATAGGTACAGTCACCTGCAATAATATGTTACACAACGAAGGCCGCAAAAATATCTGACACGATCTTATTTGTAGAGCCATAAGAGCGTCTCACATATTTTTGCAGCCTTCGAAGAGTAAGATATTATTGCAGGTGACTGTACATACGTATTTATAAAAAAGTTATTTTTAGAAAATATCAATTTTTGCATTATAGGAGTTTCTCGTAGAAATACGTTTTTTAATACATTTTTAAAGCTTCTTAATATAAAAAATATCTTGCACCAGAGAGTATTTAGGTATTAACGTAACAGCACCAGTCATGGGACACTTAAGAGGACATTTTGAGTATTTGTGATATTTCCCTGACACATGTAAGAGTTCTACCGCTTAGCGTGTTAAAAGATGAATGTCCTATCCGTCTTTCATGTTTCAGGCGTGTTGTATCAAAGATACTGCAATTAGTTTCCACATACTTAAAAAATTAAAACTATGCTTTTTTTCTCCAGTCATGGACACCAAAGCTCCAGTAATGGCGCCCCGGTAATGAACGTGGATCCAGTAATGAGCCCCCTATAATGGACATTGCTCTATCAGTATAAAATATTTAAATATGGAATAAGTTATGGCAAAAAAATAAATTTTTGGTATAAGCTTTTATCGCTGAATGTATTTTTCTTTCCACAGCTAACTAATACTCCTAGAGACAATTCTAACAAACCCAAACTCAATTAGTTTGCGTTAATCACAGAGTTCCCATGGCTACCTCCTGTCTCCATCATCAGATCAGATCCATGTTATCGTAATACAGTGAAGCCTGGTTAATTGGCACCTGGATAAATGGGAAATCTCAATAATTGCAACTAAAAGTCCGGTCCCGGTCCCTTGAGACCGAAAGGCCTCTATAATTTAAATTTTGGAACCTCTATAATTACAATTTAGATTTTAATGCTTTTCGTAATTTTGCCTCTGTAATTGACCACATCGCAACTAAGACCTCTATAATTGACACTGTGCTAAAAAAAATCTGTTATTTTAGCTCTTCTTATTACCTCTATTATTGAAACGAGTCTTACTTATTACCTCTGTAATTGAAATAATGTAGTTGTAGAGAGCAGAAACAATATTTTATTTTAAATCTTCATCCAGAATTCAATAAATTTTTTGGTATCACAGCCTGTAGTAGGTGAAATAGTTTTGATTCAATCAAAAACAAAGTAAGTATGCTTTTTACATTCCAATCAAACTTTCTTCTACAATTCAAGGATTTTTTTAAAACCCATTTGATTAATAAGAAAATAAAGTATTAATTAAGTAATGTAGGTAGTGTAAAAGTGCAAGTTAGACAGGGTGTAATCGTTAAGTGTAGCCAGGCGATAATTGCGTAAATATAACAGATATCAGAAATTTCCAATTGATATCGAAAGTGCGTTACCCAATGAGTAAAATTACATTAATAACTTTTTTTCTAAATAAAAGCCCAAATATCCCAAACATTAACTTCAAACTCCCCCCCCCCATACATTTAGTACGACGAACGTCCCAGAGAACGAACCCCTCAAAGAACGTCGTAAGAGATAAAACTGCTTGAGATTCATTATTTGCGATAATAAACTGTAATTAAATAATAAAACTACCGTTTATGAAATAATAAATTTAACATTTATTTTTAATTATACTGAAAATTTTAAGAAAAGTTCACTTAGAAACATTTAAGAGGGCCCGTCAATGTATCGTACAAGAAGGGCGTCACTTCGAGCAACTACTGTAAACAAAAAATTTACTCCTTTAATAAATAAATGTTAGATTTATTATTTCATAAACGGTATTTTATTACAGTTTATTATCGCAAATAATGAATCTCAAGCAGTTTTATCTCTTACGACACCGACGTTCTTTGAGGGGTGAGTCGTCGTACTAAATGTATGGGAGGGTTTGAAGTTAATGTTTGGGATATTTCTGCTTTTATTAAAAAAAAGTTATAAATGTAATTTTACTCATTGGGTAACGCACTTTCGATATCAATTTGAAGTTTTCTGATATCTGTTATATTTACGGAATTATCGCCTGGCTACACTTAACGATTACACCCTGTATAATATATATATAGACCAGAAACCCAGAATGTAAGCTTGTAAATCTACTTTCAAAGGTTATTTGCACCTCCATAAAAGAAATTTGTCAGAACGCAACCTCTATTAATGAAAACCTCTATAATTGACACAACGATTTTTTGAACCTCGTTAATTGGCACGACCTGCTTAAATGAAAAACCTGGTTAATTGACAAAGAGTTGCCGGTCCCTTGAGATTGCAATTATCCAGGTTTTACCGTATTGCATTATCATCCGATTACCAAAAGTATGCAAAATTTCAAGTCAATCGGAAGAAATCTGAAAGTGGCTCAAATTCAGCTTCCATGATTTGACCCACACTAACTAACATACAAACTAACAGGGCAAGTAAAATAAAAGTTTGTAAAACCGATATCAATTTATCCGAAGTCCGAGCATACCTCCTGACACATTTTTGGTTGACGCCAATTTCTTAAAAGATAACCGACTTTAATAAAAAGTCTAACTTAAACAGCTCTATGACTCTAATTTATAGTAAAATATTACCAGTGTTTATAAACTACTTTCAGATACTTATTTTAGAGGATTTATCGTTTTATGTCCCATTACCGGTTCCACGTCCATTATAGGGGTGTTTACTATAAGTTATTATTTAAAATATTTGACACGTCCATCCATATAATTTCGACTTTTGTCGTCTAAATAAGGTATTGCAGGCGACACTTTCTATACATCTCGCTCGCACTAATATGCTAGTACGAGCGAGATGCAAAGAAATTAAGTTATGTTCTCGATAGCGTTTATGTCAGTGCCAAACTGGTGGTAGCCACAAAGAATATTGTATTGTAGTTTATACAGTTGCATATGTAGTACGATTATAATCAATTCCACAGCTAATAAATAATACCACAAATCTGCGATAAGTTCAAGCTAACCGGCGTAATGTTAATGTCCATCGTACTTATGTTTCTATGGGATGTCGATTACCCTAGAGTAGAGCGTAAAACACACGTTGGTATAGGCATTCCACGGGCTGTCCAGTACAAACGCATTTTATTTCCTGTGTTGCGACTTTTTTTTCGGCATTTAAAGCAGGCGATTATTTTTCTGTGCATATTTTTAACCTTGAAATAAATAAAATAATTTGTCATAGAAAACGAAACTCTTATAAGTACCTGCAAATCTTCAGAAAATTCGGATTGTACGGGACAAACGGTAGACAATTTAATGGAATGCTCCAAAGCATTCGTTCTTGTTTTTCTAAGTTTTAATGTTTTTGACGTATTTTAGTGAGCAATAAAGAATATTGTAATTTATAAAATAAGTACATATCACATTTATCATAATCAAGTAATCAATTACAAAGCTAATAGCCACAAATCTGCGATAGATTCCCGCTAACAGCTACGTCTGCCCTGCTTAAGATTCTATGAGATATCAATTATCGTGTAATATACACAAACACAATACACTGCATGTTCTTATATGAAGCATTACTTCTAGTTTATTATTTAAAGTTTTAATGTCTAACGTAGGTATTTTCGTGAACACTAAAGAATATTGTAAGTATTGTATTGTATAAAGTAAAGCTAATAATATCCACAAATCTGCGATAAGTTGCCGCTAACCGGTGTAATGATATGTCCCCCCTTATGGTCCTATGGGGTATCGATTATCCCCCGCGCCCCGCGCCACTGCGGATCTCACCTACAATCCGCGCGTCCCGTCCCATTTCTAAACTGACTTTTTTACTATAGTTTAGAAAGAAGGTTAGCGATATTGACATGTCTTTTAATTGAAAAACGCTTTTTAAAAATCAGTAACTATTACTTATGAAAGCAGAAGAATATAAATGATAGTATTAGATTCATAATTGTTACATATTTGCCGTGACTTATTTTTAAAACGTGTTTTTCAATTAAAATACTAATGAAGATTGTTTACCTTATTTCTTATGCTAAAAAAAGCGAACTAATGATTCCCTCCTAGCCTAGTCGGTATCCCCACTATCCCTGCTTATGAAAATGAAGGTCCCGAGTTCGGAGCACAAATATTAGAATACATAGAAAATGGATGTTTTCTATGTATTGAAGTACGTATTTATATTTAGAAGTAAATAAAGAGCATTTATAGCCAAAAAGGGATTTGCGGTATTCGTGTAAAAAATATTTATCTACCCACGACAAAATTTCAAAGTTTTCTTCAGGCTCGTATTTTTCTCGTAGTTTGCCACTCGCGTCCAATTCAGAGAGCATAATTACAAAATAAGCAAAAGTAGTAGAATAGAAACGTTGAATCCATTCCGTTCGGCAAAGAAATAGCCGACCATTGCCGCGCTCGGAGTAAAACAACTACCGGTTATTCCATTTCTTATGTCGTTTGTTTCAGCTAGTACAGTCAGCATCCCTTGTAGGTACAGTCAGCATTAATCTACTTCGACTACTTGTCAAAATACCTGATAATTTTCTGACAACACACCAATAATATTAGTCTAATTTATAGTTCGTTTTTTAGCATTAGAAAAAGACTACGCGATGTAGACGCGTCTTTAAATTGAAAGACGCTTTTTTAAAATCAGTAACTATTAGGTTACCTACTTATGAAAGCAAAAGAATGTAAATAATCGTATATGATTCATAATTGTTACATATTTGCCGTGACTTATTTTTCAATAAAAAGACACGTCAAAATTGTTTACCTTTATTCTAATGCTAAAAAACGAACTATAGAGAAATACGTTTTAAGTAGGTATCTATTCTGTTAATATGAAATCAATAACGAACTCAATCAAGTCGAAACCGAATCCCGCTTCTGTTCTAGAGCTGGGCCCAACTTCTACAGTTTACACAATACATCATCTTCAACTGTAAAACACCGGCCAAGTGCAAGTCAGACTCGCCCACCGAGGGTTCTGTACAAATTTAACTATTTTTTATTTTGTACAAAATACTTTTCAAATTTTTCCCCGTATTTGTAGTGTTAGTCGATATTACTTCCCAAATTTCATAGTTCTGGGTCAACGGGAAGTACCTACCCTATATTTATTTTGATTTCCTTGAGAGTATCGAAAACGTAAGTATTATGTGTTTATGTGGCATAAACGGCCGTATCTTTTATTACGTTAACTTAGAAGTTTTATTTTTTCACAGTTAGTTTCAAGGGACTGTAGACCTGAGTAGGTATATTATGGTTTTGATTTTTGATTTCAACTCGATACCTACACGCGTTTCTGAGATAAAGGGTCCTGACAGACAGACGGACGGATGGACGGACAACAAAGTGAACCTATAAGGCTTCCGCTTTTTCCTTTTGAGGTACGGAACCCTAATAAAAATAAAATAAACACTACCTACTCTACGCAATGAATCGTTTCCATAACAGTCAATGTCGATTAGCATTGTTTTTATTTGCAATTTTGCATTTACTTTGTCACCGATATTCAATTATCCTGACCATTGAACCCTTATTTTCATTTGCACAGAACAATGATAACACTACACTTTGCAACCGTTTTATTTTTATATTGGTAATTTGGTTTTTCAGAGCTCAAAAGTACAAAATAATTGGTATGAGTATTTTTATTAATAGATTGCTTTATTTTTTGTTTATTGGTAACATAGCATCGTAAACCGCAAAAAAAAAGCGCTGGTGGCCTAGCAGTACGAGCGTGCGACTTTCAATCCGGAGGTCGCGGGTTCAAACCCCAGCTCATACCAATGAGTTTTTCGGAACTTATGTACGAAACATCGTTTGATATTTGCCAGTCGCTTTTCGGTGAAGGAAAACATCGTGAGGAAACCGGACTAATCCCAATAAGGCCTAGTTTCCCCTCTGGGTTGGAAGGTTAGATGGCAGTCGCTTTCGAAAAAACTAGTGCCTACGTCAAATCATGGGATAAGTTGTCAAGTGGACCCCAGGCTCTCATGAGCCGTGGCAAAATGCCGGGATAACGCGAGGAAGAAGAAGAGGTAACATAGCATCGTAACCTAATCTCTATTTATAATATAATTCTCAAAGATTGTTGCGATTTAGGAATGCATACAAATGCGTATAATTAATAATTCGTTGTCATACTTATACATATAACGCCAGATGTCACCATTTTCGGTGATTGGATACCTAAAATTCCTTGAAAATACTCGTACAGTAATTAGACAAATTATATCGTTCCTGTAGTTGATATTCGTACTTTTCAAACTAATTTTATTTCGTCATCACTCTGGCTGGAAGCAAGATGCACTACATAATCTGAAATGAGATCAAAGTATGATAAATTGTTAAGTTCTAATACTGCACCGCTCCTATGACTATCAAAGTTAAACACAGCAGTGTATAATCGTATTAGCATTATTCGATTTTTGCACGTTTTCCTCCTTTGGGTGGTTTTTCACGCTTATCAAGCCTATAGAAATGTAATAACTTCTCCTCCTTGACTTTTAAGGTTCCCGTACCCATAGGGTAAAAACAGGACCCTATTACTAAGACTCCACTGTCCGTCCATCTGTCTGTCAGCAGGCCGTATCTGATGAACCGTGATAGACAGTTGAAATTTTCACAGATGATGTGTTTCTGTTGCCGCTATAACAACAAATACTAAAAAGTACAGAACCCTCGGTGGGCGAGTCCAATTCGCACTTGTCCGATTTTTTCATTTATGAGGACTATCTTCACATAAACCAGTGATAGATCTCCCATCACACAATGTTACTAGGGTTGTAGGAGTCATGTTAAAATAGCACCTCTCAGTAAAGAACTTGTGAATTTGGCAGTTGTACATGCTGACTGGCAGAAATGGTTGGCAAATCGTCTTAGACACCAGACGAGTATGTTTACAAGCTGTTCTTGAATCATACATACATACATACATAGACTAAATTCATCTTTATATCAAGAATCTTGATATAAAGATGAATTTAGTCTATGTATGTATGTGTTAGCCGGACGTTATGACACATTTTTGAAACATATATCTCAAACTGTGTCATTACTCATTACCAAATTCCATCTGAATCAGTTTAAGTTACTTGCGCATTTATAACATTAAATAGTAGGAATTTTTAATAGGTATCTCTTTTAAGAAAGTAAGTAATATAGGCAGGGCCGGATTAACCCTAAGTCAAAGTAGGCAACTGCCTAGGGGCCCCGCCTCGGTTAGGGGGCCCCGGCGGCTCAGAGCGCACAAAAAAAAATTTGTTTCATAGGGGTCAAAATTCAAGCGGAATTATTTCATCCTTAATTTAAGAGTATGCTTTGTTATTGTTTATTTTTCGATCCATTCTTTAATTCAATGAAACTGTAATAAAACTGAAGCAATACGTTACAGTTTACGGGGCGTATATGCGTACCTGGGGCCCGTTTCTCAATAGCCTGTAACTTGTAATACAAGTGGAAGTCCCTTTCTAACAAAAGCTGTCAAAAAGTGACATCCGCTTGTGTTACAAGTTACAAGCTTTTGAGAAACGGGCCGGGCCCCTGTTTGTAAAGGTTTTCTGAAAAAATGTTACATTTACTTTTTTTCGAACAACCAACAACTTCTGGGTTATTTCGACTCAGAATCACGAGGACTATTGATTAAAACAAAGAAAAAAGTGTCCCCAGTTTTTCATACGAATTTTGGGTGTCAGTTTAGTGACGGTTCATACAAAATGTATGTATGTAAAAATGCGTCACAATAGTGACCTTTTTTCGACGATTGTCAGAGCGCTGCTTCCTTACAGCTCGGTCTTCGGCGTCGCTTTTTAAGAAATATCAACATTTATTTCAGTAGCTTGGTATTTTGCCTCGCATGAAAGCTCACTTCGCTAAAAGACGCTTCGGGCTTGTCGAGTAATGCGGAGATTGCTGAGCTTGAACTTTTCTTCAGGCTCACTTTTTACCTCAATTTACCATTGGTTTGTGTTCCTCATCTCCTCTACTTCAGCTTAGCCTTTGGCCTCGCTGCGCCTAGCTCGGCCTGCAGTCTCGCTTTTTAATACAATGGAATTTGGTTCGTGTCTGTGTTTAACTACTTATCCCGAAGCCTGAAAGGCTTTGAGTTCCCATGAAAGCTCGCCTCACTGGGGCACTTCAGACTTTTAGCCGCAGGTGAAGATCGGTACCTGGCCTGGCCTTTTAACAGGCTTTCACAATTTACGATATTGTTAAAAAAAATTGCGCTCGCTGCGCTCGCGTTTTTGGTAATAGGTTTTTTGGTTGACCCTCTATCTACATGTTAGCTTGACTGGTGAATTAATACAGTTAGGCCAACAAAAGTCAGCAATGATCAGCGGCAATGAGTTTAAAATAACACTTGCACTGCGTGTGCTATCAAAATCATTGCAGACTTATCTTGGTCTAAATCTAATAATGTTAACATACTTATGGAAATTCTTTATTACTAGGTTGATCCTAATCATGTGGCTCGGCGTTTTGTCTTATGGTCGGACAATCGCTGTTCAGCCTCGCAAAATATTAACTATTGAGAAAATCAACTTTGCGGCACTAATTGAGCGTAGCCTCGCTTATAATTTTCCATCAGAGGTAGATAGGAAATTGACGCTCAAGCGTACAGCTTTGGTATTCCACTGGGAATTGGCCTTAGGGCCGGCACACATACCCACGATACGACGTCGTATCGTGAGACGACGCGACATCGTCTCACGTTGCGACGTCGTGTAACGTTACGACGTCGTATCGTGGCGCGATACGACATCGTGTCGCGGCACAATACGACGTCGTGTCTGGACATTTTACGACGTCGTGTCACGTTGCGGCGCCGTAACGTGGAAATCTACGATGTGCATTGATTGATTCACGACACGATATCGCATCGTAGTTTTAGTCGACCACAATCAGACTACGATTCGAAAGTACCGTTAGCACAACAAATTAATAATTATACTCATATGTCATATGCCTTCATACTACAAGTCCATGCACTTTTTTTTCATAATGGCGTGACCATTGGGCTCGCAAGACAGCTCGCAAAGGCTCGAGTAGATAATGGCAATGACGGTAAACAGTCACTACATGCATATATTTTAGCGCTATTCTTTATGCATATTATGCTTTTTAGGGTTTCGTACCAACAATGTGGTTCCGTACAAAAAACCCTTATGACTCTGTCCGTCCGTCTATCTGTCACGTCTTTCATAACATATGAATCGCCATATCTGGCAATAAAATATAAATCGTGGAAAATGATTGATTAAGAATTTTCCACAAATATTGAATTATTTGTATAAAACCGTTTAATACAATTAATTCAATAATTGTGTAATAGGTAACTGTATTTTTTTGTTTTCAAAGCTTTAAATCTTCTTCATATAAATCGTAGAAGTAAGTACCTACCTATTTTCATTTATATGCACACTCTACCATTAAGAGCCCCTTGCACCAATCCCACTAACCCGAGGTTAAGCGGTTAAACCGTTAACCCAGTGTCAAATTATACTAGTAACCATGGTTACATTTACGGCATGTTACTACCATGACGTTGAAAATGTAAAAAATCATCGCAGTTAATGAAGATATAAGGATTGCAACAGACATGTTCTTGTTTTGCTGCCATTACCTCTAAGAAGTCGCAGAAAGTTTACTTAATGTTTACGCCGTAAGTTTTTACGACACGACGCCGCAACGTTATACGGCATCGTATAGTGCTCACGATACGACGTCGTAGGTTTCTACGACAGGACGTCGCAACGTGACACGGCGTCGTATAGTGCCCACGATACGACGTCGTAGATTTCTACGACACGACGTCGCAACGTTACACGACGCCGCAACGTGAGACGACGCCGCGTCGTTCCACGATACGACGTCTTATCGTAGGTATGTGCGCCGGCCCTTACTCCTAAAGGGCTCTCCCCACACTTGACTCAACGCGGAATCGCCAAAAACCGATAGAAAAAAGCTTTATGTCCAAGCAATAAGAGCGAAAAAAACATCGTTCTGACTATACTCGGATCGTCGGCTGAAGATTGAAATTAAAAACGCAAACTTATTTCCCTGTGCTAAACAACTAAACATGCTCTATGCAGAATTGACTGTAAGGGGGCCCAGAGCCTTGCACTGCCTAGGGGCCCCGACATGCTTAATCCGGCCCTGAATATAGGCGGTAAAGGGTTCAAACGACGGGATGAAATATGAATTCAATATACGCGATATAATCCGTTTCAATAATTTCATTTCATGAGTAACTATCGCGGTAACCAAAGACAATATTAAGTAATTCTTATGTTTTACTTATGGTATTATTTTGTTTCTAGGTATTAAGTTTGTATGCACTAATATTAAATTAAGTTTCATATTAATAAGTAATTATTTGTTAACTCTAAACAAATTTCATCTAAATCGGTTCAGCGATTTACGCTTGAATAGATAACGGAAGAGAGTAACTTTCGCATTTATAACATAAGTAGGGATTCATATCACTATAAGAATGTAATACTGTCACTCGAACTCAAAATCCGCACGCAACCCGCATGTATTTCCATGCCCCTGCGAGGGGTTACTTTAGGGCGCCCCCTGGCGGCACGTGTGTATTAACAATAAATCTAGTTTTATGGATCCTTTAGTGCTTTTCATAATTGGAAGACTGAAAAACATTTATGATAATACCGAACCGCAGACGCTAAACGGTTGAGTATATTAAAGCATTATAGTCTGGGTTTTATGCTTTTTATTGTTTTCCATATTCATTCAATTTAATATTTTTATGGACATCTTTCGTATTTTTTTCATTTTAGTTGACTTGATTACTTTTCTCGTAGCATTTCTATAGTAAAAAATATGTTACGATATATTTGGCCAATTTTCCCGCTACTATCTAATATGATGCTGACTGAATCAAGGGCATTTTTTCAATTTTCAAGCTACAAAACTGTAAATTTAGCGACACCAGAGGTCCAATAACACGAAAGATTTTCATAAATTCATTTTCCTCACAAAGCGCCAGTCCAAACAAAGGTATTTCCATCAACGCCTCACAAAGAAAGTGTCGCCGATCCATCTGTCAGTCTGTCTGAATGGGCTAATCTCCTGAACCACTGGACCGATTATGATGCGAATACCGTCTTTGAGCGTTTTCTTTTTGTGAAAGGATATTCGGACAGATGAGGTTTTCGTTTTAACGTGATTGCTTTGGTTAAATTGGTTGACTGCTAGCAAATGCCTTAAGGCAAATGGAGTTGTGAAATTATTAATTTTTGGCTCTTGAATGGATCAAAATCTGTCAACCTTCTGAAAAACTGGACTCTTGATTTTTTTTATATAAAACAAAATTAAACAAATCAAATCAATACTGCCGCGACGCTGTTACCTTAACGATTAAAATTCCGTAAGGCTCCTAAACTATAGCAATAAGTAATATAATATAATATAGCGTATTCTTTGAATATTCATTACACAGTATCTATTTTCTCGACCATGAACCATCCTCCTGGGTAATGGGTAAAATGGGTGTATCTGTATACTAACTACTAATTAGGTGCCTACGTTATAACTTATAATGCCTCAAATACTTTAGGCTGCAAAAGTTGCAAAACATGTAAAAGACAATATACAGCCAAATCCAAAAACACACACCTAGCTCTTCGTTTCTAATAAAGAGCGGCAGTTTCACGGCTGTACGTTCTAAAACTAATAATATGTATATCTTAAACAAGCAAGTTGCAATAGCGGTGTCTTTCTCCTTTAAAATGTTGATTTATAAGCGTTCAAAAACCACACTGTGAACAATACGGCACTGCTTGTTATTACGCCCGGAATGTAGTCTAAACTTCTGTTAGATTACAGACCATTTTAATTCTACAGTCCTGTAAACCCTCCGTGATTCTGCTTTATACCCTACGCTGCCGAGCGAGCGATCATTTTTGAAGTAACATTTATTAAATTGATTTTGAACAACGGCAAAGTTAAGTTGGTGCTGATCTTTACATCGACTGCTCGCTTAAGGGCTCTCGTAAAGACTTTATCACGTGACCCATAAGGGTGATAATTAATTGTGTGGGGTTTAAATTAAGAGTGGGTCGTCACAACTTCGTGGTGGCCGGTGATGGGATGAGTCACATCGGTATCGTGCATTCTTCACTCCGCGTGTATATCCGTTTTCAAGGGTTTTATTTTGTTTTTGAGTCTAATGGGTCATTGGAATACGTTTGCCACCGTAATGAGTATTAATGAGAGTCATTGTTTCGTTAAATTATGTTATTTTAAGTTGGAATTTATTAAATGGGGTGCAGAACAATTTTTCTATGGAAAAAATATGCCGGGATAACGCAAGGAAGAAGAAGAACACACCTTCAAACATAGGTTGTGTTTAATAAATTAACAAATGCTGCATCAAGCAACCTTGTGATTGTGTCGGTGTGGGACCAAAACAAGGATTAGGTACAGTCAACGGTAAAAATATGGGTGTAGACAACTTACTCAAAAATATGTCCCATAGTTCTTAATTCACTGACATAAGAGTTATGGGACATATTTTTGAAATGATTTGTACACCCATATTTTTACCGTTGACAACCTATCTTGCACTTCTATCGCTTTTTGAAAAATATAAGAGTTACATATTTTATTTAAGTGTTAGACATATTTTGATATAACAACACAATCTCTGTAATGTTCTACTCAATTATACAGTATTAATCCGTTAACAATATTCTGCGGCACCACGCATAACAAACAGCCGTATCAACCAATGGAAAACCAGTTTGAATTTGGAATTTAGTGTGCCAAATTACGATATATAATCTAACGAGTTACAGGTGTTATACGCTGTGGAGCAGTCATGGAATCGTATAATCTTGTAATAGAGACCTTTTCTACTTATGTAGCCTACGCGCTCTACACACCTCTTAATTCATCACAAATCACAAAAACCGGCAGAGACGCAGTTAGAATGAGATAGTAATACATATTTCTCTTTCAGACACTTATATAGGTGCGTTTATCCCTGTTTAATACGCTTACGTTAACCGAAGTAAGTATAATGTGTTAAACACGTCTGTCGACCGACATATGATTTTTTGTTGTCGCGTTGCACTTAGTCTTTACTTTAACCCTAAATACCAAGTCAGTCTTCTTGATCGAAAATAAAAACATGTTTGGAGTGCCGTATGTGGGAAATATATAGGCCCTTAGCCTGGTAAAGGGTTAAAAAATCTACTTTTAGAGTAAGTAACTAACTTGAGCGACGCCACCAAAAATATAAAATATTCTAAGTATAGGTACCTACTCAGTACTTACATTGATCGACGACCGGTCTGGCCTAGTGGGTAGTGACCCTGCCTGTGAAGCCGATATGGTCCTGGGTTTGAATCCCAGTAAGGGCATTTATTTGTGTGATGACACAGATATTTGTTCCTGTCATGGTTGTTTTCTATGTATTATATGATACCTATGCTAGGGCTTTTTTTATTTTATTTTATAAGTAAACAAAAACCAACATTCTATGTATTTATATATTATATATATCGTTGTCTGAGTACCCACAACACAAGCCTTCTTGAGCTTACTGTGGGACTTGATCAATCTGTGTTAGAATGTCCTATAATATTTATTTTATTTTTATTTATTATTTTTATTGACCCCATAATTAACGAATAATTTATTTGAATACAAAATGAGTTAGTTGACTCGAGTCGGATAAAGGTAGGTCACCTCTGCATCGTTTTGACCTCTTTAACTCTGATCAATCAACTGGTGAACCAGAAATTGAGTGATCTTTATTTCGCTCTAGACTTGGTGAAATTAAATTAGGTAGGTAACGAAATTTTGAAATCAAAATGATAATAAAATACTCTGTTTTGGACTGTTTGGCTTTTTGCGCTAACTGATATCAGATTTGAATACCAGGGGGGCGATTTTTGAATTCCGATCGCTCGATTTCTTCACTCAAAAATAGATGAAAACAGCGAAAAGCTAATTTTTTTAATACGAGTGAAGAAAATTTGGAATCTAGTGGTATTGACCACTCGTTTTCAATTCTATTGGCAGAATATAAATGCCTAATAGTGGAGATATTATTGAACGAAATACACGAAATCGAGCTAGTCAATTAGGCTGTTTGGAGAGATCTAGCGCTGTTACATAACGTTAAATATAACATTGTATGACAGGGACAACATAATAAAACATTATCAATACCTACTATAATGAACCTGTCACACTAAAAACAGCCAGTGTGGGAGCACCATACAGGCATGACGCAAATCAATAAAAGATCACTAATTGAACTTGCATATCAACAAAACCTATTGGTAATGTCGCATTGTGTTTTACTCTAACGGTATTGCGTTGGGAAACTCCTATTGCAACAGATTCATTCAGTATTTTATTCCGTAATTCATCATAATTATGTCATTTTGTTACATGTACGACGTACGGGCTAATTGCATGATAAAATGTCTAACAAATGTTATAAGAAATTTTTACAAGACATTGTCGTGTGAAACTGAATTGAAAAATTCTAAATGTTAAAAAAATGTCTTAAATAACTACTTAGAGTCTGTATTCAAAATAAAATGATTCAAATAAGGTTTTCATTGCTAGCTTTTACTTACTTATACATATGTAAAGTAATATGATTTTGTATTTTGTATGATTTTGTTGTATAATTTTTATTGAATGTATTGAATTTTTAAATGTTTTAATGTTAATAATGTAATTAATGTGTAAGTGTTTTGGTCCAGCACTGTAAACTTGCATGTGGTTTTAAATAAATGAAATGAAATGAAATAAGATAAGATGTTAGCCAAAAGGAAGGTTCGCTGGTTACATAAAGAGAACTTCAAGTATTTCAACATTTGTTTGATATAATGTAATAGGTAGAAAGCTAAATGTAACCTATCAAAGCCATCAACTGGTAGTAGGTACCTATAAAGGTCCTACATCATGAAAACAAACAAAGGAACCACTTTAAATAATTAAGAAAAGTAAACCAAACAGCAAAATTAAATGATAGTTGCTTAGTAGCTCTCACTCTCACCATTCATAATCAAGTGCTCAATGACACTCGCACTAAACGGTCTTTAAGCTGTTTAAACAAATGATTACCTATCACAGCAATTTATACAATCACTCACCACTCACGTAAGATATACTTTGACTATCTACAAATAAAACGCATTTTCCTTTGACACGACTGTCCCCGTCCAATAACCAGGAGCCCTATTGTTGCTTACGCGAAGATGTAATCTCTTATTTTATTATTACCTGAGTTAAAAGGGACAGCGGCGCTTTCAAAAGAAATTCTACCCTGTTACGTTGATACAAGATTAATTTTCCAATGCAACGAGTGCTGAGTTGTAGTGTTATTTTTTTAAATATAGTTGCTGGATCTGGACCGTAAGGCGAGATGACAAGATACGTTAATTTTGTTTTACATTTGAATACTGTTGCTAGGCCATGACCGGCGGAGGTCTCAATAGATAAACAATTTGTCTTTGTGTATTGCTTTACAGTTGAGAAAAAGCTTTCCTTAGAGTATCGAGATATAAATTGCTAATAAGGAAAACTTTTCTAAGAAGTTGGATTGTAAGTTAATTAAGGCTAATGTTATTGTTATCGAGAAAAAGTCTTCTCTTGTTTAGGTATTTCTTTAAGGATATGACGGGAAGAACATAGGCACCTGGCATATAAAAAAATTAAAATAAATAGGTAAATAAAGTCGAACTGAGCTAACTATATGCACCAACTTTAACGTGAGAAAGTGTGGATAGGTAGGTCGTATACCTATGTTGAAACTGTATATGGTATTTTTTATATTTTTTTCATTTACCTACTTATTATTTTGCATTTAAAGACACTGTATAGCGATTTTGAAATTGAAACAATGGCATTTTGTTCCCAAAGCGCTTATTCTACATTAATACCGTGTTAGGATTTTTCCAGATTTGATATAGTGGTAGTTAATATTTGGTCCATTTTGAGTACACAATACACATAAAAATATTATTCGAATTTGCTAATAGCCGGCCATGTGTAACTATAAATAGATTCACCTTGTCTCCGAAAATATCAAAATCGTACCAAATCTCCAAATAATACCGAAAATGTAAGAAGATTTATTTTAAAAATAATTACGTCACGCGATGTTAGCACTTCCCCGATATTTATTATGTTACAATTTACGCAATTACGTACGTACGTACGTAGTATGTACTTTTATTTCAATCAATTAATTAATAAACGAACACAAAGCAAAACAATTAACCTGTTTTCAAATAATCAACCAATTAAATACTTACATTTTGTCTTAATATGTACCTAATACAATACAATTAGGGTTGCCAGGTGGTCGGGATTTGGCGGGATTCTCCCGATTTTTAGCTTGTGTTCCCGATTCCCGACAAAGTGAAAATTGTCCCGAAAAACAGCTTCACGTTATATTATAAAACAATAATTTCAAGTTCCGAACTGTCGTCGAGCGAGCGAGCGACCCGCGTCGAGCCGCGAATCTTTTTTGTTTGTTCGAGATATCAATAGTAGTTTATGTGACTGCTACATAATGAGAGGCATTAAAATACGAGTGTGGGTTTAAGAAACGAACGTTAGTGAGTTTCTTAATAGGATCACACGAGTGTTTTAATGCCTAATATGTACAGTTACATACACTACTTTATCTAAATTATTTATTTATTTTTTAATTTAATTTTAATTAATTTATAATGTACTTTGACGATGCAAAAGCGATTGTAAAATCCTACTTGATTAAATGATATTCTATTCTATTCTATTCTATTCTAAACACATACTTAAAACTAACTAAAAGATAAACTGTAAGTACGTCAAATGGCGGTGAATGAAAACTTTTTTCACGCATGTCACACATCCGTAGTTTTTTTTAATTCCTAGATCAAAGAATGAACTCCCTATTCTCATGTCACTCGAGATCAAATATCGTGCGGTTTATATTTAAAAAACATACTAAATTGACGTTTCGTATCGATAACTGTTTCAATATCTATGGATACTAGAATAGAGACCTACTTGAGTTTTGGCTGCTGTTCCAAATTTAAACTCATTACCTACAAAAATCTATAACGTTATGTACATTAAAGTACAAATTTTCCTACTACCACAGATAAGAAAATTCTCATAGTAAAATTGGTTGCAATAAAGCTTGTCATTTCCTACGGTTTCTGAACGCATTATAGAGCACTAATGACATGTGTGTAGATAAAGAATTTATAGGTTTTATTTTTATATAAAAACGTCTATGGGCAGAGCAGCTGACGTAATGCCAATAATGTAAAATATCCTTGTTTTTAATACAATTACTTTAATTTGAATGTTTTTTTTTTCCCGACTTCAGTCCAAAATCCCGAAAAATTGATATTTATTCCCGATAATAGCGTCTTTCGATCTGGCAACCCTAAATACAATATAGGTACTTAGGTAGGGTGGTTGCGCCAGTTTTCGTCAAGCCCTAGTTTTCATCCACTTGACGAAATTTGAATATAAACCTACATTGCTGCACAAATTTGGACTTATTGCAATCTTTAATGTCTTAACAATATATCTATCTAAGTACATTAAAATGATATTTCGTAAGGAGCAAATTAAAAATAATGGAATATATTTTACAGTACATGGTGCTACTTTACCGCCTTAGTGCGGTAATTAGCACAATACGTGCCTATGTCAAAAATTTAAAGGGCCATGTGTACTTGTGTAGGTACTTACTGTAAAACGTTGTACAATACACATACGACATTTGTATCGTAATGTACTAATTTGCTAATCCGTCAAGTGGACGAAAACTAGCGCAATGATAGAGGGCCAGTTGGATATTGGATTTTAAGGGCGTTTTTAATTACGATTTTGTTCAAAGTATAAACTTCACCCTAGCATAGAATTTAATTATCATATTTTTATTATTCGACGACAATATAAACCGGAGGAAAACAGCGACTTGATTGGTCGTTTTACGACTTTGCTAATGGCCGGGCCGTAACGTGCTGCAGCAGTACTGCTAGCGCCATCTGTGGGGGAGTGGCGGAACTAAACAACGTTAATGCATGAACTTTAGTGCAAAAATACAAAAAGAGGGTCAAAAGTTAAAAGTTATGTTGTTTCTAACATACATTGAGTTATAAAGGCTTAATACCATAGCTACTTATTGGTGAATCGTTTAGTGGTGTAATATAATAGGTACTAGGTACTACAAAAACTTACCATGACCTGAAATTATTTTATTTAGGTAGGTACACGGTTAGAGCATAAAATTCTGCCTGATTTTAATACTATTCTTATAAAGAAAATAACCGATATCAAGAAATGTATTAATAGGATATATAAAATAAGTCATGTCCTATATAACGAAATTAACTACCTAAGGGAAGAAAATAAATGTAGTAGGGCTAAATTTAAAACTGAGTTAAAAAATACGTTATTGGATAATATACCCTAACATTTAAACTGTACTAAAATATACCTGAATTTAGTTGTTAAGTTAAGTTTAGTATTTAGTGCATAGCATAATATGTATGTCTGTGAAGATGAGCGCGATCTCGCCAACAAACTGCAATTGCAGTTTGGCGAGGAATATAATGTTTAAAAAGTGTTGTGTACTTTATGATAAATAAATAAAAAAAAAAAAAAAAAATGTATTTATAACTGAAACATCGATTTAAACTTTAAAATATTTTGTTTGCAGACAAGTTTGCACATAAATAAGATGCTTCTTTAATAGTTAATTTATGTTTTAAATTTATTGCCATATTTCATCAGTAAGTAAAAACGTTTTCAAGAGTATTTATTAGGTAGGCTTTCTTTAATTAAAAGTACAAAAGCAACATACTACAGATCATTAGAGTAGAAACCGGGCAAGTGCGGGTCGGACTCGCGCACGAAGGGTTCCGTACCATAATGCAAAAAACGGCAAAAAAAACGGTCACCCATCCAAGTACTGACCCCGCCCGACGTTGCTTAACTTCGGTCTAAAATCACGTTTGTTGTATGGGAGCCCCACTTAAATCTTTATTTTATTCTGTTTTTAGTATTTGTTGTTATAGCGGCAACAGAAATACATCATCTGTGAAAATTTCAACTGTCTAGCTATCACGGTTCGTGAGATACAGCCTGGTGACAGACGGACGGACGGACGGACGGACAGCGAAGTCTTAGTAATAGGGTCCCGTTTTACCCTTTTGGTACGGAACCCTAAAAACTAGGCTAAACGTTTACGTGGTTTTCGTTTCTAGTTTTACTCACTGTTAGTGATCCGTGATTTAGGTACCTAATCCAAAAAGTTTCTAGGCGTACCGTCAACCGGGGTGAATAGGGATGGCTGGGGTAAATAGGGACATAACTGGGTATTTTTTAAGAAATTGTCAGGTAAATCACATTTTAAGTTTTGAAGGTATTTAGGTATTTTTAACAACGACCTTATAAAAATGGGGTAATAAATCTATACCATTCGTTTTTAGGGTTCCGTACCCAAAAGGTAAAACGGGACCCTATTACTAAGACTTCGCTGTCCGTCCGTCCGTCCGTCCGTCCGTCTGTCTGTCACCAGGCTGTATCTCACGAACCGTGATAGCTAGACAGTTGAAATTTTCACAGATGATGTATTTCTGTTGCCGCTATAACAACAAATACTATAAACAGAATAAAATAAAGATTTAAATGGGGCTCCCATACAACAAACGTGATTTTTGACCAAAGTTAAGCAACGTCGGGCGTGGTCAGTACTTGGATGGCTGACCGTTTTTTTTTTGCATTTTTTTCCGTTTTTTTTTTCATTATGGTACGGAACCCTTCGTGCGTGAGTCCGACTCGCACTTGCCCGGTTTTTTAATAGGTATGAACTAATTTCAATTAAGTAGGTACCTACTTAGATATTTTCTAATAGCCTTCACTCAATGGATTTTTCCAGTCCGTCAGACAATCTTATTTAAAAACTTTTATTCCTAGGTATTAATACAGATCATATACCTATTCATACAAGAATATAATACAAATTATAAAAAGCTACAAACATGGCATAGTCAATACACACGTACCTACACTTTATTTTGTAATTTTAAAGCAATCCCATAACACCTACAGAAATAACAGCCACCTAGAGTTTTACGCAAAATAACACAAACACAAGTAGGAATATCAAACGACCAATCGCCAAGAAATCGACCGATTCTTCCGACCAGTCTTACAACTCGTCTGTTGGCACTCTAAAATCGAAACGCTGTCAAAACCTCGTATCTCTAACGTTTACCAAGTTAAAATGTAAACTCTATCTTCAACGCATTGAGATCCATTTTGCAATGAATGTAGAAGGATATTTACGAGCATCTACCAATTGTTTGTAGAATTTTGTCCGTAGCTCCCAACTCAACCTCGCTTCATTAATATTTGATCAAGAATCGGGAGATTAAGGCATAAAAGTTTCCAAATTATGGCGGAGATTCTATTTAATGCGTCAAACGAGTTTTCCAAAGGTCCTTAGAAGAAAATCGCTAGAGACATGACATTTAAGGCGATCAATGCATTAATAAGCATGGAAAGGTGAAAAATGCTGAAAATCTCGCACGTTACTGTATTACATTTTGAGTCCGGTGGGCATTTATTCACGTTCCTATCATAAATATATAAAATAAATGGGTTAGATGTTGATACAATGTAGTAAGGTATGTAACGACAAGAATTTGATTTCTGTACCATTTCGAACTTATTAGTTACAGTGTCCAACAATAACGACAACCTTAGCGACTTTCATATTAATTGTCACACGTAGGTATAACGAGTCTTAAAACTTTCGGCTCAGCCGAAAAATGATACAGATTTCAAAGAGACCCATCCAGCGATACCCGCAGCATCGGATTTGAAGGGAAAATGTCATCCCCAGTCCCCCACTTTACGTGAAACAGCTTTTATAATATATTTTCAAGATTTTTTTGTATTTATTTATCTCTTCTTAATCGCTCCCCCATTGCTAAGGATCGTGACTCCACTTGCGCTTTATGAATTGCCTCCAACTGTTTCGGTCTGTGGCTTGATGGAGGGCGGTGGTAACAGGTAGCTCCAGCTGTTCGGAGATCTGTATTTATTTATAAGTATACATAAAAACTGCAATTTTCTAGCACTAAAGGATGACTTACGTTAGACCGGGCCGGGCCCGAGCCGATGCCACACTTGACATGTCATTTTCTATGACGGCTGATCGGTGATCACGTGGTGCTTTCGAAAACGAAACCCCGGCCCGGTCTAGCGTGAGTCATCCTTAATGGTCACTGAGTAGAGTGAGTAGCGGAAAGACGGACGAAAAGACGAACATGGTCAAACTATAAGACGCTAAAGAACCATAAAAGACCAAGAGAAAATGAGCGAAAGCGAGGGTATTTATATAATTACAGCGTGCATCAATCATCCTCTTAGTCCTGTGGAGCAAGTCAACCGCGGGCCGCTCGCTAACGAGTTGCCAATAGATACGACGATAATGGAACCTTTCGACCTTTCGATGTTGTGTTGTACTAAATACATTTTTCCAAAACTAGAAATTTTATGAAAATTTTATCATACCTAAATACCTACCTAATTCATATCTGTAACTTGCTTATACTTCTTGCTAAGTGTTAAAGTATGTACATATGTATTTAATTCATGTTAGATTTTCAAGCGAGGCCAAGAGTGCGAGAAACTAAAAGAGAAAAAGAGAGAGCGAGTCAAATTAATATCATATAGGTAGCGCTTCAAACAACTTTGTCAGTAGAAAAAGGCGCGAAATTCAAATTTCCCTTCGCGCCTACAATTTTCAAATTTACCGCCTATTTTTACTGACAAGATCTGCTTGACCAACTATATCTACTTATCTGGTATCATCTAGCTCACGTTCATTTTTTGATGCGAACGCGATTCACACAGACCACACAGTACCTACTATCATATCAATATCAAAACAATATTGATATCTAAAATCTGAATGCCGCTCCAGTTGAATTAAAACTGTCCTTCAACATCGCTTGAAACATCGCGGCATTTTCGAGCCGGATATTCATTAGGCAACATTTGTTAATAAACACTGTAAGTATTTATAGCACTGTTTATAAACAAACAGTCTTGCACGATGTTGCATCACCTCTGTAAACATGTTTATAAACTAGGATGATGAAACATTGTTGCATAAACAATGTTGCCAGATCGCACACCACGTTGCGCGCCAGACACGCGTCAGTCCCGCGCCACTCCCCAACAAGCGCACACGCTCGCAACATGGCGGTAACGGTAACCTACACCAACGAACTCGTGCTGCAACTCGTCCAAGCCTACAAAAACCACGACGTCCTCTGGGACTCTTCGAACCCCGATTTTAAAAACAGAACGAAGAAAAACGACGCGTGGGACGACATCGCCAATACCGTGAATATCCCGAGAAGGGAAGTTGAATCCAAAATACATACGTTGCGTTCGCAGTTCGCTAGAGAGAAGAAGAAAATATCTCAGTCGAGAAAAAACGGGAATGAGTTGAAATACTCTCCGTGGTTTGCCTACGAGCCGATGAAGTTTTTATTGAAAGGAGAAACAGAGACTGAAGGATTTGATAACTCTGAGATGCGAGTAAGTCCTTACCTTAGGACTTCACTCACCTTGCAACAATAGTATGCGATTTTCGATACGTTGCGTACATACCTACTTAGTAAGACGTGTATCGAAAATCACGTGCCATTTGTTACAAGGTCTGTGGAGCTCTTTTTCCGACTACTTTAAAGTCAATACCCATGTTAACGTCAACCGGGGTGAATAGGGATGGCTGGGGTGAATAGGGAAAGAACTTAAAATGTTATTTACCTGCCAATTTCTTTAAAAATACCCACAAAAATTCATTCGATTGAAAATAGTAGTAGATTTTGTATGATACAATTTGTGTCGGTAGTTATTAAGAAATTCTGACAATTTCTTAATAGGTAACTAAGCGAGCAAATCACATTTTTTATTTTGTCCCTATTCACCCCATCCATCCCTATTCACCCCGGTTGACGATATGTCTTTAGTATAAAATAAACACTGATCGACATAGGTACCTATTGCTTGGTTTGCCGTTTACGTGTTGATGCCGGTCGCATGTAGGATGTTATTTACCGAGGTGTTACTTCCTTCACCTCTGCATTTGATTCGAATTATAATTGCATTGATTTATTTTCCAAGATAATATTTGACTGGGGTTCCCCTCTTCTGGCATAATATTGTTTGTCAGAAATACACTTCGCATAACATGTATCGCAGAAACACTTTTAGTAGAATGATAATTAGGCATAAATATTACTTTGCATTATTATTACTAAGCATACAACACATTTTGCAGCATATTATTTAGCAGAAGATTACTTTTGCAGACTTTCGCTTAGCATAATTTTATGTACCATAATCATCCTGCAGCATACTTTCATTATGGCATAATGTTTTTCTACTTGCAGAAAAGTGGATTAAGTACGTTAAGAAATAACTGTGACCCGCAAACAAAATTGAACCTGTGCCAGAAAAGATTATGTTAGGTTGTAACTGCGGCCTCCTGTATAAAACGAACGGCTCCCATAAAAGTGGGTTAGGTTAGGTTAGAACTGCGACCTCTTACCAAACGAACGGCCACCAGAAAAGTGAGTTAGGTTAGGTTAGGTTACCTTATAGCAGCCACCTTATAGCTTATAGTTCGCCATATAGCAGCGAGGCGGCAACAGAGGGGTTTTAGTGGGTAAACCTGGGGTCTCATTAGCCCACAACAGGGAGTCCCAGATAACCATCCCGGCCAGTCCCCGCGCCGGGTGGTATGCGTAAAGCATTTCCCCTCAAAAAAAAAACAAAAAAAGGGTTAGAACTGCGACCTCATACAAAACGAACGGCCACCAGAAAAGTGGGTTAGGTTAGGTTAGAGCTGTGACCTCCTACAAAAACGAACAACTGCCAGAAGAATTGATTAGGTTAGAGCATAATATTGATATGCGTACTGGCTATTATAAATTAATGGAGCAATTTTTTTATAATATTATTTTATTACCCGACAGACTTTATACTGATTCTTTTACCATATACACATACACCATAAACACTTTAAAAACTAGTAAACAGGAATTCCATCATAACTCTGTCCGTCAGTATGTTACCACTTCGCTAAAGAGAATAAATTGAAAGTCCTCAAATTACATAAAAACAATTTCTCAAAGTACAAAATTATTATTAAATTTAAATTATTAATTTCTCAAAGTAGGTAGGTATATTAAAACGTTCATAATAATAACTAAGCTAATTTTAAAATAGCACCTATTGCCTTCAACAAGCCGAGTTTTGTGTATAATCGTTTCGGTTATTTAGAATTGATTCAATGCGTTGCATTTTATCTAAGACTCATAGTCTAATAAAACATGGTCTTCCATTCCCAGAGTGACACGGGCCTACGTCACAACAACATGGCCGCTATATATAGCGCTATCGCATATTATCATATAGCGCTGTCGCATGATGACGTAGGCCCGTGTCAGTTAGGTGACCTAGAAAAGACGGGAATGGAGTACCAGGCGGAGTATATTATTATACCATGCTAAGACTCTCTTTTTTTTCATAATAATGGCAATACAAGTAGAAATTCTTGAACACTCAGTAATCTCAATCTCAACTGTCTATCATTTATCGTAAAATGTATGATTGAAACACATACAACTCGCTAAAACAGACGAAGAACGGAGGCTCAGTAATAAGTAGTAAGGTCCGCGGTGGTTCCATGTGGAACCAAAAACCCTAAAAACTATGAAAATTACTTTAACCTTCAACCGACTCCAATTTCGCCAATTTTGTCGCCAATTTATTTTCACAGCACATAACTTAAAAGGACATCGCGTCGAAGATATTGCAGCATTTTCTTTTCCTTCATTAGTATCACTTCTTTTCTTCTTTCTTTTAGGATCTTCAAATCCGAAAAAGCTTTGCGGGATAAGATATGCGAATAATTTTTTCTCCCGGGTAGAAACTAGGAATAACATAGCCGTATCGCAATGTAGGTAGATGCATTAAGAAGGCTGCCAGCCCGCTCACAAATTACGCGTTGAGAGCTCTTTCTATTTTTTTTACATTATATATATTTCATAACTTCCCTCTTTCTACTTCACTAAGTTAATTAGTGTTTGCTCTAATATCGTGAGGTGATAGTCTGTACCTATTTAATACTGGTACTGGTAATAAAATCCTCTTTGAATACAATTTTTTTACATCACTGATAAAAATGGATCGCTCGGCATATTAAAGCATGTCGAGTGATCCATTATTATCAGTTCAGAATCATTTTTGTAGTCGCTACTGTATAAATTGTTGGTAATTGATGAAAAAATTACGAGAAAATTATGATTTTCAGCCTTTGACTAAGTATAACAATTACCCATACTATAAGCATTTTTATTTATTTTTGTTTCAGAACAGCCACAACGATGAACTCTCCGAGCCTTACCACGTCGAAAATTTCCACATAGCCGCCCCCATCCCAATGCTTTACGAATCTACAGACACAACAGCAAACTTATCAACCAACTCAAGGAAAAGAATCAATTCGTACGACGATAAATCTGATGACCCTATGGGATATGGATTTGCTAAGCAATATCGGCCAAGTTCAAAATCTGGTCACGACGAATTTGAAATTTACGGACAATATGTTGCTTCGGAACTAAGAGAGACTAAAGATCTGCACTCTGTCCTAATAGCGAAACGTTATATAAACGATATATTGTTCAACGCACGCATGGGAAAATATCGTAAAGATTCTGCTGGCAATAATAGCAAGAGTAGAGGTATTAAAACTGAACGTGATCATTATTCTGATGTGAATGATGATGAATAAAACACATGTCTAAAAGCATGGAGTTTTCATGAACTTATAAGTACCCCAGCGATAATGAGAATTTGGTCAAAGAATGAACCAATTAAAAATGTAAGTACCTAACCACGTAAAATTTCAAAATGTAAGTAATTTCAGTAAAAGGGTGCTTTAAGTGCCTTAGATTAAATGTACACATTTTTCAGCTATTTATAAATAGCATGAAAATTCGTAGGTACTCCTTTTTTTTATTAATTTTATTTATAACACTTTAAACTCTCGCGTTTTGTACACATATTTAATTACACAAACGGGTCTTTCCGTGACCACAGCTGGTGCAACTCAGCTGAAACGTCGGAATTAAAGGTAAAAACAATGAAATTATATCGCGGTAGACCCGTTTGTGTAATTAAATTTTATTTATTACTAAAAGAGTCAAAGAGTGTAAGGAATAACAACCTGCAAGCCTAGTGATAGGTACAATAACATTAATATCCCGTTTCTAAATCTTTCGTTGAGGACCTTACTGTACCAAGATCATGACGATGTAAAAATACTCCAAGGTAGGATTCATCAAAAAAACAAGACCGAAGTGATCCCATAAGTGTTCCGTGAACAAAGTTTTGTACGGTCACGGAACACTAAAAATGCCACTAAGTGCAACTCCACGGAAAATTCTAATGATAACTATTCAAAAACATCATATTTATTTTATTCCTGCCATTTCTGTGTTAATTTGTAGGCAAAGCTGTTTATCGTTAAGCTTAGATATACCTAAGCACCTACACAAATACGCTTTCAAAACGAAAAAATATTACAAGTTTTCGTGTAATCCGACCTAGAAATTATATAACGATACACGAGGTGCGCCCATAAAATAAATAGGTTAATAGGTATCAGGTATGACTTATACGAGAGAGGATTCAGAGAATACACACGAGCCTTAACATACCATTTTAACCGGTAGTGAACAGGTAGGCTCTGTTTACAAAGTGGCTCTAAACCATAATATTATTTGCGAGGACATAGATTCAAATCATCTGATTCTCGCGTCTGTATAACTCTGTCGTCAGTCTAATAACATCTTTTGGTCGTTTGGATCCTTCTGCGTTTACGATCTTTTATGAAAACAGGGGAATTCACAGCACAAAGTCGGCACGTAGCTTCCCCGCGTCTCCCTTTGACACAGATTATACTGTAATATTACAGGAGAGGCCAATTTTTCAAGAAATCACTACACTAAATAAGAGTATAGTAAGTATATTACACTACACCTTATAAAACAAGGTCCCCCGCCTCGTCTGTCTGTTTGTTTGTATGTATGTTCACGATAAACTCGAAAACTAACGAACGGATTTTCATGCGCTTTTCACCTATCAATAGAGAGATTCTTGAGGATGGTTTAAATAGGTTTAGGTGTATAATTTGTTAAGGTTTTGTGTAACCCGTGCGAAGCCGGGGAGGTCGCTAGTAAATAATAAAACAAGCTTCCATAATGTGTGTATCTAAACAAAAAACGAAGGAATGGAAATTGCACGCTTCTGGAAAACTTCTGAAGGCTGGAAAAGCGATCGGACTGATGTTCCAAGTTCGAGTCTTGCCCAAAGACCGCATTGGAGACCGGATCACCGGATTTTTTCCATTTTTCCTTTAATATAAAAATTTGTAGTAGGTCTCGCTCGTTGCGATAATAAAGGTTTTACATGGCGTAGCGTGAACTAATCTGGCCGTGGGCGAAATCGCATCTGCGAGGCCTTTTTCTCTCAATCGCCTCGCGCGAGCCCCTCTTGGGGAGCGAGGCCGTAGACGACGGCCCACTTCGCCCACTCCTAGCTACGCCACTGTAAAAGTGGCACATCTAAAGTATCGTGTAATCTATGCCTGTAGGGTGGTGGGTGTAGCAGAGTGTTGTTCGCTGTAAACGTCCAAAGTGATCACAGTTGGAATTAAACTGAAGATCGATTCGTAATGTAAAGAATGAAGGTGTTTACTTAATAAGGGATGAGTTTAAGTTTCTAAAACATTTTTATTATTTCTTAGGCTTATAAAAAGGAAAATGATACTGTTTGCATGGAACGCGCCACATAATAAAATAAATAAGTAATAGTACTACCGTACAGAAAGAACACTTCCAACAAAACCGAAGTTTGACAGCGGTTCAGGGACGAATTCAGGCGATTCAGGGTGCGTGTCTGGTTGCTGCTGTTAGGGCTGAACCCCTGGGGCCTGGCTCCCGCGGGCCGGACAGTCTGGGTGTATAAGTGTGAAAGTAACTGAAACCTCTTCACGCTTCAACCGTTGAACCAATTTAGATGAAATTTGGTATGGAGATAGTTTGAGACCCGAGAAAGGACATAGAATAGTTTTCATCGATCATCATCATCATCCCACGCAGATGAAGTCGCGTGCAGAAGCTAGTTTCTAATAATGGAGAAAGGCGACCATTGTTAGGATTTAGATATACACTGGATATACAGGGTGGCCAAAAAATAAGTGTCAAAAAATCAGGGAGGTTTTGGGAATATACTGAGCAATTTTTATTTTACTATGGAACCAAACCCGAATACGCGAAATAAAATTTACCCTTCCATAGAAAATGGACCAGCCTAAATGTACGAAACAGCCAAATATTTTTTCGACATTTTGGAGTTGATCCATAGTAAAAGTTCCCCAAACCTCCCTGGCAACGGGAATGTACTTATTATTTCGGTGATCAGGAACATTTTTTTCTAACGCAGTAATTGATATCACATTGAAGTCGTAATTACATGGAAACAAACTTGTTTTTTTTTATCAGAATTTTAATTTTGAAATCAATTTTATCCTAAAATCCTTGTCACTCTACTAATCGGTATCTACGAGTTATAGCCTCTTTACAAACTTAATGGAAATTGATAATTTATGAGTAATAACTTGTCATTGTCATATGCATAAACAAAGTCATAGATCCGTCAAATTTCCCGCCATATCGATGGCACTTGACGTATCGTACTTCATGTAGGATAACCATGTATTTAGTGGTTATTAGTTTTAATTATGTTTTAACTTTTATTTATTAAACAATGAGATATATAATTACGTGAGACCTAGCCTAATAAGTTTAACCTTTTGAACGCCACAGACGGCAATTGACGTCAACGCAAAATCGTGACAACGACGCCAAAGACGGCATTTGACGTCGATCGTTTTTTGATAAAAATCTACTGAAAAACACCCCACTTTTAGGTTGGCATTATTAATTCACACAAAACCCCCGTGGCGTCAGTGGCACGGGAAATGGATGCGCCGTTTGGCGTTCAAAAGGTTAATTTGGGCTAGATATCAATATTTTTCTACTCCTGATAGTCCCTCCTGATCACCGATTAAAAATCATCGTGTATACGGACAGTTATATTATATCCGTAGCAGACTACCGCAAGTGCCAAGGTCGCAGTGCGGTGCGGTAGTCTGTTATGGCTTTTAGGTTGGCAGATATAGACGGTCAAGCAAATCTTGTCAGTAAAAAAAGGCGCGAAATTCAAATTTTCTATGAGACGATATCCCTTCGCCCCTACATTTTTCAAATTTGCCGCCTTTTTCTACTGACAAGATCTGCTTGACCAACTTTAATTACTGCTTTTTCTGAGTAATAAAACAAGACTTCGATCAATAATAATATTTAATATTTCGCATCACAAACTTGTATTTACATGATTGCTTACACTTAAACGACCATTAAACAACAAATCAAAAAACTATAAATAATAAAATGGGTGTACTTATGCTTTATATTTTAAACAGCATTCTAAAAGCTTAAGTTGAAACAATGCGTGGAATGCTTACAATCAATTTGTATACCAATCAGATTGCCACTGAAAATTGGACCGTATTAGAAGGTCGTAGGGTTGATTTGTGGAAGAGGAATAACAGTACATTATTTACAGACAACACCATGTAGGCTGTAATATCAATTTATAAACATTTGAAAGCAGTCAAGTGTTGAAACTGAAATTTGGAGGTGTCTGGGAAAGTGAGGTTATTTATTAAAAACCTTTTGAACGCCAAGAACATCTAACGGCGTCGACTAGTCGTGCCCACAGCACCATGAATACGTAGGTGTTATGGCATACTATCGCTGTCAAAGTAACCTTCACACTCTCAAGCTCGCTTGCGACCATGACCTTGGCGTGTGAGTGACGTTTTTGTTTATGACGTAAAGCGTTCAAAGGGTTAAAGTATAAAGGGCATTTATCGTCTCCATAATGTAAGGTAATACTGGAAGCTCCCGTAATGTTAGTTTTTCGAACACTTGACTGCGACTACTAACAATTTGTCACTAGAGATACAATACTATCGACCCGGTAGGCCGGCGAAGCCATTATAGGACCTCAACAGTGCTTTTTAACTGTTATAACTATAATAGGCTGGATATTATCACTAAATATAGCTGTTTAGATATTTCAGCAATGATTCAATAACCAGCCTATAAACAGGTTTTACCACAAATTACAGAGGCAATTTTCTTGAGCTAATATTGAGCAAGCCAATATGGATTGAGTTATACGGACGCTTGACAACAAGTATTGTCAGCCATGTCTCAGAGGGCCTACCGGGAAACGCGAAAATCGAAATTTAGTTATCTGCCTCTTTATCGCTCGAATATGCAAGAGTGATAGAGAGGTTAGATAACGAAATTTCGCGGTAGCACCCCGGTAGAGTAATAAAGATACGAGTTTCTGTGGCAAGCTTTCTGTATTAGCAGTCCGACTAAGCTAGCACTGCATGGCATTTGCAATTACAGAGTGTGGAAATGTCATCATTCATGTCAAACTTCTATGAAACTATGGCGTTGATAATGACACTCCCTCACTATGTTCTGTTAAAGTCAGACGGACTCTAGAAAGCTGTCTTTATGACTACGCTGAGACCTCACTACACGCCAGTAAGTAGTCCCCAACAAAATGGCCGCTGCGCGTGGTGAAACCGGTTATATTATAACTGTCGGGTAGTAGTTTAGAACACGATGTCCTCGTCGCCCTCGTCGAGCAGGTTGGCGCCGCCGTCGCCGAGGTCCAGGCCCAGGCCCGCCGCTAGGAGCTCTTTCTTTTTCTGAAAACACCGGGTTCAACTTTATTGTAAGTTCAGAGATTCACAGCGCAGCGATTAGCTCCTTTGAGTTACAGGTTGCGAGGTTTTTTAGCTTTAAAGCCAAAAAAAATCGTAACACAAAAAAAAATACTCTGTGAATTTTTACGACGACGCGCCGCACACGATAGGCGTGGCGTTCAAAGGGTGTTTTTGACAAATCTGCAAATTGTGGAAAGTTTCCAAAAAAATATAAGGTTCTCGAAAATATTAGAAAAAAAAATGAAGGCATTTTCCATTTTGGATTTGGACCATATTTCGCATACAAGAATGGAAGAAACCCAAAACTTTACTATGCAGATAATTTCTGAATATAGTCAATACTTTCTGTTTCACGTAAGTGGTCAAGTGACGTAATTTTTTATGTCAGTAATACTGACCGCTTCCGCTTTGTCCTTAATGATCTTCTTCTTGTCCTGGATCTTCTTGAGCCGGTAGAACTCCTCACGCTCCAGCTCGTCCAGCTCGGAGATGATGTACGCCAGAGTGCGCTCCAGTCGTGGGATGATCACTGACATTAAAACACAGATATTTAATTGAGGTCAATTTGGGGAAGACGGCATATAAAATGTATTGCTGGGAAGACCGTTAAAGGGCTAGAAATCTGGCATATATATACTACATACGTTGCTCAGACAGTCAGCAAGTAAGAGCTTCACTCCTGCCACAGTACACTAAGAACAGTAGTGAATCTAAGGCCGCTCGGCAAGTTATTTGCCTACTCTTGCGTTGGCGCTTAGGGTTGTCACTTTTATTTTTAGTTAAATATTATTTGCATATTATGAGTAGCACTACGTTTCTATTTATTATAATATAATGAAATGTTCTATCAATTCATAAATGAAGTATAAATAAAACGCTTTTTAAATATTAACATTAGGAAATGGCAGTTATTAAAAAAATTATAAATTCGATACAGAAAAAAATCCTCCGGTTTCTGCATGTTCGGAACGCTTTATTGTTAGCGGTTAAAGTAATAGTACATTATTGTCGAGGCTCGGAAGTAGCTACTTGCAGGCTGAGGATTCGTTTTAAACGGACGACCTTGGGAGTCCGTTTAATTGAATCCGAAGCCAGCAAGTAGCCTTCCAGCCGAGTCATATATAGTGCTTTTCTCAAAAATGGTGCAAGAAATATAAATATCATTGAAATATTTTACAAAAGCAACGTTCTTACGTATATATTTTCACAGAAAAAAGTAGAAACAATTGAAAAAATTTGCTTTGCCGCCTTTTTATTTTTTTTAATAAAAAAATAGAAATGTATTTTTCTGCCGAAAATACGCCAACCTATTTGAGACAGCTAAATAGTCGCGGTACTAATCATCTGTTTGGCTGTTTAATGGGCCTGTGCCTTCGTTTGATATGGCCATTTCAACTTTTAAAAAGTTTGGAACTCGACAAATAATGGAATTTGTATGCAACATTGCAGTCCCAAAATCGAGACTGCAATGTTTTTAACTTTTTAATTTTTGACTGACCATAAACTACGCGCTTCGCGACCTATTTTTTAAATGGCAAAGTCGACTTTGCCGTCCATTTTTGAGAAAAGTAAATTCTCATCCTTACGTATAAATTTAGTAAAAAGGTTTTAGGGAAGCATGGGCAAGTAGGTATTATGAAGAATGACAAGTCCGGGTTTGAGAGGAGTCGTTATTGAGACACTATATTTTTTTTCTACTGTACGACTGTAATTTTTGAATTAAGATTTCTTATACCAAACTGCAAATGGGTATTTTTAATGTACGGGCTCCCAACTCAACTATAATATTCATTTCGATACAGTTTAGTCAACTATAATGAAAATGACCAATTACAGCTCGCCGCGGTCAAGAGGGCGAAACAAAACCATAGCTCAAATTAATTATTAATTTTAGGTTGTACAGCCTCCTAGCCTAGTCGGTAGTGACCCTGCTTACGAAGCAGGAGGTCCCGGGTTCGAATCCTGGTAAGGGCATTTATTTGTGTGTTTATCACAAATATTTGTACCTGAGTTATGGATGTTTTCTATGTATATAAGTATCATATATACCTATGTATTATATATATTGTCGTCTAGTACCCGCTACACAAGCCTTATTGAGCTTACTGTGAGACTAGGTCGATCTGTGTAAAATTGTCCTGTAATAATTATTTTTATTTATTTATTTATAGTAGAAACAATCGGGCAATAAATCAGAAACGCGCATGTGACACCCTTAATATAGCCACATCCATATACTACGAAAACCACTTAGTGTTGCTTGTTAGTCTCCATAGGCTACGGTGGCCAAAATCGGGAAAACAACTGTCTAAAAATTGAATTTAGCGCGGAGCAAGTACCAGGGCCTCATGAGTTACGAGAAGGTGTCATTGACCAACCAACGCGGCGGCCGCGATACCTTCATAATACTGGTACGCGCGTACCAGTATTATGAAGGTATCGCGGCTGCTCCCGTATCTTAGCTGTATACCAGGGGTCACCAATTAGTTTCTTCAGGGGTCCGATTTTTTAAAATAATGTGACCATCGCGGTCCGTTTCTACTTGAGTTTATTAAATATGTATTAACATTATATAGGTCGGCGGTCCGCATCCGGACCGCGGTCCGCCATTTGGTGACCCCTGCTGTATACTTTTGGTTTGGTTTGTTTGTATGATTCTACTAGTTTAAAGTATTATTTTTGTTGATTCGTAGAAAAAGTATTGTATACAATAGTGATATAATCAAGCTTTTCAATCTAGTACCTTTCTTATACTATGCCTCTGTTCATAGTCATGATCAAAAAAATTAAGGCGTACCGTCAGAGCAGACAAATGCGAGCGGGCGGGTAGCGTACTCGAATGCGCGCGATCACAGTCGCGGTACGGCCCACACTGCCGCCACCGTATTCCCCCGTATATTATGCTAATGTGTGCGTGGCAGCGCGTGCGTACACGGCGCCCGGCGCGCACGCACACATTCAAGCCGGCAGCGGCACATTTCTATGAAGATTCACTACTGTTCTTATACTGTGCTTCTGCTGCTCTACAGGCCTTGTAACTGAAGTATGTGTGCAAAAGCAAGAGTTAAAAGCGATGAGAGAGCTTGTAGATAGTCTTCCCCACATTTACTATAATTTTATATCAAGCACTAACGAAATTAGAGTTTCAAAAATAAGTAAAATGGAAAAATTTAACACCTTATACAGTGACTGTAGGCAGTGGTCCACTCAAACACCTGAGCCACTAAAAGCTTGCTCAAGCCTAGTGAATCTTTCCATCACTTCTACTCCTTAGGGCCACCCCACACTAGCGTCTCTCGAGCGTCGGCGTCTAGTCCACTCTATGGCTGCTGCTCGACGCAACTGTGCAGCATCGCCATTTTCCATAGCGCTGGCACGCTCAAAAGACGCTAATGTGGGGTGGCTCTTAGGGAGGTGGCAATATCTACCATAATTGATTTAAAGTTATATTTAAGTTACATCTTACTACGATTCATAGCAAATCATGACAGACATTGAGCATCAATTTATAGACAAATTAACATAAAATCCCTATAGGCGCATTTAGATTGTTGCGACATTTGGAGAGGGTTAACTATAAAGTATAGTTTAACTTGAACTTACCATGCTCAATAGCGTTGACACGTCTGTTAGTGATCTTGATGACTTCATCTAAAGTCACGAACGATGTCTGGAGAGACGCGAGCTCGACCAGCAGTTTGACAGCACTTTGGAAGTTCTTCTTCAGCTTCGAGAGCTGTTGACCACCGCGCGCGAGACCCGCGAGCTCGTACGTGTCTGAACCATCTTGGTATGACTCGAAAATCGGCAGTGTGACACCTGAGAAAAGTATGCATGATTTGGCGAGTATGATCATGAGAAGATTATGTTTTATGGGCTCCCCTGATCCTAATGAACTTTTTTCATGGCTCATTGTACACACATCAACAACTAGTATTCCATAAAAGCCCTAATACCTACTTGGATTTTTTTTAAACATTAAAACCTCTTAACGTTTGCATGCAACGCAATTGAAGCAGTTTTTGTAAATAAAAATATAAATAAGCCAAAATTAACAAAGCTTTCGCTTAACATTTTTTATGTCAAGTTGTTGCTAAAGAAATAAAATGTTATTATAATATTTAATAAATGATCACTAATAAGGTAACCATCCTTGGTGTTTGACAGTCCATTTGTCCCCTCTGTCTTTTGCTTGGAATTATAATTGAAAGTGGCAATTTTTTGGGACTGTCCAGCACTGGGACATTTACATTATTAAGCTATAAATATATTTTTTTAAATGTATGGGCAAGAGGGGTGATTTCACCCTTTAGGGCCTTTAGGCAGTAAATATATATGTTGCAGTCAAAAGTGTGAACTGGTCAAAAGAACTTTTAACCGACAAACACAGGCAAAACTGCTTTTGACTGAGCATGTTGATCAAAAGTAGTTTTACCTGAAAATCATACCTATTTCTGGCAGCAGTTTCGTTTTTAGGATGTAGCAAAAAAAAAATAACCCTAACCTACCTATCTCTGGGTCTGGAGTTTCGTTTTTAGGGCATAGCAAAAAAAAAATAACCCATACTTTTGACTGATAGTAACAGTCACAATTACTATTAACCAATGATTTTCAGGTAAAACTACTTTTGACCAACATGCTCAGTCAAAAGCAGTTTTGCCTGTTTTCGTCGGTTAAAAGTTCTTTTGACCAGTTCACACTTTTGACTGCGACATATACATTATTGACAACAAATCTGGCCTCCATTTCAATCTTTCATTTGCGTTTGAGATACTGCTATTATGACCAAAAGCAAGATTGTTAAAATTGAAAATTCAAAATCAAAAATTTTAGGGTTGTGGTCTAATTTTATTTGAGGTACTGCTACAGTGCGACATAAAATAGTAGAAAATAAACGAGGGCGCCACTTTCTTTGTAACTGTCACATTATTGACGTAAATTTTGTATGGAAATTGTTTAGTTTCATTTTATCTAATTTCTACTTTTGTGGTTAAATAACAGCAAAAATGTTCTATGTATTAAGAAAACATACCAGCAACATTGTCTTTCTTGGAACGGATCTTGATCTGTGCCTTGGTCACATTCTGCAGCACCACCTGGTTGAAGTCTCCCGTCGTGAACTTTGCCTCGGCCAGGGAGAATGCTGCTTCCTTCATCACTTCACCCATAAGGGTCTTTGTCTAATGGAAAAAAAGGTTTCCCATTAACACATTCACTGCCAAAAACACGTATGTGTGTTCATTTTGTACTGGAAACCGGGCGCCCAGCACCGAAAGTGTTAAGCAATATACAATGTAACTCAAGGCCCCCAAATAATTGCTTTCAGCCTTTATTGTTTAAGGAATTCCCGCTATTTAAAGCAAATTTATAATCATAAATCAAGTTTAATTAACTAAGACATAGGACATAAGCGCAGAAAACTGAGATCAAGAGATATATGTTGTTATAAAAGACTTACCTCAATGATTTTTCCCAAGATCATACGGAACCTCACTTGCAAGGCATCAGCCTTTTTCTTGAGGAGACCATGGCCCTTAACTGCTCCGGCCAGACGGGCCTTTATTAACATCTGAGCTCTGAAAATACAAGATACATTGATTATATTATACAGAAATTATGGGACCACCCTGTTGGTCTAGTTTCTACGTGGCTGTTTTATGTCCTGAAAAACTTAATGTAGCACGAAATACTTACCCCCGAGAAGGGAAAATTTGTAATTTATCTTTCCCAGACATATTGATTTACGAATTTATCCCTTTTCTGAATTCCTCACTCCCAATCACCTGATGACAGAAGACAAGTTGGTTGATAAAAGTATTGTCTATGCTTAGTCTTGTGATCTCGACATAATTTGAGGTAATAAGAAAATATTTTTAACAAATGATGAAATAAAGCTATAGTGTCGAAATTAATTGTATCTGAACTTAAAGAAAGTCTATTATAGGTAAGATATTTCATTTCGTATAGGTTTGTAAGATTACTGTATTGTGTGGCTGTATGCCATACGATTTGGGCTTTACAATTTTATAAAAAATATGGGTCATAGACTAGACGTCATGCGTTTATGAAGGTGGCTAAATAAATATAGTGTGAACCATATAAATATATTTGAATATTTTGGTTTTATCAATGTTCCTAATAAAAACCGACCTCATATTATACTGAAATATGTTGAATAGAATGAGACAATACACTTAAAACATGCTTGAAACATTACTGAAGTTTATAAACAATTAAACAATTTTCATAAGTCGTTTATGAAGTTTGATATTTAGGGCTTTGGAATTTTTCTATTTCAAAACGTCAAAATTCATCAATCAAAACCAAAACCAAACCTCAGCCAAACCAAGCAGATAAAAATATTATCCTGCTTTTTGTTTGGAATGAAGTCATCAGCCGTCAACAATCGACCATCTGCCAACTTGACTGAATAAGCAAATTCAATTACATATTATAATTTATACTGTATCGAAAAATGCGTTAAAATAGGGACACGCTCACGCTTAAGAATTATTAACACGTAGTGTCAAGCAGGTAGCCTTTAATTATTTCTGTAATTTTATTTGTCTGCAATAAATCATTACCGATTAAAGATTTATTGTCGTTATCCGATCATATCAGCTAACGTATTATTTTGTTTCAGACAGCAACAATGAAGTGGAAATAATGAACAACAAACAAATTCAGAATTGAGTCAAATTGAATTCCATATTTTAACATGGAGAATCTCTGCCGTGTTTGTTTAAAAGAAGGAGCCAACATATCAATATTTGATAGCAAAGATGAAAACAGTGTATATACTAAACTCTCTTTATGTGTTAGGGAAAAGGCGAGTATTACTACTTACAAGTTCTCTTGATCTTTCTCAATTTAACCCTCATATGTCTACTGACGCGCGCCGCTACAGCTCAATATCAACCTTCGTGCATTGCGAGAAGGTTCACGATGACGCGTACGAGGCGGTGTTTAAAGGGATAAAGAAAAGTTGGTTGCCTGGCGAAAAATATGTTCTTATAAGATTCTTGTTGGAAGAAAACATTTATGGTAAAATGTTTCTGAGACCTGTAATTCTATTATTTCTAATGGTGCTTATTTAATAGGCATTTATGTATAACATAATATATAACCGCCTCTCCATTTAATATCCCAATTATAGTACCATGGTACCAATTAAGTTTAATTAACTGTTTGATGTCCAAAGATGTCAGCTAACATGCGCGGCTACAGCCAAATATCAACCTTCATGAATTCTGACAAAGTTCATTATGATGTGCTGAGCAGGACAGGCGTGGCATTCTAGGGGTTAAATCTATACAGTTTTGTTGGATCAGAGATTAAGATTTTGTTTTTGCCATTGGGATTACTCAACAATAATATTTCTTTTTTTAATAACTTACAGGTAGAGGACCTTGAAGGATATCCTCCCAATATATGCATAGTATGTTACAGCACCTTGGAGTCTGTCTGCGCTTTCATCAAAAAATACAAGGAGTCACACAAGGTTCTAGAAAGTGGGCTGATCCCAATAAAACATGAGCCCTATGAGGACAACAATACCTATGATGACATTAACAATGACCAATCAGATATTGAAATAGAAGTATGTGCAGTTAAAACGGAACCCCAAGATACTACTGATGTTTTAGGAGAACCTCTGAAGTTGAAAATTGACAAGTTAAAACATTTATCCATTAAAAGAGTTATAAAGAAAGAAGAAGATTCTAATCCAGAAAATGAGTGTGTGGATCTTACAGAAGAGCATGCCAAAAAGAAGAAGACAAAAAGGTATATCTAATTTGGTCATTGCTTCATACATTATCTTCTTTTCTTCCTCAGTGAGTATGCACCCACGGTTGGGCATATGCCTCTCCAAATCACCTCCAAGCAGCCTGATTTGCTGCTTTTCTCGTTCAGAGTGGGCCTGCAATATTGACATCATCCCAATCTAGTTGGAGGTCTGTGATCTGGTCTTTTTGAACAAGGCCTCCATGCTAGGACACGCTTATTCCACCTCCCATCATCTCTGCGATAATACTAATACTTTATAGTGCTTAATGTGGCAAACATTCCATCTTTTTAGTATTTGTATTCAGGATTTTCAACTTTTCAAGTATTATAAGCATGTCACATTATAAATTAGAACCATCAAAAGCAAATTTAAATATTTGTTGTTTATCTGCATTAATCAACAAATTGTATTACAGCAGCAAATCAGAAACAAGACTATCATTGAAAGAATACAAGCAAATGACATTGAAACAGAGAAAATTAAAGCTAATGAAAAGACAGAAAGAGATTGAAGAAAGGAGAAAAAATAAAAGTAAACAAAATGATACGGATTCAGATCCTGCGAAGCCTGACGAACCAAAACCACCAAAACTGTGTGATATTTGTGGTGACACATTTCCAACATCCGACAAACTGTCATATCATAAACAGAAAAAACATGTAGACATACCTGTACAATGTCCAACTTGTAACCGTACATGTGTAAGCACATATTACCTTAACAGGCATATTAAGAGAAAGCATACTGAGAAGAAAGACTTTATCTGTCAAATCTGTGGTACAGGATTTGCTTTTAAAGGGGAGCTGACGAGTCACTACAAATCGGTGCATGTGAAGAAGACAGGACCACCGAGGACTTGGGCGTGCAAGCACTGTGGGAAGACCTACAAGTGTCCGAAGTCTGTGCTTGTGCATGAGAGATCAGTTCATACAGGTAATATACTTACGTATCGTATTAAGGTAGGGTTACCAGATACAAATTTAGAATTTCCTGACAAAATTCCTGATTTCTGAATATTTTTCCTGACATTCATATTTTTGACGAAGACAGGGGGGGGGGGGGGGGGGGGGGAGGTGTAGTCCGATTAAACAAGATGTTTTACCTACATTATTTTTAATCACAGAGGCAGAGAATACTTCTTATTATATTGTTATCTTTGCAAATGCGAATATTAGACATGATTTCGATTTCTAAATACATCTATGTAATGTATGCTTGACTAAAGATTTGTTGATTAATAATTACAAAGTTATTGATAAGTTGAGTGGATCTCATTTATTATTTTTTACAATGTTTTTGGATTAATTTAAGTAAATATAAAGGTACTTTATAAAAAAAGTCTACCAATTCAAAAAAATCCTGTCATTTTCGTGTTCCGTTCCCATTCCTGACAAAAGGCCAAAATTCCTGACAGGTCAGGAAAATTCCTGTCATCTGGTAACCCTATATTAAGGTCACCTACCTAACCTTATTTTGTGAATTATATTATATGATAACTATGAACAATTAAACAAGTTTTACAAAAATCGACGCTACTGTCTAGAAAGGAAGATTCAAACAGAAATGACAGTTTATTTATTAGTAAAACATGATATAACCGCTAAGGACCAACATAATATTAACTTTTATCAATGAAGTACAAAATTTTCGGTATTCATTAACAATTCAGTGCCAGCGCGGGCTACGCGCTACGAGCGTAGTCGATAGCATGGGGAAACCCGTATGTAGCGAAAAGCGCCTACGAACAGAGAACCCGCCTAGCGGGTCGCTGGCAGTGAATGTGTTAACCCTTTGACCGCCACAGAGGGTCTAACCGCGAACCACTTTCGACGTGTTGTCTCCCTGTCACACTTACGTACGAATTTACAAGTGCGACAGAGAGGCAACACGTCGAATGTAGTTCGCGGTAGCGCCGCTGACGTCAACTGACACGCGCGGCTACAGTTATAGCTCAATATCATTCGTGCATCCCGTCACGGTTCACGATGACGCGCCGCACACGATACGATTAGAGATGGGTAGGGATGAGTAAATACTGAGTATTTACTCGGTATTTACTCAAAGCACCCGATAAATACCCGTATTTACTCATTTAGGTGGGTAAAAACGATTGCTTATAAAATATTCAAAAAGTGAGATCTAAGAACAAAATTGTCTTTTATTGTAGAGTCCTAACGTGTATTAACAATATCTATAAAATAAAAAGCATATAGGACGCTTAATTTAGGAAAAAAAAGGTAATTATTAGTTAGAGGCAAATTGTGATAATGCATAGTTAATAATTTTGTTTTAAATAAGAAGTTATTTATTTTAAAAATACGATATTTAAATTCTATCGATGTTCTAGATAGATCTGCATGTCGCGCAAAAGTGCGTGTTTACGCGGCACTTACGTCCTTTTATTAAGGGTTTTTTAAAGAAAACTCAAAAATGGCCCAACCGGTGAAGTTCAAAATATTGTATTTTTTTACTCTATTATACGGCTAATCTCCCGATATGTTTTCATATTTTTTCTGAACTTTGGTTCTAACGTTATAGACAAAATAAAAATTATTGTGGCCTTTCGAAACGGTGTTTTTCCAAAAATATTCAATTTATCCAAAAATGTTCTTAGAAACATATCAGTTATTTTTAAAGACCCATTTAATGATGTGCAACACGTTGGTGGTTTCTGAATTTTTTTCTTGTGACATATAGTTACATTGTATGGAGTGCCCCTCTTAAAAATACATTTCTTATAATTTTGAGTGCGTGCAGATGGGTTCGATACTTTAGGCAAGGGAGTCACAACTGCTAACTTCCAGATATCTGGAAAGGTGGATGTAAGAATGGAGGTATTTATTAGGCTCGTAATGAAATCAATTGTGTGTGGAAAAGTCATAGTAAGCATGTTTAGATTTATCCCGTCAATACCCTCAGCATTCGATTTTAAACATTTAATTACTTTAATTATTTGATAAGAACTAACAGTATCTAAATGGAAAACAGAGTCATTGAACTTATGAAATTCAAAATAGGTCAGCGGTGATATAGTGACACTTGAAGTTCCAGGTAGATCTAGGAAGTGTTTGTTCAAGGTATCAGGATTATTAAATATATTAGGTAATTCATTATTCTTTTTAGGCAACACTGTATTTTTTAAATTTTTCCATAAAGTTTTGGGTTCATTAATTTTATTATTAATACTATGTTTGAAATATGCTACCTTTTCAAAATACAGAGCTTTATTTACAATAGACTTAAGGTCTTTGTAGTATATCTTTTTGACTTCGCTCTGGCTTTTGTGAAAATCTGCCGCAGCACTGTCACGCAACCTCATCATCAATTTGACGGTGTCCGTAATCCAGGGGTATGATTGAGCTTTAATCAAGGATGTCTTAAGAGGAGCATGCAAATCAAATAGATTAAGAACTTGTTGATTAAAGGCTGTTACCATGTCATTGACATTTCCAAGGTTTGTTATCAAGTCCCACCTCACGCTCTGCAAGTCCACATCTAGATCTTTTTCGCAGATGTTTTTAAGAGGCCTATAGGTAACGCGGTAAGGCTTGTGTTTCTCACGCTTAACATTGAAATTACAGACAACAAGGCAATGACCATACAGGGAGCCCATATGATCAATTGCTGTAGTATTGGCCTGCATGTCCGTACAGACAACATCGATCAGCGTCTGGCTGGTGTCAGTGAAATGTGTTGGCTGCGACACTAATTGTGTTAAACCAAAGCAAGTTATAAAATTATTAAATTGAGTAGTTTTTGTGTCGGTGCCATTCAATAAATTTATATTAAAATCACCTAGTAAAACTAAGTTGTCGTAGCTACGCATTGAACTAATTGAATCACTTACAGCATCTAAAAACAGTTGGAGATCCATCCAAGGTGGACGGTATGCCGTACCAATTGCTAGCTTCCTTCCGTTGAGAGCAAAAGTGATCCACATCTGCTCCACCAGCTTATGCAGCGGGTCAACTGGATGAGGCCAGGTCCGAGCCCTGAGATGACGCTTAATATAAAATCCTACGCCCCCACCACGGGACCGGTCGCCCTGCGGCCTAGGAATATGCCGGAAGCTGTATCCAGGAAGTGTCGGTGCCCGCCCTTCTTCGCCCGCCCTTAACCATGATTCGTTAATCGCCAGCACATCAACATCTTGTCGAGTAGCAGCCGCTATGAAATTGTCATGATTTGTGCCAAGAGAACCCGCATTGTACAAACCAATTCTAAGTGTTTTATTTACTATAACAACAGATGTATGTACCAGACCACCCGACAGTTGACACCACGCTGACAGACCTAATAATAACAGTACCAGACTGACATCGATAACATATGCTGCAAATTATAAACGACTTATGTATCATATTCATATACCAACAATAATTATCTGAGATGACTAAACATGCATTGGTGTGCCACAGTGGAGATACGAAACAAGAAAACATTAAACTAATAAAAGCTAAACTACACACGGCCGCCCGGACCTCAAACGGAGCTGGCTCCAAAAACACGCGCTAGGTCAGCTTCTGAGCGAATAGGAAAAGCCGACTTTCCTTCTCCTTCTCGGGCATAGATTCTTCCTCGCCTTGTCCACGAGAACCCTATTTATTACATTTCGGCGTTGAGCGAGTTTAGGTATTTTACGCGCTGCGGCAGGCCGTGCGAGCTCAGTATGCCGATCCCTTCTACCACACTCGCACTACAATGATGGATTAAACATTCTTGATCCTTCGCGAAGCATATTGAAATCAACCATAACAACACTAACTGTACTTAACTTTTAAAGTTCTAAAACTGTTATTTGGTAAGTACGAAAATACTAAATGCAGTGCAAATGTACATAGGGGCTGTTCATAAATTACGTCATCTATTTTTGACGATTTTTGACATTCCCCACCCCTCAAATCATCCAAAAATCAAGCTTCGGATGAATCTGTTTCCTCCTACGTCATGTTACCATCATCCGATGTCCAGACCCTCCCCCCCCCCCCCCCCCCACTCCTCCCATTTGAAACGACGTAATTTATGAATAGCCCCATACTCGTACTTATGAAGGTATATTACTCGAAAGAAATTATAGGTACCTACTCGCTTATTTACATGTTTCGTCATTGCATTTGGTACCTATAGGTTGTAAAGTTTGTATCAACGAGGGTTTAAAAACGAACTGGTACTGAGGATCTGATGATGATTAAGGTGGTCACGGATACCAATCAACCATGTAGTAACATGATTAGGCTCGTTTGATTCGTCTCAACAAGATCTTTGACACTGAAGATACACAGGGTCTGATGATGGAGCTGGAAGGTGGCCACGGGTACCAGTCTATCATGTAACTAAACAACTTCGTGTTTGGGCTCGTTTGATTCGTCTCAACAAGATCTTTGACACTAGGTGATACTCAGAGTCTGATGATGGAGCTGGAAGGTGGTCACCGGTACCAATCAACCATGCAACTAAACCACTTCGTGTTTAGGCTCGTTTTATTCGTTTCAACAAGATCTTTGACACAAGATAGTACTCAGGGTCTGATGATGGAGCCGGAAGGTGGTCACCGGTACCAATCAACCATGCAACTAAACCACTTCGTGTTTAGGCACGTTTTATTCATCTCAACAAGATCTTTGACACAAGGTAGTACTCAGGGTCTGATGATGGAGCGCGAAGGTGGCGACGGGTACCTGTCTATCATCATCAGCTCCATCATCAGACCCTGAGTAGTATCTTGTGTCAAACATCTTATTGCGACGAATCAAACGAGCCCAAACACGAAGTAGTTCAGTTACATGGTAGACTGGTACCCGTGGCCACAGTCCAGCTCCATCATCAGACCCTGAGTACTAACTTGTGTCAAAGATCTTGTTGCGACGAATCGAACGAAGCCAAACACGAAGTGGTTTAGTTGCATGGTTGATTGGTACCGGTGACCACCTTCCGGATCCATCATCAGACCCTCAGTACTACCTTGTGTCAAACATCTTGTTGCGACAAATCAAACGAGCCCAAACACGAAGTGGTTCAGTTACATGGTAGACTGGTACCCGTGGCCACCTTCCAGCTCCATCATCAGATCCTGAGTACTATCTTGTGTCCAAGGTCTTGTTGAGACGAATCAAACGAGCCTAAACACGAAGTGGTTTAGTTGCATGGTTGATTGGTACCGGTGACCACCTTCCGGCTCCAACATCAGACCCTGAGTACTATCTTGTGTCAAAGATCTTATAGAAACGAATAAAACGAGCCTAAACACGAAGTGGTTTAGTGGCATGGTTGATTGGTACCGGTGACCACCTGCCGGCTCCATCATCAGACCCTGAGTACTATCTTGTGTCAAAGATCTTGTTGAGACGAATCAAACGAGCCTAAACACGAAGTGGTTTAGTTGCATGGTTGATTGGTACCCGTGGCCACCTTCCAGCTCCATCATCAGATCCTGAGTACTATCTTGTGTCCAAGGTCTTGTTGAGACGAATCAAACGAGCCTAAACACGAAGTGGTTTAGTTGCATGGTTGATTGGTACCGGTGACCACCTTCCGGCTTCAACATCAGACCCTGAGTACTATCTTGTGTCAAAGATCTTATAGAAACGAATAAAACGAGCCTAAACACGAAGTGGTTTAGTGGCATGGTTGATTGGTACCGGTGACCACCTGCCGGCTCCATCATCAGACCCTGAGTACTATCTTGTGTCAAAGATCTTGTTGAGACGAATCAAACGAGCCCAAACACGAAGTGGTTTAGTTGCATGGTTGATTGGTACCGGTGACCACCTTCCGGCTCCATCATCAGACCCTGAGTACTATCTTAAGTCAAAGATCTTGTTGAGCCGAATCAAACGAGCCCAAACACGAAGTGGTTTAGTTGCATGGTTGATTGGTACCGGTGACCACCTTCCGGCTCCATCATCAGACCCTGAGTACTATCTTGTGTCAAAGATCTTGTTGAAACGAATAAAACGAGCCTAAACACGAAGTGGTTTAGTTGCATGGTTGATTGGTACCGGTGACCACCTTCCAGCTCCATCATCAGACTCTGAGTACGCGCAGCGCGCGTCATCGGTAATATAGAGTAGTTTTCAAAAAATTGCCAAAAAATTATAGTAGAATTTCATAAACACTAATGTATACCAACAGTATAAGCAAACGTTGCAGATTGCTTGAGTATGAAAATGACTTCGATATTAAGTAGATTTTCGTAGGAATTGACACTTGTTTCGGAGAGAAAATCGAGTTCGTTTTACTTTGATTTTCTCTTTCTCAAAGGTATGTAGGAAAAATATAGTTTGATATGCCTAAAGTACAGGGTATTAGTAATACAAAATAGCCAGGTTTAGCAGAGTAAAATTCAGATAAGAAGACGCTTTTACTGGAACAAGTACTCATTGTTTCTAATAATGAGCGCAAAGTTCTGAATTTCGTCGACTAGTATCATCAATTTTGCATTATTTCGACTTTTCTTGTAAGAGCGCTCTTAATCCAGTAGCGGCTTACAAAATACACCTATATTTCAAATTTATACGGCCCTTTCAGCACTCTAAATAGTTTATACCCACCAATTTGGGTATAAACGAGTAAATACGGGTATATTGAGTAAATACTGAGTATTTACTCGGTATTTACCCGTGAGTATTTACTCACTACCCATCTCTAGATACGATAGGTGTGGCGGTCAAAAAGTTAATGAAATCATTATACAAGACTTGCATATTTCGTACTCTGCGTTTATTCATTCTAATATTTAGGCCATAACGTCAATTCAACATTTACAGGCGAGCGTCCAGCGGTCTGCGACATCTGCAACACCAGTTTCACCCACCACGACTACCTAAAAGAACACATGCGTTTACATACCGGAGAGACCCCATTCAAGTGTCCCATATGCGGCCGCGGCTACGCGCAGCGCTGTAATATGAAGAGTCATCTGCGCATTCATAAGGTGTCCGAGTTGAACCCCGAGGAGCTTAGCAAGCTTAGACCTAACTATATAAGGAGGTTGAAGGTATGATAATTTGTAGGTAATGGAGAAAGGGGGGCATTCAAGAAGGGTACGTGAAGCTATTTTTTTCTGATTTTCTACCTTGTCTACCTTGTCATAAAAGTCTATATTGCAATAATCTTGCTATTGGGCAGAATATTTTAAATAGGTATCAACTTTGTGCTATTAGTGTTAAGGTTGAAAATCATTCCCAAACAAGATATACCCGTAAAGGAGTCGAAAATTGTTAGTCTTCAGTGTAACCATTTAAATTTGCATGTGGGTCATTATCAGTTTCTTAGGCCCCAGGACCCCATTTAAAAAAGGGCTTTTAACCTAAATTTCTCTTTCTAAGAAATATGGTTGTTATAGAGTTGTTTAAAATGCGAACCAATAGTCAAAATATTGTTTGCTATGTTTGGAAGCCTATGTACCTAGGATACAGCCTACAGCTACACTATTCAACTCCAGCGAGTCATAATCAATCATTATTATTCATACTACTTGTTTCTATTATCACAGATCATATAATACTATTATGAAATAAGTTTTGTTGTTTAATTACTTACAACGAAAGTGGTCTGCCGTGTAAACAAAAAATAAAAACACCAACTTGCTCTCTTGTCAACTTGTTTGCAAGTAAGTTTTGTAAAAGCTAAATATATTATATCTAAAACATGAATCTTTTAATAGATTTAGATTGTATTGTTAGTTATTTGTATTGTACTATTGTGTTGTTAGGTTCTATCTTTTGGTTTAGTATAGTAGGTCTTTTTACTACTGATGTGCCGTCGAAAATTTTCAATATGAAATTTTTTCGGAAACTTTTAATGTTTTTATATGGGGAACGAAATTTTCCATTTCCAAAATGAAAGTTTCCTTCTATTCCTGTGAAAATTTCCAAATTTTTTTCCAACTTGGAACCCTACCGCAACTTGTACAGTCAACTGTAAAAATATGGGTGCACAAATCATCTCAAAAATACGTCCCATAGCTCTTATGTCAGCGAATTAAGAACTATGGGACATATTTTAGAATAAGTTGGCTACACCCATATTTTTACAGTTGACTGTACATCTGTAGGTATTTTTTACAAAATAGATAAAGTGATTTGATGTAAAGGTAAAGTTTGATATACTTATCCAATCATACGGATTCGGATAATGTTATCTTCGGCTTTTAAATACTTATCTAATTATTACAGGGTACGTCTGTTTAGAAGATGAGATGTTAGGTGCCGTTGTAGCGAAAGGCAACTCAAAGTAGGTATACCTTTTTAGGGTCCCGTACCCAAAGGGTAAAAACGGGACCCTATTACTAAGACTTCGCTGTCCGTCCGTCTGTCACCAGGCTATATCTCATGAACCGTGATGGCTAGGCAGTTGAAATTTTCACAGATGCTGTATTTCTGTTGCCGCTATAACAACAAATACTAAAAAGTACGGAACCCTCGGTGGGCGAGTCCGACTCGCACTTGTCCGGTTTTTTTAGCTACTTAACGAGAGTAAGGGTGGTATTCCACCAGTCCAATTTCTTTGTCCAATGTGTATTTGCATCTCACATTTTTCTTAATGAGAGAGTGAGACGCAATGCACATTGGACCAAGATATTGGACAGATGGAATAGGTACCACCCTAAGGCACAGTTACAGTGTCTAATGATAAATGATTGTCATTTGATAAAATCCGCGACAAAAGAAAATACTTAAGCATTTTTACCGTCAGTACCTGCCGGAAATTGTCAACTTTTTTTTTTATCTCGAAACCTATAATTGGCATGGGGTTACATTTACATTTTCGTCTTTCTGCACCTGTTACCAGCGGGGCAAGTATAAAGTGACAGCAAGACTTTAGTGGCTAGTTGTCTACATCTTCTGAATCTCGCGCGCGACATGTCGCTTTGTCACTTTTGCTGGTTCAAGTATTCAGTCCACAAACAAGGCTCAGTTTTCAAGGTTGTTATTAATTACTAATTAGGTAATTAATGTATAAAAATTAAACGTTAGAGATGAGAAAACGTTAGAGAAACTTATTATTACTTTATGGCTAAATTAAGAATAAAAGGTTTCTTGTTTATAAATAAGTATGGAGACAGTTTTGTAAGAAAGTAATTGTAATAAAATTTGCTATGTGTTAAACGCTTCAGACACCTTAATTACTTAATTCAGTCGTCCTAAAAGGCAAAGTCCTAAAAAAATTGTTTATTTTGGTGCACTCAGATCTCCTCCACAGACTCCTATACACCTTGAAGATTAAGGATTCTGAATTAAGTAAAATGTGTGAAGCGCTTTATTCCTATGGTGCACTTATTTTTAGTTCTTATAAACCCCTTAATTGGTCAATTACTCTAATTGCGGTATTAACATTGGATGCGGATCAGCGCGCCGCTGCGGTGTGCGGGACATCGCTATATACGCATGGCGCTGTCTCGCTCACGCACCGGAGCGGCGTACGGCCGGAAGGGATGCATATATTACATTGTAAAATTGTAAAAGTTACTTTTTCTAATTTGTTAGTAAAAGAGAGTAGAAGGAATTATAAAAGCAATATTAATAAATGAATCCTTCAAATGCACAAGATTTGTCTAAAAATATCAATTGTTATTGTTTTTGGACAATTATGTTAATTCTATTATAGTGTTTAATATATGTGCAATTCATTGTGTTAATATTAATTGTAATATGATGTGAATAAAAGAGGATACAGATTTTTTTCCAAATTAGTAATCTTTTTTTTCTAAAACAAATACATTAAAAGTGACTAAAAATAGGTACAATATATATTGATGTATATATGTCGGCGGCCGATCGTAAGATCAGGCAGATCGTAATGTTCCTGTGTAATGTTTTGACGATAGTCACATTAAACCAATATATAGATAGGGTAGGTTAGTTAGGTTACTTCAGATGCCCGAAGGGCAAACTGCCCATAAATAGGGCGCGGGACTCCGTCGACTCAGGGAACGAGTCAAAGATTTTCACGTTTCACGATATGCCTGATCTTACGATCGGCCGCCGACATATACACTGTGTCAGTTCTAAGATAGGCGGTGCTGTAGTTGTTACAAGACATTATGAAACCTAACATTTCCATTTCTTGTGCGATCTAACAACCTGAAAAAAGAAATTAAATTATTATTACCTTGGGCTACAGCCTATGCGTTATTTTAAATACTTAAAAATCTTTATTTTACATAACATGCAAAAGTAAACTTTATTAAAATGTTCTAAGGTTCATTTTGAACTGTCATTGTGACGGGCAAAGGGTTAATAACTAGGGATGTAGGGTTGTACCGACTAGTCGCCGACTATCCGGCCTCATTTGTAGTCGGCGATTAGTCGGCAAAAATGGCCGATTAGCCGGCACTTTATAAGTGACAGAAAAACAGGACAAAAAGAAATAAACAGCAAATATTTTCATAAGCTTTTCACCTATTTCACCCAAATTCCTATTTAGGGTGCTTACGAAAACTGTTGTTCAAAATATTGACCGTGTGGTCGCTTTCTTATGTGATATGTCCGATTGTCCGGTCGTCGTATGAAATTATTTATTTATTTATTTTATTTTTTAGCATTACTATAATAAATAGCGCGAACGATTGTTGTTTAGTGCATGTGAATCGAACTTAAACCAAACTAATGATCTGGCCGACTAATCGGCCATCCGAGCGCCGATTAGTCGGCTAGTCGGCCAAATCAATAGTTGGTACATCACTATTAATAACTTACTCTTTTAATGAAGCAGAAATATCCTTAAAGCATTTCAGTTTCTCCTCTTCAATATTGGTCAAATAGTTTATTTTGTTCATCTCAATTTCCCGCAACCTCAACTCTTCTCCTTTAAGTTTTAGCTCTAATGCCCGCAGTCTTAATTCTTCACTCTTCTGTTGAACTTTTTCTTTCTCTAAAGCTAGTGTCGATTTTAGTTTAAATTCTTCTAAGGATGTTTTTAATTTTTTGTATTTTTTTCCTGAAAATATTAGTGGTTTGCTTTGTGAAACAACACAACAAAAAAGTTTAATGTATAGAAAAACTTTAACCTCCTAAGGCCCAATGTTCATTACAATATACAGTCAGGTGCAGAGATAGCAGCAGGGGGTTATTGCAAACAAATCTGTATATGCATGGGGGAGCAGTTATCTCTGTAGCTGACTGTACATTCTGTTAAACCAAAGGATGTAGTGTTTCTTTTGTTCCATTGCTTTCTCAAACAATCGAAATTCATCTCAATGTAATACGCAATAAGGTTCAAATACTACACAAAAAACATTAGAAATATTTTGTATTATGGCCCCTACAAGGTTACTGAGCCACGGGCTGAAAATGTAAGTTTCTGACGTGTTTTATTTGTGAGTGTATAAGGCAGTTTACTAAGGAAAACCAGGTAGACCTAAGCACAAATATTGTAGTACTTGCAGAGTCACCATTTGATAATCTATTAGACATATTCAACTTACATACCTTTAATTTTTACTTTCTTTTCAGCTTTTAAAGACTCTCCATCAAGTTCTGATTTGCTGTCACCATCTACACAAAACAAGACTGTTTACATTTTTAAAATACAATCTTTATTAAGCAATATATTTTAAACTCTAGTTCTGATTTGCTGTCACCATCTACACAAAACAAGACTGTTTACATTTTTAAAATACAATCTTTATTAAGCAATATATTTTAAACTCTTTTAATTCACTATTTCAAAACCAAAAGTTTCAAAGCCTCATAGAACATACTAAAATTAAATCAATGTGGTAATACTTTATTCCCCAATACTTAGTTAATTTTCAAACCGATAATAAAATAACCTCCCCCATCATCTTGAGGTTCAAACAGAAAAAGTACTGGGCCCATATGGGTTATGAATATTTTATAGATTACAAATTAATTCTTCCATAGTTTAGGGCTCAGGGGCCTTACCATGACGTCCTTATTGCGATTCTGTTTATGGCCTAAACTGAATTGCTAAGGGATTATGCGACTTATATAGCTCCGTCCTTTAGCAATTTAGTTTAGGTCTTAAACAGAATCGCAATAAGGACATCATAGTAAGGCCCCAGGTAACAAACAAGCTATGCATATATGACTTACCTCCTAGTATATTATCAACATTACAAAATGTGTCCTTGTTCCTAGCAAACTTGCCTAAAACTGTATTGTCTTCTTCATCCGAGGACATATTACGATCAGGACTCAAAGGAGCTTCATAGCCTTCGGTCAAAAAATCCGTTATTTCTTCTGGAGTAGGTTCTGGTAGCTCTACTTTGTTGATCTGGAGCATGACAAATATTTATTTCACTCTTGGGTTTGGGCAATTAGATATCAAGTTTTGAAACTGTAAGTTTTGAAAATAAATTAAAACCTGCTTTATGATGTTGTTTGTTTAATAACGAAATTTTGTTAAGAAGTTCCTTATCACAATAAGTTTTTGAAGTGAAAACTTCTTTAGCGGCGCTGTGCACTTTTTGTGATGGGGAAAAAATGTTAAACTCGTAACAGGTGTCAGGTGACCGTAAGATTCGTAAGACGTAAGACGGACACGTGACCTGATCGAAAAACTGTTGCAATGTCATTGAGTTTTTCTTTATTGATTTAATAAATGCCATCTAGTGAGTTTCCCTCTAACTGGTACTAATATAACTCGAGTACTAACAGTGATATGCTTAGGGGTTTCAAGTAATGCGACGAAATAACGCTAGATGGCGTTAACCTCAATTATACATAGTGCTGCAGACATCTTGCACTAGATGCACTGTTATTAATATTTTGACGTAAGACGCTTCGTAAGACGGACACGTGACCTGATCGAAAAACCGTTACAATGTCATTGAGTTTTCACTTCTGCCGGCACTCCGGAGTGCAACCCGTTTTACCCGTTGTTTTTTTTTCAAGGATCTCATTTGATACTATAATATTGCTATGCCACTCAAGACTAACTACATATGATTCAGATCAATCTGAAAGGGGTCTAATTTAACTTGCAAGATCATGCAAGTTAAATAAGGTAAAAAGGTTAAGATCTGCTACTCTAAAAAGGCAAGTCCTTACCATTTCCAGATCTGATACATCTGTCTTATCATCCAGAGGGTAGTTGATCATCTTCAGTAGCCTTAACTCTAGATTATTGAGCGGAGCAACCTGCTGACTGTAGTTATAGTGTTTCTTCCGCAGCAGGATATTTGCTTTCTTTTTTGTTTTGTTTTTCCAGTCGGCCCACATCTGAAACAAAAGGGGATATAAATACCATATCACAGTCAAAAACAAGTATTCGAGGGCTCTAACATGGTTTGCCTTGTGCAAGAAAAATTTAGATGAGTTAGTAACTTCATAGTTAGAAATTATCCCACCCACAGGCTTGAGTGCATAGTCTACTTCTACTGCAATTATAAGATAGATTGGGAAGACTATAAACTGTAACTCATGTAACCTGTAGAATCTAAACATACCTTACACCATTTCCAGGTATTTTTGTAAACCCCTCCATCCACAGAGTTTAACTGCAAAGCAATTTGTTTCCAGAAAATCTGCTTATTGGTGCTAGAGTACGAAACCTTTCCGTTGACTAAAACCCCATCTTCGCTCAGAAGATCGAGTAATTTCTTCATTTGAGCCTGGTTTACTCGACTCATCGTACAATGTTATAGGTATAAAATTAAATTACCAACAAATATTAAGTAATAACACAATACCGATGAAATTACTACCTACAATATAACGCTAATCTCGTACATTATAACGAGTTTAAAAAATAGCTTCAAAGAAAACAGAGTAATAATTATTAAATTTATTTTTAATTTAATTCATTTGTTTTGGTTACGATTTTGCTTTTACAACATTTGACATTACTGGTGAGTGTTGCCAAAATATTAAGTACTTGTACTTTTGCTCAATACTTAGAGTAGGCGCGCACGAGCAACTTTGTCTCTGTCAAGTCTATGGGTAGTACGAAAGTGCGGCAGAGACAAAAAAACGTTGCGGAGACAAAGTTGCTCGTGCGTGCCTACTCTTATTTTACTCTTTGCTTATGCTCTACCGCAGAAGGCAACGAAATTTCATTGCTGAACTATCAAAAAGTTAATCATGTTCCGTCTGTATTCAGGAATCTGTACTTGTATTGCTTTTACTGTTATTGTACTCTATTATTCCGACCACCAAAACGTAGTGATTTAATTCTCTTTGATTCCGACTGAATTATGTCTGGCTTTACTAGCAAAGAGTGTCTCTAGCTTGCTCTTCGGCGATAGCAACACTGGCCTTGAGCTAAATGACATTGACAGAAGCGAAAATCATCAAAATACGTACTTTCATTTGGAGTTCATTAGTTTGTGTTTATTTTGTCTGGATAACTAATCTTATCGGCAGACTACGCCAGACACAAACACAAACCGTCGAAACGCTTATAAAACTACGAAAATGCTGCGAACAAAGATTCACATAGTTTTAAGTGCAATCGGTGTATTTTTAGGATTGTCAGCATTTATATGTTTTTGCATTGTTTACGCTAACATAGAGGCTGGAATGTGGGCGTTATTATCCGGTGAGTAGTTAAGCTTTCCAAGGTAATACTTTTACTAGAAGTCAGCTGTTTGCTTTACTAATTCGTAGTCTAGCTAAATTGTTATTGTTTAAAAAAAAAACAGGAAACAGCCGATCGTTATTGGAGGCTATTTTAAAAACAAAACAATTCAAGCTACCTTGTGTATGTTTTCCTGGTAGTAAAGTAAAAGAACGAAACAAGTCTTTAAAGGCCTCTAGTCAGTCCTGTTTAACATTATTTATGTTATTTCCTTAAACTTGAGGCACTTTTTAAATGCAATATGCATTTAAATACCATTGTATGAACAGTTAAAATTTAAGAAACAAATTATGAATCATCATTTATCATAATACGTTGCAATATGATATTGATAATGTTACAAAATAGTAAACATGTTTATTACATGCATTTCATCATTGACTCCAGTTTTTAATTTATAAGCAACTTAAAAAATACATATTAACATATGTTACTGCTGATATTGCCTTATATGTAGACAATGTCTGTATGTTACAGTAAATTAATGATTCACTAAATCTAGAATAGATACTAAATTAAAATAAATCTAATAATGTCATGGTACCATAGATGCTGGCAGAATTTCCTTGTTTTCTTATTCATTTTGTAAATGACTATGTTTATGATGTATTTTATATATGTAAAACTCTCACTTAATAAAATAAATAAAGTAGTTATATTATTGTTTACCCAGGTATCCATGCCGGCTTGACCCTGATGCTGCATTGTCACTACCTGAAGGACTCTCTCCATGTCAACTTCTCCCGCAAAGCGCTCCAATACATTGGAGACTTTGGCATGTTTGGCCTCATTGCTGGAATAGCCCTTACGCTGTTCTATATTTTTCTGGAGATCTATTATGGAGCTGGTAAGTTGAGAAAAATGTTCTACAAATATTTTCATAAACATTTATATGCCTGCTATAGACATATAAATATTTAAAATTATATTATTGTAACAATACAACACAGATTGTAACAATCGTAATGCTAAATTGTAGCTGGTTAATAGTGTCCAACAACTAGTTTCGGTTTCGGCCAGAAAACTGCCGAACCATACTATACGGCCATGCCGAAACTGTATTTTCGGTAGTGTCAAATTGACGTTTCAGCATAAAAATCACGTTTCGGCACAAAAACTGTCGAAATCTTCGGTTTCAATTTCGGGAAAAAATTGGTTTCGGTTGGACCCTAGTTAATAATCAAGTTGACACCAGCAACATACTTACTTCAGTTTCAAAAAATAACTATCTTTGTTTACTCATTAAAGACAAAAGACAATAAAAAAAAGCTGTTTATTTGCCCTTCAGCTACTTTAATAGTGGTAACACACTATCGCACCGCACCAAGGTCATTGTGCGACGAACTCATAAGTAAGAGCGAGAAAGCGATATCTCTTTCTCGCTCTTACTTATCGGTGCGTCGCACAATGACCTTGGTGCGGTGCGATAGTGTGTTACGGCCTTAACACGTCTTCTTTGTTCCAGATGTAATGCCAATAGACACCAGTATAGTAATCCGTATGGTGTGGTCGTTCATGATGATGAAATGGGGCGGTATGCTGTACTACTTCACCAGGTCCTACTTGCGGACGTACAACGATCATCAGCTGTTCTCGGAAGCTCATATTGAGGAGACGTAAGCATGTGAGTGTTTTTACTGTTTTTAGGGAGTTGGTGTTTTTCTTTATAATCTTAGGAATATTAAGGTGAGTATAGTCAGAGTAACATGAGAAGATATTTTAGACATATGTTTACTCTTATATTTGTGAAGCGAAAACTTTCAGTCAATTTATATAACCAGAAAAAAATTTGTTACATTATTCCAAAAAGTTGACAGCATTCCTTTGACTATACTCTATTCAAGTCTATTCTAAGACTTATTTCGGTTAATTTATTTTCTTTCTACAATAAATAAAGTACCTAAATGATCTTTCTAAAAAGTATTAAGTTAAGTTGTTCTGTTCTATTTCTACTGCTATTCAAAATAGAATACTAATTAGTTTGCGACTGTAAAATGGTTTCAATTTAGCTGTACGCTTCTGGTAGTTACTGGATTCTTACGACTATAATATTATTTAGTTTAAGATTTGGATGCAAAATACAGTAATTGAGCACTAGATATCGAATTTATAAGGATAGAAGACCAACCCACGGTACATTTGATATGATGAGTCCAACCGAATTGGGGTGACTCTGACTGTTCAAAACTTTCAAATAATTATATAAGAAGTTGACTTGATCTATCACCTAAATAAGTACTTATGTATCCTATTGTATTTAGTTGGTAGAAACAAATTTTTAGAGGTTTGTAACTGGTAATTTCGAATTGTTCGATATTGCGAGTCACGAGGACTTTATCGTGAAGTCACATCAAGTTAACATCTACAAAAGTATTGGTCAATAATAGGTCCGCTTTTCATCTTATTATCATTTAAAAAACCTAAAATGCCAATTTGGTCTACCCACTGTGGGTAGTGGGTTGGTGGGCCAAGGCACTGAGTATTTACGTTCGATTTTCGCGATCCACGTACACCTACATAACATACGAGTATGTATCTACATTTGATACTGATCAGTGAAGAACACTAACTTTATTTCGAAAAATCTTGGAAGGCTTGAAGTTCTATGTATACTTAGTGATGGTTGACCGTAATAGTACTTATGGTGAAAATATTTCAGAAACTTTAATATATTTTCATTTAATAAAACGAATCCGTTGTACTATTCGCCGATTGTATAGGTATATCGTGATACGCGATTAGGAGGCACATGGGAAGGTGGTTCTGATACGACCGTCTGATTACTGTACTGGTGACCATAAATTCGAAAACCCTCCGTTAGAAATTATGAAAAAATTGTTTTGACTCTAATAATTTGTTTCTACATAAACATGCTTTGTAATATAATGTACATATTATACAGTTCTAAATAAGTTACCTGGAAGTCTTCCTTCTCCTTGACGTCTTCGTCTTATAAGTATTTACCTAGGTTTTCATCACTTAATGATATGAGATGTGAATCTAAAAATGACTTTATGTTAAAAAAAAACATGTTATTAAATTGGTTTAGATGTGATAAATTTGCTTTACATTTAATTGGCAACGTAGGCAGCTCGCGCGTTCAGATTTTATTTTAAAGAAGCTAACTAACATTACATTACTTTTAGGTCTTGCAACGCAAAGAGAGGCCACTTCTACGTATACATATTAGAATATTTAGAATCAAAAATATAGTTTTGTCTATACTTTTTCTAGTTACGTGTGTAATTTTTTTTAGTCATAATTCGTTTCATTGGCCTCTCGGCTCTCTAGAAATTGCAAGACCTATGTCAATGCCTAACTTATTGTACCTATGTGATATTTATGTGTATTAGGATTTTTTCAAACTTTTTTATTGGAAAATTAGCATAAGTTTGGACTGAAAACGACTCTTCTTATTTTTAGTATTACATATTTTTTTCTAATTTTTTACAAATAATAAATATTATTGCAGTTTACACCTAATCTTTATAATTGTGTAGAAACGTTAGAAGGCCACAGGGTAATTTAATGCGTGCTTTAGAACACGGTTATGTAAGTATTAGTTTACTCGTTAAATAAATATTGTTAAATAAACTGCTTTTGCTAATACATTCGTTATGTTATGTTATAACAGGAATAAAATATGTATCAATTTAATTTGATTCCAATTATTAATAAGTAGATTAGGTTAGAGTTAGAAGTCAATATGTATGTTTTTCTATAATATTTTTTCTATTTCAAAACTTATATTAAATTGTAAATAGGAGTAGATACCTAGATAGGTGGTAAACAATTTATTGAAGATTAATAACGATCCAATTTTGACAGTGGCGTAGCGTGAACTAATCTAGCCGTGGGCGAAATCACATCTGCGAGGCCCTTTTCTTTTACTGTGCCCGAATGGGCCTCGCTCGAGGCCCCCCTTGGGGCGCGAGGCCGTGGGCGACATCCCACTTCGCCCACGCCTAGCTACGCCACTTAATTTTGAATGTTTATCATATCTATTTAAAAAGTGTGCTAAAACAAAATAAATGTACTGTTTCTAAAAATGGCTTTCATTCCACAAACTATTGAACCTGCTATCCTTACAAACTAGGCACGTCTAGAAAATAAATCTGATCCATTTTCAAATTAATCCCCAAGATAAATTCGCGCCAAAAGAGCCCATAAGTCTATCTGGCATAGCTTGCTTCCCGTTACTTCAGCCAAGTGGTGGTAGCGTCTTTGGCTCCAAGATGGAGGGGAAAGAAAACATTCAGTCCGTAGATGACCGCGCGCGCCGAACGCACGCGGCGGAAGCGCGGCAAACAATGTCTATGACTTAAAAAAAACTAAAAGGACCACAGATGAAGTTGTATTCAGCCAGTAACATAAGTGCGTTCATGTGGAACCAAGGGATTCTGTAATAACTTATAACGCGGTGAGTAAACTGGATTCCTAGAATGTAAGGTGTTAAAGTTGTAGAAAAACGCGTAGACTAAGTATTCCAAAAGCTTAATTAATGATAAAAGGTTTCTAGGCGGTCTTTAATAGCTCGTTGTTTATAAAGTATTTTTAATGAACATAAAATAATTTAATGTTTTCCGGTGGACATTTAATGGTTATAAGATTATGAATGAATGCGGCGTAAGTGCCGGCGTACATAAAGTTTATTTTCTTTTTTCCGCGGCGAAGGCATTGCTCCTAACTTGTATTCCAGGGTGGCTATTTTTATCTAACGTTTATTAGCACGCAAAGCCATGGTGTGGTAATCAGATCAGATCACCTTCGCATGGTGTCATTTGCAATTAAATTACATGGAGTTCCCACGTATAAGAAACGTCCTAACGTTTTTGATATTTTTAAACGGTGGCATAGTTTGGTTTTTTAAGATGTCATTATTACTAACCGGGTGCAAGGTCCCTATAGGGTGGCAAAAACCGACCGTACCGGACTGTATAAACTAAATTTCGATTTTCAATGTCATCAATATTTATTTTATTGGACCACTTAAAACATAAATATCTACTGCCTGCCTTAATCTCCTCACCTCTTTTCATTTCATTTAATATTTATCCCTTAAATTTTTTTACATAGGTACCTTTATATTTCAGATCTTAGGTCGTCGTAAATATTAGTCGAAAGTCTATTTCATAACAACCATAACGCGATAGGCTGATAGGTATATAAAAAATATCATTTTTAAAACGTGATAGGTATATAAATAAGTTGCCATTTCCAAGCTCACGTTCGTGATGAAAAAAAGGAAATGCTATTGCTTACCATTTTACAAATGAATATCTACAAAGACTCTTTCATGTTTTTTGCGGACGTAATCGAAAGTTTACACTTTTAAATCAATTTGACAAAAAAATACTGCGAAAGTTCTGTAACTTTCGTCGTATTTCATCGTTTATTATTGTGTCTCTATTATTTAGTAAAAAACAGAATTCTTCAATAACCCAGTAGAATGAATCGAAACAATTGTATAGTAGGAAAATAACTGCCATAACTCGGTTTAATTTCCGGTTCTCGTATACTTCGCCACTTACGGGCACTAGGTAATTTCACTGAAATAAAACAATTACAAACGTGGCTATGACTGAAGGGACGATAGAACTAAGGATACTATACTAGATAGTTTTTATAACTAATTAGATGATCTCATATGTTGATAGAGTTAGACCAAGAAAAGGCTGTAGCGATTTTGATAGCGCACTCAGTGCAAGTGTTATTTACTTATTTAACACGTCATAATTTCATAGAAGTTTGACGTTTATAATGACACTTGCACTGCGTGGGCTATCAAAATTGCTGCAGACTTTTCTCGGTCTGACTCTACCTATAAATAATCAACTCGACAGCAAATGAAAAGAGTTCATAAATATCCAGCTCTTCCTTTTACCTCACTACGGAAAAGCCAAAAAGGTATGAGCTGTCGCTTGATTCGTTTTTATGGCGATAAGGGTGATAGATAGGCTACAATATATGTATGTTATAGATTTCCTAAAGGAGCCTTTACCTACCCCTTTTCTTTGTGAAAAATATTTAAAAACTGTAACCCTTCGTCGGATTAGTTGTGGGCAGATACGGGGCAAATCTCACGCAGGCGGAGCTAAGGGTTCAACTAGTATTAATAAGCTGTCTATAGTAACTTGACAGGTACATACTATGAAACTGATATTCATAGATGGGTACTATTATGGTGGTTGCGGTATTTGCGGTAGGGGCACGGGACAACTCACAGCAAATACGTTAAAACTAAGTTCAAAAGTATTCGTCATCGTTATATCAAGCAAAAGCAGTATTTAATTTAAGGTGAGGCGGTACTTCACGCCGAGTCAGCTTCTCTCCCTATACCAAGCACAGGTCCGCTCGTGCATGGAATACTGCTGCCACCTTTGGGACGGTTCCGCCAAGTATCAGCTGGCGGCCCTGGACTCAATAGAGCGCCGGGCTCATAGACTTTTAGGCGATGACCCAGCTGTCAAATCAAAGTTACAGAGCCTCGATCATCGCCGACGAGTCGCATGTCTATCGGTGTTCTATCGGATACATTCTGGAGAGTGCGCACAAGAGCTGCATGACCTGATCCCACCTTCCCCTTTCCATCATCGGACGTCCAGGCGCGGGGAGCGAATGCACCCATTCGTGGTTAATATCCCATTTGTCCGCACAAAACGATTTGCCTCCTCTTTTTTGGTAAGGACGGCTAAGGAATGGAATGCGCTCCCGTCATCTGTATTCCCTGAGAAATATGACCTCGGCCTCTTTAAAGCTAGAGTGAATAGGCTATTACTGAACCGGTGAGCTCCATCTTAGGCTCTGTCTTCACTTTCCATCAGGTGTGACTAGAGCCAATCGCCGATCAGTTTATAATAAAAAAAAAAACAGGATAGACTATGAATCTTCACAACATCCGCTCATGTGCTGTCCATAATATTCAAAAGTTCCTTGCAATCTTGACTAGATCGAAGCCCTACCGCGAAAAATGAAAATGAAAATTTTGTTATATATTTCGCTCTTGCATATTCGAGCGATAGAGAGGCAGATAACGAAATTACGATTTTCGTTATTCGTAATAGGCATCTATAGGCCCTCAGATGATAGTCCAAGTATTACGTCTACATCAGTTAAATCTTGCACAAGGCTTCTTTGAAAGAAAAGAAAATCTCGTACGTCTTGCAAGGTTCAGGAGTTTTTCATTACTTATTCTTCATACAGTTAAGAATAACCAGGCTTCGGAGTATTCATAGCACGGTAAGACTAAAGAAAGCTATGAAAAATTAAATCTCCGAAGCCGGAGGATGATTATTATTGGTCGGATGTCTAATAACAAAGGTTCGCTTGAAGCATACAATTATAAGCCCCTTTTACAGACGACTCAGCCGAGCCTATTTAGTATTAACTACTAATAGTAAGTACTAGAACTACTAGGTAGTACTCGTGTTATTTCAAAACAGGATATTATAGTTTTAAAATGTTTATTATGTTAGTCGTCCCTTCGACTCGGAGTTACATATAATACCATCGTCACATTGACCATTTGTAAACCGTATTTCAAGCGCCATAAGATCCACTAGTGGTATCTTAGTGTCTTCGTTATTACTAATAAGAATATTTAACTATCCATTAAAAGACATTATGTCTTTGTAATAAAGTTTACGATTGATCAACTGTGCAGACGTTGGTGCGATTAGCTGTTAGTTATTACCTCACGCTCGAGGGCCTTCCTGTCGATGCCTAGTACTTAAAGGATAGCCGAGGGTTGTTGGAGTGCTAGAAACTCTCATAAAACCATTTAAAATAAATCGGTCAAGTGCGAGTCCTAAATACTGCCGTACTCACAACATTATGTAGTTATCGCAGTTGAAAAGTCATGCAATTGTTTATCTTGTTGTGAAAGTTCTTTATTTGAACGATGTTTTTCATCCAAGTACTGCACGTACGATAAGCATGGCAGAATAGCTGTATTAGGATTCCGTATATTGGATTTTTTTGAGAAACCTTGGTTTTTTTATCGTGAAAAACAACATTGTATTGCACGTTTGTCTCGCAAATCGCGAGGTCTTGCGAGGCAAACTAATAAGTATTATATCTGATAGGCTTAGGAGTCTATAATAAAACGTTGCTAACAAAAAAGTTTTTGATTTAGTATTAGTAGATAACTGTCTTAAGAAATTTTCACAAGTTTATTTTAAAAACTACGGGACTCTAAAAAGGCAACTATTCCTGTGTTGCAATAAAAAGCCAGTTCTCGTGTGACAGTGTGTGATAACATAATAGTCATAAAACATACATGAGCTAGTATTAGGTGGATAGAACAGTATGTGACCATTCGCCATAAAATAAGCCAATCATGCCTGTAATGTAATACGTCGCAAGTGTCGCAACTGAACTGAAATGAGTACCCAAATATGTACATTTCTGTGACAAACTGCACAAGATTTTCGCGGCATTATGCAACAGTTTATAAGTAGGTATTTACTGCTCAGCCTGAGGAAATGGCTCCAGTCTATTTTTATGTACCTACCATAATAATGGGTTTTATAATAATGCCCCGGTGTCGTGGGAGATTTTCTGTGTCTTTTAGTGAGCTTTTAAAGTTATGGCATATTATGGTGACGACCGGTCTGGCCTAGTGGGTAGTGACCCTGCCTATGAAGCTGATGGTCCCGGGTTCGAATCCCGGTAAGGGCATTTATTTGTATGATGATACAGATATTAGTTCCTGTGTCATGGTTGTTTTCTATGTATTTAAGTATTTATATATTATATATATCGTTGTCTGAGTACCCACAACACAAGCCTTCTTGAGCTTACCGTGGGGCTTAAACAATTTGTGTAAAAATGTCCTATAATATTTATTTATTTATTTATTTATTTATTTATAACTATGGATACGTTTAAAATGTTGATTACAAAACGTTAAGGCCCAGTATAGTATAATCTTATTTTAAATAATCAGATTTAACACTGACTGCCTCCAGTTTAGTTTTAGACTAGTTCAGACAAGAGAGACAAGCAATTTTACGCACGTTATGCTTTGTACTGCTTGACTGGTTGCCCCGGGCACTTTAGAAATGGCTTTGTAAAAAGCTTACAATTATTATGTGATGCAAATATAATACTTGCAAAAACACAATGGTGTTAAGGCGCGGTGTGTAGTAAAATGCGCTTTTTTGTCACCATATTTACAGACTTTTACAAGGATTTCATGCATTATTTTCTAGTATGTATAACTTCAGTCCTTGAACTACGTTATTGCTTGTCAAAAACACGACGGCTCATTATTTTCTCGATAGAATCTTAAGTTGAAAACATGCCTAACACTGTCTTTATTTCCTTATGTCAGAAGTACTACGACGAAAATGTATATGAAACTTACTTAAGTCGATAGCTTTTAAGTAAATCTTCATTATTGCTTGTCCTTTTATCGATACGTTAATTTTTTCATTCATCATTTTATGAATTCAACATTTTGCCTACTAAATTACACCCTACGCGGCAATACCTTGCGCCCATTCCTCACGCCAGTACGCCCGTGACCACTGTCGGCGTCGGACCTATGCTAGTTTAGCGGACGGTTCATAAAATGGGTAATCACAGTATAAATATGCAAATATGTTATACACACAATGTTTTTCAACATACTTACGAAGAAGAGCAAAATAATTCTTAAATACGGTGACATTTGAGACATTCGTCCGTCATATTGTCTTTTATAACAAGTTGAGCAGCAAAGGCACACACCCATCTAACCAATCCGGAATTCAGTCACGATTGATAAATTGTGTAAACATATTGTAAAAGGCTATTAAATTAATCAATTAATTGAATAATTTTTAAACATAGATATACAGGATTCAAATAGTAGGAGATCCCACATATATGGTCGACCTTCACCAATCTGTCTGACGGATGAAACTATGAAAATATGAAAGAAACTATGTTCCAGAACATAAATAAATAGGGTTGCCTAAAGAAATATGGTCAAGGCTATTTAAAAAAAAAATTAAAAAAAAAATTTTCGGCAAATTTCACCGATTTGTCTGACGAACGAAATAAGTTTCAATGGAAAGTATACAACATAAATCAACTAGGTTGCCTATCTTTTCCGGTCACTATTATGTGGTTGCCATGTTTAAAGAGGTGATTTTATATCGATAATTGCACTCATCTGTCTGACGCTTGAATTATATATCAAAATGATGGTAATTTTATTACAAGTACAATGGTATAGGGTTGGTTGCCTGCGAAAATCCGGTCACAAATAAGGGTTGCCAGGCTTTTAATTAAAATAAGAAGGGATGACTTTTAGCGATAACTCAAAACAGCTTAACAGATCAAGTTTGATACTCCCATGAGCCGTGGCAAAATGCCGGGATAACGCGAGGAAGAAGGAAGAAGATCAAGTTTGTTTTAATTTTATTTTATTGAGTTTTTTAAGCACTATTTTCATGATTTTTTTTTATTTTTTTTGGACACATGGTTCAAAAGTTAGAAGGAAAAAATTTTTTTTTCTTTCTAAACGGTTATTTCCGAAATGATTCACTTTATCAAGAAATGTTGTTTAAAGACCCCTATTTATTTTGAAAGGCCTATCCAAGGACACCCCACACTATAAGGTTGAAACGATAAAAAAATTGTCACACACATTTTGTTTCTTTCAAAGCGATTATTTCCGAAAATATTCACTTTATCAAAAAATGTTCTTCTAAAACCCCTATTCATTTTGAAAGACCTTTCCAACAACATCCCATACCATAGGGTTGACACGAAAAAAAAATCCTCATGTACATTTTGTTTTTCCTAAAATAATTACCTACTTTATCAAAAAATGTTTTCTAAAAAACCGTATTTATTTTAAAATACCTATCCAACGACATGTCACACTATAGGGTTGAAGCGAAAAAAAATTACATGCCCACTTTTCATATAAGGGAGCCACTACCCTATTAAATATTTTTTCTAGTTTTTATTTTACGACTTTGTCAGCGTAACTGTATATTCTTGCTTATTCTAAACTAAAAATTTGATTTATGATGAACAATTACGAAAAAACGACGTTTTCCTAAATCGACTTTTTTTGTATCTTTGTTAACTTTAACAACCCTAAAGTATTGATCGTAACGTAAAAATAAAAGTAACCAAATTTGTAGGATTTTTTTTGCTTAAAGAGATAAGTTCGTCTTTGTATTAATGATGAATGTTATTTTTCCTGTTTTGTTTTGATTTTTGTACAATAAAGTGTTTGGGGGGGGTGGGTGAAATTTTATCTTAAAACTTTTGTTATTGTTTTGTATGCTATTCGTACAGATATTCGAGATATGAGCAAAAATATGAAAAAGGTACCTTCACCCCCCCTCCCCCCTACACCCTCAGCACACCCGCTAAGCTCGAGGACTTTACGTATGTTTATCTGGACACTACAAGGTATAAGTGTGCCAATTTTCAAAATTATACGAATTATTTCCGCAGTTTTTTTTTATTTTCTTGTGCTATTAACTAACTCGAATGTCGAAGAAGAAGTATTTCTTGCCATTACAATCTTTAAATGCTTGACTTTTACTCGTCAATTCAAAATTAGAAAAATAGTAAGTAATTACAGTTAGAGTTATAATTCTTTTTTGTGAGGATAGCTAATTTTATCTACTTATTGGAGCTATGCACAACTCAATAGTCCCACAAATTATCTTAGATTTGCTAGTATTCTTCCTTATTTTCACTACCTACTTGCCCGAAATTGACTGCTAGAGTTAGACCAAGACTGCAACGATTTTGATAGCATAGGCAGTGCAAGTGTTATTCATAATTTCATAGAAGTTTGACGTTTAAAATAACACTTGCACTGCGTGTGCAATCAAAATCGTTGCAGACTTTTCTTGGTCTAACTCTATTTCATTTTTAAGGTCTATTAGTAAGTACTAGTTTCTGTCTCATAATAATTTGTCGCGGTATACACTCATATTGTTTATAATTAATAATTATTTACACTCACCGTCTTACCTACCATTTTTAATTTCATTAAGTACTCATCAAAATACGAATTTGCTAATAAATCTTACTCAATATTAATTGCCGGAAAAAATCCCGGAACTGACAATTCAGAATACCGATGTCGTCAGAATAAGGACGTAGACGTGCTGCGCGGGCATGGTGCGGTGCGCCGCGCGGGGCGCCCGCTTGCCCGTTCTACCACGCGTCTGCTTCACCCCCTTGAAAACGTAAAACTCGAGTATAAGAGCGCCTTAAATCTACACTTTATTATAATTGCCAGCGGGCAGGCAGGCAACCATAACGTAATATTCTTCATTGTACTCTTGGTAAAAAAGTTTATTTTACGGATATGGTATCTTATGAACTTGTGATAAAGCTATTATTAGCATAAACAACTATTATGGCTCCTCTTCACGTTGGGCCAACGCCAATGCCAACGAGGGACGCAGCCATGCGGTAGAATGAGATAGCAATATCACTTGCTCCCTCTAACGCATAAATGCGTCCCTCGTTGGCGTTGGCGTTGGCCCAACGTGAAGAGGAGCCTTTACCTATCCGTAGATCACAGTAATACGGCGTTTGATATGTGGTCGATAAATGATAGAGACAAGAGTTCCTTAGGGAAAGGGATAATAAATAAGTAAACATAGCCCCACTTCGCTCGTAGTGCCCGTTGTTCGGTTATCGTGTCGCTCTGAGCTTTAAGGGGCCCACAGATTAACAGTTCGCCGGACGATATCAGCCTATCAATTAAACGCAAAAGGTGACAGTTCCGAACAACTGACAGGCTGATATCGTACGGCGAACTGGTACTTAATCTGTGGTCCCGATACAAATCGTAGTTTGCGTAGCTATACCTTAAGGCTTTGATCCATGATCTTTATCATGGAGATAAAAGTCATGTTAAAGCTACTGGCACTTGGGTACAGACTCTAAAGAAAAGTTATCTTTTTTTTCCTGAAAGTTAAGAACAGTAGAACCTAATTTTGCCTGTAGTTTATATGATGCCATACGTGGCCATACACAGTTTTGAATGTTGTAACGAGTTTTACAAATGGTGTGATCATTAAATGTTCACAATATCTTGAAAACTAAATTAGAATAGAATCGGACCACGCTAAGTTTTCATGCCCAGTCCTACGTCTAGAATGGAGCTTAAAGGGATATGTACGAGTATATTATGTATGCATTCTTACTGCCAAGTTTGTGCAAAGTTGACATGTTCAGAGTCTAAACCTCTGTATGCTGGGTGAAGTCTCTTGGACAAACATCGGGCTTGCAAGACGTGGCCTATAGTTCCTTGCCGGATAGCTGTAAGATTTTTAAACTTGTTTTAATGCTTTGGGCACTTAATTACCCATTCAGCCAGCACGTTCCGTTCCGGCAGATAACGTAATGGATCATAGTTTGTATTCCGACCGCAGCAAGGAAGCACCGTGAGCATTCTAATCATCTTTCACGCTCGAAAAACCTCCGACTTGTTTAAAAAAAAAGTTGATTCGATTTTGTTTTTAGAGTTGTTGGAATTAGAATTACGATAATTATGATGATTTTTTTGTTTGAAAGAGCAGTGCCACTGGAAAGTGTAATATAGGGGAATTTAGTTATCTCCGACTTCTCCGAGTACCTACCTACCCAATCGAATGACTAGCTAATAAAGGAATAAATATGTATCATTACACCAGTACGGTTACCATCAGTTTGTCACTGACATAAACGCCGTCGAGAACGTAATTTACTTTCTATGCATCTCGCTCGCACTCGCATATTAGTGCAAACGGGACGTATAGAAAGTAAATTACGTTCTCGACGGCGTTTATGTCAGTGACAAACTGATGGTAACCGTACTGTTCGCGTTATTCCCAGTAAGTGGTTAGATGGATAGATGACTATATATTGGCTATTACAAGTTTTTATTCAACTTGTCAACCAGTATTGTTAGCATCGTCTTAGTGCCGACTGTATTTTTAAGAAAGCTAAATTTCATTAAATTTAAAGCGCAAGTTACGGAAAAAATATTCAAGTTTTTTTCAAGTGTAAGTAAATTATCCAAATCCGAAACGAATTTTGCCACGACTCGCTTAGATGAATATATGAATAATAGAATGGGGTCCGTTCGGGAACCTAGAACTGACATAGGAAAGCAAAACTGCCGTCTGACCTTTCAAACCCAGAAGGCAAACTGTAAAGGGGCCCACTGATTACCAATTCGCCGAACGATATCAGCCTGTCAGGCTGACAGGCTGATATCGTCCGGCGAACTGCTAATCTGTGGACCCCTTTAGGCCTCATTGGTCCGGTTTCTCCGCGATCCGGGTCCGGGTCGCAGATGCAACCAAATACCTATCGATACAATAATTAAATAAATACAGGCTGCAGCGTTATTAACACACTGTATATCACGTTTTCATTTTTAGTATTATAATGCCTTTATAGGTTTATCATTGCTTCTTACAGTGAAAATGTCGATTCGCAATGCAACATGTGGTTTACAAAACGATAATGAGCCATAGAAGTTTCACAAAAAGCGAATCGTTGCAAAAACACAATGCAACTGCGAACATTATGGTTTCGAGATGTCACCGTCGTGTGGGGAAATGGGAAAGTGTTATTATTCATCTCATACGGCTGAATCGTTTATAGAGTTATTTGGTATTTAATGGCAGGAAAAAATACATAATACCTAGACTCTAGGTATTATGTAGGTCCTAGCGCCTCAGGAACACTTGTAGGGTACATTTTTGTTTTGGTTCACTGCTTTAGTATTTCACTAAAGTTCTATGCAATAGGGTCCTTCTTAGTTCTTAGACTGCAAGTTAGATAGCGTAAAACTTATACCAATGTGAGACTATGTTTTACAAAACATTTTTATCGAAAAACAGCACCTTGATTAACGTAGTACAGTCGCCATCAGATATATCGGAGCAGCCAAGGCGCTCTCAAATATCTGAACACGTCTCTATTGTCAAAAGGCTTTAGAGTGCGTTCAGATATTTTTGAGCACCTCGGCTGCTCCCATATATCTGATGGCGACTGTACCCACCATCTTTGATTCGTAGTGGCGTCCCACGTCCTCGATAATGTTATTAAAAATTGCAGAAATTCAAATCGCACTTAACCGTTTTTTTTTGTTTTATGTTTTTAATATCGTTTCGCAAAACATTCAAATTTAGCCCGTATCTTCAGTAATTAAAGTTAACCAGGTGAAAAGAGGCTATCGTAATCAACTTAGACTCGCGCTTGCAACAGATCCGGCCAATGTCTTCATTGTATTGTAACACATCGCTGCATACAGGATAAAAAAACCATTCGGGTTTATATCCTTGCAGGTATCGGGACTTATTGTTAGCCATCCTTGCTGGTATGTTGCTGGTCATTGGCTCGCTCGTTAAGATAAAGAGGATTTTGAACTATGAAGCTCCGACACAAGATAAATCCATTTTATGTGGTAAATAAATGTACTTAATTTTGCTATTTTCATACAGATATATTATCTCTTTTGCGTAAAAGTTAAAGTACTCCGCTTAAAACTTATAAAAAAGTTCTCGAATTCTGAATGTTTATGTTGTTTGTTACTCACATAAATGTTATGTGACATCATTTAAAAATGTTATGTTATTTATATAAGCATACAAACCCGTGCGCATAATACATATTTTATCATGTTTGAAGTGACTTTAAAATGATTTTAACACTTTTTAGATACGCCAGTTTGGTATTAGGTAAGTACTTATGCAAAATATACATAATTAAACTCGTACCTACTCTACCTAACTCCAACAACAAAATCTTGTAGAGTCGGACAAAACTAACTCTGCATTGCATTGCATTGTAAGCGGTTGTCTAGTTGTAAGTCATCATTGTATGAAAATATGATGCTTATAATAATGCCACTCACTTTGTTCTATTGAAGTCTGTGCCAAATTAGCATGGACTGACTCTAGTCATTATAGATATTGCTTGCAAATGTGGATGCGTACCCGTTTGTTTTACCACCGTGTATTAGTAACAACCTGTGCATACAGTACACCGTACGTCCGACGTATCCGACCATTGTGCTAGACTAGCCATCTCTCCACATTGTTTATGTTACGAAATACCTATGTGATGTATTGGTTCGTGCGAGACTAACCCCTACCCTCACAAAACCTAACCTCGGACCTCACTGCCGATTAAAATGTCAACCGTATAAACATAAGTACAAGGTTGCTTTTGCAATAGCTTCATTAATTTAGATAAGATGTTGTGAGAGTTACAAGTAGAAATTCCATGCCTGTAATGCGAAATAGTTCAAAAGACCTGACTAAAACGTGATTTGGTCATTGTCGCATTGAAAGCAAAGTCGAAGCTAATTTATGTGTGTTCGTTTGTTTGTACTGTTTGTAGTGCAATGTTTATGTTAATGGGTGGATTGCGCGACTTTTGTTTTGCGAGAAGTGCGAAAACTAAAACTAGGTTATTTCTGAAAGACTTAAGGTCAATTGCGAGGCGAGACTAAATTTTGGTGATTTACGTGATGGACGGTGATGACGCCTGTTATGAGTTATGACTGTTACTTTTTAGTTCAGTTTAGATGGGAAACAATGTATAAGTTACTCTATAAAATGGACCAATTCACAATTAGGTACCTGAAATAAATGTATTCATATGAAAGGAATTTTGTAATCCGTAATCTTCGTTCATTTACCTTTGTAATATTGTTAAATCGGGGGCACTTAAAATCATCATTCCATCTGCAATTTTTTCAATTGCATTTAGACTCGAAATCATAATATTTTATAACATAATTCTCAACGGCACTAAACTACTGAATCTTACATCTTCGGTCGGTACTACACCCACGTTCGAGAATATCTGTTTCGCCCTATGGTTGACTGGTAGAGAATGCCTTAAGGCTAGCCTTAAGGACTTAATAAAAATAAAATGGCGAACTTAATAGTCCACCATTTGTACTTATTTTAATTGTGCAATAAAGTGTAAATAAATAAATAAATACTATTTTGGATGGTATTGAGATTAGCCCTATACCTAAATATACTTACATAAAAAATGTACCTGGCCCCAATTTCACCACGGTGACAGGTGCGACAAATTGTAAAATCACTGTTGCTGACGTCACAGGCATCCATGAGCTACGGTTACCACTTACTATCGGGCGGGCCGTATTCCTGTTTGCCACAATCATTGTATTATTTAAAATAACTTTATTATATCGGAAAAAAACAGATATTTCTTTTGCGAAGTTTCTGACAATTGTCAAGATTTAGAAGAATTGTAGGTAATTCTTGACAGGTAATGAGTTATATGTCGGAATTTCGTGACAATTGTAGTGTTTCTTGTGACAATTGTCATAAACTTAGCAAGAGAAATATCTGTTTTTTTCCGATATAATAAAGTTTTTTTTAATAAAACAATCATGGTGGCAAACAGGAATACGACCCGCCCGATGGTAAGCGGTAACCGTAGCCCATGGATGCCTGTGACGTCAGCAACAGTGATGTTTTACAATTGTCGCACCTGTCACCGTGGTGAAATTGGAGCCAAGGAAGTCAACTGCCAATTGTTACACGTAAGTATAAGGTATCTACTTACCTAATAAATTGTCACTCGTAAGTATCTAAGCTAATAGTCCTAATATAAGATACGATCAACAATGAAGTTGACATTTTGCTACCAATTCTATTATGTTTTGTATCTCGGCACCATCTTAATCTCAAAGCGATTTAAATTCCGCGTATATTTAGCCCCACAGACTTGCGAAGCATTACGTGAACGTTGTGACTAAATGTGTAAATCAATCTCCACTTTCAAGATTACATCTTGAATTTAAATATATTTACAATAAATTGTGTTACGGTCGAGAAATTGTAGGTACATTGAGGTAGACAAGGTGTTTGATAGATAGGAGTATGTTAGAATATTTAGAATTTTTGGTTCCGTAAACTAGATTTACTGCGCTAATTTCAAGACTTGAAGAGACAGTGACACTCTACCAAACTGCTATCTAGGAAATATACCTAAATAGCGATTTGGTAGAGTGTCACTGTCTGTTCGGTGACAACCAAAACTCACTAATTGTCATAAAAAAATATTAAACAGAAATCAACCTTGTTTTATTACTGGTACTGGTATACCAAGGTTTTTTAAGACTCTGCTCTTGTGTGCGAGGTGTTCATATAATGAATTGAACACAACTTTATTGTTAAGAGAATAAAAGCGTGTAAAGTGTAGGTACCTACTTCTGCTGCGGACTGTAGGTACTCTAATGTTAAATAATAGAGTAGATCAGTGCCTCAAACGCGTTAGTTCTGGGTAGCATTATTCCCGATCGCATTTTTCCCCACTCGCGTTAGTTCCGCGTAGCATTATTCCCGATCGCATTTTTCCCCACTCGTGTTAGTTCCGCGTAGCATTATTTCCGGTCGCATTTTTCCCCACTAGAGTATGTTTTTCAAAAAACATTTAGTTCACAACTTAGTTAGACGGAGCCTCGCTTCGCGGGGCTCCTATTTATGGGCGGTTTACCCTTTGGGCATCTGAAGCTACCTAACGCGAAGCGGGGCTCCGTCTAAAAATGCGACCGGGAATAAAGCTACGCGGAACTAACGCGAGTGGGGAAAAATGCGATGGGGAATAATGCTTCGCGGAACTAACGCGTTTGGGGCACTGATCTACTCAAATAATATAGGTAAAGTTTGTTTCTAAGTCAAAGAGAAGAAGAGCAGTTTGTTTATTTCAAAAGTGGGTTAGAGCTAGTTGACATTACATATGTGAACCTACTCAAGTAGCTCGGAACTATCAAAAGTCGTTGCATCATTTTATATTTACGTTGAATAGTGAATGTGTTTTACAGTAATCGGGTTTATATTGCTACTACTTTAAATATAAAGGGGCCCACAGAGGCCACAGATTACCAGTTCGCCGGACGATATCAGCCTGTCAGTTGTTCGGAGCTGTCAAATTTGGCGTTTAACTGACAGGCTGATATCGTCCGGCGAACTGATGGTAATCAGTGGGCCTTTAGAGTCTCCTTTTAGCTATAAACTGTGTAGCCATTTTTTGACTAATAATAGTAATAACTTTTGAATATGACTTACAGCAACAATAACTAAAAAAAATTAAAAGTGACGACCGAGTTATTAAAAATGTTCCTAGGAACATGTATTTATGATATAAGGTTTGAGTTTAGACATACATATATAAAGTACCTGAAACTCAAGTTTTCTTCGACACGAAGTCTTTATGAAGATAAGACCATTGAGTAACGCAAAGTTTACCTATTGATGTGAATAAATAAATATAAGCTTTCGAATAGGTATTAATACTAATAACTCGGAATATTTTTTCGTCAATAATTTTCCTAATACTTACAAGCGTCCGACTTCTTAATTTTATACAAAAATAATAAGTATTGTAACGAGATTATAACCACTTTTTTAAGTCTTCATAGAGTACGTGTGCACTGCGCAAAGATTAGGTAGGGGAGACCGGGACAATGCCGTATAGCTAAGGATTAGAAGCTCTAGGGTAGAAATTACAAGATTCCAAGTAATCAAATAAACACGTTTATTTTGTTAATTTAAGTGGAAAAATCATGCCACAAACAAAATTAGGAAAACCTTAATAAAAAATGAAATTTTCATAACAATACAAAAACGCTGCCTTTTCCGGTTTTGACCCGACACCTGTACAAAAACCGTATACCGTATACGATATTGACCCGGCAGCTAGTTATCAGCAACGCATGCCATACATATGAAACTAAACATATTATAAATAGTGTAGCTTAGTATTAGTTAGATTACAATAATAACGGAAGAGCGGTGCCTCCCAACACAGGCATATATTGCTTACCGGGAGACACCATCCCTCAAATTATATATACTGTTTTTTATGAAATAAAGAATTTTGTATTTAATTTTTTTGTATTTTTTTGTATATTACTCTTCTGAGTCGTAACCGGTACAGCCATCATGAGCCCATCTTTTTGCAAACTGTACACTGCACCCAATCTTAATTCAGGGACCGTTACCGGTATTCTGACTACAGGTTATTATTGAGGTATAACCGGTGTAATTTGAATTTGGGTATTTATATCACTTAAGCTCCGAATAGAGGTATTCGAATACCGGTATTCAATAGTGTTATCGGTTTAGCCAATTGACAACAAATACCACTATTTGATAGTTTACTCCTAAAGCTATTACCGGTAATAAGTAAGTGCCAATACCGGTTGTAGTAGTACCACGATTCGTTCCTTCGCTACTCGTCAAGGACGTTGTCCGGCCCGCTTGTAAAGTTGTAAATACTTAAGATCCGGATCTTAGAATGCCCGTTTTCATGTTGGCTGGTAAAATTAGCTGTTAGGTGATGATTTTCAATGATAAATATTTAATAGCGTTCATTTGATTCATTTAATTGTTTTTTTTTTTGTTGATTTAATTGTATTTTATTACGTATGTAGTTTATAATCTCAAATATATGAGCGCCGATTAGACGTGCGCGCCGCCGCCATAAGGAGTCCGCGCGCCGCCGCCGCCGCCGGTAAATTAAAATGCGCGCCGAATATTTTTTATAAGACAGTATTATGCAGCGTTAAAATATGTAATAGGTTATAGTCCGATAAGAAATAGTTGAAATAGGCGCCACTTCCTACGTAACTCTCACATTTTTGACGTAAAATACTTACTTAAACATGGCAATAATTACGTACCTACTTACGGAAATTTTTTGGTCATATAATTTAATTTCTACTATTTTATGTCGCACCAACACCATACTAACTATTTATTATGTGGCAGTACGATTTACATAAAAATGTGTTGTATGTACCATGTACCTATGGGTAAAACACATTTACAAAGTATAATGTCCAGTGTTTTAACCGTTGTCGATTACAGGGCACTAGTGCCAAGTATGCGAAGAGTAAAATTATCACGTTTTCTGGTAGTTTTTATGAATATGAATATGAATTAAACAGAGGGATTTTAGGTGTTTCAAAACCTTTTAAAAAGTCATTACTTGTCGTATTGCAACGTAATGAACCAAATAGATAAAAAAATATTATTACGGTTTTTTTTCCTGTGCGTTCATCAAGACATCAAGAGACAGATCCGATTTCATTTGAGAAATTTCTTACGAAAATATTGAAAAAATTGCATGCATTGTTGTATACCATTGCTCAGATGTTGCTGCATCCTACGATACCCCGCTAAGTTTGATTTAATGTTAATAAAATGACGCCAATGACTGGTAAAATTTTACCACCTACGAGCTATAAAGCTATTGGAAAAATATAAAAATAATAGGTTTTACTTTAGTTCATAACATAAGTTGACATTATCAGTAAGTGTATTTGTAATTAAAAATGCAATTATTCTATATTTATTAAAAAAAAAACATGAATTTGACAAAAAAAACCTTATGCATATAAAGTACTGTATACTAACTAGGCAACGTCCAAAATACTAGACGTCTTTTCATTATGCGGCGTATCTTTTTATTTACACCGACTGGCAACATCCAACATATTTGACATAACTATGTTTTTTTTCGAAACTATTACAAATAGATTTTTTTCATGATTTTTCTACAATAAACAACCACATAATAAGATAATAACACCAAAAAAATGATACTAACACAGTTTTTTGAGATTTTTTTCCCTTGTCGATTTAAGGGTTAAGCATGGCTTTTCATTATACGTCTTAGTATTGAAAAGTTGAAAAATTCCACGCCGCCGCCGTGGATTTTTTCTGGCGCGCCGCCACCCAATTTTTTTCGACCGGCGCGCACGTCTAGCGCCGCCCAATAGGCATTTAGCCGGCGGCGGTTCGTCGGTCAAAATTGGTTGGCGGTGGCGGCGAATCGGCGGCGTAGCCTTGAAAACTTGGTTTATGCGAAGAGAATTCAAACCTTAATTCATTTAATTTAATTTCATTTAATTTATTTAATTATGGTAGGAAAAAAGTTTTCATGGCATTAACTGTAGATAAGCAGCATAATGAACATCTCTTTATATTGTGAGGTTACTGTTAATTGAATCTATCACTAATTCACTACACTTTATAAAACAAAGTCCCCCGCCGCGTCTGTCTGTAACTATATGAATGTATGTTCACGATGAACTCAAATCAAAACCTACTCAACTGATTTTCATGCGGATTTCAGCTATCAATAGAAAGATTTTTGAGGAAGCTTTAGTTTAGGTGTACAATTTGTTAAGGTTTTGTGTAATCCGTGCGAAGTCAGTGCGGGTAGCTATAGTCAAATATAATAGTTATTATATGTACGTATCGCCAGGAGAGGTGAATGATTACACACACTGCTCGCACAGACCACCTACTAATCGCAAAAATAGTATGAATGAATCAATGAGTGAATGTGACTTAAATGTACGATATTAAAAGCCTATAAAAACCCCTTCAAGAAACTTTTTTGCAGTTGATATCAACTTGATATTGGTACGAAATACGGAACCCTAAAAAGAATATTAATTTCAAAAATGTCTCAAAAATTGTATTGACAACTAATATTGCTCAAAGGTTAACTGGAAGAGATCCCTTAAAGGCATAAGTTCGCCTTTGTACTAATGACGAATGTTATTTTTCCTGTTTTGTTTTGATTTTTGTACAATAAACTACTACTACTACTACTAATATATTAAAGCAGAAGGAGTTGAAAATAAAGTTCCAGTTAATCCTTGTTTAATATTCGCTGAAAGTTGTTGAGCATTAGACTTTTCTGAGTGAGCACTCTATGTATTTTTTTCTTTATGTGGTTAAATGCACGTAATGATTATTTTTAGATATAATTTTAATTTATATTTTTGTTCGGTAAATAAAACAAAAATATGATATGAAAAGTTTTCTTGATTTCTATTTAAAGTTAATTGTTTTTATATAAAGTACCATCTCCTAAAATATCGGTACCTAATTTGTTAGCACGTTATATAAAAGCAATAAATTCCCGATCAAACTAATCTGCATAGCATTTGCAACGACAACGTGTGTAAATATCATCGTTAATGTCAAAGTTCTATGAAAATATGACGTTTATATTATAATAACACTCCCTCACTTTGTTCTGTTCAAATCGGTGCAAAGTTAGCTTAGACAGACTCTAGTACCTAACAAGGTCACGCCGATGCCACACCGATAGCGCAGAATTTTGGCGGCGGCGGCGGCGCGAAAATTTTGGCGGCGCGGCGCTCATATTTCATATGGAAATGTTTTCTGGGATTAATTATTTTCATTAATTCATTCATTAACCTCGTGCCTTGAAACGGTCGCAACGCTCAATTTTACAGATTTCGAACCACTTGCTACGCTCGTGGTTAAATCATGAAATCTTTCGCTTGTACAGCGATCAATATAAGCATGAGCAAAAATAATAGATAGTAAGTTACATATGTCTTTGGCATGAGGACTTAACAACAACTTTAACCTCTTGTCGCAAAGTTTTTGGTTACTCTTTGATCAAGTGCAATGAATACCGGTATTAAATACGAAAACCATTACCGGTATACTGAATACCTGTTATTATTGAGGTATTAATGAATACCGGTATTTCATTATGTCAATTAGTGTACAAATAGCGATAAAGACAAAAACGGAATGACAGCAATACCTCTAATGCGAATATAGGTATAACATTTTAACCGGTATTCGTTTGACAGTTTTTATACAGGTATTTAATAAAACCGGTTATACGGTCCCTGTCTTAATTGACGCGACTTGTACCGTATTCTTCAAGGCACTACAGACATGTATTGTCGTCAATGGTTTTTGGGTTTAATTGATTTTTTCGTTGCCTCTACATCCCATTCTTGCCTATTAGTTGTTCTTTTGCATTTTGTCAGTGTTTAAAATAATAAAATACATTGTATTTGTCAATCATAGGTTAAGGTCAAAATCGTATAATATATACGGTTTCACCCCATACGGTTGTGGCCCGAGGGTAACAAGTACAAACTAGTCGCTCACAACTACACACGCAAACGATTTTTTACTCTTATGAATTATCGGTAACTATAACAAAAGACACACAATTAAATGTAATTAATCAGTAACTCAGCTCATTACAAGTCTTATCCACTAAAACTGCTTCAGTAGTATATCGAAAAATAACATTGAACACACCAAAAAACAACTATTTTGAATATTTTTACGCAGCGCGTGCATACAGTCTATAGCTTTTGCTGATGAATAGCGCCTATTGGCGGACGACAGCGAGCGCATTAAGCGCGGCAAAATATGAATTAGTGACAGACATATGGGCACTCTACGGTTTTACCCCGGTATACGGTTTTGCACGGGTTTCCCCTATAGGTAGGTACACCTTTTTCCGAGCACTGAATATCATACACCAATGTAAGTTATACTTACATACACATTCGCATAAGTGATTGATAACTACAAACCTAACATAATTACACGTCAGAAGTATTATTCATGTAAATCTTTTTTTCTCCAAACTCTGCGCTCGGATGCGCGCTCTCGCGTGCTCAATGCTCATGCGATTGCTCAAGAATATTAATAAATCCACCATGATCCTTACGGCTTACACTTTAAGGACCTATTTCGTATACACAATGGATCAATCCATCCTATTAATCCTTATGTCGTACAGTCCCCATCAGATATATCAGAGCGGCCAAGGTGCTGACAAATATGTGAACACGTCTCTATTGTCAAGGCGTTAGAGTGCCTGTTCACAAATTTTTGAGCACCTCGGCCGCTCCGATATATCTGATGGCGACTGTACACAATAAGGATTAGTATAAAGAAGTAAGCCATGTGGTTTATAGGGACAAGGTTAGAGGTATCTTTTGTTTTAATAATTGCAACATTCGTTATTTAATTACATGAATTAGCTAGCTTGGCTAGCTTAGGTTTCATTAGGTCGTAGCGAAGGAAATTGGTGCCTACTTAGTCATTAAGTCATCATCTTTAGTATTATGGTTTTAACATTGAACTGACTTCAATATTTCAAAAGCCTCCTCCTTTTCTTCAAAAACGCTAAAGGGACGAGTGTGAAGTTAGCAGCCTAAAGTTATCTGCCTATGATAACCCGACCAAATAAAGAAGTTGAGTTTTATAAATTATACAAAACAGTAAAATATACGGTTTCAAGGTCAGGGACAAACCTAAAAAGCAAATAATGACTTTTCTGATGTCCTGGCTAAATGTGTGAGATAAAATAGGAAAAATATTGCAACAATTACATAGGCAGCTAACTTCACAAAAGGCAGCCTTACAAATACAATCAAATTTCCACATGAAGCTGTCTAGATTACACTTTGTGTTTGGTACCAATAGAACCGCCTTGTTACCAGTTATAAACGAGGTAAGTTTCATAAACTTTGAAAGAAAATCACTAGCCCAAACTGACTGAAAATACATATCTGCCTAAGTAAAAATGACAATTTTCTGCAATTTCCACATAAAGCTGTCTAGATTACACTTTGTGTTTAGTACCATTAGAACCGCCTTGTTACCAGTTATAAACAAGGTAAGAATGATCAAGATTAAAAGAACATGACTACCCCAAACTGACTGAAAAAACATATCTGCCTAAGTAAAAATGTCAATTTTCTGCAATTTCCACATAAAGCTGTCTAGATTACACTTTGTGTTTAGTACCATTAGAACCGCCTTATTACCAGTTGTAAACAAAGTAAGAATGATCAAAATTAAAAGAACATGACTACCCCAAACTGACTGAAAATACATATCTGCCTAAGTAAAAATGTAAATTTTCTGGAATTTCCACATGAAGCTGTCTAGATTACACTTTGTGTTTGATACCAGTAGAATCGCCTTGTTATCAGTTCTAAACGAGGTAAGTTTCATAAACTTTGAAAGAAAATGACTAGCCCAAACTGACTGAAAATACATATCTGCCTAAGTAAAAATGACAATTTTCTACAATTTCCACATAAAGCTGTCTAGATTACACTTTGTGTTTAGTACCATTAGAACCGCCTTGTTACCAGTTGTAAACAAGGTAAGAATGATCAAGATTAAAAGAACATGACTACCCCAAACTGACTAAAAATACATATCTGCCTAAGTAAAAATGTAAATTTTCTGGAATTTCCACATGAAGCTGCCTAGATTACACTTTGTGTTTGATACCAATAGAATTGCCTTGTTACCAGTTATAAACGAGGTAAGTTTCATAAACTTTGAAAGAAAATGACTAGCCCAAACTGACTGAAAATACATATCTGCCTAAGTAAAAATGTAAATTTTCTGGAATTTCCACATGAAGCTGCCTAGATTACACTTTGTGTTTTATTTTATTTTATTTTACTTTATTAGGTACACTAAACAGACATCGTACAATATCATGGGTAAGTAATACAATTGCACATTATGGCTTAAATCTAGCACGAGATCCAAAACAAGTGTACACAGCATGTTTTACAATTGAGCGGAAATATTACAAACTAATTAACACCATATTCCTATAGCTACAGTGAAAAATATCAGAGAAGAAATAACTATCTAAACATTACAATATAACGAGTAACGAACTTTACATTATAAAGACTATTAAACATCACTGAAACAAACTTAGAGGATTAAGGCAGATGTCATCAGTTAAGTGGGAGAAGAGGGGAAGAGGACGCCAGCCAAGCACTTCCTAAACCTAGCGATGTGAGGGTCAAAAATATCAATATCAGTATCAGTGCCCCTACCGCGATGATCCCCGGCTATTAAATCGTTATATTGGCGGCACATTCTTGTGATTGGATTATAGAATGAAGTGTTGTTTTTGTACACTCTAAGTGCGAAAAGTTTAGTGTTACGACCTCTAAATCTAGGCGTGTTAAAGGTAATGGATGATAATAGTACAGGAGAGTCAATTTTTGAGTGTACAATTTTATATAAATTCAAAAAGTCAAACATCTTACGACGAGCCTCTAGTGTGGGGATATTGAACTTGATTAGTCGACTAGTATACGATCTGTATGTACGTCACAGTTTAAATCTACACGCAAGAACTTTCAAAAATTGCTTCTGTACCGCTTCTATAGCGATGCTATGTACAGAGTAATGCGGGGTCCATATAGGGGAACCATACTCCAGTACACTCCTCACCAGGCTGAAAAACAATACAAGCATACTATCTGGGTTCCTGAAGCCCTTGGTTATTCTGCAGATAAAACGTTTGATACCAATAGAATTGCCTTGTTACCAGTTATAAATGAGGTAAGTTTCATAAACTTTGAAAGAAAATGACTAGCCCAAACTGACTAAAAATACATATCTGCCTAAGTAAAAATGTAAATTTTCTGGAATTTCCACATGAAGCTGCCTAGATTACACTTTGTGTTTGATACCAATAGAATTGCCTTGTTACCAGTTATAAATGAGGTAAGTTTCATAAACTTTGAAAGAAAATGACTAGCCCAAACTGACTAAAAATACATATCTGCCTAAGTAAAAATGTAAATTTTCTGGAATTTCCACATGAAGCTGCCTAGATTACACTTTGTGTTTGATACCAATAGAATTGCCTTGTTACCAGTTATAAATGAGGTAAGTTTCATAAACTTTGAAAGAAAATGACTAGCCCAAACTGACTAAAAATACATATCTGCCTAAGTAAAAATGACAATTTTCCGCAATTTCCACATAAAGCTGTCTAGATTACACTTTGTGTTTATTACCATTAGAACCGCCTTGTTACCAGTTGTAAACAAGGTAAGAATGATCAAGATTAAAAGAACATGACTACCCCAAACTGACTGAAAATACATATCTGCCTAAGTAAAAATGTAAATTCTCTGGAATTTCCACATGAACCTGTCTAGATTACACTTTGTGTTTGATACCAATAGAATCGCCTTATTATCAGTTATAAACGAGGTAAGTTTCATAAACTTTGAAAGAAAATGTCTAGCCCAAACTGACTGAAAATACATATCTGCCTAAGTAAAAATTACAATTTTCCGTAATTTCCACATAAAGCTGTCTAGATTACACTTTGTGTTTAGTACCATTAGAACCGCCTTGTTACCAGTTGTAAACAAGGTAAGAATGATCAAGATTAAAAGAACATGACTACCCCAAACTGACTGAAAATACATATCTGCCTAAGTAAAAATGTAAACTTTCTGGAATTTCCACATGAAGCTGCCTAGATTACACTTTTTGTTTGATACCAATAGAATTGCCTTGTTACCGGTTATAAATGAGGTAAGTTTCATAAACTTTGAAAGAAAATGTCTACCCCAAACTGACTGAAAATACATATCTGCCTAAGTAAAAATTACAATTTTCCGTAATTTCCACATAAAGCTGTCTAGATTACACTTTGTGTTTAGTACCATTAGAACCGCCTTGTTACCAGTTGTAAACAAGGTAAGAATGATCAAGATTAAAAGAACATGACTACCCCAAACTGACTGAAAATACATATCTGCCTAAGTAAAAATGTAAACTTTCTGGAATTTCCACATGAAGCTGCCTAGATTACACTTTTTGTTTGATACCAATAGAATTGCCTTGTTACCGGTTATAAATGAGGTAAGTTTCATAAACTTTGAAAGAAAATGACTAGCCCAAACTGACTGAAAATACATATCTGCCTAAGTAAAAATTTAAATTTTCCGTAATTTCCACATAAAGCTGTCTAGATTACACTTTGTGTTTAGTACCATTAGAACCGCCTTGTTACCAGTTATAAACAAAGTAAGAATGATCAAGATTAAAAGAACATGACTACCCCAAACTCACTGAAAATACATATCTGCCTAAGTAAAAACGTCAATTTTCTGGAATTTTCACATGAAGCTGTCTAGATTACACTTTGTGCTTGATACCAATAGAATCGCCTTGTTACCAGTTATAAACGAGGTTAGTTTCATAAGCTTTGAAAGAAAATGACTAGCCCAAACTGACTGAAAATACATATCTGCCTAAGTAAAAATGTCAATTTTCCGCAATTTCCACATAAAGCTGTCTAGATTACACTTTGTGTTTAGTACCATTAGAACTGCCTTGTTATTAGTTGTAAACAAGGTAAGAATGATCAAAATTAAAAGAACATGACTACCCCAAACTGACTGAAAATACATATCTGCCTAAGTAAAAATGTAAATTTTCTGGAATTTCCACATGAAGCTGTCTAGATTACACTTTGTGTTTGATACCAATAGAATCGTCTTGTAGCCCGTTATAAAAGAGGTAAGTTTCATAAACTTTGAAAGAAAATGACTAGCCCAAACTGACTGAAAATACATATCTGCCTAAGTAAAAATGTCAATTTTCCGCAATTTCCACATAAAGCTGTCTAGATTACACTTTGTGTTTAGTACCATTAGAACTGCCTTGTTATTAGTTGTAAACAAGGTAAGAATGATCAAAATTAAAAGAACATGACTACCCCAAACTGACTGAAAATACATATCTGCCTAAGTAAAAATGTAAATTTTCTGGAATTTTCACATGAAGCTGTCTAGATTACACTTTGTGTTTAGTACCATTAGAACCGCCTTGTTACCAGTTGTAAACAAGGTAAGAATGATCAAGATTAAAAGAACATGACTACCCCAAACTCACTGAAAATACATATCTGCCTAAGTAAAAACGTCAATTTTCTGGAATTTTCACATGAAGCTGTCTAGATTACACTTTGTGCTTGATACCAATAGAATCGCCTTGTTACCAGTTATAAACGAGGTTAGATTCATAAGTTTTGAAAGAAAATGACTAGCCCAAACTGACTGAAAATACATATCTGCCTAAGTAAAAATTACAATTTTCCGTAATTTCCACATAAAGCTGTCTAGATTACACTTTGTGTTTGATACCAATAAAATCGTCTTGTTGCCCGTTATAAACGAGGTAAGTTTCATAAACTTTGAAAGAAAATGACTAGCCCAAACTGACTGAAAATACATATCTGCCTAAGTAAAAATGTCAATTTCCGCAATTTCCAAATAAAGCTGTCTAGATTACACTTTGTGTTTAGTACCATTAGAACCGCCTTATTACCAGTTGTAAGCAAGGTAAGAATGATCAAGATTAAAAGAACATGACTAGCCCAAACTGACTGAAAATACATATCTGCCTAAGTAAAAATTACAATTTTCAGTAATTTCCACATAAAGCTGTCTAGATTACACTTTGTGTTTAGTACCCTTAGAACCGCCTTGTTACCAGTTCTAAACAAGGTAAGAATGATCAAGATTAAAAGAACATGACTACCCCAAACTGACTGAAAATACAGATCTGCCTAAGTAAAAATGTAAATTTTCTGGAATTTCCACATGAAGCTGCCTAGATTACACTTTGTGTTTGATACCAATAGAATTGCCTTGTTACCAGTTATAAACAAGGTAAGTTTCATAAACTTTGAAAGAAAATGTCTAGCCCAAACTGACTGAAAATACATATCTGCCTAAGTAAAAATGTCAATTTTCTGCAATTTCCACATAAAGCTGTCTAGATTACACTTTGTGTTTAGTACCATTAGAACTGCCTTGTTACCAGTTGTAAACAAAGTAAGAATGATCAAGATTAAAAGAACATGACTACCCCAAACTCACTGAAAATACATATCTGCCTAAGTAAAAACGTCAATTTTCTGGAATTTTCACATGAAGCTGTCTAGATTACACTTTGTGCTTGATACAAATAGAATCGCCTTGTTACCAGTTATAAACGAGGTTAGTTTCATAAGCTTTGAAAGAAAATGACTAGCCCAAACTGACTGAAAATACATATCTGCCTAAGTAAAAATTACAATTTTCCGTAATTTCCACATAAAGCTGTCTAGATTACACTTTGTGTTTGATACCAATAAAATCGTCTTGTTGCCCGTTATAAACGAGGTAAGTTTCATAAACTTTGAAAGAAAATGACTAGCCCAAACTGACTGAAAATACATATCTGCCTAAGTAAAAATGTCAATTTCCGCAATTTCCAAATAAAGCTGTCTAGATTACACTTTGTGTTTAGTACCATTAGAACAGCCTTATTACCAGTTGTAAGCAAGGTAAGAATGATCAAGATTAAAAGAACATGACTAGCCCAAACTGACTGAAAATACATATCTGCCTAAGTAAAAATTACAATTTTCAGTAATTTCCACATAAAGCTGTCTAGATTACACTTTGTGTTTAGTACCATTAGAACTGCCTTGTTACCAGTTGTAAACAAAGTAAGAATGATCAAGATTAAAAGAACATGACTACCCCAAACTGACTGAAAATACATATCTGCCTAAGTAAAAATGTAAATTTTCTGGAATTTCCACATGAAGCTGTTTAGATTACACTTTGTGTTTGATACCAATAGAATCGCCTCGTTACCAGTTATAAACGAGGTAAGTTTCATAAACTTTGAAAGAAAATTACTAGCCCAAACTGACTGAAAATACATATCTGCCTAAGTAAAAATGTAAATTTTCTGGAATTTCCACATGAAGCTGTCTAGATTACACTTTGTGTTTAGTACCATTAGAACCGCCTTATTACCAGTTGTAAACAAGGTAAGAATGATCAAAATTAAAAGAACATGACTACCCCAAACTGACTGAAAATACATATCTGCCTAAGTAAAAATGAAAATTTTCTGGAATTTCCACATGAAGCTGTTTAGATTACACTTCGTGTTTGATACCAATAGAATCGCCTCGTTACCAGTTATAAACGAGGTAAGTTTCATAAACTTTGAAAGAAAATGACTAGCCCAAACTGACTGAAAATACATATCTGCCTAAGTAAAAATGTAAATTTTCTGGAATTTCCACATGAAGCTGTCTAGATTACACTTTGTGTTTAGTACCATTAGAACTGCCTTATTACCAGTTGTAAACAAAGTAAGAATGATCAAGATTAAAAGAACATGACTACCCCAAACTGACTGAAAATACATATCTGCCTAAGTAAAAATGTAAATTTTCTGGAATTTCCACATGAAGCTGTTTAGATTACACTTTGTGTTTGATACCAATAGAATCGCCTCGTTACCAGTTATAAACGAGGTAAGTTTCATAAACTTTGAAAGAAAATGACTAGCCCAAACTGACTGAAAATACATATCTGCCTAAGTAAAAATGTAAATTTTCTGGAATTTCCACATGAAGCTGTCTAGATTACACTTTGTGTTTAGTACCATTAGAACCGCCTTATTACCAGTTGTAAACAAGGTAAGAATGATCAAGATTAAAAGAACATGACTACCCCAAACTGACTGAAAATACATATCTGCCTAAGTAAAAACGTCAATTTTCTGGAATTTTCACATGAAGCTGTCTAGATTACACTTTGTGCTTGATACCAATAGAATCGCCTTGTTACCAGTTATAAACGAGGTTAGTTTCATAAGCTTTGAAAGAAAATGACTAGCCCAAACTGACTGAAAATACATATCTGCCTAAGTAAAAATGTAAATTTTCTGGAATTTCCACATGAAGCTGTTTAGATTACACTTTGTGTTTGATACCAATAGAATCGCCTCGTTACCAGTTATAAACGAGGTAAGTTTCATAAACTTTGAAAGAAAATGACTAGCCCAAACTGACTGAAAATACATATCTGCCTAATTAAAAATTTAAATTTTCCGTAATTTCCACATAAAGCTGTCTAGATTACACTTTGTGTTTAGTACCATTAGAACCGCCTTGTTACCAGTTATAAACAAAGTAAGAATGATCAAGATTAAAAGAACATGACTACCCCAAACTCACTAAAAATACATATCTGCCTAAGTAAAAACGTCAATTTTCTGGAATTTTCACATGAAGCTGTCTAGATTACACTTTGTGCTTGATACCAATAGAATCGCCTTGTTACCAGTTATAAACGAGGTTAGTTTCATAAGCTTTGAAAGAAAATGACTAGCCCAAACTGACTGAAAATACATATCTGCCTAAGTAAAAATGTAAATTTTCTGGAATTTCCACATGAAGCTGTCTAGATTACACTTTGTGTTTGATACCAATAGAATCGTCTTGTAGCCCGTTATAAAAGAGGTAAGTTTCATAAACTTTGAAAGAAAATGACTAGCCCAAACTGACTGAAAATACATATCTGCCTAAGTAAAAATGTCAATTTCCGCAATTTCCAAATAAAGCTGTCTAGATTACACTTTGTGCTTGATACCAATAGAATCGCCTTGTTACCAGTTATAAACGAGGTTAGATTCATAAGCTTTGAAAGAAAATGACTAGCCCAAACTGACTGAAAATACATATCTGCCTAAGTAAAAATTACAATTTTCCGTAATTTCCACATAAAGCTGTCTAGATTACACTTTGTGTTTGATACCAATAAAATCATCTTGTTGCCCGTTATAAACGAGGTAAGTTTCATAAACTTTGAAAGAAAATGACTAGCCCAAACTGACTGAAAATACATATCTGCCTAAGTAAAAATGTCAATTTCCGCAATTTCCAAATAAAGCTGTCTAGATTACACTTTGTGTTTAGTACCATTAGAACCGCCTTATTACCAGTTGTAAGCAAGGTAAGAATGATCAAGATTAAAAGAACATGACTAGCCCAAACTGACTGAAAATACATATCTGCCTAAGTAAAAATTACAATTTTCAGTAATTTCCACATAAAGCTGTCTAGATTACACTTTGTGTTTAGTACCCTTAGAACCGCCTTGTTACCAGTTCTAAACAAGGTAAGAATGATCAAGATTAAAAGAACATGACTACCCCAAACTGACTGAAAATACAGATCTGCCTAAGTAAAAATGTAAATTTTCTGGAATTTCCACATGAAGCTGCCTAGATTACACTTTGTGTTTGATACCAATAGAATTGCCTTGTTACCAGTTATAAACGAGGTAAGTTTCATAAACTTTGAAAGAAAATGTCTAGCCCAAACTGACTGAAAATACATATCTGCCTAAGTAAAAATGTCAATTTTCTGCAATTTCCACATAAAGCTGTCTAGATTACACTTTGTGTTTAGTACCATTAGAACTGCCTTGTTACCAGTTGTAAACAAAGTAAGAATGATCAAGATTAAAAGAACATGACTACCCCAAACTGACTGAAAATACATATCTGCCTAAGTAAAAATGTAAATTTTCTGGAATTTCCACATGAAGCTGTTTAGATTACACTTTGTGTTTGATACCAATAGAATCGCCTCGTTACCAGTTATAAACGAGGTAAGTTTCATAAACTTTGAAAGAAAATGACTAGCCCAAACTGACTGAAAATACATATCTGCCTAAGTAAAAATGTAAATTTTCTGGAATTTCCACATGAAGCTGCCTAGATTACACTTTGTGTTTAGTACCATTAGAACCGCCTTATTACCAGTTGTAAACAAGGTAAGAATGATCAAAATTAAAAGAACATGACTACCCCAAACTGACTGAAAATACATATCTGCCTAAGTAAAAATGTAAATTTTCTGGAATTTCCACATGAAGCTGTTTAGATTACACTTCGTGTTTGATACCAATAGAATCGCCTCGTTACCAGTTATAAACGAGGTAAGTTTCATAAACTTTGAAAGAAAATGACTAGCCCAAACTGACTGAAAATACATATCTGCCTAAGTAAAAATGTAAATTTTCTGGAATTTCCACATGAAGCTGTCTAGATTACACTTTGTGTTTAGTACCATTAGAACTGCCTTGTTACCAGTTGTAAACAAAGTAAGAATGATCAAGATTAAAAGAACATGACTACCCCAAACTGACTGAAAATACATATCTGCCTAAGTAAAAATGTAAATTTTCTGGAATTTCCACATGAAGCTGTTTAGATTACACTTTGTGTTTGATACCAATAGAATCGCCTCGTTACCAGTTATAAACGAGGTAAGTTTCATAAACTTTGAAAGAAAATGACTAGCCCAAACTGACTGAAAATAAATATCTGCCTAAGTAAAAATGTAAATTTTCTGGAATTTCCACATGAAGCTGTCTAGATTACACTTTGTGTTTAGTACCATTAGAACCGCCTTATTACCAGTTGTAAACAAGGTAAGAATGATCAAGATTAAAAGAACATGACTACCCCAAACTGACTGAAAATACATATCTGCCTAAGTAAATATGTAAACTTTCTGGAATTTCCACATGAAGCTGCCTAGATTACACTTTTTGTTTGATACCAATAGAATTGCCTTGTTACCAGTTATAAATGAGGTAAGTTTCATAAACTTAGAAAGAAAATGACTAGCCCAAACTGACTGAAAATACATATCTGCCTAAGTAAAAATTTAAATTTTCCGTAATTTCCACATAAAGCTGTCTAGATTACACTTTGTGTTTAGTACCATTAGAACCGCCTTGTTACCAGTTATAAACAAAGTAAGAATGATCAAGATTAAAAGAACATGACTACCCCAAACTCACTGAAAATACATATCTGCCTAAGTAAAAACGTCAATTTTCTGGAATTTTCACATGAAGCTGTCTAGATTACACTTTGTGCTTGATACCAATAGAATCGCCTTGTTACCAGTTATAAACGAGGTTAGTTTCATAAGCTTTGAAAGAAAATGACTAGCCCAAACTGACTGAAAATACATATCTGCCTAAGTAAAAATGTAAATTTTCTGGAATTTCCACATGAAGCTGTCTAGATTACACTTTGTGTTTAGTACCATTAGAACTGCCTTGTTACCAGTTGTAAACAAAGTAAGAATGATCAAGATTAAAAGAACATGACTACCCCAAACTGACTGAAAATACATATCTGCCTAAGTAAAAATGTAAATTTTCTGGAATTTCCACATGAAGCTGTTTAGATTACACTTTGTGTTTGATACCAATAGAATCGCCTCGTTACCAGTTATAAACGAGGTAAGTTTCATAAACTTTGAAAGAAAATGACTAGCCCAAACTGACTGAAAATAAATATCTGCCTAAGTAAAAATGTAAATTTTCTGGAATTTCCACATGAAGCTGTCTAGATTACACTTTGTGTTTAGTACCATTAGAACCGCCTTATTACCAGTTGTAAACAAGGTAAGAATGATCAAGATTAAAAGAACATGACTACCCCAAACTGACTGAAAATACATATCTGCCTAAGTAAATATGTAAACTTTCTGGAATTTCCACATGAAGCTGCCTAGATTACACTTTTTGTTTGATACCAATAGAATTGCCTTGTTACCAGTTATAAATGAGGTAAGTTTCATAAACTTAGAAAGAAAATGACTAGCCCAAACTGACTGAAAATACATATCTGCCTAAGTAAAAATTTAAATTTTCCGTAATTTCCACATAAAGCTGTCTAGATTACACTTTGTGTTTAGTACCATTAGAACCGCCTTGTTACCAGTTATAAACAAAGTAAGAATGATCAAGATTAAAAGAACATGACTACCCCAAACTCACTGAAAATACATATCTGCCTAAGTAAAAACGTCAATTTTCTGGAATTTTCACATGAAGCTGTCTAGATTACACTTTGTGCTTGATACCAATAGAATCGCCTTGTTACCAGTTATAAACGAGGTTAGTTTCATAAGCTTTGAAAGAAAATGACTAGCCCAAACTGACTGAAAATACATATCTGCCTAAGTAAAAATGTAAATTTTCTGGAATTTCCACATGAAGCTGTCTAGATTACACTTTGTGTTTGATACCAATAGAATCGTCTTGTAGCCCGTTATAAAAGAGGTAAGTTTCATAAACTTTGAAAGAAAATGACTAGCCCAAACTGACTGAAAATACATATCTGCCTAAGTAAAAATGACAATTTTCCGCAATTTCCACATAAAGCTGTCTAGATTACACTTTGTGTTTAGTACCATTAGAACCGCCTTGATACCAGTTGTAAGCAAGGTAAGAATGATCAAGATTAAAAGAACATGACTAGCCCAAACTGACTGAAAATACATATCTGCCTAAGTAAAAATGTAAATTCTCTGGAATTTACACATGAAGCTGTCTAGATTACACTTTGTGTTTGATACCAATAGAATCGCCTTATTTCCAGTTATAAACGAGGTAAGTTTCATAAACTTTGAAAGAAAATGACTAGCCCAAACTAATTGAAAATACATATCTGCCTAAGTAAAAATTACAATTTTCCGTAATTTCCACATAAAGCTGTCTAGATTACACTTTGTGTTTGATACCAATAAAATCGTCTTGTTGCCCGTTATAAACGAGGTAAGTTTCATAAACTTTGAAAGAAAATGACTAGCCCAAACTGACTGAAAATACATATCTGCCTAAGTAAAAATGTCAATTTTCCGCAATTTCCAAATAAAGCTGTCTAGATTACACTTTGTGTTTAGTACCATTAGAACCGCCTTGATACCAGTTGTAAGCAAGGTAAGAATGATCATGATTAAAAGAACATGACTAGCCCAAACTGACTGAAAATACATATCTGCCTAAGTAAAAATGTAAATTTTCTGGAATTTCCACATGAAGCTGCCTAGATTACACTTTGTGTTTGATACCAATAGAATTGCCTTGTTACCAGTTATAAATGAGGTAAGTTTCATAAACTTTGAAAGAAAATGACTAGCCCAAACTGACTGAAAATACATATCTGCCTAAGTAAAAATGTCAATTTCCGCAATTTCCAAATAAAGCTGTCTAGATTACACTTTGTGTTTAGTACCATTAGAACCGCCTTATTACCAGTTGTAAGCAAGGTAAGAATGATCAAGATTAAAAGAACATGACTAGCCCAAACTGACTGAAAATACATATCTGCCTAAGTAAAAATTACAATTTTTAGTAATTTCCACATAAAGCTGTCTAGATTACACTTTGTGTTTAGTACCCTTAATTTATGAAACTTACCTTTTTTTACATTTTTTTACAATTTACATTTTTACTTAGGCAGATATGTATTTTCAGTCAGTTTGGGGTAGTCATGTTCTTTTAATCTTGATCATTCTTACCTTGTTTACAACTGGCAACAAGGCGGTTCTAATGGTACTAAACAGAAAGTGTAATCTAGACAGCTTTATGTGGAAATTGCGGAAAATTGACATTTTTACTTAGGCAGATATGTATTTTCAGTCAGTTTGGGCTAGTCATTTTTGTTCAAAGTTTATGAAACTTACCTCTTTTATAACGGGCTACAAGACGATTCTATTGGTATCAAACACAAAGTGTAATCTAGACAGCTTCATGTGGAAATTCCAGAAAATTTACATTTTTACTTAGGCAGATATGTATTTTCAGTCAGTTTGGGGTAGTCATGTTCTTTTAATCTTGATCATTCTTACCTTGTTTACAACTGGTAATAAGGCGGTTCTAATGGTACTAAACACAAAGTGTAATCTAGACAGCTTTATGTGGAAATTGCAGAAAATTTACATTTTTACTTAGGCAGATATGTATTTTCAGTCAGTTTGGGGTAGTCATGTTCTTTTAATCTTGATCATTCTTACCTTGTTTACAACTGGTAACAAGGCGGTTCTAATGGTACTAAACACAAAATGTAATCTAGACAGCTTCATGTGGAAATTCCAGAAAATTTACATTTTTACTTAGGCAGATATGTATTTTCAGTCAGTTTGGGGTAGTCATGTTCTTTTAATCTTGATCATTCTTACCTTGTTTACAACTGGTAACAAGGCGGTTCTAATGGTACTAAACACAAAGTGTAATCTAGACAGCTTTATGTGAAAATTGCAGAAAATTGACATTTTTACTTAGGCAGATATGTATTTTCAGTCAGTTTGGGCTAGTCATTTTCTTTCAAAGTTTATGAAACTTACCTCGTTTATAACTGATAACAAGGCGATTCTATTGGTATCAAACACAAAGTGTAATCTAGACAGCTTCATGTGGAAATCTCAGAAAATTTACATTTTTACTTAGGCAGATATGTATTTTCAGTCAGTTTGGGCTGGTCAGTTTCTTTCAAAGTTTATGAAACTTACCTCTTTCATAACGGGCTACAAGACGATTCTATTGGTATCAAACACAAAGTGTAATCTAGACAGCTTCATGTGGAAATTCCAGAAAATTGACATTTTTACTTAGGCAGATATGTATTTTCAGTCAGTTTGGGGTAGTCATGTTCTTTTAATCTTGATCATTCTTACCTTGTTTACAACTGGTAACAAGGCGGTTCTAATGGTACTAAACACAAAGTGTAATCTAGACAGCTTTATGTGAAAATTGCAGAAAATTGACATTTTTACTTAGGCAGATATGTATTTTCAGTCAGTTTGGGCTAGTCATTTTCTTTCAAAGTTTATGAAACTTACCTCGTTTATAACTGATAACAAGGCGATTCTATTGGTATCAAACACAAAGTGTAATCTAGACAGCTTCATGTGGAAATCTCAGAAAATTTACATTTTTACTTAGGCAGATATGTATTTTCAGTCAGTTTGGGCTAGTCATTTTCTTTTAAAGTTTATGAAACTTACCTCTTTTATAACGGGCTACAAGACGATTCTATTGGTATCAAACACAAAGTGTAATCTAGACAGCTTCATGTGGAAATTCCAGAAAATTTACATTTTTACTTAGGCAGATATGTATTTTCAGTCAGTTTGGGGTAGTCATGTTCTTTTAATCTTGATCATTCTTACCTTGTTTACAACTGGTAACAAGGCGGTTCTAATGGTACTAAACACAAAGTGTAATCTAGACAGCTTTATGTGGAAATTGCAGAAAATTGACATTTTTACTTAGGCAGATATGTATTTTCAGTCAGTTTGGGGTAGTCATGTTCTTTTAATCTTGATCATTCTTACCTTGTTTACAACTGGTAACAAGGCGGTTCTAATGGTACTAAACACAAAATGTAATCTAGACAGCTTCATGTGGAAATTCCAGAAAATTGACATTTTTACTTAGGCAGATATGTATTTTCAGTCAGTTTGGGGTAGTCATGTTCTTTTAATTTTGATCATTCTTACCTTGTTTACAACTGGTAACAAGGCGGTTCTAATGGTACTAAACACAAAGTGTAATCTAGACAGCTATATGTGGAAATTGCGGAAAATTGACATTTTTACTTAGGCAGATATGTATTTTCAGTCAGTTTGGGCTAGTCAGTTTCTTTCAAAGTTTATGAAACTTACCTCTTTTATAACGGGCTACAAGACGATTCTATTGGTATCAAACACAAAGTGTAATCTAGGCAGCTTCATGTGGAAATTCCAGAAAATTGACATTTTTACTTAGGCAGATATGTATTTTCAGTCAGTTTGGGGTAGTCATGTTCTTTTAATCTTGATCATTCTTACCTTGTTTACAACTGGTAACAAGGCGGTTCTAATGGTACTAAACACAAAGTGTAATCTAGACAGCTTTATGTGAAAATTGCAGAAAATTGTCATTTTTACTTAGGCAGATATGTATTTTCAGTCAGTTTGGGCTAGTCATTTTCTTTCAAAGTTTATGAAACTTACCTCGTTTATAACTGATAACAAGGCGATTCTATTGGTATCAAACACAAAGTGTAATCTAGACAGCTTCATGTGGAAATCTCAGAAAATTTACATTTTTACTTAGGCAGATATGTATTTTCAGTCAGTTTGGGGTAGTCATGTTCTTTTAATCTTGATCATTCTTACCTTGTTTACAACTGGTAACAAGGCGGTTCTAATGGTACTAAACACAAAGTGTAATCTAGACAGCTTTATGTGAAAATTGCAGAAAATTGACATTTTTACTTAGGCAGATATGTATTTTCAGTCAGTTTGGGCTAGTCATTTTCTTTCAAAGTTTATGAAACTTACCTCGTTTATAACTGATAACAAGGCGATTCTATTGGTATCAAACACAAAGTGTAATCTAGACAGCTTCATGTGGAAATCTCAGAAAATTTACATTTTTACTTAGGCAGATATGTATTTTCAGTCAGTTTGGGCTAGTCATTTTTGTTCAAAGTTTATGAAACTTACCTCTTTTATAACGGGCTACAAGACGATTCTATTGGTATCAAACACAAAGTGTAATCTAGACAGCTTCATGTGGAAATTCCAGAAAATTTACATTTTTACTTAGGCAGATATGTATTTTCAGTCAGTTTGGGGTAGTCATCATTCTTACCTTGTTTACAACTGGTAACAAGGCGGTTCTAATGGTACTAAACACAAAATGTAATCTAGACAGCTTCATGTGGAAATTCCAGAAAATTGACATTTTTACTTAGGCAGATATGTATTTTCAGTCAGTTTGGGGTAGTCATGTTCTTTTAATTTTGATCATTCTTACCTTGTTTACAACTGGTAACAAGGCGGTTCTAATGGTACTAAACACAAAGTGTAATCTAGACAGCTATATGTGGAAATTGCGGAAAATTGACATTTTTACTTAGGCAGATATGTATTTTCAGTCAGTTTGGGCTAGTCAGTTTCTTTCAAAGTTTATGAAACTTACCTCTTTTATAACGGGCTACAAGACGATTCTATTGGTATCAAACACAAAGTGTAATCTAGGCAGCTTCATGTGGAAATTCCAGAATATTGACATTTTTACTTAGGCAGATATGAATTTTCAGTCAGTTTGGGGTAGTCATGTTCTTTTAATCTTGATCATTCTTACCTTGTTTACAACTGGTAACAAGGCGGTTCTAATGGTACTAAACACAAAGTGTAATCTAGACAGCTTTATGTGAAAATTGCGGAAAATTGACATTTTTACTTAGGCAGATATGTATTTTCAGTCAGTTTGGGCTAGTCATTTTTGTTCAAAGTTTATGAAACTTACCTCTTTTATAACGGGCTACAAGACGATTCTTTTGGTATCAAACACAAAGTGTAATCTAGACAGCTTCATGTGGAAATTCCAGAAAATTTACATTTTTACTTAGGCAGATATGTATTTTCAGTCAGTTTGGGGTAGTCATGTTCTTTTAATCTTGATCATTCTTACCTTGTTTACAACTGGTAACAAGGCGGTTCTAATGGTACTAAACACAAAGTGTAATCTAGACAGCTTTATGTGAAAATTGCAGAAAATTGTCATTTTTACTTAGGCAGATATGTATTTTCAGTCAGTTTGGGCTAGTCATTTTCTTTCAAAGTTTATGAAACTTACCTCGTTTATAACTGATAACAAGGCGATTCTATTGGTATCAAACACAAAGTGTAATCTAGACAGCTTCATGTGGAAATCTCAGAAAATTTACATTTTTACTTAGGCAGATATGTATTTTCTGTCAGTTTGGGGTAGTCATGTTCTTTTAATCTTGATCATTCTTACTTTGTTTACAACTGGTAACAAGGCGGTTCTAATGGTACTAAACACAAAGTGTAATCTAGACAGCTTTATGTGGAAATTGCAGAAAATTGACATTTTTACTTAGGCAGATATGTATTTTCAGTCAGTTTGGGGTAGTCATGTTCTTTTAATCTTGATCATTCTTACCTTGTTTACAACTGTTAACAAGGCGGTTCTAATGGTACTAAACACAAAATGTAATCTAGACAGCTTCATGTGGAAATTCCAGAAAATTTACATTTTTACTTAGGCAGATATGTATTTTCAGTCAGTTTGGGGTAGTCATGTTCTTTTAATTTTGATCATTCTTACTTTGTTTACAACTGGTAACAAGGCAGTTCTAATGATACTAACCACAAAGTGTAATCGAGACAGCTATATGTAGTGATTGCAATCCGGATTATTCGAAGTTCAAAAATCCGGATTTCGGAGCGTTTGAAAATCCGTTTTAAAATTCGGATTTTGAAAAGAAAAAACCGGTTTTTCGGATTTTTTCCCACCAGTACTAATTTGCTCAAAATTAATGCTAATGCGAAATAAAAAGCGGTGCACATGAAGCGGTAACGCGGGAGAGCTATTGCCAGCCGGGCATTGCGCGTCGCGCACTCGCTCGCACCTGTATGCTTGCCCCGCGTCCACTTTTTTTATTGGCGTAGTGGGCTGCTACGCCAATAAAAAAAGTGGACGCGGGGCAGTAACAAAATTTGGTACTATAAAAGTCCTGAGAACGTTTTGGAGCGTGCTAATTAGTGTTCATGATTAGCACTATAATGGTGTTGTCTTCTTCTTTGTCGTCACACTCTTGTCAGAGTGGTCGTGGTCGTCATGTCAGGGCCGGTGGCAAGCTTCACAATCCGTCGCCATTCCTCCCGTACTGTAGCTCTTCTTGTACATTCATGGCCTGGTTCATTGAAAATGGTGTTGTAAACGTTTACAAAACCCCAGATAGGCCCTAGTTTTATCACTGATTTATTCTATAAACATTACATAAAGGCTCTCACGGTGATAAATCAGCTCTATGGTTGAAATGTAAAAGTGACGAGAAACGCTCTTTAGTACTAAAATAGTGCTGTCTGCAACGTTTATGTCGCAATTTGGAATTATAAAAGTAACCAATGAAACATGTTTATAGTGCTATTTTGCACCGTAAACGATTCCAGTGATCTTTTTTATCATACTTGCGTCGTGGGTGCCTAAAAAATTATATAAGTTCATTCGCCATTGTTTCTTAAACTGACATTTGTATTTAGGTAATAAAAAGGATGTACTAAAAAGCATTTGTGGACCGTTACTATGCCGGTACATTATACATGCGAAAATAATTGTATCGGTAGAATTATTATGCTGATTTCAAATTTGACAATGAGCTCTCATAATTTTCATGTTTTAATTAAATTAAAATTAATAAAATAAGGACTTGTTCCAACTGTGGCTGCTATAGTACACATAGGCTCCAGCCGTGCCGCTAATGTGCTATTATGGCAGAAAACAGCAGCCATTTTTTAAGTTACGATTTAAGTTATTTAGCAACGTACCAGGTAACTTTTATGGTACTATATAGCACTATAGAAAAACTTTCATGACTTTTAGAGAACTCTTCTAGCCTTATAGCGATGTTAAGAGAGCTTTTAAAAAGCTAAAACGTTACGTAATGGTCGTGCAAAGTCCTTTTATAGTGCAGATTGATCCTCTAATAGTGTTTACGATACTGCTACAATACTAGTACTGTAAAAGTTACTTTGACGCATTATTAGTGCAAAATAGGTACATAAAAGCATCAGTAAAGTCGTCTATAGTATTAAATAGTACTATAATCGCTTTTCAAGAGGTCAACCGCCGAATCCAACTCGGTTGGGCAGCGTTCGGGAAACTACGTAATGTCTTTTCGTCCGACATACCTCAGTGCCTCAAGACGAAAGTCTTTAATCAATGTGTGTTACCAGTGATGACTTACGGCTCCGAAACGTGGTCTTTCACTATCGGCCTCATCTCAAAACTCAAAGTCGCTCAACGAGCTATGGAGAGGGCTATGCTCGGAGTTTCTCTACGTGATCGAATCAGAAATGAGGAGATCCGTAGACGAACTAAAGTCACCGTCGTCACCGACATAGCCCACCGGATTAGCAAGCTGAAGTGGCAATGGGCAGGCCACATTGCACGCAGAGAAGATGGCCGATGGGGTCGAAAAGTGCTCGAGTGGAGACCACGGACTAGCAAGCGCAGCGTAGGACGTCCACCCACAAGATGGACAGACGATCTTGTTAAGGTCGCCGGAAGACGCTGGATGCGGGTCGCTTCCAACCGGCACGTATGGAGGTCCAAGGGGGAGGCCTATGTTCAGCAGTGGACGTCTTATGGCTGAGATGATGATGATGATGATGATAATCGCTTTTTGCATATCTATTGCAGTGCAGCACTTTAAAGATTCTTTTGCATGATCCTATAAGCGTTCTAAGAGCTAAATTATAGTACTTAAAAGGTCTTTAATCTTATAGAAACAAAACGCTTTGTTAAAAACCTTTATAGTACAAGCAGTCACAATGGTTACCATTATAGGCCTACTATATAACTGTTTGGTGATAAAATGCCTTAGTTATAGAACCTTTTGTTACTTGGGAGTGAACGTATGTATTTTGTTTTTATTGTTTTTTAAAGATTTTGTTATTGGCGTAGCAGTGTACGCATTCTGTTTTTTTATTTTTAATAATAACAACTTAATTTGATTGTTTGTTTCACTTTGCCTTTATGCCACATATTCCTTTCTTAAAATCCGGATTGAATCCGAACTTCGGATTTCGGTCAAACTAAAATCCGTAAATCCGGATTTGAAAAATGTTCACGGATTTGCAATCGCTAGCTATATGTGGAAATTGCGGAAAATTGACATTTTTACTTAGGCAGATATGTATTTTCAGTCAGTTTGGGCTAGTCATTTTCTTTCAAAGTTTATGAAACTTACCTCTTTTATAACGGGCTACAAGACGATTCTATTGCTATCAAACACAAAGTGTAATCTAGACAGCTTCATGTGGAAATTCCAGAAAATTTACATTTTTACTTAGGCAGATATGTATTTTCAGTCAGTTTGGGGTAGTCATGTTCTTTTAATCTTGATCATTCTTACCTTGTTTACAACTGGTAACAAGGCGGTTCTAATGGTACTAAACACAAAGTGTAATCTAGACAGCTTCATGTGGAAATTCCAGAAAATTTACATTTTTACTTAGGCAGATATGTATTTTAGGTCAGTTTGGGCTAGTCATTTTCTTTCAAAGTTTATGAAACTTACCTCATTTATAACTGGTAACAAGGCAATTCTATTGGTATCAAACACAAAGTGTAATCTAGGCAGCTTCATGTGGAAATTCCAGATAATTTACATTTTTACTTAGGCAGATATGTATTTTCAGTCAGTTTGGGCTAGTCATTTTCTTTCAAAGTTTATGAAACTTACCTCGTTTATAACTGGTAACAAGGCAATTCTATTGGTATCAAACACAAAGTGTAATCTAGGCAGATTCATGTGGAAATTCCAGAAAATTTACATTTTTACTTAGGCAGATATGTATTTTCAGTCAGTTTGGGGTAGTCATGTTCTTTTAATTTTGATCATTCTTACCTTGTTTACAACTGGTAACAAGGCGGTTCTAATGGTACTAAACACAAAGTGTAATCTAGACAGCTATATGTGGAAATTGCGGAAAATTGACATTTTTACTTAGGCAGATATGTATTTTCAGTCAGTTTGGGCTAGTCAGTTTCTTTCAAAGTTTATGAAACTTACCTCTTTTATAACGGGCTACAAGACGATTCTATTGGTATCAAACACAAAGTGTAATCTAGGCAGCTTCATGTGGAAATTCCAGAAAATTGACATTTTTACTTAGGCAGATATGTATTTTCAGTCAGTTTGGGGTAGTCATGTTCTTTTAATCTTGATCATTCTTACCTTGTTTACAACTGGTAACAAGGCGGTTCTAATGGTACTAAACACAAAGTGTAATCTAGACAGCTTTATGTGAAAATTGCAGAAAATTGTCATTTTTACTTAGGCAGATATGTATTTTCAGTCAGTTTGGGCTAGTCATTTTCTTTCAAAGTTTATGAAACTTACCTCGTTTATAACTGATAACAAGGCGATTCTATTGGTATCAAACACAAAGTGTAATCTAGACAGCTTCATGTGGAAATCTCAGAAAATTTACATTTTTACTTAGGCAGATATGTATTTTCAGTCAGTTTGGGCTAGTCATTTTCTTTTAAAGTTTATGAAACTTACCTCTTTTATAACGGGCTACAAGACGATTCTATTGGTATCAAACACAAAGTGTAATCTAGACAGCTTCATGTGGAAATTCCAGAAAATTTACATTTTTACTTAGGCAGATATGTATTTTCAGTCAGTTTGGGGTAGTCATGTTCTTTTAATCTTGATCATTCTTACCTTGTTTACAACTGGTAACAAGGCGGTTCTAATGGTACTAAACACAAAGTGTAATCTAGACAGCTTTATGTGGAAATTGCAGAAAATTGACATTTTTACTTAGGCAGATATGTATTTTCAGTCAGTTTGGGGTAGTCATGTTCTTTTAATCTTGATCATTCTTACCTTGTTTACAACTGGTAACAAGGCGGTTCTAATGGTACTAAACACAAAATGTAATCTAGACAGCTTCATGTGGAAATTCCAGAAAATTGACATTTTTACTTAGGCAGATATGTATTTTCAGTCAGTTTGGGGTAGTCATGTTCTTTTAATTTTGATCATTCTTACCTTGTTTACAACTGGTAACAAGGCGGTTCTAATGGTACTAAACACAAAGTGTAATCTAGACAACTATATGTGGAAATTGCGCAAAATTGACATTTTTACTTAGGCAGATATGTATTTTCAGTCAGTTTGGGCTAGTCAGTTTCTTTTAAAGTTTATGAAACTTACCTCTTTTATAACGGGCTACAAGACGATTCTATTGGTATCAAACACAAAGTGTAATCTAGACAGCTTCATGTGGAAATTCCAGAAAATTTACATTTTTACTTAGGCAGATATGTATTTTCAGTCAGTTTGGGGTAGTCATGTTCTTTTAATCTTGATCATTCTTACCTTGTTTACAACTGGTAACAAGGCGGTTCTAATGGTACTAAACACAAATTGTAATCTAGACAGCTATATGTGGAAATTGCGGAAAATTGACATTTTTACTTAGGCAGATATGTATTTTCAGTCAGTTTGGGCTGGTCAGTTTCTTTCAAAGTTTATGAAACTTACCTCTTTCATAACGGGCTACAAGACGATTCTATTGGTATCAAACACAAAGTGTAATCTAGACAGCTTCATGTGGAAATTCCAGAAAATTGACATTTTTACTTAGGCAGATATGTATTTTCAGTCAGTTTGGGGTAGTCATGTTCTTTTAATCTTGATCATTCTTACCTTGTTTACAACTGGTAACAAGGCGGTTCTAATGGTACTAAACACAAAGTGTAATCTAGACAGCTTTATGTGAAAATTGCAGAAAATTGACATTTTTACTTAGGCAGATATGTATTTTCAGTCAGTTTGGGCTAGTCATTTTCTTTCAAAGTTTATGAAACTTACCTCGTTTATAACTGATAACAAGGCGATTCTATTGGTATCAAACACAAAGTGTAATCTAGACAGCTTCATGTGGAAATCTCAGAAAATTTACATTTTTACTTAGGCAGATATGTATTTTCAGTCAGTTTGGGCTAGTCATTTTCTTTTAAAGTTTATGAAACTTACCTCTTTTATAACGGGCTACAAGACGATTCTATTGGTATCAAACACAAAGTGTAATCTAGACAGCTTCATGTGGAAATTCCAGAAAATTTACATTTTTACTTAGGCAGATATGTATTTTCAGTCAGTTTGGGGTAGTCATGTTCTTTTAATCTTGATCATTCTTACTTTGTTTACAACTGGTAACAAGGCGGTTCTAATGGTACTAAACACAAAGTGTAATCTAGACAGCTTCATGTGGAAATTCCAGAAAATTTACATTTTTACTTAGGCAGATATGTATTTTAGGTCAGTTTGGGCTAGTCATTTTCTTTCAAAGTTTATGAAACTTACCTCATTTATAACTGGTAACAAGGCAATTCTATTGGTATCAAACACAAAGTGTAATCTAGGCAGCTTCATGTGGAAATTCCAGATAATTTACATTTTTACTTAGGCAGATATGTATTTTCAGTCAGTTTGGGCTAGTCATTTTCTTTCAAAGTTTATGAAACTTACCTCGTTTATAACTGGTAACAAGGCAATTCTATTGGTATCAAACACAAAGTGTAATCTAGGCAGATTCATGTGGAAATTCCAGAAAATTTACATTTTTACTTAGGCAGATATGTATTTTCAGTCAGTTTGGGGTAGTCATGTTCTTTTAATCTTGATCATTCTTACTTTGTTTACAACTGGTAACAAGGCGGTTCTAATGGTACTAAACACAAAGTGTAATCTAGACAGCTTCATGTGGAAATTCCAGAAAATTTACATTTTTACTTAGGCAGATATGTATTTTAGGTCAGTTTGGGGTAGTCATGTTCTTTTAATTTTGATCATTCTTACCTTGTTTACAACTGGTAACAAGGCGGTTCTAATGGTAATAAACACAAAGTGTAATCTAGACAGCTTTATGTGGAAATTGCGGAAAATTTTCATTTTTACTTAGGCAGATATGTATTTTTAGTCAGTTTGGGCTAGTCATTTTCTTTCAAAGTTTATGAAACTTACCTCATTTATAACTGGTAACAAGGCAATTCTATTGGTATCAAACACAAAGTGTAATCTAGGCAGCTTCATGTGGAAATTCCAGAAAATTTACATTTTTACTTAGGCAGATATGTATTTTCAGTCAGTTTGGGGTAGTCATGTTCTTTTAATCTTGATCATTCTTACCTTGTTTACAACTGGTAACAAGGCGGTTCTAATGGTACTAAACACAAAGTGTAATCTAGACAGCTTTATGTGGAAATTGCAGAAAATTGTCATTTTTACTTAGGCAGATATGCATTTTCAGTCAGTTTGGGCTAGTCATTTTCTTTCAAAGTTTATGAAACTTACCTCGTTTATAACTGATAACAAGGCGATTCTATTGGTATCAAACACAAAGTGTAATCTAGACAGCTTCATGTGGAAATTCCAGAAAATTTACATTTTTACTTAGGCAGATATGTATTTTCAGTCAGTTTGGGGTAGTCATGTTCTTTTAATCTTGATCATTCTTACTTTGTTTACAACTGGTAACAAGGCGGTTCTAATGGTACTAAACACAAAGTGTAATCTAGACAGCTTCATGTGGAAATTCCAGAAAATTTACATTTTTACTTAGGCAGATATGTATTTTAGGTCAGTTTGGGGTAGTCATGTTCTTTTAATTTTGATCATTCTTACCTTCTTTACAACTGGTAACAAGGCGGTTCTAATGGTAATAAACACAAAGTGTAATCTAGACAGCTTTATGTGGAAATTGCGGAAAATTTTCATTTTTACTTAGGCAGATATGTATTTTTAGTCAGTTTGGGCTAGTCATTTTCTTTCAAAGTTTATGAAACTTACCTCATTTATAACTGGTAACAAGGTAATTCTATTGGTATCAAACACAAAGTGTAATCTAGGCAGCTTCATGTGGAAATTCCAGAAAATTTACATTTTTACTTAGGCAGATATGTATTTTCAGTCAGTTTGGGCTAGTCATTTTCTTTCAAAGTTTATGAAACTTACCTCGTTTATAACTGGTAACAAGGCAATTCTATTGGTATCAAACACAAAGTGTAATCTAGGCAGCTTCATGTGGAAATTCCAGAAAATTTACATTTTTACTTAGGCAGATATGTATTTTCAGTCAGTTTGGGGTAGTCATGTTCTTTTAATCTTGATCATTCTTACCTTGTTTACAACTGGTAACAAGGCGGTTCTAATGGTACTAAACACAAAGTGTAATCTAGACAGCTTTATGTGGAAATTGCAGAAAATTGTCATTTTTACTTAGGCAGATATGTATTTTCAGTCAGTTTGGGCTAGTCATTTTCTTTCAAAGTTTATGAAACTTACCTCGTTTATAACTGATAACAAGGCGATTCTATTGGTATCAAACACAAAGTGTAATCTAGACAGCTTCATGTGGAAATTCCAGAAAATTTACATTTTTACTTAGGCAGATATGTATTTTCAGTCAGTTTGGGGTAGTCATGTTCTTTTAATCTTGATCATTCTTACTTTGTTTACAACTGGTAACAAGGCGGTTCTAATGGTACTAAACACAAAGTGTAATCTAGACAGCTTTATGTGGAAATTGCAGAAAATTGACATTTTTACTTAGGCAGATATGTATTTTCAGTCAGTTTGGGGTAGTCATGTTCTTTTAATCTTGATCATTCTTACCTTGTTTATAACTGGTAACAAGGCGGTTCTAATGGTACTAAACACAAAGTGTAATCTAGACAGCTTTATGTGGAAATTGCAGAAAATTGTCATTTTTACTTAGGCAGATATGTATTTTCAGTCAGTTTGGGCTAGTGATTTTCTTTCAAAGTTTATGAAACTTACCTCGTTTATAACTGGTAACAAGGCGGTTCTATTGGTACCAAACACAAAGTGTAATCTAGACAGCTTCATGTGGAAATTTGATTGTATTTGTAAGGCTCCCTTTTGTGAAGTTAGCTGCCTATGTAATTGTTGCAATATTTTTCCTATTTTATCTCACACATTTAGCCAGGACATCAGAAAAGTCATTATTTGCTTTTTAGGTTTGTCCCTGACCTTGAAACCGTATATTTTACTGTTTTGTATAATTTATAAAACTCGACTTCTTTATTTGGTCGGGTTATCATAGGCAGATAACTTTAGGCTGCTAACTTCACGCCGATGCTAAAGGGGCCCACAGATTACCAGTTCGCCGGACGATATCAGCCTCTGTCAGTTAAAAGCTAAATTTGACAGCTCCGAACAAATGACAGGCTGATATCGTCCGGCGAACTGGTAATATGTGGGCCTCTTTAGCTTTCGTAAACCAACGCGTAACTAGTGCTTACGCCAATTCTTGGAATTAAATATTTGTCAACAGGACAAGGCTAAGAAGAAGGGGTACACAACACATACCCCATTTACGTAACCCCCGATTAGATCTAAGCGTCTAAATACATACATATATTACACAACAATGCCTTATCAACAAAATTATCTACTTTCAACAGTTACAGTTACAAGCATACCAAAAAGCGTTTGTTAATTACATGTCAATCAATGCACTTAGAAAGTTGAGTGCACCATAGCGCACCAATTATTCGTACGCTATGCGCCGCCTAACGGTGTAATCCTAACTAACGCTTGAGATGCATCTCGGGGCATTGCACCAGTTTCATGGTAACCGACCAAGTCGTTAGGTACCTCGTTTGTTTGCACCAGTTTCATGCTACCTCGTTTGTTAGATAATAGTGGCGAGGCATTAGAACTCTATTTCAAGCCGCTTGCCTAAAATTAACTGCATTTTTACAGCTAGCAAGTAAATGGAAAAACCGGACAAGTGCGAGTCGGACTCGCCCACCGAGGGATCCGTACTTTTTAGCATTTGTTATAGCGGCAACAGAAATGCATCATCTGTGAAAATTTTAACTGTCTAGGTATCACGGTTCATGAGATTCAGCCTGGTGACAGACAGACGGACAGTGGAGTCTTAGTAATAGGGTTCCGTTTTTACCCTTTCGGTACGGAACCCTAAAAATGCGTCGACACTGTTAAAAATGTAATGAAATGATAAGTGCAAAAAATAATTAAACTATGCGTCTCGCGGGAATCGCGGGATCACGCCAATTCTCTAACTGGCTTGACAATCAAGTCATTACCTCGTTTGTTAAACTGTCTGCTCCATCTACATGCCTGGACTGGACAGACGTGTGTAACTAAGACAAGGAGTTAATTAGCGGAATGCTGAATGCATGTAAACATTATAAACACGAATAGGGTAGATACGTTTTCTGTGGACTATGACAAAACTGATTCATAAATGTTAAGTTATAAAATATAAAACATCAGTGTCATGTACTTACATCATCCCATAGTATTCATAAAATTTAGATATTGGGTACATTTTTGAAAAATCTTCACCAATTTAAAATAGGTTACGTCGTTTTATTATGTCGAGATTTTCGTATCAGTCTTCAGGAAAATCATCTTCCTATCTTTTGTATGGTTTACATTGGGGTCCTTTCTTTCCTCTTGGATACCATTCTGTGACATCTTTTGACAATGTCTTCAAAATATTCTCCTTTCGCTTTGATACACAAACGCAAACGTTGGTTAAAATTACAACAATCTTTGGTAACGTAATTTTTGGGTCATATATAACTGGTATATCCGATATTAGTTATTTAAGTGTTGCTATCATAGGCGTACGCACGGTGGGGCAAGGTGGAGCAGTTGCCTCACCCTGGTCTCTGACCATAAGCTAAGAATTTCTGTTTGAACCGTACCCTGTTACAACGTACCCAGCCTCCCCTATTTCTGCCCCACCCCTTAAAAAATGCTGCGTACGCCCATGGTTGCTATTTATAACTGCATAGGTAAACGTTTGGAAGACACTAACTACATGAAAGTTTAAGTGGACCAATAAAATTATATGCTTTATTACTTGATACGTAGTTAATTATAACTATTATAAGTATTATAACCTTCACTTCACGTTTGTTAATTCAACAAAAGACAATAAACGTTATACATCCACCAATAAATTGTCCAAGTAGTAAATTGAACTAGGGCTTCGCAATGCGAACTGATTGCCTTTCTTACAGGTATGTAATAAAACAAATGAAATCTTCAATTATATAAACCGGCTTCTGGCTGCCAAGTTCTGAGATTAATTTACGATGTGTACCTGTAATTTAATATCTTCCACAACGAAGCGTGCAAAAATATATGACGCGGTCGACTCTACAAGTAAGATTTAGCAGTTTATGATTTCACCCTTTCTGTAGCAAGCCATGAAAAGTCCTAAAACATGTGAGTTAAAGAGAATTGCATTGGCAAAATTATTAAATTACTCTAACAAATTCGAATCATTCGTAGAGGAGAGAATTTTAAGAGCATAATGTTAAATAGTTCATAAATTCAACACTCAAAAATTTATTATTTAAGTAGGCCTCAAGGGCTCTTTTACAAGTCAATAAAAATATTTACAGTGTGACATCATACCATACCTAAATAGTGATATGAAAAATTCAATAGTAGCCAATACCTGGATAAACAATAGTTACATTATAATTATATTACTTATTTAGTTAACTGATGAATATAAGGATGTGTCTCACAGTGTATTGATTTCACATTAAGTTAATCTACATTCCAAACGAACATACCGCATGTTTATATCGGACCACCTATACAACTAAGTTGCAACGAAAAACGACAAACAAAAACATTTCCATACGAGCAATGGTACACCCTCCGGCAGTGCAGCAAGCCTTCGGTCCAATTTATTTACTATCTGGTTCGTGCATCCAGCGCCGACCAGGCTTCTTGACCCCTGCCTAGAGTCCGAGCGCGTTACCCTCCCACGCTTTTACTAATATTCGTTACTTTTGAATACGTTTATAACGTTAATCAAATTATAGATATTTAACGACTTTGTTAGAAGTATTCTCTTCATTACAAAAGTATTTTTTTATCATCATCATCATAACAGACTCCTGTCGCCCACTGCTGAACATAGGCCTCTTTTCGTGTACGCCGCTTATCCCGGTCCTGGGTTAGTCTCATCCAGAAGTCCACTCGATCTTCCTAAAGTCGCTAACGTACGCCAGGCGCTTTTCTTTCATCCGAAAGCGGCCACCAATCCGTCAATATTTTGATCCGCCTAATATAATTAAAAAATAGTATAGAAACAAAATTTACATAAGATTTTAATAATCTTATTAAATAAGTAACTGTGCTAGATTGAAGCTTTTAATACTCCTACTTTCCGAATACCTACTCGGTTTGGCTGATAGGTACTTACCTAATGTTAATTGATGACATTATGTAGCGAAGTGTGTTAGATAATAATTGCTAATAATAATAATATATCGCTTATATACTGTAGTTTTATTATGTCTACCATATGATACGCATATAATCTTTTAATAATCTTCTGTCTTGTTCAACATAAACCTACGCCAAATTTTTTGAAGCGCGAATAATATTCTAATTTGATATCAATATCAGTTATTATTAAATTAAGGTTATTAATTACAAATACCGTTACAGTATATCGATAAACAGTATCGATATTACAAGCACTGGCTGCAGACCTGGCGCGATGGTCGGAGCCTTGAACAATGTAGTGCGCCGTTCAGTTCAGGTTGATTGCACTTGCTGTATGAATAGCTCCGCCATTTTACTTCCGCGTAGTATCTCGCGTTGTCATCTCAGAGTTTAATAGCCTATTATTCCGTTGGATTAATTGTTTACATGTACCATGTACCATAACGTGTGTTCGAGAACACAAGAACAGGATTAGTTAATGGCAAGATGGTGTATCTGTTGAGCGCTTTAGCTTTTTTATGTGATAAGTGTGTACCTAACTACCTATTATTAGTACCTATGATATGTTGATCCTGACACTGCCCATACAACCATTTCCAGTCGCCGTTACGACGCGGTGTTGACACATCTTGTGTCGACACCGTCTGTTTCGGTCACAATTCCAGTCGCAGAGTCGTCGCCGTGTCGACACAGTTACCAGAAATGGGGAAGGGTCGACACATGACACAAAGTGACATAAAGTGTGGTCGCCGTGTGCACACATTGTTTCGGGTTTGCGACTACTTTATGCCAAAATCATTCGTTCATTCGTTCATTTTGTTCCTGTCAAATGGAAACTGTCAGATGGAAAAATACTTAAATAAAAATAAGTGACATTAATACGCCATCTCTAAAACGGATTACAAGACGTAATTATATATTGTTTGCATTTATATTACAATATGACTTAAATTATTATGGGGAATTAAACTGCTCGAGTGATTTGATAAACTAAGTGTGATATAATCAACGCGCCACCACATTGTTTTAGTTTAGCCGGAAATGAAATTGTTTACTTCTCAGTGCCTGTGTTCATAACTATATTATTTGAAGCATTAGTACTTCGATGCGTATACTATACTTAAATAACAGAAATAACGCTTTACATACTACGAAACTTGTTAATTATGATGTATAAATATGGTTTAAGGCTGAGAAATATTGCAGTCACAAAGTAGTTGCAATGTTTCGACTTTGTGTCGACTCTGTGTTGACACATGACACGCGCTGTCAAAAGTAATAACAAAGTTACTGGTATGTTACTGGATTTGCAAAATGGCTCCTTGTGTTGATTTGTTTTCAGATATTCTCAAAGTGTAAAAATGCCGTGGTCAGAGATGGGCATTAATCGATTAACTGTTTATTCGACTAATTAATGGAATAAAAAAAGTTAATTCTCAAATTTTAATCGCGATTAGTTTAGTCGACCTAACATAGATTGAAATTGAATTAATCTGAATATTAATCGAATAAATTATCGATTAAATCTCGATTGAAAGTTGACAGGGGGCCATTTTTGTACGTAAAAATAATAGAAATGTCTTGCATGCAGATGGTAGCAAAACACTTTGTCATAAAAGTCGAGATGGGTGTCGATATATAGGTTTTAGGGAGTGCCGATTTCGAAAATAATGACCATTTTGGAATCCGAAATGGCGGCCATGCACTGTGTCATAAAAGTCGTCATGGATGTCGTTTTATACGTTTTAGGGGGCCTCAATTTTGAAAATGATGACCATTTTGGAATCCAAAATGGCGGTCATGCACTATGCCATAAAAGTCGTCATGGGTGTCGTTTTATAGGTTTTAGGGGGCGCAGATTTCGAAAATGATAACCATTTTGGATTCCAAGATGGCGGCCATGCACTATGTCATAAAAGTCGTCATGGATGTCGTTTTATAGGTTTTAGGGGGCCCCGATTTAGAAAATGATGACCATTTTGAAATCCAAAATGGCGACCATGCACTATGTCATAAAAGTCGTCATGGGTGTCGTTTTATAGGTTTTGGGGGGCGCAGATTTAGAAAATGATAACCATTTTGGATTCCAAAATGGCGGCCATGCACTATGTCATAAAAGTCGTCATGGGTGTCGTTTTATAGGTTTTAGGGGGCGCAGATTTCGAAAATGATGACCATTTTGGAATCCAAAATGGCGGCCATGCACTATGTCATAAAAGTCGTCATGGGTGTCGTTTTATAAGTTTTGGGGGGCGCAGATTTCGAAAATGATAACATTTTCAATTTAAAAATGGCGGCAATGCACTATGTCATAAAAGTCGTCATGGATATCGTTTTATAGGTTTTAGGGGGCGCAGATTTCGAAAATGATGACTATTTTGGATTCCAAGATGGCGGCCATGCACTATGTCATAAAAGTCGTCATGGATGTCGTTTTATAGGTTTTAGGGGGCGCAGATTTCGAAAATGATGACTATTTTGGATTCCACTTTTATGACAAAATACGTAGCCGCCATCTTGGATTATAAAATGATCATCGTTTTCGAATTCTGCACTCCCTAAAACCTATAAATCGACATCCGTGACGACGCAAGTTATCTTTATTTTCAGATCTAACAAATTGCTACAGAATACAAAGGACAAAAAAGAAGCGAGGAGGTAATGAAACAAGCAAAAATACAGATGATTCCTCGACGCAATTGGGTGATTCTTAAATTGTGTCCAGATTTTTTTTGTCATAAAAGTTTATATTTTTCACATATTACTCTCACAAGTTCCGTGACATTTCGACCTTGTAATTTTTTAAGTAAATGTTTTTGTTTATCTATGAGGATCTCACTAGAATAGTATAATCAAGGTATGTTTATATTTGATGAATGAAATAGTAACGCAAAAAAAAATATATTTGTGTCTTATATTCCTGCCGAAGACTTTTATTTTACCTTTTCCTTCTACACAAGTTTGGCCAAGTAATAAGAATTTAGGGCTCTCAATTTTATTTTGACTTCTACAACAGTAAAGCTACGAGGCCATGTTTGGTATCGTTTTCGTATAAATTCGCAGTACCAAATTTAGTTAAGGTATCACATTGACACTATTCCGAAGTAAAAACATATAAACTTATTAAAATACTTTCTTTTAAACTCCTCTTCACGCTTAAACTGCTGAACAGTTTTAATTTAAATTTGGTACACATATATTTTGAGTCCCGAGACAGGATATAATAAGTTATCTCAAAAATCATCCTTTAAAGGTGTGAAATGAGGTGTAGGGGGGAATTCAGAATTGACTTCTTGAAGTTAATACTGTTTAAGTTTAGGTTTGAAGTCATGTTTTTTCATCATTTTTAACTAAATCAAAGATGTAGACCATCCCAAATTTCATATAAATCGGTTCAGCGGTTATTGATTTCCCGTACAAATTTCCACGCCACTTTTCACACCTTCAAAAGATGATTTTGGTTATAAGATCTATCCTATGTCCTGTTCCGGGACGCAAACTATTTCTATACCAAATTTCAACGAAATCGGTTCAGCGGTTAAGCGTCAAGAAGAGTTTCAAAAAAACCGGCCAAGTGCGAGTCGGACTCGCGTATTAAGGGTTCCGTACATTAAGTCCGACTCGCGCTTGACTGCACATTTCTAATAGGTTTTCCTGTCATCTATAGGTAAAGAACTATTTTGTGTATTCAGACGGACATACATACAGACGCACGAGTGATCCTATAAGGGTTCCGTTTTTTCCTTTTGAGGTACGGAACCCTAAAAAGATTTATTTTTATTTTGTGGAATGGTGTCAATGTGATATCTTAAATGGATTCAGCACCCCAGATTTATACGAAAACGATACCAAACACGGCCTAGCACCTTCACTGATATAGATATATCAAGATAAAATTGAGAGCCCTAAATAAACTTTCAAGAGCGGATATCTCAAAAACTATTCAACATATCGAAAAAATTGACTGAATAAACTTGTAACAAATTAAATTAACTTTCATTTTGTATAAGTGGCCATGTCGCTGAGATGCATAGTTTCCGAGATATAATCGAAAAACGGGAAAATGGGACCTTCAAAGCCCCCTCTCTCCCCCCCGCTCAAGGGCTACGGCCGGGGACTTTTGATATGTTCACCTCCTAACTTGTCAAACCGAGTTACGGAGTCAAAAATTGTGTTCCGAGCATTTCCCTCTACAACTTTTGGAGCATTCGTTGCCTGACCTAAGTAGCTTATTGAATTTCTTTAAAAACTTTTCTGTAAAAGGTTGACGGGTGTTGGGTGTTTATATGGTTTCGGTCGATTATTATCATTTGCATTGCCCATGATGACTTACTAGAATTACGAGCACACAAGACACTAATAGTAGTTTGACAAACCTTGGTTTTCAAGAGGTATTTTATATTGACATTTGCTGTCACAAATTTGCTGTCAGATTTAGTCGCAAACCGCACGCAAAGTGCACACAAATGTGTCGACACCTTGTTACGGAAAAGTGTAGACACGGCGACGACACTTTGTTTCGAAACAATTCTAGACACATTGTGTGGACTCTGTTACGACACATCTGACATTTAGTTACCACTTTGTGATTCTGCGACTGGAATGGTTATATGGGATGAATGATGGTTGCTATGTAAAACTTCTACTCGCTCTAGTTTCTTTGTACAGTCGACGTCAAAGATATGTTTACACTTTTGCACCTTACTCCTTTGTAATAATAAGGCGAAAAATGTAAACATATCTTTGACGTCGACTGTACCTAATACAATTTCTTACCAAACATATTAGTTAGGTAGATATACTTAGGTTACTGGAATGTTCATTTCAAATTTATGTAACCGGTAAAACGGAGTGGCATTGAAATGCAGGGGCGACTTCGAAATTTAAGTTTTAAGCCATATAATATATTTTCATGCGGAATTTTTCACAGTAGATAAACATAAATTTATAATAGTAATCTAACTAGGTACACAAACAGTTTCAGTAAATAATGAGTAATAGTAATTTTATTAATAGTAATTTTATGGTCACTTTAAAACTATCAACGTAACCCCAAATTTTCCTAGTCACCCCATTTTACGTATTTCAGAATGTCGTTTCACAATACTTACCTTATCATCTTTTTCAACCGCCAGTTTTTACTAAAACATTCCTTATTCACCCTTAGCATAGTTTTTGCGAGCGTTTACGCGAACTATGTAATACGATTTGCACATATTAGCATTCTAGCATAGCTGAGGTCGATTAAAGTAACAATGTTAACATTAACTGAAGGTTTTATGGCACGTGGTCAGTAACCTAACAAGTAATATCGGATTTACATTCAATAGTCGCGGATTAGTTACTTCTGTAATACCTATTTCCTATTTTACATTTAAGTGGTTTAATTGCAACCTTTTTTCTGTAGAGTATTTTTGAAAAAATTTTTTACGGAGTTCATAAATTGTGAGATTTATCGTCTTATCGTCTCATCTTTCCACATGTAGTAGACTTTGAGGATAGCTGCTTTAAAATTACTAAATCACATTCATAACATACATAGAGAACTATGTTACATTACATTTAGTGCCATATCTTGCAGATTACCTTATCACCAAAAAAACTTGCCATCTAGCCTGCTATTGGTAAGGGAGCAAGAGCGAATAGGTACCGCTACTTCTCTAAATCTAAATCTACTTAACTGTAGATTCGAAGAAAAATACAGGAGTCAACATATTTTTGATAAAAGAAACATGGTCACGGATTTATATAAAAACAAGTACATACATTTAAACACTAGGCTGTCTAACAGTGTCTAAAATTATGAACATACATATTATGTTTATGACACTCCCCGTGATGTATTCTTCTGTTATCTATTGTCATGTTGTATTATATAGCTTAATAGTCTTCCATTGTTCAGAGGTTAGCAACCTTTCTAGTCGCCAATAAACATTATTTATTAACAAATAAAGTTGAATAAATGCATATTAATTGAATATGAAAGATAATTCTCGATGAATAAGCTTATGTGGTGGCAATTTTCTTTACTATTAAAAGGATTATTATTACTCTGATACTTAATTATGTAAATATTGTAAATGTCCAACGTTCTCCAGCTTATAAGTTCTCTAACCGCTGTCGCATTAACTTATCTATCCGTTTCCTAACTTTCCTATAGTTATTACATAAACGTGATCTTAAAACCACAAGTTATAGAAATGTACGTATATTCGCACTGGGTGGGACCAATTAAATAGATCGGTCCGTGATCAAACGGTTCCAGGTCCAGTTTAAATGCTAAAGTGGTCGTAGCAAAGGGCATATTTTGCAATAAAGCTAGAAAGGCGGGGCTTTAAGGTATATTGGAGCATGTATGGTAACTTTTAGAGCCGAGAGAGAGTATATTTTGTGCAAAATGTAGAACAAGTACATTAACGATGTTTTTTATCGACATAATATGTCATCATGGACGATGCATTAGACAAAAAAATGTTTGTTCGATAAAGTCAATGTGGGTAAGACTTTCGTCGCTTTTGACTCTTGCGTTTGAACACACTCCACTTACAGAAGCTTGGTAGATCAGGAGTGAAGCTCTTCCTTTCTAAATGTGTCCGAGCGACGTGGACGTATACAAATACGAAAGTTCTTGCCGTATGTCGGTTTTCCCTGCAGTAAATTTTATATGCCGGTCTTCTCCACATTGACTTTATACACGGTGGCTAAAAAATTACTGCATTCCCGTTGCCAGGGAGGTTTTGGGATTATACTGAGCAACTTTTACTATGGGACCAACCCCGAAATCGCGAATAAAAATTTACCCTCCCATAGAAAATGGGCCAGCCCATTATTTTTTCGCGATTTCGGAGTTGGTCCCATAGTAAAAGTTGCTAAGTATAATCCCAAAACCTCCCTGGCAACGGGAATGTAGTTATTTTTTAGCCGCCCTGTATATCTTCTATAAAAATCCTAGCCGTAATAAGAGTAATAAGGCTATTACACAAAACAATACCTTCTACGAATATTACAGCAAGTTAGGTACCTTAAATTCCAAACATAACGCAATATGCAGCGTAACATCTGATTTAGGAATTAGGAAGCATTTAAACCTTAATACGCGAAGCTTATTGCTTTCCGGCTTTCAGCGAATTATCATTTATCAACTACCGGATTACACTTGGAAAGATTACCGACAGCAAATTATTGTAATTAACAATGTGCGTTGATTATGTTGCTTTGCGAAACAGTGGAATTTGTTTACGCGAAAATTATGTAATTGTACGGGGTTAGTGTAAATGAGGTATCTTTGCAGGCAATAATTTCTTTAAAGGCTATAAAAAATCGCGCGTTTTGGTATTACTAGTCGTTCTCTTGAGTTAATATGTGTGTTCATTTTCGGCTTATTGAAGATGCATGTTCAACGTAAAACTGTATCTGATGTAATTGCGTATTTTGTAACAACATTCATACTATTAAATAACGTAATTTTACGTTTTTTTTTTCAGTTTTAACTGTGATAAGATTGACAAAATGTGGAAGTGATTCTGTAATTCTTCCTCAATTATGGCTACATTAAAGTAAAATTAGTATTGTTGTAGAAACATCACAATTTTTATTAAGTAAGTAGAACGAAAATAATGTAGGTACGGTATCTTCTGGCTTGAACTGAATCGTCGACACAAGTTTTATCAAAGTATAAATTATGACAGTCAACGTATAATATGTCTATTACTCTTTAGTCTATCTAATCTCTTACCGTTATCTACCTATAATAGAATTCCAATCACGTCCACACAGCTTCCCTAAAGCTCTCACATACAAAACGCAGTATATCTCTATGGAGTCTATGGTCTGTTGTTACATTTTTCTGGAAGCTTAGTCTAAGGACCGGTGTGAAGCCTGACTCAGCTTGTAACGGGATGGCGACCTACATAAGGGATACTTAGCTCAAGAAGTGTTCTAACATTGAATCTTAGAGTCTGTGCGGAAAGAGAAGAGTCGTGGAATGTATGGGGTGACTCTAGAATATCGTAAGTAGAACTGGCTTGTTTTCTGTAATAGAGACATATTAATACACACACACACACACACACACCCACACGGATGTTGCGATTTTAGATAATTGTTGGCTAAGTGGGAGAAACGAATTCAATTTATCGACCAAATGTCGCAATGTCGCATGCGATTATCGGTGACGTTTAAGGGGCCCACTGATTAACAGTCCGCCGAACGGTATCGGCCTGCCAGTTGTTCAGAACTGTCAACATTTTGTTCTAACTGACAGGCCGATACCGTCCGGGCGGACTGTTAATCAGTGGGCCCCTTTAGAGAGGCTATTAACAGCATCTTGACATGACGTTACACGCAGATTACGTAAAGCAATGACACCGTTGCCGGGTCACAGCCATAACCGCCGGTCAGTCGAAACGTCACAGCGGTCGTCGACTCGGTCACGGTCAACTAACTGTACTCGCCCTAGTAAAGGGAAGCTACCGAGATGACTTAGGAGATCCGTCTTGGTTGTTACTGGGTGGTAGTTGTAAGAATGTCATAAGTTCATGGGAGTATTGAAATGATAGTCCTTTTTTGACATGATTGTAGAGGTTCAACACAACATTGATGTTTATAAATGTGAAATTATTCAAATCTATCTTCAAAACAGTTATCGTTTTGTAGTTGGTTTAAAAGGTAACTTTGTAGTTTTTGTGGGCAAAGTTAAAATTAAGATTATATAAAAAAAACGTTATGTAAAAAAAACGTTATAAGTACAAAAAACACAGTTAATTATATTAATTTAATAATATCTTATAAGTACTTCTTTTTTAATGATTTCTACCTGAAATAGGAAAATCCTGTATCTCAGATTGAATTTATATTTAAGGTTTATGTTTTCATATGTTCACTGACACCTGTCGACAGTGTCGACGTACTGTTAGTTTAAGTATACCTGCGGGCTCAGCACGGTTCCATTTTTATCGACTATCACTATGCGCGTCCCTTTCGCACTTACATACTTGTTAGAACGTGACAGGCATGGTGACAAGGGATAAAAACGCGACCGTGCTAAGCCGCCTGTTCATTTTCCCCAAAGTCTACAAGATAAGACATATCAGCAAAAACGAGTTAAGTAGGTGAATGGCCCGTTACATAAAGCACTAGGAAGTCTGCCATGAGCGCGTACTGGTGGAACTTCGTACAGTCAGCAACAGCATCAATAATAGCAGTATCAGTCTATCAGTCTACGTCGATCTGCCAACGCATGCTCCCGTACAAGCTTCTCGTTATCGAGCGAAACATGTCGAGCAATCTTCGACATAAAATGTGTGAGTGCACAGTGATTCCGAAAAAAACAAAGTCAAAGAGTTAACAAAATGATTAATGTTGGTACGAGTTGAATGTGCTTTGGTTTTAAATTACTAGTATTTCCGATTCTTTAATTCTCAATCGTTCACCGAAAGTCTAATTTCCGGTGGAACAAGTAAAACAACAAACACGAAACCGTTTCTAGGTCAAACGCACTTGTCAATTAAATCAAAAAGTTGTTAAATTGACTAATTCACTGGATTCCGTTATCGTTCCAAATTCGAACTGATTAAACGTTGATTTATGGCCCGTTTAATCGACAGTTACAAAACATTTCACATTACTCTCGCACCCTCGTATCTTTTACATCTTATAAAATGGAATTTAAACCTTAAGTCAAAGCGGTCAGATCACAATTTTAAAGAATCGTCAAGGTGTGATAAGTGCATAAGACGGCATGTGATAACGATGCACTGAACTTGACGCAATTACGTTTTTGTTTGACATTATTGAGGTGCTAAAGTGGGAACAGCTATTTCTGTCCTCCATAGCGCACATTACGTTCATGCTTTTAAAATAAAATAAGTGTCTACCAGTTTTTTAATGAGGTTTTATTATGACTCGAATCTTCTCGTTCATAACTTTCATAAGAGAGCTTCGAGTTCTGTCTTGGAAAAAAAGTCTATAGAAATGGAGTTCCAAATAAGTCTTGTAAGTGTTCTGGAAAGATAGACCAAGAAAAGTCTGCAGCGATTTTGATAGCCCACGCAGTGCAAGTGTTATTTATACGTCATAATTTCATAGAAGTTCCACATGTTTGTTACATTTTTAAGAAACCGATGGTCCTTTCGACAAAGTTGACGCAGGCAGGCCTTGTCACGAAAGTGCGACCATCTGCATATCACCCAGGGTGGAGACGAGACGCTCAGATATACCTAGCTATCCCTGTTAATGCGTACTTATCTTTCGTTGTCTTTACTCTATTTATCATTATCGCGAACAGATCCGCCTTTCCATAGACATATTTTTAAGAATTTGCAACACAAGCGCACATTAATTCATAATTGATCCCCTACGACAATGGTTATCCATCAGAACAAAGACTATCATTGCCATACCTCGCCCACGCTCCACTTCGACGCTTTCCCGACTTTCATGGAACCCTACAAGTCAAGGTTCTGTAGGTCAGAAGCACAGGGGGTCGCTTGCTGCCGCACATACAAAATAGGCCCCCATTCACGAAGGATTCGGCCGGTGCAGTCGAACCAGCGAAAATCTGGCTTGCGATAGAACAATTGCGATGTTTCTTGGTGTCAAATTATACTAGGGATTGTGGGAATGAGTCAGTCAAGACAGATCTTAAAATGGATTAAGTGTGGGTTATTCTCGAATGTATTAAATCCTTTTGTATTTAGAATACTTAGTGATAAGCAAGTTTTATTAGGGCTATATAGAACCTTACTGAATGTACAATAAGAGCTCAGTTTCTGTGGTATGACATTATTCAAACCATTGAACTCATAAGTGTATACGTGATTGGGTTGATAATGTGGAGAAGTGTGTTGGACAGTTATATTGGTGGGTTATGTCAGGAATTTGGCGATAATTATTATTAGATAATGACAGTTGATTGAAAAAGAAATATGAGTGTCGTGGAACATTCGTTCCGATACTAAACATGGCCTATAGTAGCTTCACTGATGTAGAAAAGGCAAGATAAAATTGAGAGCCCCAAATAAACTTTCAAGAGAGGATATCCCGAAAAGTATTCAAGATATCGAAAAACTTGACTAAATTAAACTTGTAGCAAATTTAATTTTCAGCTTTTGATTTGTCTGAGTAGTCATGTCGCTAAGACGCAAAGTTTCCAAGATTAAGTGAAAAACCGAAAAATGGGACCTTCTTACTTCTTAGCCCCCTCTCCCCCCGGCTCAAAGGCTACGGCCGGCTTTATATATATGTTATAGATATGTTTATCTCCTAACTAGCCCAAACAAAGTTACGGCTCTTTCGTAAAAACTACTGCCTACGCCGATTCTAGGGATTAGTTGCGGACCCCAGGCTCCCATGAGCCGTGGCAAAATGCCGGGACAACGCGAGGAAGACGACTCTTTTTTGCCAAGTAAAGTTCTATGTCTGATCATCAGAGATAAGGCCACAACGTTAGGGCGTGCATCTTCAAGTCAAAGTCAAGAGATGGCCCGTTATTACGTTAGATAACATCACGGGCGCGAGAGTGAAAGTCGTGGATTCACATGTGATCTGTTACGTCGGGTGACGCCAACCGAGACGAACTAAATGCTCTAATATGAGTGGGCTCATGCTATTTGTAGTGTAAAGTATAGCGTGGGAGGTAATTTTTGAGGTGAGCAGAGCCTCTTAGATTTGTATTGTTCCAAATTGCGTTTGCTTTGGTCAGTGTACTTATATGTACTATTTTTAGAAGAGCGAAGTATACGAGTGGTTTTAGTCTTTCCTGGACGCTTTTTGTTCCGTTTAGTTTGTTCCTTCAGAACCATAATACTTACATATAAGTAGGAATTGCGCACCATTTCGGCACCTAAAATAAGACTAATCATAATTTGCACTCGACGTAACCCTCTTAGAAACACAAAGAGAACTTGACTTAATTGCAACAGTTCTTATGGGACTCGGCGAATAAAATAATAATTTAATTGTTATACTCGTTAGTAAACCGTACCTGCCTACTTAATTAATAGTGCTACAGCATCTCTCGTGTTACACGCACATTGTTACCTGCAACCGTAAGCTGGTAACAAGCACAATAAACTGTTAAGGACTGTAGTATTTTATCGGTAGTACCTATATTTTTCCATGTTTCTTAAACTGTTAATCTTTCAAAAATTACCGATTAAATTGAATACGGGCGCACAACACAGCGTAAACTGATCGTGTGCATATCTTTTACTATATACGAACCTGCATATGTATGGGGTTACCGTAAACTAGACATAAATTGCGCCTACGAACCAAACCTAGACCTTAACATTCCCACAAACACGACATTGTAAGTGCAGGGTTTGCGTTCCGTTGGCGTCCGCATTCCCGCGTCTTACCCGTTAGATATTCCCAACGATTCAACTTGAGCGAGTCAACAGCTTGGAGCAGACCAATATATAAAAGGCTGAATATTGAAGCTGTTGCTTACAGCTTCATATTGTACCTACAGGAAGACAGATTCCTTTTTAAAAGATGTCGTGCTGTACGCAGCATAAGGTATCACCCGAAAACCAGCAAGCATTATTTTAAGCAAATAATGCTTGCTGGTTTTCGGGTGATACCTTATGCTGCGTACATTACAAATTGTAATGAATATACCAGACAATTCTCTAAAATAATGCTCTTGCGTGACATCAGGTGGCAATCCCACAACTATGAGTTGGGCTTTGTACCGTCATTTTGAGTGCAAAAGTTACCGGTTTCCTAAAAGAAGGGAGTGAAGGTAATAAGTGAGAGACGAAATGCAAACCCTGCTAGTGTTTGACGTGCGGACAGCCCACTACGGCAAGGACTGCTGCGCTTGTTTCGTGCTGCTTCTAAATGGAGGGAAAGACTAACTTATATCGCATGTATTCCCTTGTATCCTTACACCAATTCAGACTGCTACTGTAAGGCTGGTAAAAAAAGCTGGCACACCTTTTTCGGATTTTGCCATGATTTCAAACGATTCTTAAAGATGAAGCGTTATACTGGTGAGCTCGACAATCTGGCTCACTGCTCGCATAAGCCACAAACACACCCGTACGCGTAACGGCACGTAACTGTTGAAGAACGTTTGCACTACTTGCCGGGATAATGGGCATACGGTAACGACAGTTTTGTAGGAAACATGCTTGTGTTGTGAGACATTTCGGGTTCATGGTCGCTGCGCTTTGAGTGTTAATTGGATGTGTTGTTTATTTGAAAACTAACCGCCCAAAACTAAAGAAAACGCTTGATTTTACCAATTGATTATCTAATACCAGACCTTTACCAGACTATCATATTATACTCATACCAAAGTATACTTATAATAGGAATATGATTAAATTATAAACTGAAATAGATGTCATATAGGTGATATAGGTACTAAAGAAAAACTGTCCAAGCCCTCCAGTGGCCGAGGCGAGAATCGGACCGGCAGCTTCTTCAGGCTATTCGGCTAAAGAGCCGAGCCGATTCACGTGTACAGTCAACTGCAGAGACAGTTGACCACCCGGCATTGTATGTAGACAGTGGTGTAGCTAGGCGTGGGCGAAGTGAGCCGTCGCCCACGGCCTCGCGACCCAAGGGGGGGCCGCGCGCGAGGCCCCTTCGGGCACAGTGAAAGAAAAGGGCCTCGCAGATGCGACTTCGCCCACGGCTAGAACCTAGAACCTGGCTGTATAAATTCCGACATCCACATGCAATAAATTATCTCAATACAAACTGTCGGAAACCTGCACTTTAAAAACTGCATCATTCGACATGATCGATTCCTACCGATAGTATTATTCCTAGAGAGATAAAAAGGTGAAACTCGATTATATCGTAGGAAACTTGATGACAATGGCCCTGACTGTGGGAAGCTTAAGTCAGTATAGATTACCTGCTTTAGATTCCGCTTAAGGACTGCCACTGGACAGTCAGTTTCGTGCAGTCAGTAGCAATAGTAACGGATGATACAACGCTATTTGCTATTCTGCAATTCTTTTCCAAAACACACAGCAGTTTGCGTGCTAAGTAGGTATCTGTCACAGTCTAAAAATTGTTCTAAATACAGGATGGCCAAATAAGAGGTATACACTTTATTTTTGAAGTTTTATTCTATAAAACATAAAAAATATTAAGTATTTCTTGTTAAATATAATATGTAGGGTCAGCAATTACACATGGAAAATAATGTCAGACAAATGTCCACCTCTAGCAGCATGGCAGATGCGAACCCAAATCATCGCGTTTTTCATCACTTTTTCACACATTTCTGGCGTTATCTCAGCGACAGTGTTTCGAATATTTTGTTTTAATTGCTGAAGGTTCGTTGGCCTATTAGCATAGACACGTCCCTTTAGATAGCCCCACAGAAAAAAGTCAGGAGCTGTTAAATCAGGCGATCTTGGGGGCCAGTCAATGTCACCGTTTCTCGAAATTAATCGACCGGGAAACGTTATTTTTAATGTTTCTATTGTGTGCTCGTGGCGCGTGACACGTGTCCCCGTCTTGTAAACGCTCCATAACAAATTTGCCGTATCTACACAAAGTAATTTTCATGCAACAACTGTCATATTTGCCGCCAAAACAAAATGGCGGCAAAAAAAGTTGTATACCTCCAAGTTGGCCACCCTGTACATACATACAGGCGAGACTTACGCTTTTTTTAACGATCTTGATTTTAACAGATAATAAATGTATTTGCTACTTTATCGAGACCGTGTAAAATTCATAAAGAAACAAGGGCATTATTACAGCGGAACAGTGTATACGTGCGTGTCAAATCTATGCCTTACCTCTATTTGGCTTTTTGCGGCGAGTGATTAGATCGGCGGTAACCCGTGACCGAGACCGTGATAGTATCTGCAGTTCAAACGTGTATCTGTTTGTCAGTCTAGTCGACGTGGATCTGGGGAGCTCTGTTTTGCACTTGGCATAGAAAAAACCGATTACACAAACCATAGTCTTCATCTGCAGTTCCATTTCACCAAAAAGCCATAAATGAGCGTTTTCCAAAAAAATGTACATTTCATTCATGTCTTCAAAATATTGACTTCGTGGGCTCATTTTACTCAGAATCATTTGTACATTCACGCCTCATACATGAAAAAATGTGTCCCAAAATTTTGTATGAAAAAATATTTTTCCAGTGCGTCGTTCATACAAATAAAAAAAATATTCATACAAAAATGTGACGATCTGGAAAGAAAATTTTGGGACACATTTTTTTCATGTATGAGGCGTGAATGTACAAATGATTCTGAGTAAAATGAGCCCAAGAAGTCAATATTTTGAAGACATGAATGAAATGTAATTTTTTTTTGGAAAACGCTCAAATAGCGCAAATGCTTGATTTTTAGATAAAATTTATAAATGGGACCAATCTGAAAGTAGGTAACCTATACCTACTTTCAAACAAAAAAAAATTTCATAATCGCTTAAGAAATAACAGAGTTCTAAGGTAACAAGCATTAAATGAACTAAAGTGACAACCTCTTCGTTTCGGTTTGAGTCGGTTAAAAATAGTTAACTTAGTTGGTAATGAGTAAAAAACGTATCTATTTATCACCGTGCACCGGCGGCTAAATAATGGATAAATTGTATAACAAAATTTCACGCAATTATCGTTTTTAGCCGTCACTTGGATTCTGCGGTGATAAATTACCGCCTGCCGTTACTTACTGAATGACCATTTTCCTCAGTCAATGTTTTGTGACCATTTTTCTTTTCTTAATGAATGAAGAACAGCATATTTTGATAATATAAACATGTCAGTTACGTCGTTTGGTATAAAAAGGACGGGCCTGCAGTGTTTTATCTTTTACGCTCAAGATTCCTTGGACATAGCGACACACTCTCATTTGTTTTTGCGGTACTGTCCCTGTTACAAGATGGAATTTATACCATGAGGAACTACATAACTTATGTTTTTGCTCTACTTCAATAGCTATCGATACGCATTTAAGGGCGCATTTATATTGTACTGACTAGTTGACTACCATTCATTCCAGGCGCTGTAATGCACTTTCTTGGACATTCAGAGATTCATAACGGTCAATGGGATGCTACCTCTACCAGCGTTGATCGCATCAAGGTTAGGCTGTCCAGCCGGCGTATTATGGATAGCTTTATCCACGTGATAAAATAACTGTCACTCTTTAACACCGTGGGATAGAAAGTGACGGACACCGTTTTATCACGCTGTCACGTAGACAAGAACGACCATCATATCCGTACAGACGTTATAAAATGTTATAGTACGGTACGGAGCTACTCTAGAAAATGACGAGAACAACTAGGTATGCTAAGTCAGAGTCTGTTCAGAGATGTTACTGGAGTAGTGGAGTTGTTTCATAGTCATGTAACTCATGTAGTAGGTAAGATAGAGGTTGTACACGATACAGATACAGGATTGCATGGAATTTTACAATGTGTTTTGCCAGATTACTTACTTTTTTTTCAAACTAGAAAATAAGGCTGGAAAATGAGACGTGCGGGGAATCAAGCGATAGCATTGGTTCTCTTCTCCGCTCCGCTGGATTATAAACCAATGCTATTGATTATTTGTTGATGTTGATTAGGTCAGATGGCAATCGCTTTTGTAAAAACTAGTGCCTACGTCAATTCTTGGGATTAGTTGCCAAGCGGATCCCGAATCCCATGAGCCGTGGCAAAATGCCGGGATAACGCGAGGAAGAGGAAGAAAAGAGCTATTGATTAATTCCCGCGCGTCTGCTATCATCTCCGCTCAGCCCAAACCAAACCTGGCTTTGGGCTGAGTGGAGATGATAGCATACCAGACGAGCTTAGATTTTGAATTAAATTTTACACTTAATTTAGACTGACTGACGTAACCTACGTAACAATATTATGATAGTAAGACTTATCTGCATGAAATCAATCCGCTGCAATTGACACCGTAGCCATATCCGAATTACGGAAGTGGAATTAGTAAAAACCGGCCTAAAGCATGTCGGGCAACGCTCGGTGAAGGGTTTTATAGGCGCTGTTATCAAAACTACATAAACTCTTTTACTCTTATTATTTAAACTCCGAAATCACATAGTGTTGAATCTTGTGTAGTGAGCACGCTTCGAAAACTACACAGACATAATTGTAGGTATTTAAACGAGTTTCGAAACTATAAACAAAAAATATATATATATTTCTTGCCACCATCAATGTGCCTGCTCTTCTTGAGCCGACTGGCATTATCAGAGATGATGGCAAGAGGCCCGATGGAGCGTCCTTAGTTCCTTGGAGCTTGGGACGGATGTTGGTGTGGGATGCTACCTGCGTAGACACACTGGCACCGTCCCACCTCCAACGGACTACTGTAAAAGCGGGCGGAGCGGCGGAAAGCGCCGAAATTCTAAAACGTAACAAATATAAGAGCCTCGGTAGAGAGTACCATTTTGTACCATTTGGTGTTGAAACTCTAGGTCCATGGGGTCCCAGCGCGCATAAGTTGGTCGCAGAAATCGCGAAGCGTCTGGTTGACGTAACTGGTGACCGAAGAGCTGGCGGCTACCTCGCACAACGTATCAGCATTGCGATACAGCGAGGAAATGCCGCCAGCATCCTTGGTACAATGCCTCAAGGGCCTATTTTAGATTTAAGCTAGTTATTAATTTCGTTTAGTAGTACCACTGTATATATATTGTATGTAAATAAAGATTTATTTAGTTTTCAGAAAGAAGTAAAAGTAGGTATATGTTAAATTACCGTCTGCCTTTAATACGGAGGAATACAGCATTTGCTTTTGATAAGGGGCTATTCATAAATTACGTCATTTCAAATTAGGGGGGGGGGGGGTCTGGACATCGGATGACGGTAGCATGAAGTAGGAGGAAATGGGGTCATTTGAAGCATGATTTTTGGATGATTATAGGGGGGGGGGGTCAAAAATCGTCAAAAATCGATGACGTAATTTATGGACAGCCCCTAATAGAAAATCCCATCGATAATTTAACATATTGACTTCCGTCCATATCACCATAAGATCTAGGCTAAAAGTCAAGGCAATGTAGGTAGTGCTTTATTTCTAAAAACATACAAATATACATCTGCAGGCATATCCACTGATGTCTTTCTTATAACAGCGCCAAAACTATGAATAAAAAGTTAGCTCGTCTTTCATCCACACGCACGAATAAGTTTGTAGAATAATATGCTCATGAGACAGTTTCCCGTAACGGTGCATAACATCACCGTTTTGAGGTAATGATAACATCTGTGTAATTTATAATGTCATGTTTTTGTCTCGGAGCTGGCAACACCGGCAATTTTATTATTATACTGGTTATGTTATGGGCAGAAGAAAATAGGTAATGTAGGACTTCCGTGCGTTATTTTATCAAACCTTTTATTAGCATTTGTAATGTCAGCGAAAAGTTTTCTTTTTAACTTATGTAAATTTTGGTATGTGGTTTAAGGTAAATTTTTTATACCACGTTGGTGGCAAACACCGCCTGATGGTAGATTCACTAGCTAGACATCGAAGTAGGTAAGTACTTAAAGGCTTGGAATTTGGAATTTGCAATCCAACAGTAGTATACAGTTACTTGCAGAAGACAAGAATGGATTAAATATAACCGTACCTAAATACATTACCTTATTATACCATACTTTTCCCGATTCACAAGCATGTTTGTTTCAGGGATAGGTACGAGTATAGCCGTCTATTTGTTCGATAAATATTAGGTTTTAAGGTACTTATTAGTTAATTGCAGAAAATCATTATATCTGATTAAGGTTACATTACTGCCCAATGCATTTGGGGACTTCACAATTCACATACCTGGTGCGTGCGAATAGTTTACCGGAATGTAAACTATTCGCACGTCCTCCAATATTTCAAAAATAAATGGTCACGCTAGAGCACTTTAAAGCAACAAATTGCTCTAAAATTAACACGTACCTTTAACCTTTGGTAAATTGTATATTAATCCGGGCCGTCGCGGCATTACTTTAATGACTAGATGGAAACCGAATCGCGTTAGAAAATTGGTCATTATTACCTCAGCGTGTTGAATTAGAAGCCAATGAACTCTGTCCGGCTCGATATTATTTAGTTGCAGTTGGCTAAATTAACTAGATCTTTTATTTTATGTTTTATACTTTTTCTCAAGCATGCAATGAAATATTGATGTTATGTTCCTTATAATAGGCTGCGAAGTATGACGTTACAGGTGCGGCTAGGACAAAAGGTCGTTAATGGAATTTCATACACATCTTGCAGGCCTAGGCCGGCAAAGTCCTCTTTTTTAATTTTCATTTCATAGATATTTGTGACACAGCATCGTGGCATTCATCCATTAAAAAAAACTAGAGGCAGTATTTGCTTTATGGTTCGTAATGACACTCTGCCACTACGCCTATAAAAAAAAAACAAAAAACAATGTTTGCTATAATTTGCAGTTTTATTTGTATAAAATCAACATGAACTTAATAAATAATACATTCAATAATTTTATAATTTTAAATTATAAATTTAACTACACAATAAAAACATTTAAAATATTTCATCTAAACGTTAGCGGTAAAAAGGTCTACTCAAACACGCGTAGTTATATTTTTTTCTCAAACATGCAATGAAATATTGATGTTATGTTCCTTATAATAGGCTGCGAAGTATGACGTTTCAGGTGCGGCTAGGACAAAAGGTCGTTAATGGAATTTCATACACATCTTGCAGGCCTAGGCCGGCAAAGTCCTCTTTTTTAATTTTCATTTCACAGATATTTGTGACACAGCATCGTGGCATTCATCCATTAAAAAAAACTAGAGGCAGTATTTGCTTTATGGTTCGTAATGACACTGCCACTACGCCTATAAAAAAAAAACAAAAAACAATGTTTGCTATAAATAATACATTCAATAATTTTATAATTTTAAATTATAAATTTAACTACACAAATAAAAACATTTAAAATATTTCATCTAAACGTTAGCAGTAAAAAGGTCTACTCAAACACGCGTAGTTATATTTTTTAAATTGTTATGGAGGTAAAGTTGAAAAATATTCATTCTGTTTTATTGGATTTATGGTGCGTTGTTGATTTTTTGACTTTAATATGAGTTCCGACGAAATAATGAAATTAATATTAAGTAATTGTAATCGTAGGTGTTGGAATTGGCAGCGTAAGCAGAATTGATTTTAATAACTTGCTGCCTCTGCCGCCAAGTCAAAGACGAAGTATGTATATGGTTGCTTATGGCAATTTTATTATTTGAGAAACTAAGAAAAATGGCTTACAGTTTATTAGAAACAGTTTTGTGGCATATTTTAAATGAATGTAACTACAAACTCGTCAACACTGTGGAAATTATACTTATTTACTCCATGTATAAAGCAACGATGTATGTGAAACATGATATCAACATGAAAGACTATGTAAACTTATGTGACGAAAACGACAGTCAGACGGATACAAGGCGAAAAAATCAAAGATACATGAAAATATACGGGTAGTAAAAATACACGAATCGTGTAAAACATACGCGTGATAATGATATATAGGTACGTGTTGGTTATATTTTGGGTGTAGTTTACTTTTAGTTGTTTCTATAAATAAAACTTGGGTTTCGTGGATTTTTTATTTTATTTATTTCATTGCATGTTTGAGAAAAGCACTATACATACCTCGGCGGGAAATGGGGTTGCCCGCGCTCAGACCTATCCGCTTCGCTCGGCCGTCTATATGTCTTCGGCCGGCAACCCCTTTCGTCCCGGCCTCTGTAGTAATGTACTATGTTTGTCTATTTTTAATGTTATAGGTCCTCGCTTCCAGTACGGGCGGCCTACAACTCTTATTACTTTGTTTTATATTTTGCATTTGATTAGGTACTATTATTATGTATATAAGTATATAAAATATTAATTAAATATATAGTTATACACGACGAAATTTAATAATGTAAGAACCATTAGATACCTACTCGATAAACACTCAGAATAGATTGATATATATTCCAATATACAAGTAAACGGGGCCTCAGAAGGTTATGATATGACTTTTAACATTGAAAATGTTTTTTTTTTGTTTTGAAATGTATTTAACCCAAGATTACCTAACTGAAATAAATCGTTTTCAAGCTAGTTTTTTCTACAACAAGTAATAGGCACGAGTAGCCAATATCATACGCTTTTTACGTTCAAAATTTAATTCAAATCTGTAAAAAGGTTTTTAGAGTCTGTGCGGAAACAGAAGAGTCGTGAAGTGTATCCTGGGATCCAAGATCAAATACATTGCACGACTCTTCTTTTTCCGCACAGACTCTATCATTGAGACAAGAAAGAAAACAGAGTTTACTTTCACATAAACAAAGATGGCCCTATTCATGAACTAGTAATATCCACATAACTTCAAAGGACAGCTCCGATTTCTAATAAGCGCGTAGAAAGAATAATTATATACCTGCGCAAACGGAATAATTTCAGGCACGTATTATTAGTCACAGCAACTCTTAACTGACCTTAGATGGACCTTATTTCCTCGCAATAAGATCTAGAAATTGGCAGTTAAATGTGGACAGTGCTACGGCGACCTGTGGTTAGCCCTCGACTTGTTCCCACATCACATGATATTTTTTTGAGTCTAATTGGTCTCTCTACACGTTTTTGCGTTGATTTACTGTAATCTATTTTTTGTATGATTGTATACTTTACATTTGCGTATGGGTTATTATCCTGGAGTAGGTATATCATCAAGATAAACTACTTTTATTATTATTTGAACTAGTTTGGTTTACAGATTTATTTTTGCTAAGAGTTTCTTTTTGCAAAGGCTGTTCATACCGACACATAAGAAGCCTCGATGTGCCGTGTGCCTCGTTAACATATCGTGAACTATATCTATTTTACTATTGCTAGTTTTTTGCAAATCGCAAGAATTAGGGCAAAGTACATACCTACTAGAGAACATTAATTTCACTACCTTTAAAGGTCACCCGTAACCTACTATTCCTAATACCTACGTTTATCTGTAACCCATCTAATCGATCGTATTGGGTCACAGATCATACCGCCATATTAAACACTTGCATTGTCATTCTCGTCATCTAGAGCACATAGGAATATAAACTTTATTGTGTCTTAATAACGTACAAATTTCACACAACTTTAAACCAAATATGGGGCTATGTGGTCAGTATGAAATGCTTTCACATTCATGGCTTAGTTTTGTTTCCATGGCGTGTTCATGAGTCTTATTTATAGCGTTTTATCAATTTTCACGCAGAACGCTCTTTTTACCGGTCTACTACTGACCTACACGAGCTATTGAATAGTCTTAACGGTAGACCATGGTTTAATTTTTAAATTACTTTATAAAAGACTACGGCCCTTTGTTAGTTCGTGCAGAAAATCAGACACAGATTTTGACAATAATAGGTAGACAGTATTTATTTAGGGGTCTTATACCAGAAAGATAGCGTATTCCATTGATGCCAGACAGCCTATTTACGACCATTTAAACGCAAAGAAAGGAAATATAGCTGTTATACAAATATATAAGGCTGCCCTTTCCACTGAAGCGGAGATGAGAGAATTCAACCAATAGCATCGGTTATAGATGATATCCAACGGAGCGGAGAAGAGATGATAACAAACAATGCTATCGGTTGATTCCTATCGTCTCCGCTTCAGTGAAGAGACAGCCTTAAACTGATAAACAGAGCAATGGTGTAAACTTCACCTTTTAATAATTATCTGTAGGTACCACCGATTAAATACCTGTCTTCACTTTCATCTTTGTCTTTTGCTTAATCAACCATCAATTATTCTACGATAAGCTACATCTTTTATCTATACTGTTCCAAACAAAATGGCCGTTATCGTCTTCAGAAATTCTCATAATTTAATCTCTTTTTGTACTAAGCATGTAAAGAGGTTTTCTTCTCAAAGTGCGTGGACAAACAATGCTGCCGACGTTCCCGCATGACAGCTAATTAACTAATTACTGTTAATGAATACGCAACACATAACTGTTTATGTAATTAAGCTACGGGATAGTGAGGTTTCCGGTAAACTTTGAAATGATATGTGCGTTTGTTGAGACAGACATGTAATTAATGAGATTAATTTTATGTAGGTATGTATGATAAAAAGTTTGTATGTATCTAAATTGCTGTGGCCTGACAGGGTCTGTAATACTTGTAATATGAGAGCAATAAAGATGTTTGAGCTAGTTCGTATTTGAGTAATAATTGGATAGGTATTAAATGTCTGAAAGCGAACAGATGTAAATCATGGAGCGTCCTCTACTGAAGAATTTCTAAAAAAAATCTATTAAATCATGTTATCTGACCTCAGCACTATCTGGGATCTCTTTTTCCAGAGTATTTAAAGTGTAGTTCCTAAATGAGAAAATGTAATACAGGTTATGGTTTATGGTGTATCATGTCACGGTCCATTTAAATGCCCACCAAGAGAAACTTGAAACGTGGTGTTGCGGTTGGCATTTTAAGATAAATCATTGTTTCGAGCTATAACTTGATAGAGGATGGATGCTTTTTTCATCTTCAGAACTACAGATTACTGAATTCAATTTGAGACTCTTCAAACTATCATATTATTATACTGAATCCGTCACGGTCGTCTGCACCGGCCTAAATCTAAGACAAAGCTGTTTTAATTTCTACTAAACGTGTAATCGAAGTGGGGTATCTGCCGGCCACTTAACGGTTCGTTAAGGCCTTACCATAGATACGAGAGCAGAGGAAATGGCGCCTTTGTTACTATGACCTGTGTTTTTAATTGTCTATGATCTCTAAATCGGTATAAGTACATAAAATCGAACAATGGACTGGATCGAAACAGGATGCCTTTCATCTCAAGTGATAATTCAATCACTTCATATTTAATTTGCAAATACACCACTAGCAGGCACTCATTCTGGTGTATTCTCATCGGTCCCCGCTTTGGTGGGTTTGGGATAGATTATTCCCACTTGTGATCTAAGGGACCGGGTGGAAATAAGTACTTTCATTCCTATCTTTGACCGCCGAGAATATATGGGAACATCTACAAATACCTACATGATGATTTGTACCTAAGATATGAATGGTACCTACCGTGTGTGAGTACCATTAAGGATGACTCACGTTAGACCGGGCCGTGTCCGGGCCGGAGCTTCCGGCGCATCGCTTTCTATGGAAAGCATCACGTGATCGCCTGTCATGTCATAGAAAAGTAAGCGCCGGAAGCTCCGGCCCGGACACGGCCCGGTCTAACGTGGGTCATCCTTTAGACGACATCGCTAAGTTTGCACTGACTTGGCAGTAAGTGTTGAAGGTAATTCTGCATGACATTTATAATGACAAAGTCTGGCATTGTCATAATTAATGTCAAATTTCTATGAATATGGCATTAATATGACGACACTCCCTCGTTTTGTTTTGTTAAAGTCGGGACCATGTCGGGACAAAGTTAGCTTAGCCGGAGTCAACATATCCTATATACCGAAAAAAATAATTTTCTACAATACTACCAGAACGTATAGTAATTAAAAATATAGTTATAGCTACTAAAATCCGGTAGTAATAACAAAAAATGTTGTATCGTGTAAAACTTGTTTTTTAAACATCACTGTTTAATTCTAGTTAAATGCAATTTAGTACTGCTTACAATTTCGTTGTATATGTAAAGATGCAAGTGTTGTAAATATTAAACGTTTGTCTCGTTTAATATATGCATCGTAACACTAACTATTGATATGTAAAAATAAAGATACGAGTGTACACGTTACAAGTTATTATGTTGTGGTTACTATAATGCATTGTAAAGCCTGACAACAGTTTATTTAACCCTGAGATAGTGTCGCTGCAAACAGCTTACGTATGGCAATAATGTGCGTACGTCATGTATAGTCGGGGTAGTGGGCATTGGCTTCATGTTGATACTCGTATAATGTCAAAACATTGCTTACAAAGAATTCGGTTCTTTCAATTTACCTATTCGTCAAAATCTGATTCTAAATATTCAATATTTATATATTCTTCGTTTTCTGACTCTGACGAAGTCTCATTTTCATCAGATGTTGTGTCGCTTTCAGGACCACCAACCTCGATTATAAAATGTTCAGTCTCCAATTCGATTATAGGATTTTTATCGTCGATCTACATAAACCTTAAATGAAATATTGAAGTTTAAACCAAACAACTAACCAGTTCAATAAAACCGCACTATAAAATGTCAATACCGGTCATGTCAACAACCAACTTTAAAACATTGTTTATTGGAATGCTATGTAATCCTTCGTCTTTTTTAAGCTGTAAGTATTTGGTTGCATTCACTACAATTTTTTTCGCATCTTTGGGATTTTTTTTTGGCATTTTTGTAATAAAACCGTTTATATTTGAATATATTCGTAGATATTTTCCGTTTGTTTACATCGGTGACATTCGATGACATCCAACGTTCGTTGTCAAAGAGTATTTGTTGCCAGTAAAAGAAATTAGTACCATTGAAAATCCGCAAAATGGCGAGGGTCAAATAAACTGTTGTCAGGCTTTAGTCTGAACGAATCAAACAGTTGTGCCAACACCACGGTGTATGCGCGGCTGGCGGGGGGCGGAGAAAGGAATTGCGCAAGTCACAGAACGGCAGCCATTACGCCAGCGTCTTACGTTCCGGCCGGTCGATGTTTTATTTACGTAGATCCTGTCCATAATTTTATTGTAAACTAGTACAAGTGTATAGTATAAGTGCTTGTTGTTTGCGTGTTGCTGACACAGTGAAAATGGAAAAGTCCTCCCGCACCGATGTGGATAAGGAGGGATTCACACTGGTGGAAAGGAAACGCAGGGCGCCTCGTAAAACTCTGTGTGGCACTGCGCAGCCGGTTAATTCTGGCCTACGAGTTGCGACACCGAGTAAGGCGCTCTACGTGTCTCGCCTGCATTACTCCGCCGGGGCCGACGAGGTGGTGGAGTACGTCCGCCGGAAGACTGGCTACACGCTGAGGGTGCACCAGCTACAGTCGCGTCACTATGTGCACTTCAGTTCATTTGTAGTGCGCGTGCCGAGGCCTCTGCAGGACACCATCGCAAGCGCGGACTTCTGTCGTCCCCGAAGTCGCCCAAATCCAATGTTTAATTTGTATGTCATTTTTGTGTCTATTGTTTTATTTGTGGAGACAAAATGTTTTTTTCTTTTGTAGTGTCACAGTGCCTTGGTTTTACTGTAATGCTGTGTTACTTATTTGATCAATAAAATAAAAAAAATAAGTGTGCTTAAAAACTTGTCTGTATTTACTAGAAGAGCAGTGTACTGGTTATATATTGTTCACGTAACCAGAACCCATTGTGCTGAAGGGACTTCTAAACGGGCCATATGTTCACTGCAATATGTGGCCGGCAACTATTAGTGTCCCTCTCTAACATGTGAGTAAGAGGACACCAATAGTTGCCGGCCACATATTGCAGTGAACATATGGCTCGCTTAGAAGCCCCATTAGCACAGCGCGTTCTGGTAACGTGAACAATATAAAACCAGTACACCGCACAAATCGTTCAGTTACATATACGAGTACTGAATACCTTGTTATAACAACAGGACAGGAACGTATATGTTACTGTATTATTTAGTAACCATTAACAGACCGGCTAGTTGGGTTTACTAAAAGTCTTATACCCACTACTATACACTTCATAGAATTAACAAATTTAATTTAACAAGAATGGTCTGGTTATGTTTACAAAGTGTCCTGTCGTCACATATACAACAAGACAATATAGTACAGCTAACCAGATTCTGGTTACCAGTACCAGGTTTTTTTTTCAGTGATAGGATGAAAGCCATAAATGCTTAATGTGGCACACATATAGAGGTACTTAATAGTTATTTACGATACAAGTGCGAAAAATAGAAAATCCGCAACGAATGCCTAATTCGACACGAGTTGTGAATTACCTATTCGCTCGCACGTGTATTGTACAACGTTTTACAGCACATATGGCCCTTTAAGTCGACGTAGTTACGTAATGTGCTTATTATAGCATCGGTGTCGTACTGTAGCACCAGATGTACTTTAATATAGTTGTTACAGGCATGTCCATACAAATGGCAACGTTGGCAACAATGTATTTGAGAAGCGAAAGCAATTTGCGTTCATTTTTACCTTTATACCGCCATTTATAAATCTAGTCTAGGTCTCAAATTACCCTAATATCCGTTTCGTACCGCGTTAACCGCAAATCACTCTAAATGACTCGGCAATGGCGGCTTAGTTGGTTATTCTTTTTTTCGTTTCGTAGTTCTTTGACTTTACTAAGTGTCCTTTGCATTTGTGAACGATGCGACGACACCATAATTTTAAAGATATCTAAAGTAACATTAAAGTAAGAATCTACTCGATATACCACGACTTAGTTCTGTAGAAGAAAAAAATTGTATTGTGTAGATAAAACATAATTACCTATTGAACTTAGTGCTAAGATAATAAAATATTATGCTAAATAACCAATTTTACAGTAACTTTATCTTGTCCACAGACCTCGCCATGTGGCGCGCCGTGCAGGTCGCGCACCTGCTCTTGGCGCTGACGTGCGCGCGCGCGCAGAACCGCGTCGTGGACGTCAGCACGACATGTGACCGCGGCTCGTTCACCGTGTCGCTGGAAATGGCGCAGCCGTTCAAAGGCTTACTGTTTAGCAAGGACTTCTCGAGGGAGTGCAGGGTGCAAGGTGAGCATAGTGGGCGTCAGCACGACATATTGTGACCGCGGCTCGTTCACCGTGTCGCTGGAAATGGCACAGCCGTTCAAAGGCTTACTGTTTAGCAAGGACTTCTCGAGGGAGTGCAGGGTGCAAGGTGAGCATAGTGGGCGTCAGCACGACATGTGACCGCGGCTCGTTTACCGTGTCGCTGGAAATGGCGCAGCCGTTCAAAGGCTTACTGTTTAGCAAGGACTTCTCGAGGGAGTGCAGGGTGCAAGGTGAGCATAGTGGGCGTCAGCACGACATGTGACCGCGGCTCGTTTACCGTGTCGCTGGAAATGGCGTAGCCGTTCAAAGGCTTACTGTTTAGCAAGGACTTCTCGAGGGAGTGCAGGGTGCAAGGTGAGTAGAGTGGGCGTCAGCACGACATGTGACCGCGGCTCGTTCACTGTGTCGCTGGAAATGGCGCAGCCGTTGAAAGGCTTACTGTTTAGCAAGGACTTCTCGAGGGAGTGCAGGGTGCAAGGTGAATAGAGTGGGGGTCACCGCGTCAGCACGACATGTGACCGCGGCTCGTTCACCGTGTCGCTGGAAATGGCGCAGCCGTTCAAAGGCTTACTGTTCAGCAAGGACTTCTCGAGGGAATGTAGGGTGCAAGGTGAGCATAGTGGGCGTCAGCACGACATGTGACCGCGGCTCGTTTACCGTGTCGTTGGAAATGGCGCACCCGTTCAAAGGCTTACTGTTTAGCAAGGACTTCTCGAGGGAATGTAGGGTGCAAGGTGAGCAATAGTGGGCACAGCCGTTCAAAGGCTTAGCCTGGCTTACTGATTAACAAGAAATTCTCGAGAAAGTGATGCAAGGTGCAGCACAATTTTTGGAGCAAATGAGACCGTGCCTCTTGCAAATCCTGGTTGTACATGACGTTCATGACACAGTAGTAGTAGTAGTAGTAATCACTTTATTGTACACAACACAGGTTTACATAATATTTACAGAAATAAAGGTACAAAGGCGAACTTATCCCTGTAAGGGATCTCTTCCAGCTAACCTTCGAGTAGATGAGGGGAGAATTCAAATTAGATAGACAAACTTACGGAATGCACAGTAACATTTTAAAAGTAAACTAACCAAAACGTCCAAAAGTAAATAAAATACATAAATAATATTATAAAATAAAATACATGCTACATACATAAATACTAAACATTTATTACATATAATATAATTATATATATATATATATATATACACACAAGTGTCAACAAAAAAAAATATCAGTACTTAACCAAATCACGCTTGGTTGGAAAGCATACGTTTCTTCAAATTAGCCTTGAGTGACGCTACAGACTGGGACCGTTTGAGCGACAGGGGCAACTCGTTCCACAACTTCACCGCGCGTACCGTGAACGAATTCGCATACGATCGTGTCTTATTCGGGGGAATAGCAAGCGTAAGATTAGCACTTGAACGTAAGCGCTGTTCACTGCCTTCAGCCAGATAATTAAATCTCTCGGTAAGGTAAGATGGAGAGCAGGGGTTAAAGAGTACGTTGAAAAGCAACGACAAGACACGCACATTTCGGCGTCGGCGGATCGGTAACCACCCGAGCTGAGAGCGGAATTCAGAAATGTGATCGTACTTACGGAGGCCAAATATGTACCTGATACAAACATTTTGTAGACGCTCAAGTTTATCCAGCAATTCCTCAGTAAGGTCCAAAAATGCAACGTCACCATAGTCAAGAAGAGGGAGCAATAGAGAACGAGCAAGAGTTAGTTTGGTGTGAAGAGGGAGGAAATTCTGTAGTCGTCGAAGAGAATGGAGAGATCCAAAAATCTTTTTGCTCACCTCGGCTACGTGAGGAGCCCAAGAAAGCGTCTGATCCATGATGATACCCAGATTTCGGACAGTAGAGGAAAGAGGGATAATAATCCTATCAAACAAAATGTCAGGTACCACCATGTCCGAGAGCTTGTCTACATAGTATGGACTGGCAATGACAATCGCCTGTGACTTCTGAGCATTAATTTTTAAACCAAATTTGCACGCCCAATCCCGTATGGACTCTAAGTCATAATTAATCTGAGCAATTAATGAGGGAAGATCGTCTATACTAGCCGCTGCATAAATTTGTAGGTCGTCTGCATAAAGATGGTATGAAGACGTAAGCGATGTGGTGATACCATTAATAAAAATAGAGAACAGGAGTGGAGAAAGCACCCCTCCTTGCGGGACGCCAGCGGTGAGCTCACACCAGTCGGACAGTTTGTCATCTACTCTAACACGCTGGCGTCTGCCAGAAAGGTAACTACGGAACCAAGATAATGAAGTTTGGGAAATGTTAAGTGTGTTGAGTGTGCCTAGAAGGATCTCAAAGTCTACCGTGTTGAAGGCACTACTAAAATCAAGGAGGACAAGGACAGTAAGCTTTTTTGATTCTATATTAAACCGAATATCGTCGGTTACTTTAACCAGAGCGGTAAAGCAGACTAGCTAGCAGTGGCCTGATGTCGGACGAAGTCCAGTAAACCATAATAACAAATGAGGTGTGATCCAACATGTGAAGTAATTAAGTATTTCATAGAGGTTGATAGGCAATCCTATCGTATGAAATCTAGAAGAGCGTTAATTAGCTTTCTTCGTCCGTCTACATCAATTTAGCATAGCAACAACAGTCCTGTAAAAACTACACAATGACTAATTTAGGGTGTCAAAATAAATGAAAATAGATGATGAACAAAATTAATTTCCCATTTTCAGGCAACCACAAAACGAAGGTGTCTCTACATCTACCAACGAACGCATGCGGCGTGAGGAGTTCCACCTTGAACACGACCAGCGACGACCAGCTGTACTATACTGTAGAGCTGGTCGTGCAGATGGATCGCATGTTACAGCAGTCCACAGATCAGGAGCTTGTGGTCAGGTGAGGACACAGCATGCAATAGCATTCCAACTATTAGCTCGTGTTATAGTTTGGTAGTTAGGTCAAGAAGAGTGGAGGAAACCAGATCGCGCGGCAAATCACCTAAGCGCTGGATTGACCAAATGAAATCCGCAATCCTTACAAAGAATTGTGTCCGCCTCAAATGACCACGACCGCTCTGTCAGAGATACGACAGAGAAGAAGAAGAAGTTAGGTCAGAGAGGACATTCTGAACACAGCGATGCCTTTAAAGTAATTACCCAGATAAAAAGCATACTCTCCAGTGGACAAGAAGAATAACCACTGACAGTTAGTACCTATTTATCAACGATTTCGACAGAGTCAAACATACTGTAACGACATTTAACAGTTTTTTGCTATAATTTACAGGTGTAAACTCCAACCGCGTGCAGTTCGTATCAACAGTTCAGCTCTCGAGGGAGTCATCAACTCTAAACTACGAGAAATGATCGGGCAGGAAGCTAAAAAGACGAGGTAAATATAAATAAACAAGAATGCACTTATGTCAATACAACTATTATTTGTAGTCTCCACGTAGTCTCTCTCGTACCAGCTAACTAACCGTTTCGAGAAATGCTTTTGTCAAGTTCTCTCTGACTGATGTTCTCTGTCATTTTAGTTGTCTGCTTCAGCGAAAGTCTCTATCTTCAGAGTTTTCCATGTTCCCCACTGTTCTTATAGTTTATTCATGGTTAGTTCCTACAATGTTTAAAGTGACACCTAACTCAGGTTCATAAGGATCTAAAAAAACCGGACAAGTGCGAGTCGGACTCGTCTACCGAGGGTTCCGTACTTTTCAGTATTTGTTGTTATAGCGGCAACAGAAATACATCATGTGTGAAAATTTCAACTGTCTAGCTATCACGGTTCATGAGATACAGCCTGGTGACAGACAGACAGGAGTCTTAGTAATAGGGTCCCGTTTTTACCATTTGGGTACGGAACCCTAAAATAGATATGATATAAATATTAGACCACAAGGCTGACTCATTCCTCGACAAAGAAATATTCATCGAGCGCAGCAGATAGACCTGGGGTGGATCTGGCAAACTATAATGTTGTGTACAATAAATAATAACCATAATAACTCAAATTCAATCTCGTATTTCAGAACCGGCCGTAACCGGCAAGGCTGGGTGAATCCAGCTGAGACGGAGCAGCGTGAATGGCTACTGGAATCAGCTCGGGCGTGGATGGAGCTGGTCCCAGCTTCGCCCAGCAGCGAGCCCGCCACGGTCGAAGTGGGGCAACCGACGAAGTTGCTGATTCAGTGCACGCTGCCTGGTAAGTCGTTTAGGACTCACCTTGGCTGCTGGAATCAGTTCGGGAGTGGATGGAGCTTGTCCCAGCTTCACCAACTAGTGAACCCGCCACGGTCGAGGTGGGGCAGCCGACAAAGCTGCTGATCCAGTGCACGCTGCCTGGTAAGATACTGAACGGCCGAGCCGCTGGAGTCAGCTGGATGGAGCTGGAGCTGGGCCCAGCTTCGCCAACCAGTGAACCCGTCACGGTTGAGGTGGGGCAGCCGACAAAGCTGCTGATCCAGTCCGCGCTGCCTGGTAAGATAGTGAACGGCCGAGCCGCTGGAGTCAGCTGGATGGAGCTGGGCCCAGCTTCGCCAACCAGTGAACCCGTCACGGTCGAGGTGGGGCAGCCGGCAAAGCTGCTGATTCAGTGCACGCTGGCTGCTAAGATAGTGAACGGCCGAGCTGCTGGAGTCAGCTGGATGGAGTTGGTCCTAGCTTCGCCAACTAGTGAACCCGCCACGGTCGAGGTGGGGCAGCCGACAAAGCTGCTGATCCAGTGTACGCTGCCTGGTAAGATAGTGAACGGCCGAGCCGCTGGAGTCAGCTGGATGGAGCTGGTCCCAGCTTCGCCAACCAGTGAACCCGTCACGGTTGAGGTGGGGCAGCCGATAAAGCTGCTGATTCAGTGCACGCTAGCTGCTAAGATAGTGAACAGCCGAGCTGCTGGACTCAGCTGGATGGAGCTGGTCCCAGCTTCGTCAACTAGTGAACCCGCGAGGTCGAGTAGGAACAGCTGACGAAGCTGTTGATCCAGTGCACGCTGGCTGGTAAGATAGTGAACGGCCGAGCTGCTGGAGTCACCTGGATGGAGCTGGGCCCAGCCTCGCCAACTATTGAACCCGTCACGGTCGAGGTGGGGCAGCCGGCAAAGCTGCTGGTTCAGTGCACGCTGGCTGCTAAGATAGTGAACGGCCGAGCTGCTGGAGTCAGCTGGATGGAGTTGGTCCTAGCTTCGCCAACTAGTGAACCCGTCACGGTTGAGGTGGGCAGCCGACAAAGCTGCTGATCCAGTGTACGCTGCCTGGTAAGATAGTGAACGGCCGAGCCGCTGGAGTCAGCTGGATGGAGCTGGTCCCAGCTTCGCCAACCAGTGAACCCGTCACGGTTGAGGTGGGGCAGCCGACAAAGCTGCTGATTCAGTGCACGCTAGCTGCTAAGATAGTGAACAGCCGAGCTGCTGGACTCAGCTGGATGGAGCTGGTCCCAGCTTCGCCAACTAGTGAACCCGCCAGGTCGAGTAGGAACAGCTGACGAAGCTGTTGATCCAGTGCACGCTGGCTGGTAAGATAGTGAACGGCCGAGCTGCTGGAGTCACCTGGATGGAGCTGGGCCCAGCCTCGCCAACTATTGAACCCGTCACGGTCGAGGTGGGGCAGCCGGCAAAGCTGCTGATTCAGTGCACGCTGGCTGCTAAGATAGTGAACGGCCGAGCTGCTGGAGTCAGCTGGATGGAGTTGGTCCTAGCTTCGCCAACTAGTGAACCCGCCACGGTCGAGGTGGGGCAGCCGACAAAGCTGCTGATCCAGTGTACGCTGCCTGGTAAGATAGTGAACGGCCGAGCCGCTGGAGTCAGCTGGATGGAGCTGGTCCCAGCTTCGCCAACCAGTGAACCCGTCACGGTTGAGGTGGGGCAGCCGACAAAGCTGCTGATTCAGTGCACGCTAGCTGCTAAGATAGTGAACAGCCGAGCTGCTGGACTCAGCTGGATGGAGCTGGTCCCAGCTTCGCCAACTAGTGAACCCGCCAGGTCGAGTAGGAACAGCTGACGAAGCTGTTGATCCAGTGCACGCTGGCTGGTAAGATAGTGAACGGCCGAGCTGCTGGAGTCACCTGGATGGAGCTGGGCCCAGCCTCGCCAACTATTGAACCCGTCACGGTCGAGGTGGGGCAGCCGGCAAAGCTGCTGATTCAGTGCACGCTGGCTGCTAAGATAGTGAACGGCCGAGCTGCTGGAGTCAGCTGGATGGAGTTGGTCCTAGCTTCGCCAACTAGTGAACCCGCCACGGTCGAGGTGGGGCAGCCGACAAAGCTGCTGATCCAGTGTACGCTGCCTGGTAAGATAGTGAACGGCCGAGCCGCTGGAGTCAGCTGGATGGAGCTGGTCCCAGCTTCGCCAACCAGTGAACCCGTCACGGTTGAGGTGGGGCAGCCGACAAAGCTGCTGATTCAGTGCACGCTAGCTGCTAAGATAGTGAACAGCCGAGCTGCTGGACTCAGCTGGATGGAGCTGGTCCCAGCTTCGCCAACTAGTGAACCCGCCAGGTCGAGTAGGAACAGCTGACGAAGCTGTTGATCCAGTGCACGCTGGCTGGTAAGATAGTGAACGGCCGAGCTGCTGGAGTCACCTGGATGGAGCTGGGCCCAGCCTCGCCAACTATTGAACCCGTCACGGTCGAGGTGGGGCAGCCGGCAAAGCTGCTGATTCAGTGCACGCTGGCTGCTAAGATAGTGAACGGCCGAGCTGCTGGAGTCAGCTGGATGGAGTTGGTCCTAGCTTCGCCAACTAGTGAACCCGCCACGGTCGAGGTGGGGCAGCCGACAAAGCTCCAGTGCATGCTGCCTGGTATTTCGTCGTAGCTATTTAAAGACGCACCTCCAGTCCCCTCCAGTCAGTGTAGTACTGACATACCTACTCTCGCGCAGCTGCAAAGAAGCAAGTATAGGTGCATTACGAACAATGTTCCTTTAAAGATAGATTAAATGAAACACTTGAGTCTAACTGAAGAGTTCACCTAATAGGTATTTACCTAATAAAGTTTGATTAACATCTTTTAGAGCGTTGTCCCGCTTCATCATCGTTTCTTTCTAGTCGTCCCCTCATATATCGTCTTAGGATTGCGACGGTAATTCATTGGTCTCCATGCAGGCCGTTTCTTTGTTTGTCCAACGGATCTCGCCTGGTAGAGCCAATTAGCGGCCTCCTGATAGTGTGGGTATTAATATTCTCTTTTTTTTCAGTTGGAGTCGGTCTCCGTATAACCAACTGCGTAGCTCACGACGGCCTCGGGGAGGCCTCGCAGAAACTCCTCGACGAGGCCGGCTGCCCCATCGACGAGTCCATCTTCTCGACCCCCTCCATCCACCGCCATAAGAAAGGGACGGAGATAGACTTCGCTGATCTCGAACCGGTAAGAATTCAAAGCGAATTCGCCATAAACACCACGATAGTGCTGGACAAGTAACTTATAAATCTAATAGTAAACCTTATAAATCTATCTCGCACAGGTATGACAAAAAGCCGTAAAGGTACCTGGTATACTAGACAGTTTAAAAATAACGGATCTTGTTTGACCTGGCGCATAATAATGGGTCGGTTGTACCAAACTGTCCATCACCATTCAAACTTTCGCAAACGGCCCCTGAGTCTGTGCGTTCAATTGTCTGTGTACTTACTTTAATTTTTGTCTGCTCACAGGTGGACCCGCAGCGAAACCTGGACGAAAACTTCAACCTCAAACACGCCAAAACCGACCCAGAGCTGATGTTCAAAAACATAATGACGTACCAACACGCCATCACCACATTCGCCGCTTTCAAGTTCCCTGACCGAGCAAAACTACATCTAACTTGCGGCATAGAATTATGCAAAGGAAAATGTCCGCTTGTGGACTGCAAAGCTTTGCAAAGGCCTCAACAGACGAGGGAGGGGTTATTGAGAAAAGCGAGATTGGATAAAGACGCTAAAGGAGTTGTCATTGATAGGTTGGAGGTGTATAACAGTATTGAGGTGCTGGCGCCTAATATTGAGTTGGAGGATGAGGCTTCTATAAGAGGTGAGTAAAAGAATATTTAGAAGTCACTGTATTTTTTCGTAGAAACTAGTAATCAAAAACTTTTAGCTAGTTTCTCTACACCTAACAAGGCGTCCTCGGAAAAAATCTAGTCTATTAAGATGAGCATCGTCGAGTGAGAGCGCACCTATAAAACGTCTCGATGAAATTTAAATCCTATTCAATTGGAACAGAGTCGAATTTAAACCGTTGTGAGACATACTAACATTGAATAATTTTACGGTTTAGACTCACTTGTTTTTAGTCACTCGCGCGACATGTTTCGGAGAGCCTCCGAAACATGTCGCGCGAGTGACTAAAAACAAGTGAGTCTAAACCGTAAAATTATTCAATGGAACAGAGTCGCTTTTGCTGTGTTTCGTTCAGTTTTCCAACAACGCAAAATCAACTCTATTTCTTACACTATAGGTTCAAATTTCAGTGGAAATTTTTGGATTTTTCATTTGCATGGCTTGGCCTTAGGAGGCTACTGGCGTTATAAAATACCTGATGTTTTAATTTTTCTCCAACATATATTCTGGGCTTAACCAAAATGACAATCGTTGATACAAAACGCCAACCGAAACTTAAATAATGTATGGAAATAGTCACGTGACTTTTCGTAGCATCTGTCAATCCTATTTTTTTTTTTTTCCGTTTGGTGTTTGTCGATGTACGATTGTCATATTGGCTAGACCCCTGCTACTGAGGGCCTATCGCAAACCACGTTCGCCGTGTTGCCTCTCTGTCACATTTGTAAATTCGTCCGTAAGTGTGACAGGGAGGCAACACGTCGAACGTGGTTCGCGGTAGGCCCTCTGAAACGAATGATGTACCTAAAGCCTGACCAGGCGGCTTAGCACGGTCGCGTTTTTATCCCTTGTCACCATGCCTGTCACGTTCTAACAAGTACGTAAGTGCGAAAGGGACGCGCATAGTGATAGACGATAAAAATGGAACCGTGCTGCGCCCACAGGAATATATGATCACGCGCCATGTTGCGGAATTTCACTGGAACAATTTTTTTCATACTACATAATATTGAACGGTCACCCATGCATGAGAATAACAGCGTCCTCTTGACAATGATCATATATTACTCAGGCTTTACTTATTTGATCACATCAAGGAATAAAATAATGATATGCAATCGTATTTTAATTTCAGGCTCACGAAGAATAGAAAGCGAAGAGAACGAGCTGATCCGAGGCTTCTCTCCGGGCGACAAGACCATATGCCTCTCGCCCGGCAAAATGGCTCTTGCCTTCTGCGTGTTAGGGGTCATATTCCTGTGCGCGATCGCCGTAGCTTTCGTCTCGCTAATCAGAGCGAGAAGGCGTCTAGGCAGGGAGCCGCTGCATACATCCCTCTCTTTCTACACGGGTAGCAAGAGCATGTTCTCTTCTAGTGAGAGCTCCAGTTCTGGTTTGAGTGGCAGTAAGCTATTGCTCACTGATAGCCCGTATTTAGATCATCATTCGTCTTCAAGCAATAATTGGCCATATTCTAGAGCGTTTTAAGGTTTCTTTGTGTGAATTGTTGAGTTAATAGGGAATATACACATAACTCTGCGTAGGGGGCGCCACTACCACAATTACTCACAATCGGAAGGTCTACCGCAAGCGAGAGAGTCTAAATTTTGTTATCTAACCTCTCTATCACTCTTGCATATTCGAGCGATAAAGAGGCAGATAGCTGAGTTTCGATTTTCGCGTTTCTAGGTAGGCCCTTTGTAAACAAACCGCCTTGATGTATCAATGTCATATCTTCTTGTCTGTGAAAACTTGTCAAAAACAGTTTAAGAGCCCATCAACGTGCCACTAGCGCCACTGTTAAATAATCGTGATTATTTAAATTTAACGACAGGTATTTAAAAAACGGGGCCGCTACGTACTGTATTGTGTATTTAAGTAGGTACCTTTTGAATACATCAAACTAGTTTTTATGTTTCTTCAATCTATGCGTCCAAAGTTAAAACGGCCGTTGTTGTTTTGACTTCCTAGATCGACGAATCCAGCAACATAAAAACTAGTTTGATGTATTCAAAAGGTACTTAAATTAAATACACAATACAGTACTCCTTTTTTAAATACCTGTCGTTAAATTTAAATAATCACGATTATTTAGCAGTGGCGCTAGTGTGCACGTTGATGGGCTCTTAAGGCACAGTATGTATAAGTTACTATATGGTTTACGATGGGTGCTAGTGCTGCACTCTGGCGGCAGAACGTTGCAGTAATACCCCCTATTGAATGTGAAGACGAAAGTTTAAATTACAAAAAGGAAGATTGTGTAACGAAGAAGATGATTTGGACTTTGGTATAACCACAACAAGTAAAAAATAAAGACTGCTAATAGTACGATTTACAACATTAATAAACTGAAATTTTGTATGGATCACCAGTTTTTATAGTTTAGGTACTTGTTATGTTACAGATAATAAAATATATGACAGATCTCGGATAGCTATCTTCCTATGCCATTAAGGTGTTCTATCTGTAAAGTCTATTTTTCCAAAGACTTGTCACGGTACTATTTTGAAAAAATAATGGTTAGCTGAAATATAGCCGTAGAAAATACATACAATACAAGCATATTTTCATAGAATTATTAAACGACTACGATGAATGTACTTTTTTGGTGCTAATCGTAACAAATTTTTTTAAGAAAAGAACTAAAGCCAATATACCTAATGTCGGTAAGTTTCAAATTCAAAATGTAAGACTTTCTCCTATTACCTCCAAAGGTTTTTAAATATTTTTTTTGTACTTCCTATGTTTATTTATTATTAGTTAGTAAGCTTTATGAACATGTAATTTGAGGAGGTGCTTTTGGCAATTACTTGTTATAAGTCTTGAATTAATGTCTTTGACATTTCAAGCATACATTTATAGGTATTTGTTCGGTTGGTTGTGGGATTTAGTTTAATATAAAATTCATTAGCACTTCCTCGAGGTTAAATTCGTAATACATATAAATTAAGTTAAGCAATAATTAGTACATATTTACTTATAATAACTCTACCTACAATAGATGATACCTTGTCAACTAAATTGGTATTTATTTTATTTGTGATATATTCTTAAAGACGATGGATGTTTTTTTATACCTTTACAAGTTTATATTAAATTAATAAATGGAACAATACAATTATCGACTTTTATTTCGATTACAATTACCTACTTCCTATATTATCTTCAGTTGTCATTTGTTTGTTAGGATGGTGAAGGAAATATTATAAAGATATAGAAATTGATATCTGCAATTCTGCATCAGTTAAGCTACTAGGCCATGTTTGGTATCGTACTACACTTAGGTAAGTAGGTACATTTTTATTATTTCGTTGGCTGGCCCTAGTGGCCCTCCTTGAAAGGAAAGGACAGTAGCCGACGTGATTGACGTGAAGCATTATACGGGAGGTAAGCAACGAAGAAGTTATTTGAAACATTAAGTGAAAGTAATTTAATTTTTCTATTAAATCCACATAAAAAGAAAAACAAGAAACATTACATCACAATTTCTAATATTGAATTTTATACCATCTAGCGGCAAATAGGGAAACCAAAACCGCATAAATAAATTACAACTGGCAACACACTTGTTGCGGAGTAGTGCTGTGCCAAAAATCGATTAAATAAAAACCCAACACCATAGACAACTGTAACTTGCACCTCACTAAACTATGCCGGTGCATGACATCATTCTATCAAAGATTATGAAGATACAGACAAGATCAAACTATTTAAGAATATTGATGCCTGAGGGCCTACCACCAACATAAAAAAACGTTATCTGCCTCTCTGTCTCTCAAATATGCAAGAGCGTTAGAGAGGCAAATAACGATTTTTCGATGTTAGCAGTAGACACTCAAGTCAAAGACAACTTAGGTTAAAATTATCAAAATGTCAACATACGAGTTTTAAAACAGTAAATAACACCATTAAAGCCCCTGCTACACGGCAGCCGACAAGCCCCCAAACCGCGTGGCCTTGGTCTGTCCCGGACCGTGTAGACAGTTGTTACCGACAAAATTTCGTTTGACCTCCGGACGCCCTTGGCATGCGAGCGCGCGCCAGCGACCGCGGTCTGAGCGGTCGGTCCGGAACCGTGTAGCCGCCTGACGCCGACCGCACTAGGCCATTTCGCTCGAAGGACGCGCCGTGTGCGCTCGTGTGGTTAATAGCCATGCCATGGTTACTCAGTAGCATTTCTAATAATTTATCAAATACTTTCCTCTTCATTCTCAGAAAGTTATGTATTTCCCCGTAGCGTAGTCAAGCGAATTCATTAAGTTGAAATGACTCAACAAATGCCGTTTTTTGAGCCAGCGTTTCATTCATATACCCTTTTCTTTTTTTACAAACTTTTTATTAACTTGCAATATACCTAATCGTAAGTATGTAAATATGTTTGTACGGGTCAAATCTTGCAAGTTAAATTAGACCCACTTTCTAGTTTCCGATGGAGCTGAAAATTTGCATACATATATAAGTCGGGTGACAATGCATTATTATGGTACCATAGAGCTGATCTGATGATGGAGACAGGAGGTGGCCATAGGAACCCTGTGATAGAACAACGCGACCTAATTGTGTTTGGGGTTTTTAGAATTGTCTCGACGAGTATTAGTTGCCTCTGGAAATAAAAGTACAGTCAGCGATAAAGGCTTGTACCAAAATTTTTTTTTTTTGCCAAAAACTTATTTTTTTGTCATTGCACTAGTATGAGTAGGTAGGTTATGAAATTTGGCGCCGCGGCCAATAAGTTTTGCCGCCCCAGAAGTGAAGGAAGACAAACAAAATACAATCCGCCAGGGGTGGCATACGCCGCCCTTAGGGCCATACGCCACTGAGTAGGTACTAATGCCACGCCAACTTTCTGAAAGGTTAGGGGCCATTTTGTGCGCTTGCAATACGTGTTGTCCGTCCGCGAGTTCTGAACACACTGTGGTTTGCCACCGTCTAGCCAGACAACTCAGACGGACCCACACACCAAGGACAGACCAAGGTCAGACGGTTAGTAGGCTTGTCTGCTGCCGTGTAGCAGGGGCTTTATATATGCCGAAACTATAAGGGTTCCTTTCCTTCCTAGTTGAGGACGGAATCCCAGAAAGAGCTGTAATAAGCGATATAATACGGCGAAATGAACCATACTATAACGCTTATCACGACATAATAGGTAGTTATGGCATAATTTAATTAATTATAAAAATAATAATGAAATAAATAATATAATTGTATAGGTACCTAAATAAGAAATATTTGTTTAAAATATTAAACTATCGTTATTTTGTATTTTATGAAAACCTAACGACGATTGACGTACTTACTCACTCACGTACCTTATTAAAATTTTGCTTACTGTGACAGAACCACGACAGAACAGAACCGCAAAAGTCACTGAATGCATTGAGCGAGCTGTCCAGTCTCTTTTGCATTATCTATGACTTGGGCGGAAAGGTGATGCTTGCTTTCGCGACGATCTTTTGCCTCGCCTTCGACGCCGTGTTCGTTCTCGCAGTGACGGCTGAAATTTGGACGAAAAATATATGAACTGTGATTATTGTTGAGTATTCCGTAAATGTGCGGGTTATGTTTCAATGCTTTGATAATCCCATTGGAAACTGTTCATAAAGTGTTTGTGCCGTGAGTTTGGATTGAGTACAGTTGAGTGAGTGCATCTTGTGATTTTGTGTGTGCCGACGAATTTATGAGTGCGACTGTGTGAGAAGAACATTACTGGGCTTTTAAGGTACGTGGTAATTTAATATGGCTTCAATAAGTAGTTACTCTAGTCCATTTTGGGCTAGAAGGATCGAAGTAGCGACGAGTTTTTTTGTAATCGGCTTAGCGGGCAAACTAATTGGACACTGCTCTTTTTAGTTTTCTTGCTAGTGCTATTCCCGGCTTTTGTCAGTTTGGAGAAATCTCATTAGTATAAAGTTTCTTTCCTAAATAGCATTATGTACTCAATCAGTAATAAACATGTCAATAAAAACAAGAATATTATTAACCAATCTAAGTCATAATTTTATTACCGTATTCTAAATATATAAAACACTAAGAAAACATAGATTTCTCTAAAAAATATGATGAACACCATGAACGAGTTGGACAACAAAACCACCAAAAAACTATTTGTAGGTATCTATAACTCTAAAACTCTATTCTATTTACCTAAATTTCACAATGCTACTAGTGTTTTTCAAAAGATGTTAAATACATTGTAATATAACACAGCAAAGTAATTATTTTATCAAACACTTGAGCTTATCAGAGGAGTGGCAAGGTGTTGTTAATTAGGGTGTGGTGCAGCCGAATATTAACAGGTCATAGGGTAGCAGCCAAGTTTTCACATCATTTGGCCCCTCAATGTTTACAATATTAAAGTATTATTTAATAATGAATTCCATTTTGAACTTGTTATGAATGAATGTATTTTTCTAGGAAAGGGTTTTTGACATTGCAACCTGCAATGTATCTAATATTATGATAATTTATGCAAGTTCTGTATAGGGTAAGAATTTCCGAAAGTACGACACCAGGGGTGCGAAACTCCTCCCTTCGGGCAAACTCGGCTCTGTTCAGTTCAGCATTGCTCGGAGCAATTTTTGAGGTTGACACAACTTGACGTCCCTTTGCGTGCACGACCACTGCTAAGATGACCTTAATTTTGACAACCCTAAATAGCCAAAAGGGATAGGGGGAAAGCGATAGAAAGGGACAGCATGATTTGATCCTGAACTGCTGTCAAACTTCGATTTATAGGAAGTTTCCTTTCTGTACAGTAGTACTTCTGCACCGACACTTCCATAATTTTGACTACTAAAAAACTATGAAGCTTAGTCGGCCATTAGTTCAGTACATACAGAAACCTGACAGAAATAAATTTACTTGTACATCGGAAAATTCTAATTTTTCACTGATCTTGTAGTCTTGTCTTAATTTTTGTGCCGGATTTACAAAACAATTCTATAACAAAGATTTTTAAGAATTAACTTTGTTTCTGCGGTTTTTTCTATTGACACATCCTTCAGTGCCTTCATTCGGTTTGTTAAATAAGGTTTATAAAAGATTTGTGTCATAATGAGAATCTTATCTTATCTTATTGTTTTCGGGGGCCCTTGCGGATACACTTCAACCCATAGGGGTCTTTTGTGCAATTACCCCCTACAAAAGATCCGTCAACTACTCAAGAGCTTTTCCCACCATATCCATGTGTCGGATGATGGAGCTCATGGGTAGCGTTTTAAAGTCCTTTGGTTCCAGATATCCTGCTCCAAAGTCCTTCATTCTTTGTCTGTCTTTGTCATCATGAGAATACAATCTGTACATGAGGAAGGCCAAAAATAAGTTGTTTTTGTTGCATAACCTTCTAAACAAAACTATTGTTGTGTATCTAAATAGGACCAGCAAAAACATTTTATCTTTAGCGGCCTTTATTATTTAAATACCAATCTAATAAGGGCTTATTTAGACGATGCGAGAACTCGCATGCGAGTTTCATAGGGTTTTGGTCGGTCGGTTGAATTGGACGTAACTAACAGTCCGCAATGTAGCTAAAATCGCATGCGAGTTCGCACGCCGTCTAAATCAGCCTTAAAGCACGTCTTTAAACCTATGCCGTCTCTGATATTTTCTACCATTGCTGTCTGAGGACCTACCGTGAATACCGAAATAAAAGTTTTGTTATGTGACTTGCATATTTCAGTATCTGTCTACTGAAATATACATTTTCAATGTTCGCAGTAGCCTCTGCATTCAATTTCTGCCAAAATGTTGACAATTGTCAGTTTTCTCCTAAATTGATCAATTGGCATTTAATAGGGTATTTGACTGTATTTAAAATAAATTATTTTACACCATGCATGAAATAAAAATAAAGCACCAGAAGATTAATAGAACAACGTAGCAGCAGTTATTTTTAGACACAGTATCTATTTTAAAACCCGTATAAAACTATAAAGAGTAGGTAATTTGATTGTGACGTCACATACTAGTGTTTCATATGAATTCCATAGTAGCTAAATCGTTTTGACAGTTTGAAAAAGGAAACTGATTTGACTAGTAGTCAACTACCCTATTATTTGCCTCCTGGGCAGGGCCGGATTAACCCTAAGTCAAAGTAGGCAACTGCCTAGGGGCCCCGCCTCGGCTAGGGGGCCCCGGCGGCTCAGCTCGCACCAAATAAAATTATGTTTCATAGGGTCAAAATTCACGAGTAACAATTGTTGCTTAATAATAATGAGTATGCTTTTGTTATTGTTTTTCTTTTGATCCATTGTTGAATTTAATGTAACTGGAATAAAATTGAAGCAATACGTTACAGTTTACGGGGCGTATATGCGTACCTGGGGCCCGTTTCTCAAATGCTTGTAACTTGTAATACAAGTGGAAGTCCCTTTCTAACAAAAGCTGTCAAAAAGTGACATCCGCTTGTATTACAAGTTACAAGCATTTGAGAAACGGGCCCCTGTTAGAAAGGTTTTCTGAAAAAAAAATAACATATCCTTTTTTTTTAACAACCAACAACTTCTGGGTTATTTCGACTCAGAATCACGAGTTCACGAGGACTATTGATGAAAACAAAGAAAAAAAGTGTCTCCAGTTTTTTAGACGAATTTGGGGTGTCAGTTTAGTGACGATCCATACAAAATTTATGTATGTAAAACTGCGTCACAAAAGTGACCTTTTTTCGACGATTGGTTCATGTCAGAGCGCTGCTTCCTTACAGCTCAGCCTTCGGCGTCGCTTTTTAAGAAATATCAATATTGATTTCAGTAGCTTGGCCTCGCATGAAAGCTCACTTCGCTAAAAGACGCTTCGGGCTTGTCAAGCAATGCGGAGATTGCTGAGCTCGATCTTCACTTCAGCCTCACTTTTTACCTCAATTTACCATTGGTTTGTGTTCCTCATCTCCTCTACTTCAGCTTAGGCTTTGGCCTCGCTGCGCCTAGCTGGGCCTGCAGTCTCGCTTTTTAATACAATGGAATTTGGTTCGTGTCTTTGCTCAACTATGTACTTATCCTGAAGCCTGAAGCACGGCTTTGACTTCGCGGTATGAAAGCTCGCCTCACTTCGGACTTTTAGGCCCAGGTGAAGATCGGTACCCGGCCTGGCCTTTTAAGAGGCTTTCACAATTTGCGATATTGTTAATAAAAATTTCGCGCTCGCTTCGCTCGCGTTTTTGGTAGGTTTTTTGGTTGACCCTTTATCTACATGTTAGCTTGACTGGTAAATGTATACAATTAGACCACGAAAAGTCTGCAAAGATTTTGATAGGATACGCAGTGCAAGTGTTATTTATACGTCATAATTTCATAGCAGTTTGACGTTTAAAATAACACTTGCACTGCGTGTGCTATCAAAATCGTTGCAGACTTATCTTATTCTAACTCTAATAATTTTAATATATGGAAATTATTTATTACTAGGTTGATTCTAATCATGTGGCTCGGCGTTTTGTCTTATGGTCGGACAATCGTTGTTCAGTCTCGCAAAATTAAGCATAGCCTCGCTTAAAATTTGCCATTGTTAGATAGGAAAGTGACGCTCAAGCTCACAGCTTTGGTATTGCACTGGGGATTGGCCTTAAGCCTAAAGGGCTCTTCCTACACTTGACGCAACGCGGAATCGGCAAAAATTGATAGAAAAAAGCTTTATGTCCAAGCAATAAGAGCGAAAAAGACATCGTTCTGACTAGACTCGGATCGTCTCGGCTGAAGATTGAAATTAAAAACGCAAACTTATTTCCCTGTAGGTACTGAACAACTGAACATGCTGTATACAGAATTGACTGTAGGGGGCCCCGAGCCTTGCACTGCCTAGGGGCCCCGACATGCTTAATCCGGCCCTGCTCCTGGGGCCTATTTCTCGTACGTTATTAGACTGATAATATTGGTCCATGAGCTAATACTTTTTACAAGTTTACAAGTTTGCGTTTCTCGAAGCTACACTTGTAAATTATTAGATACTAGTCACCAACTAATAAATATTAGCTAATAATAACAAGAGTAAATACTGTTTGGTTTCACAAAAGAGTACGCTAATAATTACACTTGTAAATTACATGCGTAAAGCTATTAAGCTCAAAAGGCTTGTAAAAACTATTAGCTATATTTATTAGTGACCAATTTGTGAAAATGTGGTCAGATTCAGACAGTTCAGACGACGAAATAATAGTTATTCGTCGCCGAAGAGTTTTCCTTCCGAGGAATAACTACGAAATACTTCAAGGGGCCTTTGCATTTAATGAGTTCCGGCTCAGAAATTCCGGCTCAATGAAAGAAATCAAGCTTTGTCGTCGAAGTTAATGATTCTTGTTACTTTACATTGGATGGGCACTGAAGCCCAATACCACGTAGTGGCCGATATGCACGGTATTTTGAAAAGTAGTGTATGTCGTGCTGTAAATTCAGTGGTGAATTCTATTGTGCAGGAAATGTTTCCAGATTTGGTTAAATGGCCAGAAAATATGGATCATATCTTAATACCGTCAATTATAGGTCCATTTTTATTATAATGTTATGTTTCTCTGAGTTACCCCGCTATTAGCGCAAAAGTGCACGTCAAACGACAGCAACAATACGCGGGAAGTTTTTTTTTTAATTGGCCAAATGGCAAGGGTGGTGGTGCATTAAGCCAAACTACACCAATAATATTATTAGTCCGCTACTATTAGTGACTAGTCTAGTAAAATTATTTGAGAAACATAAAATATGAATACTTGTAATTTTTACACTAGTAACTAATAACTAATAAACTCATAAACTAATAGTTACGAGAAATAGGCCCCAGGGGCCTATTTCTCGTACGTTATTAGACTGATAATATTGGTCCATGAGCTAATACTTTTTACAAGTTTACAAGTTTGCGTTTCTCGAAGCTACACTTGTAAATTATTAGCTACTAGTCACCAACTAATAAATATTAGCTAATAATAACAAGAGTAAATACTGTTTGGTTTCACAAAAGAGTACGCTAATAATTACACTTGTAAATTACATGCGTAAAGCTATTAAGCTCAAAAGGCTTGTAAAAACTATTAGCTATATTTATTAGTAACCAATTTGTGAAAATGTGGTCAGATTCAGACAGTTCAGACGACGAAATAATAGTTATTCGTCGCCGAAGAGTTTTTCTTCCGAGGAATAACTACGAAATACTTCAAGGGACCTTTGCATTTAATGAGTTTCGGCTCAGAAATTCCGGCTCAATGAAAGAAATCAAGCTTTGTCGTCGAAGTTAATGATTCTTGTTACTGGATGGGCACTGAAGCCCAATACCACGCAGTGGCCGATATGCACGGTATTTCGAAATGTAGTGTATGTCGTGCTGCAAATTCAGTGGTGAATTCTATTGTGCAGGAAATGTTTCCAGATTTGGTTAAATGGCCAGAAAATATGGATCATTTCTTAATACCGTCAATTTTAGGTCCATTTTTATTATAATGTTATGTTTCTCTGAGTTACCCCGCTATTAGCGCAAAAGTGCAAGTGAAACGACAGCAACAATACGCGGGAAGTTTTTTTTTTAATTGGCCAAATGGCAAGGGTGGTGATGCATTAAGCCAAACTACACCAATAATATTATTAGTCCGCTACTATTAGTGACTAGTCTAGTAAAAATATTTGAGAAACATAAAATATGAATACTTGTAATTTTTACACTAGTAACTAATAACTAATAAACTCATAAACTAATAGTTACGAGAAATAGGCCCCAGGGGCCCATTTCTCAAACGGTATTAGACTAATATTATTAGTCCACGAACTGTCAAATCGTATGGGTTGCCATGAAAACACACTAATAATATTAGACTAATATACGTATCGTTCGAGAAATGGGCCCCTGGTACTGCAGGTACTGATCTGATAGTATCCGCTTGGGGGAAAGCATTACACCTGACACCTATGCTCATGCACTATTGTCCAATGCTTGAAATGATGATTTTTTTAAGATGAATATTGATGATTTATAATGCATAGATAGCTACTTTCTTAATTAAATAATTAAAAGTTGAAATCGCCTTTGCAACTTGTCTTTCTATTTTGCGTAAGTTTAAACACAACTTGCAAAACAGAACCAGTAATCTTCAAGAGAAAAAAGCTAGTAAAAAGGCGTTCATTTTTAAGGATCTGAAAGCCTACTCAATGTCACGTTCATGCGAGTATCAAAGGTGCCCTCAAAGTCCCTTTGGAGCGCGGTGCCGCGGGCGCCGGCGGCGTGCGAAAGGAATCCTGTCCCGGCTGGCTTAGCCCTACTGTGGACGTATTCCGCAAATACAGGAAATACAATATCCATATGTAGGTATATCTTTAAAAGGATAGATCGACGGGCAAAGCAAATGGGGTCTATCGATATCCAGACATTAGACAGGTATAGGGTATAGAGACTTTCTTATCAGAATCTTTGCGTACATTTTGCTAGAAAGAAATGCAGGAAATTACGTCCGTTTGCCGGTATATGTGCTAGGCTAAGATTGCTTTTATGTTACCTATATAGTTAATCGGAGATTGGAGCTATAGACACCACCGTAAATAATAGACAAAAAATATTCTTATTAGAATCAATTTATAAATGAAATACCTAATAGTTTTTAGCAGCGAAGAATTATGTCACCTTTGAACTTTGAATTCGAGTTGTTAAGCATTAGACAAAACGTTCGGTACTCTCAACTAAGAAGGTAAGTACTTACCTAAGTACCTAGATACCTACTAAGATCGATGTAAAAATGTTGCTCCTATTTTTGAGAAGATTGAACACGCCCATATTTTTATACTTGATTGTGCACGCTCCAGATGAAAAATGAGATGTAATGGAATGAGAACATTCCATTCATTGTGGAATTTAGAGAGAGCGGGTGTTACTAAACCATGTTATTGATGCGATACGATGCACTATTGGTGCTGCAAGTTTCCAGGCATGGTGCTAGGAATTCTAGTGCTTAAATAAAACGTGACTAGACCCGTTTCCTGTTTCCAAGTCGTTCAATGTTGCCACGATAACATTGTAATCTATAATAAAATGTTAGACAGTTTGAATTATGTAGGTACTAGGTACCCATAATGTTGCAACATGGCATCAAGGAAACATGGCTTTAGTTTGAATAGATTGTTTAATACTTTCTTGTAAGGATTGAATTTCAAACACATAGTACTTCATCTGTTGTCAACGAAAACGTCTTGTGCTGTTTAAAAACCTTAAAATTTGTCAAACAAAATTGAAGCAGACGGTTGGCTCATCATTATAACCAATGAAATAGAGGTCAAAGTTCAAAAGCATTGTCGCTACTTAATCTTTTCATTAACCTTGATTATGTCCGTATCCCGTCTCTAATTCAATTCAATTCAATATCGCTAAAACAGTTTCTATGTCGGCTAGGGTAGAGTAGGTACGGTATCGCTATGTAGAACACAAGGCCGTATAATGTGAGATTACGTTCATAGGTTTATATTCGAACGAACCGTGACGATCATCAGTTTTATGAATGACGAAAGCGAAAAGATATTGGTTCAATGAACTTTTGTAAAGAAATTTTATAGACACACTTTTAAAAGGAATTGAGCGGTTTAAATCGTGTGAAAGAGATAGCGCGATTAAAATTTTAAGGAAGGCAATAGATGTTATTGTGCCGCGTAAGTTTAAAAATATCAAACTAATCAGTAAAGTATAGGATCGTAATTCTTGAGTATCAGTAATGCGGTAATGGATGGGTAATGGCCCGACCGAATTACATATTTTACAGACGGTATACAAACCGCTGATTCTGTCATTAGGTCATCCTCCTAAAAATCAACAAAGATCCGTCAACCATCTGTCTCCTTTCTGTTTTAATATTTCATTCAACGTTAATTCATCGCCACAGAAGGTGTATCAAAAAGGGTGGTAGAGGGGAGGGTGCGTGCACAAGGGATATACGGCGGGTCGGCGCCAGGACCGCGATCGATATCGCCACAGTCGGCTCGCTCCGGCCGCGCGTACCCTTACCCCAGTACCGTGTACTTTAAAACCTTGTGAGTGACGTTAACTGTGAAAACTGTGTTGTGCTTTGGATGCGATGAGATAGTCCTGTACGGTATGTGGTATTTTGTACAAAACATCGAAAAAAAACTCTGACATCATAGTTGGGAGATTTGATTTAGGTTAGTTGTTTGCGGAAGCTAAAATATTACTAGTAACAGCTTACTCATTATGTTATTGGTGATTTAGTGATGACGCTATTGTTATAGTGTGTTATTCTGCTTGTTCGACCTTGTAACACTGACTGAACCGAGAGAAGCTTGGTACAAGAGCTCTTTAAATACGAGGTCAAGCGAGAGTCGAGACGGACCTTTTCTTTAAGTCTGTCATGTTTCTTTCTCTACTTACATTTGAGGAAAAACATTCGACATGTACCAACTTACTTACTTCTATTAAGTGTAATTTATATAATTATATAATAATATAATATTTATAATTTAAGCCTATATACGTCCCACTGCTGGGCACGTGAAATTTATACAGATCAAATATTCCCTCGAAAGGAGTATGTATGTCTATACTCCTGGTATAAGTATGACCAAGAAATTTGAATTATATTTGCCCCATTTCTTATTTTGTCACAGTGACAATAATATGGGATATCTAGGCTTTCATATTGACGTCATTGACAGACACTGACAGGTACGAAATGGTACATAACTCAAAACCGTGGACTGTACCTGTCTAAGAAATTGTGCTACAAAATCCCTCTCTATAACAATATCCGTATCTACTGCTATCATAATCGAATCATAGAGACAAACTGCATCGAGTTCTCCATCTCGATACCGATCCCACATTACTGCATTGCGACCTCGTGACCTCATGCAACATCTGATCGCAGACGGCAGACTTCCCGGCTCTGTGCCGCACCCTGCCACGTCCAGATTATTGATGAGTGCGACGTGAGCTGACGTGAGCAGTGACAATGGTGAAAATTATTAAGCTTTTATATCTGTCAATCGAAACAGCAGAGATCCATCGAGATAACGACTATTGATCGAAGAAAACAATTCTTACGAGTATGAAGCTGTGAATGGAACATTTTTAAACATGTTTCTAACCAACCAAATTATTAGACTTTAGACTAGAGCAGCGGTCGGCAACCTTTTAGTAGCCAAGGGCCACATAGTAGTTAACGAAGTTGGCGCGAGCCGCACTTTGGTAATAATTGTGACTTTGACGTTTGTCAATATTACACACGAAATAGCCAGGGAGACTCGCGGGCCGCAAGCGAGAGGTTCGCGGGCCGCATGCGGCTCGCGGGCCGCTTGTTGCCGACCGCTGTACTAGAGGATCCATCGCAGTGATCCTTAGTTACGGCTTAGAGTTTTCATCCATACCTTCTTGAGTTGTCTCTTTTTCTCCTTATTCCTTTTCCAAATTAATTAAAGCTACATTAAAGCAACTCTGTTCTTTCGTGTAAAGTTCGCAATGCGTCGTTTTAGGCTTGTAAAGATGATCGATTGATCCATCATTGCTTGTCAATTATTCACAGCATTGATGGATTCAATCATGTAACATCATTTGTCATGATTATCCATCAAACTTTTTTTTGCAACGTAACTACGAAAATGTGACCTTCAAGAAAAGTGCGTATCCAACACACTTGCAACTCTGTGCAGTAATTGTTTACCATCAGGCGATTTGCCTCGTATATAAAATGTCGGCTTCACATTCTATATACACATATTGTAAGTTTACTTTATAAATGCTCACTTCCCAAGGCCCAGACTCAATGAAGTGATAATGATCTGATGCATATGGTCTCTGACATCATGCGATGCAAGTTAGGAAACGCTTGACTTGTTTATAGCACGTGATATCATTCTTTTCTACGTCACATAGACTTAATATATCGTAGCTAAGTTCATTATCTTGTAAGTAAAAGAGAAACTGGGCTTCTGAATTAAAATTATATGAGCGTTACATGTTGAATCCTAACCACCTCTGTTTTTCATCAGTACTATCATACTCGAGGTACTGTTCGAATGACTCAGAGTAGACACAATACTTTGCCCCATTAATGTGTTAATGAAAGGCAAAAAAGAATAGGTGATCTCATCGGACTGCACGTTCGTGTGGCCATGGGCAGTACTTGGTTTTATATAAAACTCTTCGTATTGTTAGTGTACGTGGGCGCGCGCTAAATCCGGCCCATGATCGGTCACCTATGTCACGATGGATCGTATTTGCATTTTACGTGGATCGAATAAAAGCGAATCCGTTCCGTAATAGCGATTAACATATCACGCTGCATTATCTTACTTTATCACTAGAGACATTAGTCGTGCGATAAAATTCTCATTTGATTACGTTTAACGCTCTTCAATCGACTTACGTTTTTGTCGTAAATTTTTGGCATCGTTAACCGGTTATTTTAACGTTTCGGGTATCATTATATCGTCTGCCTTATCAAGTTGGTCTATCTCCCCCAGTTCGTCTCTTGACCTCACAATTGACCCTGAGACATGCCAGTTCTGTAACATAATGTAGGTAATCATTGTGCTCCGAATATTTGATATCGACATGGAATTGATTGGAATTTAATTGACTTAAATTAACACTCGCATAACTGCATCAATATATAACTTGATATATTCATTTGTTGCTAGTTTCGAGGTTTATAATAGGTGTTTATTAATAACAGTTTATGAATATTGTTTTTCTGTTGCAATGATGTCACGCAGGTCGATTCACAAGAGCTGCCGTGAGATTTGGAGCGTTAACATTTTCATAGGCATTTCTGGTTCGTAACTCGTAAGTCAAGGAAAATAAACAAAAGACGCTCAGTTCAAGTGCTAGCAATTTAGGGCATGAGAACCGGAGGCACCTAGTTCAATAGAAAGCAAATTGCTCGCCCTATTGGTACCTTCGATATTCAAACATCTCTTCGATTACGGCTGCCTCGGAATTCAACCGGGTTTTTATAGAAATCTAAATATAGCACGGCGTGCTAGCCGCGTTAATACAGAACCAAACTGCGAACTGTGAGAAACGTGAACGTGCTCTTTGGTTAGTTATAAGTTATAAAGGAAGTTCCTTAATAATAAATAAAAAAGAAAGTTGGAGGAGTGTTTACTAATACAAAGTAAATCTAATTTAATACTCTTTGGTTTTTTTTCATCGACTATGCGGAAGCAGTTTTATAAATAACAATAAATCCCTTTGCTTTTGCGTTCACTTTGTCACACGAGCTTTTTGATTTTAAAATATTACGTCAACATCTACTTTTTAATCAACAGACAATAAACTACTAAAGTCTGCCTCTCCATTTTTTTTTATTGTGGCGTCTCTGTCACTGTTCAAAGTCGTGCCCCAATATTATACCTAACAGATGGCGCTAGCACGTTAACATCGCGCTTACGGAGTTCCAATAAGTCAGTTTCTAGAAATACATCTTCTGAACAAATAGTAGTAGTAGTATTAGTAAAACACTTTATTGTACAAAAATCAAAACAAAACAGGAAAAATAACATTCGTCATTAGTACAAAGGCGAACTTATCCCTTCAAGGGATCTCTTCCAGTTAACCTTTGAACAAATCTCAGTGTACCGAAGTCCCCAGGCATAACACCCGCCTGGAGAGAGGTGTCATTATATGGAACTTGCTAAACAAACCGCCATATTGAAATTGTCAAAGAATGGTGAATTTACTATAGTGACTTTTGTTTACATAGTTAGCAAGTTCCATAGAATGACACTTTACTCTCTATTGGGTCTCTCTACCTTTCCACAGTATGTTTGATGTTTTCATATTTTACGGGAGAGCCTTACCGTTTCAATTTGAACTCTTAACTTAAAGGGCATAACTCGAGTTTCGAAAGAACTGGAACGCCACAAACAAATGACCGCTCGTAGCCCTTTCACGGTTGAGCAATGAAAGCTTTAATTGTGCTAACAATTGTCGGGGGCGTGCAGACGAGGGCCTTTCTAAAGTCGATTATCAAGACGCCTTTGTTACCGTTCCAAGCGTTATTGTATTTGAGTTGTGAGTGTGAAATATTTACCTTATTTGTCTTACTACTACTAGAATTCTACAGTTTATAAAGCTCTACAAAAAAGTGCCAATTTCAAGAATATTTCTTTGAATTCTAATAAAACATCATTTTGTGTTCCGTTTGATCTTTTGGACTCCATCGCTTATTTTATACTTTCAAAAGTTCGACAAAAGTAAGTTCGCGTTTAATATTCCGATGATGGAGTCCTGAGTCCCGCTGCGCGGGGTCAGTGCCCCCGAATCCAGTCCATGTCTTATGCACTCGCCGACGTAACAACCGCTTTCTGTAGCTTAGCCTATACATAGATATGCACGCGTTACCGGTACGATCTGTAGCCACATTGATACATAAATGTATAGGACTAATTTATTTATTTATTTATTAGCCTTTAGTCGGACAATACATTATTCATGTTCGTATATTTCACTTTTTTTCCATTTCTGTGTGTCCGTTTGCCAGGTGGCAAAGGCCTCCTCCAGTCTTCTCCATTCTGGCCTTTCTGTGGCCACTCTACCCCAAGTTGTTCCTGCGACCTGTCTTATGTCGTCGTCCCACCTTCTCTTTGGTCTACTTTTCTTTCTGTTTCCATCTCTTGGGTACCATTGTGTGACTAGTTTGCTCCACTTGTCTTTTCCTCTGACTATGTGACCAGCCCATTTCCATTTTTGTCTTCTTATCTTTCTAGTTATATCCTGAACTTTAGTCTTGTGTCTGATGTTGCTATTTCTTACTTTGTCCGTTCTCTTGATTCCTATCATACTTCTTTCCATCGCATGCTGGCATATGGAAAGTTTACCTGACATGGCTTTTGTTAGAGCCCATGTTTCGCTTCCGTATGTTAGTACAGGTAGGACGCATGTGTCGAATAGCTTGCTTTTAGTTGATATGTGTAAGTTTTTGTCCTTCATTATTTCTTTTAGTCCCCAGTATTTATTCCAGCTGTTCGCTATTCTTCTTTGAATTTCTTTCTTTATACTGTTTTCTGGAGACATCAATTGCCCAAGATATATGTATTCTTCCACATAAGATATTTGATTCTGGTCCACTATTACAGGATCCTTCTTGCCATTAGTCATAATTTTAGTTTTTTCAGGGTTTAACTTCAGTCCAGCTCTTTCACTTTCCGATGCTAGATCATTAACCATCTTGTTTAGGTCACCAGATGTTCTTGCGAATAACACAATGTCATCCGCGAATCGCAAATGCGTTAGTGTGCGACCACTTACTGTTATTCCTAGATCATCCCATTCCATATTTCTGAAGATCATTTCTAATACAGCTAGGAAAAGTGCTGGTGATAGGGGGTCCCCTTGCCTCACGCCTTTTTGTATTTGAAACATATTGCCTTTCTTTTCTAGTTGAATGCATGCTGAGCTGTGTTTGTAAATATTTCTTATAATCCTTATATATTTGTGTTCTATTCCCTGATCTTTTAAGGCTTCCCAGATTTTTGAATGTATTAAAGAGTCAAATGCTTTACTGTAGTCAATAAAGGCTATGTAATATGTTAGCTGGTACTCAGTATATTTCTCTATAATTTGCCTTACTGTATGGATGTGGTCTAGTACTGAGAAATCCTTCCGGAAACCTGCCTGTTCGATAGGCTGATTTTCGTCCAGTTTTCTTTCTATTCGCTTCAGTATAATCTTTGCAAAGATCTTGTATATATTGGACATTAGACTGATGGGTCGGTAGTTTCCAATATCACAATGGTTCCCCTTTTTAAACAGGAGGATTATGTTAGATTCAGTCCATTGTTTTGGGATAATTTCAGTATTTATAACAGTATCGAATATTTCGGTAAGTATGGGTGTTATTACAGGTTTTATTCGTTTTAGTGTTTCGTTACATATTCCATCTGGTCCAGGTGCTTTATCCTTTTTTTGGGTGTCAATAGCTTTTTCAATTTCTTCTTGCATGATAGAAGGCATTGGAGATTCCTCTATCAAGTCTATTTCTCTTTCTAGTGTGTTGTTTTTATATAGTTCAGTGTAGTAAACTGTAGCAATCTTTAGTATTTCTTGTCGGTCAGTCTTCTCGGTCCCACTATTGTTTTCCATCTTAACAATCCATTTCTTTTTGTTGGTCAATTCTTTGTACGCCTTTTTTATTCCTCCTGTTTGCTTGATATGTCTGTCTATTGTTTCCATTCGCCGTTGTCTCGTATAGGACTAATAAGGACTACTATTAGGACGAACTTAGTGTTCAAGCTAGGGCAATAAAAATTGGTCATTTGGTATGGAAATGTCCATATAAAATGAGACGTTACATTGCTCTTGACTGTATAAGAATAGGGTAGTACCTATACTACTTAATTAAATCAGCAACTTTTTTTGAAATGTAAAAAAGGTTACCGTGATTTAGTAAGAGGACGCATTCTGTGACATCACACTGGATCCACCTCCTTTTAATGAAATTTTGTTGATTTTAGAATAATCAGACACGCGGATTACGCAGAACAATGTATGTTTTTTCAGTGTGATCCCGTAAATTTTAATTGTTTACCGCTGGGAAACAATTTGTCCAAAGAAAATAATTCTATTCTATTTCTTATTGATAATATTATCAAGTGTAGTACTTACAATCTTAGGTACTCATCATCTGCTAAGTATTGCAATAGGTGCATGATCATTGTTCCACTCCCCTGGCCTATACTCGGCCAGTAAAAGCCAGTTTTAGGCACCAGTAATCTAGTTATCATAATGCTAGACTTACCGCGGCCTGGTTTTGGAATTTCTTTTTTGCGAATGGTACTTATCTCAGACAGGACTGGTTTGGATTGTACCGATACCGGTATTTTACTGTCTATAAATGTCTTATTGGTCTATAGAGCTTGGCTTGGCTCGGCGGTGTTTTAAGTTTTTAAATGATAATGAGTAGCTACGTTTGACATCCAATGAGATGTTTAAAAATATTAATAATGGAGTAGTATTATCATTATCATAGACGTTTTAATTGGTTAAGGAAAAGTCTATTACAGAAGCCTTAAGAATAAAAGAACCACAATTGCTTTGAGAAATATAAAACTCTTTATTACTCATAAACTAGAATAATTTATTCAATAACAAAACTTATACAAACTATTATTAAAATTATGTATAAACTAAATAAATTAAAACTAAAACTAATAAAATAAATAAATAAAACTTACCCACCTACCTTAGGTCCCCCAGATCTGTCCCCTCATAAACTTAATTAAACCACCTTATTCATAAAACTTTACAAGCCTCAATTTGTGAATGTATGTGTTATCCCTTTCTTGCAAATAGATAAGTCATAATTACAGATAAAGACAAACGATTAAATAGCTAATTGAGGCTTGCAGCGCGTTAATGAGTAACGCCAATTGTGTATCCAGACGATAGCTATATTATGTTAGTCAGTAGATAGTCTACGGCCTTAAAAAACGCAACTCTAATCAAATCAAGGTTCAAGCGTATTCACGACTCACAAAAACACCATTCATTGAATCAAATGCCGAGATTCGGCAGAACAATTTGCCGCTATATAGTTGGACACCAATTGGCAGCAATCCGCGGGGCACATTCGCGGTGCCCTCTACACGTAATTACGAGTACCTACTCATGAATGGACTGATGTCACGTTTTATTGAGTGTCCTGTTGCTGTAGTAGCGTTGGTACAGTCGCCATCAGATATATCGGAGCGGCCAAGGTGTTCACAATATCTGAACACGCACTCTAACGCCTTGACAATAGAGGCATGTTCAGATATTTGTGAACGCCTTGGCCGCTCCGATATATGTGATGGCGACTGTACTTACAATTTTACTTCAACTAATAAGTAAAGCCACCTACATGAAATTTGAATTACTTAAGACGTTTTCTGTTTTCAATAATAAGATTAGCAAGTTGTGTTTTAGAGATCTTGACAGTTTTCATCAAGTTCCATTCGTGTTCCACAATATCGTAATTTTAGTCATACTCATAATCATGAGCAAAACGATTTGAATTTGATACGGAGAAAAAGCGATCCTGGGTAGAAGCGAGCAATGTACATTATTATACTGCAAGAATCGCAACACAGGCTGCATTGTATGACCGCAACAAAAGCTCCTTTTATACTCAGCTTCCGAATTCTCAGAATCGCTAATTGAGCGTGACCTAATTATTGCTCTTAGTTTTATTAACACATTACGATCTGTTCACTACAGTGTTAATTTATTACCTTTTTTACAAGCAATATCCTCATTAGGTCAGCATAAGCACGACCTAGATAAAAACCTATATAAGAAAGTTTTGTGCACTCTGATCAAAGAAGCGCCAATAAAACACAAAGCGCATTTTCAATGTCAAGCATAGGCGACGTGATATTGTTGTTTTAAAGCAGAGTGCAGAATTAAAGTCGCCGGTTGACGCATTGCGGCGGTGCTTTCTCACGAATACAAAATAGGTTTATGTTTGGCTCTAATAATATAATTATAATCTAACGGAATGAGGACTGTTTAGTCTAGCCTGTGATAACTCTCACTAGATTTCACATAGCCGGAGATGAGGTGACATGACAGGCCTGGCAATTGTCTAAATACGACACCGAAATGAGTGAATTGCAAAAAAATTGTACATAGTTAATCACCTGTAATTAGTCTAAAATTAATTGATTCCATTGTGTTACCACAGTTAAGCCATTTCTATTTAAGTTAGATGCATGAAAGTGTGTTAGCGTATGCTATAGACTTATATGTGTACGAATTAAGTACTATTAATACAATACAATTTACATAGTTAATTTTGGTAACACAAATGAATCAATTAAGTTAAGACTAATCATAGCTTCTTAACTGCGCTTAATTACGTACAATTTTTTTGCAATTCACACAAATGAAGGACTGAAAAGCAGGCTTAGAAGCGGTATCCAAGGAATATCCAAATTTATATGAAATTACTATTTGGTCTGTTATAATTCTCACGAAATGTCCTATCGCCAGTAATGATATTCTAATAATACCTACCTTACACAGACAAGACACCACATGACCACAATGAAACTTATATTGTTGAAAAGCAGACCCTGCGCCTCAAAGTAGGATCTAGAACGCAAATGTTGTCAATGTTAAGATTAAAATTACATTATAATGAACCAAATGACATCGTTATTGAGGTTACGGAATCGTATCAAGCAAACTGAGGTGTGTCGTGTTTAATTACCATGTTTGTTTGACACGACACTTTGCTGCTCGAGTGCCCCTAGATCCAAAACATTAACTGCTTGACGAGCTGTAAGCGTTGGGTTTATTTAAACAGCTTTGTTGTTTTTTGCATAAAGTTATCACTTATCATTAAAAATGATCGATTTGTTAGGTACTTGATAAATTCAGTGACGGATTGAACGTTTTCTAATCACGACAGCAATGCGGCAACAAGAGCTTTTCAAGTTATCTGCACACTGCATCAGCGACGCCGCTACAGTCCAAATCCCAACCTCGAAATGTAACCTTTTAAGCTTATTTTTAAATAGAACAGGCTGTATCGGTACTCGGTAGCAACCACATTTTTCTTTTCTTCATCATTTGATAATAATATTTGAGGCTAGCTTTCTTTTCCAATGAATCACTATTGATATATGGAAAGTGATGCTCTATTGTGCACTCCGATGCACGCAGCGAGTAAATCGCTAAGCCGAGTTGAATAATTCAACGCGCATCATTACCGCTGCTATAACATAAACCTAATTTCAATTCGTAGAATCATGGTACCGTTTGATACGGCGATAAATGTGCGTGTCCCGTAAGTTTTCTGGAAGTTAGTGATAAGTCCGATTATTATCTTTTATATTTATTTTCATAAATAGCAAAAAAGAGTATGATAATGTTGTAATGTAAGGTGTGATTTGTTCGTAAACATTACTTAACTTACACTACTTTCTCCATTTACATAATGTGCAAATTGTTATAATTTGCTAAGTAGTTACGCTCCGTTCTGGTTCATAAATTACTTATCACGTTTTTCTAACACTGTTTATTTTGTTGCATCGCGCTGATAGAAACTCGATACGATACAGAACTCTCGCCTCGCCCATTTGTTAAATTAATATTGATTGGTTCCACCTACTAATAGGCTCGGATTACACTGTTTACTCTGCTTTCCCGGTATCGATTTTAAAAGTCTTAAAACATAGCAACGTATCAAATATTTAGCTATCATCTGGTGGCTGGATGGCAGTGTTCCAATATTCGTCTCTCCAGGCATACACAAAAGTCTAATCTACTTATTTTTGTATGAGAACCTACCAAACTTACGTGGAATATCTTTCGTACATCTTGAAACATTGTCTCGGCGTTCTCACACATTGTTCATGTCTGGTGTTAAACAATAGCCCAATTGGTCGCAGCTCGTCTGTTTATAATTTTTATGGGCGTCAAGAATCATATTGACCTAAATAAGACGATAGCGTCATCTTCACCGAGGCAGAGATCATACATGTGGGCGTTTGTGCTAAGCGCCATCTTCTCACAGACTGATCTTTGGCAGCTAAACGTATTACTTTCATTCCGATAAGTGCTCCCGAAATTCACCCTCTCAAATCAGATTACATTTACAATGTACAGATACTCGGGAAACCGGCAAGATCAATTGCTTTTGCAATAGCTCTTAACACGAAGGGTTCGTGTTCGTACAAATAGGAGGCGTCATCGTAGCCTCATCAAAGTTTCAAAATACAATTCCAATGTTTCTTAGCAGAGAGATGTATCGCGTGCTGAAGCAAACGTGCAGTGCATGTGTCGCTATAAAACCGGTCGGACGCAAACAAGCGCCCCGCCGGCCTTCGCCGGCTGCCGACGCCCGATTACGTCACCGTCACTACGCTTATGTCATACCATTACTGCCCATTAGAGACGATCTACACTTGCCTGACATACAACAAAACTGGGCCCTTGCAAAAAACAAATTAGAATCATTCGATAGGAAGCTGCCAACTTGACTTCACGCTTCACTTTGGATTTGACCGTCACGATGATTTTCAACGAAGCAAAGATGATTCGTTCTGCATGAATAGATACTACTCATGCCGGTGACGGCACGCCGGTAAAGTTTAGGAACAATACGCTATATCGGTCAGCTATCGAGTACCTACTATACGCAAATGCGTTTGCGTCACTGAATATGAATTGTTTACGATTGTTAGCTCGCCCAACTGTCAATGGATCTCCAAACTGTGTTCCTTTTCGGCTATTGTGGTTGTGGGGCTATTAAAGGAACCTTTTTAGTAATCAAAGTTGAAACGTGATCCTATTACGCTGCGTCGATAAAAAACGGGATAGAATCCAAGAGTCAAGTGCATCCTAACACCTGCTGAAGCTAGCGCGTTCTGACTTTACTGGTAATTAATTCATGTAGCAACAAACACTACGTCTATCTAGTTGGCAGCAAATGAGCGGCATCCTACTTCCACAAAGTTCAGTGCCGACACCCACTCGCTAGATTCATTGACTTCCACCTCAGCCGAGGAATGGTGCAACCGTAATTTGTGTTTCTATTTAGATATATGACTATCCTCATTGGAAAATTGAATCGACTCCCACATTAAGGCAAAATGGCTGTGGAGAGAGCGAATGAATTTATGACTCTATTAAACTGCAGGTACCTTTAAAATTGTACTTAACATGTAACACAAAAGTAAATAACATAAACATCACAAGCGGCAACGGGACGTTATGCAAAGATAATCACTGGTCGTTTACGGAGAAATCTTGAGTTCGGTTTTATCACGGATTTAATAAAATTAAATGACACCCTCATTCAGGGAAAGTGAGAGCTATTGGGTGTACAGTTAGTACAGTGCTATTTAGGTACAAATATGACATGAATTGTCGTTAATATTTGTGGAACTAACGTAAATATCGCAAACGCCAACGAAACGGGACGAAGAGAATCGCAGATCTCTTCCGAGAAATCTCAAGTTCGTATTTGTTACGAGTATGATAAAAATATCCACCTGACATATCATAGTGAACTACTTCGATGTCCGGTCAGTGACGTCGGGCTAATACGCCACCCAGCGGGGTGGCAATCTAGCGAGTAACGTGTCCACAATGCCGTGCCGTAATCTGTTTATATGTCACTTCACACCGTGCCCTGTTTATATTCCTAATCAGTCAAGCCAGGAATAATGATGACAGACAGCAATTTAACCGCTGACTGATTATTTGAACGCTAATCATGCTTTAAACGGCTTTTGTCTTTATACTTGAATATGAAAGTGCTGGCAACCAAGATTTCGATGGTCCAAGCTCACCCTGACCTTTGTTGAGGATCTATATATGCTGTTTGGTTGCCAACTACCTACACCTACTACACGGTTGGAAAGTACCAAAGTCGCAGCGGTCGGAAACCTTGTAGGCATTTTAGACTAAATAGACCAGCAATCAGCTCTCAATATATCCCGTATTTTTAATTTCTCTTCAACTTTTTTGGGTAATAAGACCGGATGTCCTATTGTTTTGATGTGGCTTCATGTTTCGTGTCAGCGGTGTTTACGTTACTTATAACAGGGGGAGCTGCACGTGGGGAGCTGGGTTAACGTTAATTAACCGTGAGGCCCGCACCGTTCCGACAGACTTCATTTTCAGCTCATCCTCAGTGGCCACTGGCTCGGTTTAGTTTACAAAAAAAGTAAAAATAACGCCTCTTTTTCTTTCCATGACCGTGTCCTGATACTCCTGAGGCACGTTCATTTAAGGTCGGATTAGGTAAAGTCAGAAACAAAAGACTAAAAACTAAACATTGCAGGACCTATTATTTGTAACTGCATGATCTGACTAAACAGAAAAACATAATCATTCTTTGGCAAACTAACACCTCATCTTATTTTCTTTAAAATACAATCATGTTATGCTAATACGTATGATAAAAATTAGTTAAGCAAAACAAAAATGACCGATGAATCAGCATCAAAGGTCGTCTCATGATTATAAAGCCTTAGCTAATATTAGATCATTGGCACAAATATATTTATTTGTTTTTAAGTAGGTGTTCGTACATTTGTCGAATCTTAGTTTATGTGCGTGAGTGGGCTTCGGGCGTGGTTCTATATTTGGGTTAATGGGTTCGTCCGCGCGCCACCAGCATGGGAAGTGCCTGTTAGTTCGTCCGTCCGCTATCGGGTCTATCTAGACTAGACCTAGGTATATCACCTGGATTTTATAGCTGTTCAGTCTAGCTTCACATATCTGTCTGATAATATAGTTGCAGGTACTTATTGGAAGGCAGCGTCAGGGAGGATGACACTGTCTGTTATGAAAAAGGTTTATAACGGAATTTATAATGCTCATTTCAATGCTTGCGAAGTCGAATTTACTGTGTCTCTAATATAATTCTATTACTGAAATACATAACTTTTATTATTTATTAACCGTGCTCCTCTCGGTATGGTTCAAAAGTAGGTAAGTCTGCTGCGACCACATAACTTCTTTGATGTTTTCATTTTTTATTCGTTGGTACACAACGGCAATATATTTATTTTTATTCTATTGGTTATATCATAATAACTATCTGATACTTTATAAAGCCAAAAGCAATGTAAATAAGCAGGTCCCGATTGTAAAGATATCAATACAAACAGTTTGTTATTTTTGGGTAAGATTGCATCAGCAAAGCTCTTTAAGAGTTTGCTATTAGTTTTACTAGTCTCAGTGCTGTAGATTTTGTTCATATCTATAACTCTGACCCACCTATGCTATGACCACTTCAGTTGAGCTAATGCGGCTATTTTTGGAGCCGGCAGTGATGTCAACACTTGTCGACGACTGGAAATCATTGCCTAGAAACTAGACGTACCTATACTGACATACCTATTTCCAGATGTTTTGTAGGTTTGGCGTAACCTACTGAAAACGACTGAATTATATCAGGTTTATCATTGGTTATGAAAAAAAAACAACGGGTTGCACTCCGGGAGTGCCGGCAGAAGTGAAAACTCAATGACATTGTAACAGTGTTTCGCCGATCATCAGGTCACGTGTCCGTCTTACGTCTTACTAATCTTACGGTCACGTGACCTGTCGCGAGTTTAAAATTTTTTCCCCATCACAAAAAGTGCACAGCGCGCGCCGCTAAAGAAGTTTTCACTTCAAAAAAAAACAAAACAAAAAATACTGTACTCCGATACGATTTCCAGGGTGATCTCCCATAACCCGATGCCCGATTTTCGATGTTTACGGTAAGCCCTCGGTTTTCTTCGGATACCAGTATGGGATCTCGTTAATTTTTAAAATAATTCTGAAATTACGATACGGACCAGAACAATACGCTTGATTAAAAAAAAACGAATAAGAATACAAACTGCGGTTAGAAACGCGACTGTTTGCGGCAGCCGACACGCGGCCTACTGTGACGGAATCCTACATCCGTTGCACAAAATTAACAGTTACCCGCAACCAACCATGGCCCTTATATCCATACCCATAAGAATTACGTCATCTGTCAATTTAAATGGAAATCGTAGCTGGAAAACAGCACTTCCTGCTCATGAATAGAAATTGACGGGTAATTTGCGTTTGGCGCGCGAGATAATATTGGCCATTGTCTAATTATATTACTAAATAAATGTAGTGGGTTACGTTCTCACGCAATTATATGTGATGTGTGTATGAGTATGCTACGAAAGTAACAGTTTATAGATTATTTTGTAGCTGATTATAAATGGATTTCAAATGTGGTCCTATCTCAAGAATTTCAGACGGGCCATCCCATTCTAGTGTGTTTTGAGCGTGCTGTGGAATTGGCGTCGCTGCGCTGTTGCGCCAAAGTTGCGTCGAGCAGCAGCCGTGGAGTTGGCTAAACGCCGACGAGAGACGCTATAGTTTGGGTTCTGTCAGTATGCCGTAGATTGTGTCGTGAATATTTTTCTAAAATTTACTGCAACTTTGTTGTTGTGTTAATTTGTCTTGCTCAATCTAATCCAGCATGCGCCTGAGGAAAGCGTTGCAGTTTTTGATTGAGTAACATTCTCACGAACTTTTTCTGCAATGGTTACTCAATTTGCGATACTATACTTCGCCATGCACTGCTGAGGAGGGTTATGTACACTTTGCATTTGCACAATAAGAAAGTAAACATTGTAACGAATCGCAAATGTAACAGGATTCTAAGCATAAAAAAAGCACTTGGGTGGGAAAATTTTAGCGAAGTACCTACTCATAGCGACTCTTCTTGTTAACGAGCTCTTCTCTTTTAGATACTTGTGTCAGAAAGTGGCTTGGTTACTGTAATTCGGAGAGGAGAAATTAGGAAGTACCTTTTTTTTCCATAAGGAATTGGAGCCGTATCCAAACATAAATCTCATCTTGGGTTGATGTTGATGTGATATGTCTCACAGCGAATGCGGCTACTTTAGCGAAAAGTGTCGCAGACTAATGAACTCAACGATATGACCTAAATGTAGACCATATATTTCATTCACCGATCGTAACTCTAAGTACCGGGAGCATGATCGTTACGTATAAGGCGATAACTTGTAGTTTTATAGCTATCAAGGAAACAGTTTATGGATACTACTCGTGGGTATACAATTAATACCGTACCGTACTGTTACAGATATATAATAAATTAATATACCTAATGTTACAAATCAATGATCGTTTCGTATAGACTATGAATTCGTCAATTGAGTAGTAAGCTTTTTCTATGAATAACAATTTTAGCTTTTTGTTAAATATTGTCTCGTTTCGACTCCTTTATATCAGTCGGTACTGAGTTATAAAGAGTTGGTCGCATGATATTTAGTGACTTTCGTGACTTCGCGAGCCGGCATTTAGGGGCGAGCAGAATAGGCAACCTGCGGGCAGTGTATTGTGCTTTAGCTTATCTATCGCTCTATCGCGAACGATGTGTAATTGCGAATGTGTACTTAAACCATGTTTCTATATCCCAGACGTAACAGTTCGATTGGCCCAATCTGTCCAAGCGATCTGTCATTTTATTACAAAAGTATGATGCTATGAACTGATATTGGGTAGGTACCCACCTATAGGGATACTGAGATAGAATAACAGAGCGTAATTTTCTTGCTTTAAGTATTTACTCGTTGTTTGTTGAATTCAGGTTGAAAGCAGACTTTCCCGAAATTATTCCCAACATATCTGCATATTTTCAATATATTTTCTGATAGTGGTCCGATGATTCAGCAGTTAACCCAACCCTTTCACCTGAAGAATACGGGATGACACGCAAGTAACATTGTGCCGTTAAATGCACAAGCCCCCTTATACATACAGCCAGGATATCCGTCATCCTCCCGCTTGAGCTGCATTATGTCATCTTAGTCATCTATATATGTATGACGGTTCCAGATCACATACCTATTAGATGAACTTTCACATAAAGAAGACGGGATGACACGCAAGTAACATTGTGCCGTTAAATGCACAAGCCCCTTATACAGCCAGGATATCCGTCATCCTCCCGCTTGAGCTCGCATTATGTCATATATGTATGACGGCTCCAGATCACTTTCTTACTCGATGAAACATCTTTTCATCAAGCGTCAATCTGGCGCCCACATAATTATGAATGGAGTATGAAAGCGAAACGTTTCACTCAAGAGCGTCCACGTTACGGCAAGCAGGCGTATCAGGGACGCAATTATCGTCGTGATAATGACAAGATAACGCGCCCGTCTCATATATTCAATCGAATGGAGGCAAAAGTGAAATTCTGCTCAATCATGTTATATTCACGTAGTTAACCTCGCTATCTAAGGATAGCTGGCTAAGGCCCGATGGTCCTATATAAATTAGAAGTCAAAATATCCACAATAAATACGCAATATTGCAACCGCTGCGGCTCGTGACAAATTAAACGTCACCCTCGTAAATGCTCTATAATACAGTCTGGGAAGTAGTCTACAACGACGGCGCAAAGTAACGTCCCCTCATAATAGGGATAGCGTAACGTCTAGTCATTTAGTAGACGCTGGGGGTGTATAGAAAGCCTACCGTTGTTTGGCGAAACTAAACACTGTGCTGTGTGCGAAGCTTGCATCCGAAAACGAGGCTTAAGTGTGTTCACTGAAGTTTGCACGCCATTTTCTTGTTTCTACCGCTTTCTGAAGAACATCAGTTCGAAAATTGAAGTAAATAGGTCTACATTTTGCCGGAACGGACAAAATGTATGTAAAGGTTGTTGGGAATTAGATGGAAGCTTTGAACGCATTTGAAATAAGTGTGATAAAACCCTAACATATCTTGACTATGTATTTTTATTTAATTTCAAAAGTGTACATTATCATTTTGTAAACAATTATTTTTTATGTTGCGTAGTCTAAATTAGACGTCAATTATCTCAAAAGACAAAAGACAAGACACAACTAGGTTATCCCGTCGTGTAGGTCTGTCTTCAAAGGGACAATCTATAACATAACAATGAGCTTATTTGAACTTCATATATCTAAAATCATCCAACACAAACACACACACACACACACACATAATGTGACTCACCGTAATTAAGGTCACACTACGTCTAGTTTAGTACTTAAATAGTTAGGTTTCTCTAACTGAATCACTTTTAAATTTACATACTTGTCATCTTCCATTCAACTTACCAGTTTGAAGTCAAGGTTTCTACTCATTGCGACAACAAACAGATATTAGCAAAGAAAGTTGTACAAGTCTTGTTTGTAGTTTGGTTAACACCAAGGTGCTTAGGTTAGCAGAAAGCTCAAAGGGGAGAATACTAACATATAAAGTTATCATAAAAGTACTACTTACCGTAACTTAGGTGTTACTTTCTCAATACAAACTAGCAGAAGCAAGGAGTCACACACAGTGGCGCAGCGTGAACTAATCTAGCCGTGGGCGAAGTCGCATCTGCGAGGCCCTTTTCTTTTAATGTGTATTTCTAAAATAATAAAAAAGGATGGCTTCCGCGAGTCCGCGAGGCCCCTTTAAGGCGAGCTGCGAGGCTGTGGGCGAGGGCCCCACTTCGCCCAGGTCTAGATACGCCACTGGTCAGTGGTCACACGTCACTTTAGGAAGGCTGACCTAACTTGACTCCACATATATTTCATCAACAACTGAAGAATTAAGTGCTATAATGTCTTACATCAAGAAAACTAGTTGAATGGTAGAAGTCCTAAACGTTTCTTTATAAAAACCTTACTTGTTTGGTTTTAACCGTTCAGATAAAAACTACAGCAAATACTGACGCGAGATACTAAAGATCGCCTGATCGCCTAACATGTGCTAAAGTGCCTATTTTAACACACATTAGGTGCTGCACGATTTGCGTCCCGCGCGAGTTAGTTTACCCAAATTTTTTTGTTAGTATACTGTGCGGTGCAAAAGGGAAGAGATGCTTTGTTGTCACTCGCCATTCTATAGTCTAAGATCCATCTATCCATTCCATCCATTAAGATGGTAGGCTATGGTTTTAGTACCTATGAAATGTAACACCTACAGTCACAATAAATATATTATGATTATGATTAAGTATGAACACACTTAAAATAATTTCCATCATAATTAGGGCTTCCAATACCGGGATCCCGGGATCCCGAAATACCGGGATCCCGTCTGTTTAAACGCATTTTTCAATACCGGTATTTTTTAATGCAATACCGGGATCCCGGTATTTTCAAAAACAAGGAAAATGTGCCGATTATAACGTTTAAGATCCATTAAAATGATCAAATTTGGCTGTATCAAGAAGATTACTTGCCCATTTAATTAAAGAAGATCATTTAATTGAAACAAGATCTGTGCATATGCGTTAATATCTTTGGTGATGAATTCTGATGTTCAGGATATGATATTAATATAATTAGTTCTTAAAATTATATCAAAAAGTAGAAAGAAATGAATTGTAGTATGGAAAACGAATTTTTGGTGGCAAATTTGAATATATAGAGTGGAAAGATAAGTCGGGCCCTGGAGGAAAACTACCTTAAATCCTTAAGCTGGGTCACTTTACTTAAAGGAGACATTCCTTTATTTTTAAAAAGAAACAAAACTGCATTCAAAGATTTTCTAAAACTCGCTTGCCTCGCCCGGGACTCGAACCGACTAAAAATTCCAAAAAATAATAAACTCGCAATTTTATTCTACTAGTCGATACAGTTAATGTTAATGATAACATTTCTCCAAGAAACATTAGGACTTACACTCGTCTGTCGTACAAAATATCCATAAAATCTAATATTTAGTACTCAAGATTTTTTTAGACAAGCCAAATTGAAGAAAAATTGAAAAATACTTTGAATGCAGTTTTGTTTCTTTTTAAAAATAAAGGAATGTCTCCTTTAAGTAAAATGAGCCAGCTTAAGGATTTAAGGTAGTTTCCCTCCAGGGCCCGACTTATCTTTCCATCCTGTATATTGGCTGGTTTATTAGGTTGAACTAAAAATGTGACTGGTGAAGTCAACAAGGCGGATAAAATGATTGCCAACCTGGAGGGTGAAATGATAATTATTGCAGATGGCGATTATTGTTTAATATCCTAAGCTAAGGACATACATATCTAGTGTTACAGTGAGCCTTTTTTTAATAAAACTCAAAAAATTTAAGCGATTCATAGTCAATACCGGGATCCCGGGATCCCGGTATTGATGAAGACAGTTTCGGTATTAATATCGGTATTGAAAGAAGTCCGGTATTTGGAAGCCCTAATCATAATGGTGATTACTGAATATCTGAGCCGAAACCGCGTTAAAATTCAAAAAAGTCCACCATGGTTTTACCATGGTATAACTAATAGTCATGGATTGCCGACGCCATGTCTGCGTTCTACCGGTCGTCGACCCCTCCACCTTGCCAGTCGATATGGCTTTGTTAGACTGCTTCGATTACGCCTACTACCTTACCTACTACTTGTATATCAAGGTTACATTTGAATTTATGGGATTATTAGCGACACGCCCCGCTGACGGTGTAACATGTGCTTAACGCTTAGTGCGTAATGATTGTAAATTATACAACAAGGTTATGTTATTTATAAATACATTTCACCTTAGTTCAATAGGTTAAGGTGAGGAAAAGTATAAATGTTTATGACCTTGATTGTACTCATTCGATTTAAAAGCGCAACATACCATCTTATAGAGTCTGTGCGGAAAGCGAAGAGTCGTGAAATAATATGAGATCCAATACACTCTACGACGACTCTTCTCTTTCCGCAAATCCGCACAGACTCTACCTCCTGCTAAAATACGAGACTCGAAATCCAAGAGCAGCGAAGGATTTTATATGACTACGATAATATTCACTTACAAAATTCACGTAAAACCAATCTAAGTGATACTCAGAAATTCTATCTCTACTCTCTACCTGAAAGTGCCTTTTGTTTACTTTGGTATTTGAGCCTTCTGATAATACTTGAAGTGTTTGCTTTCACAGAATTTGCTATCTTCAATTACTCTACCATCGAATCATATCCCATTTAGATTGTATAGTGTGTATGGATGTCTTAATACAGACAGCTTTGATCTATAAATATGCAGTGATATAGGTACAATCTTCCACATTGTTGACTGACCAATCTTAAACCTTAGTGCTAAGACATAAGGCACACGTTAATAGTATATCTAAATAGGAATGATGATACGTGATGGAAAGTGAGGCATTCCTTAGGGATTGTTAGTTGTTGGGAATGTGAGTTAATATGTTGTTAGTTGCTATTTTAATTTAAATAATGCAAAGGAAGAAGCTATCACATAAATTGTACATACTCATCAGATTCCTATCGACGGAACTAAGAGATTTGATTACGAATTTACATTTGAGCGTACAAAAATAACAAACTAGTTGAAATATGTTTCAAAATGGCTGCCGTTGAACTTTTGAAGCTTTTGCGTTTATTTTAGACTCTATAGACTCTAAGTATTTCCAAATAAAGTCAAATATGTACCTAAATCGTTTATACTCGCTTTTGATAAACTTAAAATCGCTGTGACCTTTAAAATAAAGTACTTATACTCAAAACAAGTTAATAATAGTTTTCAGGGATATTTTTTGCCTCTCGCAGTTATGACATACATGTGAACTTAGGGTTAATTATAGTAGTCATTAAAACTCGTTAGTCTGTCTGGACATCCGAGTCTTAAAAATGATATAAGTATAATCGAAAATGTTTCTTAAGAAGGCCTTATCTAAACACCCATTTGATGGTTTTAGGTTAACGAGTTATCTTCAACTTATGAACTGTATTAATATTAAATAAAAGATAGATAAGTAATGGTGTTTACGGAAATCTATGTCATATATAGAGAAGAAAAAAGTGACCAAGTGCCCAGAGCTGGCACCGAACCAGTGTCTTCTGCATTCGCGGCAAACGCTATCTATAGTGGTATTTAATTATTCATCCATTTTAATTTCAATTACGACAAAATATGATGAACAAATATTTTAATACATATTTATATTTATCCCGCCATATAAATTGCCTTTTAATACTTCTAAATCACTCTCGTGACAACCGATAACTTACAACAATCAGTGACGTACCCAGATAGAACCCGATTATCTTTTTGTATGATTGTCGACGATTTATGTGACGTTGCTTATAGCTAAATAGGGATTGTGGTCCGAGGGGGACCTTCGCATGGTGCCATTATGTGAGAAGGCCGCTCGCGAGCCTATACCATTTATAGGCATGTATGTTGTAACAACAATAGACTGAGCAGTAATATACCCTAGCTCTTTGTAATAAGGTTTGCGAACCGTCAGGCACGATGGTACTTGTAAACAGATGTTATAACAATGCTCAATAAAACAATATTGTAACGGTACCTTTGTAAGGTTTACGTAAGAACTAAGAAGTCACTACTATGTAATGAGTTTTAAGAAATGTGTTAATCGATAATGACTCAAGCAAGTCGTTTTATGATTTCTGTATAAGAGACATAAAAATAGGTTTAAATCGCTTGCCGATTCTTGAAATACCCTTATTTAGAGTCCCTACATATGTAAAATCCGATAAGGATTAAAATATGCAACATTGTAGCTTACAGTTTAAGATTTGCAGCCTTTTGTACGCAACCTAGATAGAAGTACATAACTTCAAATCTCCGAAACAATGCCTTGTTAATAATCGAGTTAAATTCATCATACAATCTACATTTTAGTACAACCATTGTTGTGCATTTTAGTACGACCTTTCGACGCTTATCATGAATAGTGGCACAACTCAAAATGAAATGCTATTGCATTAAATATTCTATCTTTTACTGGTAAGATTTAAAATCGAACGGCATTTCATTTTGTTTTATGCCACTATTCATGATAAGCAATGCTTTGTATTCCACTCTAAAGCTCTGATTTCTTCTGATGCCTACTTAACGTGTACCTACCTTCTTGTTTTTGTTTCATAACCTGTTATTTCGTACTACAAAGACCTAATGCTTAGTTCCTTATTTCAACAACTAATTCCATATGTTAATTCGTTCCACTGACATTAATACCTGGGGGACACTTAGCGGAGTCATGCCAGAAATTAATACTCTCCGACTAATTGAGAGTCGTGCTAAATTAGATTTAGAGCTTAGGTTTCCAAGATGTTTGTTCATATTACAGGGATTATTCTCAGCACGGCATTTTTATCACCTGTCATGTCATGCGTCACTTTCATATTTGTTAGAAGTTATAACGTGACAGGCATGGTGACAGATGATAAAAAGACGACCATCTTAGCCCTACAGTTTGCGTCTCACCGATAATCTCATCCTGTAGTCAGTAGTGTATGTAGGAATAAGGGGCAATTCGTTGCACGTTGTTTACCTGCCGTATGATAATATTGACTTCATCATCACTATTTTTATGCTACGCTTGAATTATGACACCAGGATCATAGGTTTTATTTTTATTTTATAACTATTGGAATGTGACTCATCATTTGGCGTCATTTAATTTATTTGAGTCGAAGTTTTTTAATTCACGAAGAGAGGAGTTGTGAAATGTATGGGAATCAATACATTCCACGACTCTTCTCTGTCCTCGACTCTACCTAAGTGCTTATAAATATGGTGTAAAATCTAAATGATGGTCATCATTTTCAGTTTTTGGATGTTCAATGTGGTTTTAAAGTTTAGACTTTATCAGTAAGAAAACAAGTTTTATTGCGTGACTGCAATCAGATAGGGCTTCGTTCTATTCATCGTCGCACTATAAGTAGGCATCTATACCTTTAGGGAAAATAGATACTGCCTTTTAGTAGACATTAGGACATTACGTCACGCTGAATCATAGAATTTGCGGCACTGACCTTGTGAAACAGTTAATTTGCTCTACGATACAACTAAATGTACAGTCGAGTCGAGTTCACAAACGTTCCAAAACTATACACGGTGGCTAAAAAATAACTGCATTCCCGTTGCTAGGGAGGTTTTCGGATTATACTGAGCAACTTTTACTATGGGATCAACCCCGAAATCGCGAAAAAAATTTACACACCTCTATGACACTGACAATAAGATCGTGTATATATTTTTGGAACGTTCGCTTGTAAAGATGTTTGTGACCATGACTCGTACATTGCCAGTTTCTGTTACAATTTAGCCTAGATTAAATAATGCTTCACCAGCAAGGCGCGGCCGGCGTCTTTATAATCTTATCTTGTAAGTCTTATCACCGGCATGATGTCATCGGGCCGAATAAAAATACACAAATCGGATGCAGTTGTCGCGAATTTCACGCTATTCGATTTGTTTATTTTGTTATTCACGGATATTAGCTTGGTTTTCGCTATTTTATAGTTAATTTGTTGCGTGATAATTCAAGGTTAATAAGGTTTTAATGGTTTTGAAAGACGGTCTTAATTTAGGATGACTATGATTAGCCTCAATCATTGCACCTAATAGCGTTTGATTGGAATATTTCAAAATCCAAACAGTTAAGGAATGTTCATGGAATACATACCTACGTAAACAGTTTCCATTGAATAATTGTGATGTTGTATGTTACTGTATTGGGTTGGGTTTCGCTACTGATGACAATTTCCTATTTAAGGCCCTACGGATGCAGTTTTTACTAACTACTCGAGTATTATGCGGGTTGAAAAATCGGTTAGTAACAATCTGTCGAACCGCTGATTCCCGTTGACGTCCAATTGAATGAAATCTGCGACAATTGTATCACTAATTGAAAAAAAAGAACTGAAAATCTTTAAATTGAACTCTATTGTCTTGCTAATAGAGAATCTCATTTTCGCGAATGTTTCTTGTCATATTATGTTTTGCCAGTCTTGTTATTGCCAATAACTGTAAAGTCCGTTATCGACTGACGAAGTATCTACTTGCGACTTTTTTTATTGGTTGAATTTACTTTCTTGTACTAGGTGTGTCATGACGTACCTAGTACATGAACAGTCGGTTCCCTAACATAAGTATCCACTTTTCTATACATGTAGTATGGCAACTTGGGTAGGTACTTAAGTTGGGGAACCGACCGTACCATCACGCACCGCGATTGTTGCGCCATTTAGGGTCCTAGCTAAATTGGGTGTTTCCAATTTAGCAAGAACCCTAAATAGCATAACAATCCCGTGTGTCGACTGTACAAGGGCATTGCCAACATATTCCATCTTTCTCAAGCATTTTTTCATGAGTCTTGCAACTTCTACTTCGTAAGGAGTTATTTTTACGATGCGTTTTCCAACCGCTTCTCCTATTTTTATCGAAAACCAATTAACCTTTAATTTTGTCTTTTCCAGAAGGTTGAGAGTGGCGTGGTGACCGGGTCGCGATGACGACCGACATAACGGTGTCCCGATGGGACCCGTCCATCGGCCACGGGCAAGAGATCATCGACGAGTACGAGTATGACGGCGGCAACTCGTCCTCGAGGCTATTCGAACGATCGCGTATCAAGGCGCTAGCTGGTGAGTCACTGTTGAACACTGGTTGACTGTCGCCCACCCGTCCATCGGCCACGGGCTAGAGATCATCGACGAGTACGAGTATGACGGCGGCAACTCGTCCTCGAGGCTATTCGAACGATCGCGTATCAAGGCGCTAGCTGGTGAGTCACTGTTGAACACTGGCTGACTGTGGCCCACCCGTCCATCGGCCACGGGCAAGAGATCATCGACGAGTACGAGTATGACGGCGGCAACTCGTCCTCGAGGCTATTCGAACGATCGCGTATCAAGGCGCTAGCTGGTGAGTCACTGTTGAACACTGGCCGACTGTGGCCCACTAATGACTCTTTGTATTGACCATCGGTGTACCTCATGTCCTCATGTTGACAGTAGAGTGGATGATGGTACGTCTAACATGACTGACGGTGTCATATACATCTCAATAAGGCTGTAAAAGATGTGTAAAGACACAAATGAATGGCCGACTCTGTCATGTGAACTTCTTCCCTCCTCTTTCTAATAAGCTCAATGTTATGCTAACAACTCAGTATTGTGGCACTAACCGTCTGGCCACATTGCGGGACTGGCTTCGGCTAAGGCGAAAACCATATAGGTGGGGAACGAAAGGTCCGATCGCTGTGTCCCACTCCAACATATGGTTGTTACCTTTGCCGAAGCCAGTCCCGCAATGTCGTGGCCACAGGCCGTATGGTCCTTGTACAATAATCACAAATTATCATCTCGGAATTTGGAAATGTCTGGCAATCTCCGGAATGATTGCCAATAAATAGGTGGCTTCGCATGTTTAATGAATTGTCCTTGAGATTTCTATCGATTGCTTTTAAGTGATTACACACTCTAAGTGATCATTAAAAGGCCATTGTGGTTTGATAGGCTTTTTCCATCTGCCATTTAAAGCAGGCTCATCAAACGAGTCTCCAATGGCTCCGATAGACAGTTTGCGCTGGTGTGTACTTATTTGCATATGTATGTATGTATTCACTTGTGTATACGTTTTCCTGTCATATATGCACATACACGATACACGTTCAGGCCAATATTTGATTTTGCAATAGCATAAAACGATCCATTATAACCGAGGCAATTTATCGATCCAAGCGGCCACGCCGACATTTAGAAAAAAAATCGTGTCGTCTTGATTTTCTACTATCGAATTGAACTTTTTAAATAAGTGTTATGTTTACTAGACAATTTTGTTCATTGTTGTTTGATAAACTTAGTTTTTAGGGTTCCGCACCCAAAGGGTAAAAAAGGGACCCTATTACTTAGACTCCGCTGTCCGTCTGTCCGTCTGTCCGTCCGTCCGTCTTGTCACCAGGCTGTAACTCATGATCCGTGATAGCTAGACAGTTGACATTTTCACAGATGATGCATTTCTGTTGCCGCTATAACAACAAATACTAAAAACAAAATAAAATAAATATTTAAGTCCCACATACCACAGACGTGATTTTTTTTGCCGTTGTTTGCGTAATGGTACGGAACCCTTCGTGCGCGAGTCCGACTCGCACTTGGCCCGTTTTTAATAATAATTTAACCCGAAAGCTTACGAGTAATATATAATCTGCTTTTTAAAATTCTTTCACTTTGAACCCCTTTTACTAAAAGAGTAATCCGCTTGTAGTAAAAAAAAAAAATATACGCGTCGACTTGAGAACCTCCTCCTTTTTTTTTTTTCGTCGGTTGAAAATAGCGAGCTATCATGAAATAATCCCTAAGTACCAAATTCCAAATTATTTATTTGTTTAACATAGGTAGGTACAACAGTAGGTCTTAAATATACATTAATTTAGGCTTCAATAAACATAGTAAACTGGTTATTAAAGTCTACATTCAATTAAAGACCCATAATAACGCGGCAAGGGGTCATGCAGGAAATTTAATTAAGTGTCGTGACTACATATTCTAATGCCCTTAAGCGTGCTGGGGGCCTTAGTCGTGACATTACTATGCAGATGGCTTATATTGAATTTGTTCAGTAATAAAATGTTGTATCAGTGTATTGAGACTTGGTACAAAATAGGATTTAATTTTTATATTATAATATCTGGGAGACCGAGTTTTGCTCAAAAATGCGTGTTTTCCCAGAGATAAGACCTAGCTAGATCGATTTTTCGCCTCCGAAAACCCCCATATAGCTAATTTCATCATAATCGTCAGAGCCGTTTCCGAGATCCCCGAAATATATATATAAATAAATATATATATATAAGAATTGCTCGTTTAAAGGTATAAGATACCAGCTGCTTTTCAATGAAGGAAACCAACGTAAGGAAACCTGCATTGCATATACCTGTCTATGTATAACTTATGAAGCAAAGTATACATAGTAGTTGTGCTACATTACTTTACATTAGTCACTATAGGTAGTTGATTAGCATTTGAAAGAACTCCGTAGAAGTAACCATGATAAGTTTTATCGAACACTTAAGACGAAACAGGAGCTGAGTTTTAAATATTTTAGGTAAATATACCCGTCTCGCTAACGGAAGCGGCACCTAAAAGTAGTGCGACAAGGACAAGGCGAAAAATCCTGCGTAAAAATCTCAAAAATCGAGGTTTCGTACTCCAAAACTTAACCAATCGTAACCAAATTTGGAAATCTAAATGACTATGAAATTATCTGTGTCGGACCGTTTTGCTTTTTTGGCTAATTGATATCAGTTTTGAATGCCACGCTTCTCATTGCGGCATAGTCAATTAGGCCATTTTGGCCATTTTTGAAGGGCTCTAGCGCCTTAAAAAACAAAAATATCAAAAAAAAGCAAAACGGTCCGACACAGATATTGACAATATTAATCTGTGTTGAAAAAATCATTGCTCTAGCTTCAAAAACCACGGAGGAAAACGAGGAGTACGTTTGTATGGAGAAATGACCACTCCTGTTGGCTCTTAATATACTGTAATAATGAAAGAATCACAACTACCTCGATTAAGGCACCCTACTGCCTACATGTATACTCTAGTACATGTAGTGCTTAACCCAGATCAATACATGGATATAGTATATATGTATATTAAACGATTGTAATTAACATAAGTGAGTTTATCAATTCATGCCTAGAAACAATTAACCACGTAGACGCCTATTATTATTTGTGTCAGCGAACTTACTTATCCTGCACCAAGATAAGCGATTGTGAAACCAATCGAAGGCAACTGATAACCGTATAATATATCTTTAAAGACGTGTACATAATAAAGATTTCAGAATGGAACGAAATCTTTAATTTTAAAAATTAAGTTAAATATAAAAAGATGATTGCTTGTAAGTAAATAAGTAACACTTTATTGTACGGAAAAGAGGAATAAAGGTCAAACATCAGACATAAATATAGTACAAGGGCGAACTTATCCATAACATCCATAAGACGGATCTCTTCTCTTCTTCTTCTCTTTAGCTTGTAACTTGTTATACAAGTGAAAAAAAAAGATTGATTGCTTGTAACTTGTTATACAAGTAAAAAACGCGATAAAAGATGGTCCCGCAAGGATCGGCGAAGGCGAGGTCAAAGTAACACATACGTAAATTGTGCATTATGCGGTAACTCTGGTCTGGTTGTAAAAAGTTGACGTTTGACAATTTATTTACAAAAAGTCATGGCGCCGTACAGCGACATCTACTTCAGTTGACAAACTCGTCGGGTCCGACGTCAGTCCCGTTGCCAGGGAGGTTTTGAGATTATACTGAGCAACTTTTACTATGGGGCAATCCCAAAATCGCGAAAAAAAAGATTTGGTTTCATACTTAGTAATAGTTGCTCAGTATAATCCCAATACCTCCCTGGCAACGGGAATGCAGTTATTTTTTATTTAGCCAACCTGTAGGTAAATAATTCAACAACAAACTGTACAGAAATTAAAGTTTAAATATGTATGTGAAAATAAGTGTTTATTATTTGCCGGTCTTGGTCTTAATATTTCTATATTATGATAGCATATTGAAGTAATGTCTATTCATTCAACAGTAACGTCGTAATGAATTCATGAGGAATTATGTAAGAATCTTGTTCCTTAGTAATTACCATTAAATATTTACCACAAAAATATTGAATCAGGAACTGGTAGTACTTAACTTACCTATTCGTAAGTAATAATATTGAATATGAATTGTTAATTTATTTGTCATATTTTATTTACAACTACATATTAAAATAAGCAGGCAAATATGTATTCCCTTATCTGCTGAAGCCACCGTTTCCGCTTTTCCTGTACCAAGTTCAGAGGTAGCAAACATTTTACAAATAACACAACCGCGTCTACCATCAAATCATCCGTTTCTGATACGGCTTTATCAATGTTACTAGATTATCTGAAAATTCAAGAGCACTCTCATTTTTAAACACGCGCGTTGACTAATCCAACGGCTGAGTGGTGCAACTAGTGTAGTTATCAGACTGGACCTAAAGTTGTCAATATCTGGAGCATTGGTATCGAATGTCCCTGTAGCCAGTTTGTTTTTAGTCGCTCTAATTCTTCCCGTTGCCTCGGAGGCTGTGTTCTCAGTTGCCTGAGTGGCCTGGTGCTGGTGACATGACATCTACAGAGTGCTATGATCTGATTAAAAGAGGGATCGATATTGAGGTTCCTGGACTTGAGGTGTATTACGATAAAGTGGTCTGTGAGCTAAGAGGTTAGTTTGTGAACGGTATTATCAGTGTGTGGATGTAGGTCTGTAGGTGTATTGATAAGTTACATGTGTGGTTTGTTTTTAGGACGTAAATCCAATAAGAAGGTAAATATTTACTGATTATTGAACGCGTTATTGTGATATTTGTGATGTTCTGAGGCAAAATGTACTTATATGTTTCTGACCAATAAGGACTACTTAAAAAGGCTAATTTATGCCAGTGGTTCCTTATTGACAACAACAGATTCTGTAGTAGGACCTTTGACCAGAAACCACAGACCACTTTCACATTTTTACCTTAAAGGTACCCATAAATTCTTGTCACATTTCCGCATAAAGCCCTTTCATCTCGCACCCTTTCCGGTCCACAACCCACGGCCTGCAACATAATCCCCATCTAACATTACATATATTGATTACCACACCCTACACCGTTGCAGGCCTGTTACCGCGATGCAGCCGCCGACAGAACACGTCGAGGAGTACCCCATCTGGTCTCCGCGCCGCGGCCGACCCCACTGGCGGTTATTGTGTCAACATTGTTTCCTACTTTTAATATATAATGAACGTCTATTACGTCCATTTTCATTATGATTACGGGCTTACAGGTCCGTTCTTTCTGATCTATTCTATCTGTTTGGAAACTTCGGTTGTTCGTTTGAGATAAATGTTTGGGGCTTCTATGGGGTTTAAAATTGTGGTGAACATTTAAATCAAGTATACTGATTATCCAAGTAGGATTTACTTGTAAAAATAGCGTCTAATCTACTGCTGTCGTTGCTTTTTCCTGCTAAGAATGGCCTGAAGACTTTCAGGAATAGACCAATCACATTTAATCTTCGAGATATCATGTTTCTTATATATATTCTGCCCGCACCTCCTGCCCTAGTCACCAATTGAAAGGCAGCATTAGCCATCATCTACGCTCAACTTAAGCATGAAGACACCTTGTATTCATTAATAATCTTCCACTCGTCACCAATTAAAAGACAGCATTCACAGCCGTCATCTACGCTCAAATTAACTCTGAAGATATCTTGTGTTGATTTATAATCTTCTCCAACAGACGAACGAGAGAGCGTACAGAAGAAGACTTTCCAAAAATGGGTGAACTCCCACCTGGTGCGCGTGGGCAACCGCATCGGCGACCTCTACGTGGACATGCGGGACGGGAAGATGCTCATCAAACTGCTGGAGGTGCTCTCTGGAGAGAGACTGGTAAGTGATCTGGGGATCTGGGGTTAATTGACCAAGCGTGACTTGCACCATCCCACTGTAACGTAGACATTTTCTTAAATTTTAAATTAATATTTTTGGGTTGAATTCCTTTTCTTATTTCGACGATTTTAACAATATCCCAAACTAACTCGATTGGTTGCACTTATTTGCATAATCTGTTGCATTCAGATGCACCTCTTTATGCTTATCTGTTGTCGGGGTTGTCATACGAGTAAAAATAATTAAAACTTGAGATATTTAGGTTGTCACTCCAGGAAAACTTTGTATGATTTAGATATGTTTTTTAGGTAAGAGAGAATTTAGATGTTAAATAAAACATAGGAATTACAGACTCCAAAAAGGGGGCTCTGAAATGAAACTTTATTAGAGTTATTGGTAAAATATATTTCTTAGGCTCAGGAGTGAATTGTTAAATAAATCAGTCAGAATTTTCGTAGGATTTGTGTCTTCAAGGGATTGGCACCCTACTTTTGTTTTGGCCTTTTGTACTCAACATATGAGGAGGTCATTTTGAGATGACATGCACTTTTGATGTGTGGACCCCTCCGGGGACGCACGCTCGCATGAGTACTATTTGTGGTGAGACCACACATTCGCCATGTTGGTCGAAATGCTGGAAGCAGCTCGAGTCCTTCGGTGTGCTCCACTGAGTAAGTACAAATGGAATTTAGGTGTGATCAACTCCACAATGGCGCGAAACGTTGTGGGTTCGTCCTTAACCAGGTTTTTGGTTCTTTACAGAGTTGACTCCTGCTCGAGGGTTGGGAGTGCTCCGCCAGAAGTCCTAACAGCTTCCAGTGCGGTGAGCTAAATTTCCAATTGTTTCATATTTTCTTTAGCGGCCATTAAGGCGTCGGCTAATGTATCCATTTCTCGGTTTACAGGAGCCGGGAGCTTGTGAACTTTTTTGAAGAGCTTGTGAACTTTTTTGAAGAGCTTGTGAACTTTTTTTTGAAGAGCTTGTGAATTTTTTTGGAAGAGCTTTCGAATTCTTTTGAAATTCATTTGAAGATGTTTAGAAGTTGTAAAATGAGGCTGTGGGATCTGTACCACGCCATCTGCAGCGGCCGGCTCCAACCAGGTTAGCGGCCAGCTTCCCGGGGAAAGGCGAGTACGCCCCCCGCTGCTGCAGTTCCAGCAGCAGTTTTTGAGGTCGGTCTGTTGCATAACTTTTGAGTGGCATCCGCCACCCACTACAAATTTAAAATGGTTAATTATAATTTAATTTTATTCAGTTTGAAGTTTTGAAAGTTCTGGTGCATAAAACTTAGGTATTTCGAAATTTAGTTTTAGTTTTTAATTAATGGGTGTAAACCCTTATAACTAGAACCTGTGAAGCGACCCTGCTTTGCCACTGAGCTTTTGCAACAACATTTGGTTAATAAAGTTTGTTAGATATAAATTTGTTTAATTGTCTCTCCTGCTAGCTTTCCTACAGCAAGGTTTCCATTTAGTTTATTTTAATTTATTTTGATTTAATTTTATTTTGTTAACATGGCTGTTTCCATTTTCCACAAGCCGGAGCTTTTCATTTATTTATATTTTACCCCCTTTCTAAACAGCCGTGTTACACCACTAACCCGAGGTTAACCGTTAAATCGTTAACCCAGTGTCAAATTGTACTGGCAACCATGGTAACTCCAGGTTTAACCGGTTAACCCCGATGGTGCAAGTGGCCCTAAGGGACAGTTGCACTACAGTGATACAGTCTGCCACCGTTAAAACGTTCGAAAATTTTGTTGAACGGGACTAATTAATCTGAGAGCGCATTCGCTCATTTCAGTAGCTTAAAATTAAATCTTTAGTCATGTAAGTTACATACATGTGTAACTATCTACCATTTCTACCTGGCGGCGAAGCCTACTCTCCATCTAAACATTTGTGACGGATTAGCGTTACAGGAAACCCCAAAAATATCTTGTTACCAAATAATCGGATTACATTATTGGGCTTTATATAATATATTGAGGTCCAATTAGGTACCTACATATACACCGTAACCTTATAATGCTTATAATGGTTTTTAAATTGTGTATTGCTTGACATTTGTATAATTATAATCAATTGTTATTTTCCCTACTTGACGATCATAAAATAAATTCGTATAGATTAGTGTAAAATAATTTATATTGTAATTTCATATTATGAAATAAATAAATCTAAATCTAAATCTTACTCTCTGGACAAGAGTTCAAAACCCGTATACTAGAGTTACTTCTTAAGAATCCATTTATTTAAATACTATTCTAATAATTGTAATTGAAAAATAGTAGTTTTTTCTTAAATACAATTTCGATTATTGTATTTTGTAAGGTGCCTTGGGGTATTTTCGAAAACGGGATAATTTTCAATAACAATCTACTAAATGATCGTCATGCCCTTGATAACAAACCGCCTTGATGCATCAATGTCATATTTTACTGTCCGTGAAAACTTGTCAAAAATCTCTATGGTTTACTAGCTAGCTTAGTGCTGCACCCTGGCGGCAGAACATTGTAGTATCCCCTATAGATATTTGTCATTTACAAAATTACCACATTTTTAAAGTTATCCTAATGCACCTTATAAATGCATTTGTTAAAATACTCTAATCAAGAGACACAGGGACACACGGTATACCTAATTTACTATAACATAATTATAACATATCTAAATCAGTATCGTAAATATTTGATTATCATCGGTCTGCACTATGTTTAGACTAACAAAGCAACGTAGGTACGATGTTATTGCTAATTCAGCTGTCTACATTAGCAGAATGTATAGCAGTAATTATGCAAATTTAAAATATACAATGGACTATAAAATGCAGTTTTTAGGTGCAAAGTATATTCTAATCGTTATATCGTTATCTTTGCTGGATATTCTTGGTAACTTAAGACTTAATAAAAACCTTACGTAAAAAAGGCATGAATTCAATTGGTCAAATTGTCATAATTTGAAGGTATGTTACCTTCCAGGCATTTATATGATTATATGCTAAAGTTGCGGTCATAACAACCTGTAATACACGATATTTTTATATTTAAATAAGATTATTAAGTTCTTAACCAAACTGAAGGATTTTTAAAACGAAATACACCAATCAACCAATCTTCATCTAATTTATAAAGTATTTAATACATTAAGACAGAAAACACAGACATGGGTAACTCCACTACGACGCCGACAATGGCGCGATGCTCATCTGTCAATTCAGGCCATGCTATAGTGATGTGACCATCTGCAACACCGAACGCAGGGCTGCACTCGCGCAAGCCACATATTAATCAGTCATCAGGATGGATATGGATATATCACACTATGTACTTTATTAGCGTCGGTCGAAAATTTACACTGACAATGCAATTGATTCCTGATTTGACTGTACTTAATATTTCCTATTGCAGCCTCGTCCGACGAAAGGCAAGATGCGAATCCACTGCCTTGAAAATGTTGACAAAGCGCTGCAGTTCCTTCGCGAGCAGCGCGTGCATCTCGAGAACATGGGCTCCCACGACATCGTCGACGGGAACCCGAGGCTCAGTCTGGGCCTCATCTGGACCATCATCCTGCGGTTCCAGGTAATACATATTTCTAAATAATTGGCTAAAATTTAAAGCAACACGGCCTTGCCAAGGTGACGATCGCTTGCGCTTCGTCATCAATTCGCTTTGTGCCTTGAAAATGTTGACAAAGCGCTGCAGTTCCTTCGCGAGCAGCGCGTGCATCTCGAGAACATGGGCTCCCACGACATCGTCGACGGGAACCCGAGGCTCAGCCTGGGCCTCATCTGGACCATCATTCTGCGGTTCCAGGTAATACATATTTCTAAACCTTTGGCTAAAATTTAAAGCAATACGGCCTAGCCAAGGTGACAATCGCTTGCGCTTCGCCATCGAATCGCTTTGTGTCTAGAGAGACTTCCATATTAGTGTGACAGTGACAGTTGCGTTTCGTTTGCTACGTAGCGTTAGCGATTGGCAGGTTGTCTACGGGGCCTGTTCTGATAGGTAGCGCCTACGACAACATATCGATGTGGCCAGGATTTTTGAGCTTTGAAACCCTCGACTGGTTCCCATACAGTCTCGGGGCAGTGGAAGACCATAGCGGAGATGGTGGGACGACCTTATACATACCTTACACATTTTGTGAAGAGTGGCGGGAGTGTGTATTGGATAGGACCAAATGACGGGAAAGAGGGGAGGCCTTTGCCCAGCAGTGGGCACTTTTAGAGGCTAGTAAAAAAAATATTGCCGCAAAGTCAACAGGGGTTAGTTGCGTATCATCTTGTAAAATTATACCTTGGCATCTTGGCAAAATGCACTTGGCATTCCTTTTGATAAAAATACAAACATGTAACATATACAGCGTTCAGTGTTACTATAATTGAAAAATTATTTTGTTATTTAACATGGAATGAGATGAGAATGTTGAGAATGAACTACTTTAATCAAATTCGGTAATCGATAATTCGGTAAATCGACTTTTAATAGATATTTATAGGTATCTCGCTACTAAATAAATGGCAACGATTTTAAAACTTGATATCGCATCAAGTACTTAATAGATTAATCTTATACTTACTTAGCTCTACTTGGGCAACAAGTGTACCTATAAACAACTTATTCGTAGTGCTATATAAGGATTGGAATCCCGATAGGTGCGGTGATATCATTACGTTTATATTTAGACATATGATTCGATCCAAAACGGAAGGCGTTACTAATTGTTTGTTTTTAGGTATAATTACTGGGGGTTTTTGGGCGCCACTTAGCGGGATATTAATAGAAATATTAAATTTAAATAAAACTAAGAACTAGGCTAGGCTAAGACATTTTTTAGTGAATCAAAGCGCGATTTCGACAGCTATTGTCTTAAAGTGGTGTAATTTTATGTATGATTCGTTAGTAACAAAATCATGGATGAAACTTTCAAGTTTTCAAACCCATTGACTATAACCTACCTAGGTAGCCTAAAATTAAATTTAAAACTTCAAGGTTGACTTAATATAGCTCGCGACTGCGTGGTTCGAAAGGTTAAAGGGATCTCGATATTTTGTTGTAACAAATAGGCACTGAAATATCCGGGTTGCTAATAGATACATTAATTTTCCAGATCCAAGACATCACAATCGAAGAAACCGACAACAAAGAAACCAAGTCAGCCAAGGACGCTCTACTGCTATGGTGTCAAATGAAGACCGCTGGCTACAACAATGTGAATGTTCGCAACTTCACCACCTCCTGGCGAGATGGCTTGGCGTTCAACGCCATCATTCACAAGCACAGACCGGACCTGATACAGTTTGAGAAGCTGCACAGAAGCAACCCCATCCATAATTTGAACAATGCGTTCAATGTTGCCGAGGATAAGCTTGGGCTTACCAAACTGTTGGACGCCGAAGGTAAGGTTCCAAGTCAAACATTTCTGTAGGTAGTATATACGCAACTTCACCACCTCCTGGCGAGATGGCTTGGCGTTCAACGCCATAATTCACAAGCACAGACCGGACCTGATACAGTTTGAGAAGCTACGCAGAAGCAACCCGATCCATAATTTGAACAATGCGTTCAATGTTGCCGAGGATAAGCTTGGGCTTACCAAACTGTTGGATGCCGAAGGTAAGGTTCAAAATCTAAAAAAATTTGTAGCTATACTGGAGCTGATTTAACTTACTTTTCACCAACTGCTTGAGTGGGTAAGTGGGTAGTGAGATGTCTTAGATAGAAAATGTAATCATGCCGCAAAAAAAAAATAACGAAAAAACAATGCAGACCATAATATTTCGACATCTTCTGCACATTAACGCTCTGGCTGTATTAACACCTTCAGTAGGTACCAAGCGCCCCATTTCCAATACAAAATGAACACTTGGCAGTGAATGTGTTTAATGTATCGCATTTTGTATAGCTTATTATAAAACACATTTTGTGGGACAGATATGTAACAGTTATACCTAGCTATGGTTCCCGGCCATTCTACAGTCCCCCCTTTTGAAGAGCTCTTTTTCCCATTGAAATCAAACCATTTCCAATTCAATGTCCGTCTTTTCCAGACATCGCTGTCGACCATCCCGATGAGAAGTCCATCATCACATACGTAGTGACCTACTACCACTACTTCAGCAAGCTGAAGCAGGAGACGGTGCAGGGCAAGAGGATCGGCAAGGTCGTCGGCATCGCCATGGAGAACGACAAGATGATGCAGGAGTACGAGACCCTCACCAGGTAGGAAACCTTCACGTAACGAGACCCTCACCAGGGAAGTCCATCATCACATACGTAGTAACCTACTACCACTACTTCAGCAAGCTGAAGCAGGAGACGGTGCAGGGCAAGAGGATCGGCAAGGTCGTCGGCATCGCCATGGAGAACGACAAGATGATGCAGGAGTACGAGACCCTCACCAGGTAGGAAACCTTCACGTAACGAGACCCTCACCAGGTAGGAAACCTTTATGTAACTAGACCCTCACCAGATAGGAACCTTCACTTGGCGCTGGAAGTCGCCAGCAACATGCTGAGATGGGACCATTTCGTGACACTTTATTTTTCACTGTTTTTCTATGTATGTCTATTGTCTGTGTGTTTACGAATAAAAAACTATTCTATTCTATTCTACTTAACCTGTAGATTTGTTGCAATACTGAGAAAATGGGTTTGATAGCTAAATGTGGTACGAGTGATTCCTTCATTGATCTGGCGGTCCGCACTCGCTGACAGAGTCAAAGACGACTCAGTACCATCAAGCCGATTCAGTCATCATGTCTCAAACTTCTCTTGTCAGGCCTGCCGTACCACGTGTTATGTCTCTCGGTTGATTCAACCACCTAACACGGGGCCCCCCCAATGTTACACCATAAATCGTCTGCATTAAACTCGAGGGCCAATTAAGAATGAACTCATATTATGCGTACAAAGAAAGGTATTATTGATATTGCAAGATGAATTCTTGCTTGATCTTGTTCCATTGTCTCTAAGAGCTTGACAGTTCTTTAATCAGTTCTTAATGCAACACGCTCTTAGTCCTTTAGTAGGTAGTAGTATTTAATGGTAAATAAATCAATATTTTTCTGTTTACAGTGACCTCCTGCAATGGATCGAGCGCACGATCGAAGCTCTGGGCGACCGAACGTTCGCGAACTCGCTGGAGGGCGTTCGTCAGCAACTCATCCAGTTCGCCAACTACCGCACGGTCGAGAAACCACCCAAGTAAGGACAAACCTTTAGTACCTTTACCTTTGATCTTACTCCATATTTTTGTAATTGTTTGGAAATATTGGTTCTTCTTCTACCTTGGTTATTCCCAGTAAACTTCAACAATGCCTAACTGACCCTGCAAACAACCCGGCAACCTGGGAATAAGCAAGTACAGTTTAAAAATGGGGCTGAATTGAATGCTAACTATGAAACATGCTACATGTGTAAATTAAACTTTATGATATTCTTCTCAGGTTCGTCGAGAAAGGCAACTTGGAGGTGCTCCTATTCACTCTACAGTCGCGCATGCGTGCCGCCAACCAGAAGCCATACACACCTAAGGAAGGCAAGATGATTCACGACATCAACCGCGCCTGGGAGCGACTCGAGAAATCCGAGCACGAGCGAGAGCTGGCGCTTAGAGAGGAGCTCATTAGGCAGGAGAAGCTTGAGCAGTTGGCTGCTAGGTGAGTTTAGACTTTATTCTATAGGCTGTAAGGTTCATAGTCCTAAAGATAAGATTATGCTCGACATTAACCGCGCATGGGAACGGCTCGAGAAATCCGAACACGAGCTCGGGCTCGAGCTTAGAGAGGAGCTCATTAGGCACGAGAAGTTTGAGCAGCTGGCTGCTAGGTGAGTTTATATTTTATTATATAGGCTGTAAGGTTCATAGTCCAAAAGACTTGAGAAATCCGAGCACGAGCGAGAACTCGCGCTTAGAAAGGACAGGAGAAACTTGAGCATAGAAAGGTTAACTTTTCTAAAGTTCTGTTTGTAATATTGTCTTCGGTTACCGCGATAGTTACTCATGAAATAAAACTATGGAATCCGCACTAACTTTGCAATCCGTTTCCATCTAGTTATTTCTCTTTAGAAGTTTAGACTTTGGAGTCGTATGGTTTATACTCTCCTTTGTTAGTGTAGCCACTAATCTTGACCGGTCTTTTTCAGATTCAACCGCAAAGCCCAGATGCGTGAGACCTGGCTCTCGGAGAACCAGCGTCTCGTCAGCCAGGACAACTTCGGCTTCGACCTGGCAGCTGTCGAAGCGGCGGCTAAGAAACATGAGGCCATCGAGACCGATATCTTCGCTTACGAAGAACGAGTGCAGGCGGTTGTTGCTGTGTGCTCCGAGCTGCAGGCGGAAAGGTAACCTATACAGAACCTTGACGTTTTACCAGTAGTATACTGAGAACCAGTCGTCAGGATGACTTCGGTTTTGATCTGGCTCCTGCCGAAGCACGAAGCTATTGACACCGATGCATGTCTTTGCTTATGAGGAACGCGTGCAGGCAGTTCTTGCTGTGTGCTCCGAGCTGCAGGCAGAGAGGTAACAGAACTTGAGTCTTTGCCCTGTATTTGCGTAGGCGTAGCAGGCGTACATAGTAAGTATGTTTGTGTAATGTGTTTCAACGTAGTGTCAAAACGTGTGACTCAAATTGAGTGCATGAGATGTCAATGATTTCGTTCTTGCGACACAGGCTACATATTTAATAAACTTTGAAAGATGAGGTTTTTTACGACATTTTACGATAATTGTATGGTTTAAATTGTCTAGGTATTGTAGGCATATATTGAGGCAGTCGAGGGACTTGGCTAAGGGCTGATTTAAACGATGCGAGAACTCGCATGCGAGTTTCATACCATTGCGGGTTTCGATCGGTCGGTTGAATTGGACGTGCTTAACCAACAGTCCGCAATGTAACTAAAATCGTATGCGAGTTCGCGCGCCGTCTAAATCAGCCTTAACTCGTTCTGGTTTGTCAGGTACCACGACATGGAGCGCGTGCAGGCGCGGCGCGACAACGTGCTGCGGCTGTGGGCCTACCTGCTCGAGCTGCTGCGCGCGCGCCGCGCACGCCTCGAGCTGTCTCTCCAGCTGCAGCAGAACTTCCAGGTCATTATACACCACAACCTGTACACCAACTTTCATTATACAGCACAACCAGTACACCAACTTTCATAATACAGCACAATCAGTACACCAACTTTAATTATACAGCACAACCAGTACATCAACTTTCATTATACAGCACAACCAGTACACCAACTTTCATTATACAGCACAACCAGTAGACCAACTTTCATAATACAGCACAACCAGTACACCAACTTTAATTATACAGCACAACGAGTACATCAACTTTCATTATACAGCACAACCAGTAGACCAACTTTCATTATATAGCACAACCAGTAGACCAACTTTCATTATACAGCACAACCAGTACACCAACTTTCATTATACATCCCCACCAGTACATCAACTTTCATTATACAGCACAACCAGTAGACCAACTTTCATTATACAGCACAACCAGTAGACCAACTTTCATTATACCGCACAACCAGTAGACCAACTTTACGACTTATCATTGCCTACTATGAAAGCAAATGAAACAATTTAAAGATTAGTGGTGGATGACGAACGTCGTAGTGGCAAGTGTCAAAACCGTCGTGCGGATTAGGTTACTGCATTAAATACCGAATACCATGAAAAAATCCAGGAAAATGACCTTTAGTAATAAAGACTACGTCTTGAATTAACTCATGGCGAGTTCTACTAGACTAAATTCCTGTAAAATACTTTTCCATAAAAAATACTTATACAAACTATAGTTAACGCATAGTTGTAGTACTGTGCAATAAAGTTCTTATAGTAATATTTTTTTCTACTGTATATTAAAACAAAGAAATCCAAAGGAAATGTTTTGATGGATATATCTAACATTAATATGATTCTTTTTCACAGGAAATGCTATACATTCTAGACTCCATGGAAGAAATCAAGCTGCGTCTCCTCACCGACGACTACGGCAAACATCTCATGGGCGTCGAAGATTTGCTGCAGAAGCACGCCCTCGTCGAAGCCGATATCAACGTTCTTGGCGAACGCGTCAAGGTAATTTGAACCTTATCGGCAACGCTTAGAGTCGATACTGGACTTTCGAGGCTTCGTCTCACTGCAGCGGGGCTGCCGCGCGTGGATCATGCTCTCGATTGAAGCCTTTAACCCCTCAAGTTTAACCTATCGCATCGGAATGTGGGTCCTCGCAGTAAGTATTGAATTCTAATATATTAGAGTTCAATACCCATTAACATGGATCCGCGTTCCGGCATTCGAGAGGTTAAGGAGTACCTAATCGTTGTATATTGTGAACGGTAGAACAAGTAACTTATTTATCGCGAAATTTTTGACACGTGATCTTTTTGTTACACATTAATTTTGATTTATGTCAGGTGGTCGTGGGCCAGTCCCAGCGCTTCCTCGAACAGGAGGAAGGCGGATATCGGCCGTGCGACCCCGCCATCACCGTGGAGCGCATCCAGCAGCTCGAGAACGCCTACGCCGAGCTCGTCCATCTCGCCGTCGAGCGCAGGTCGGTATACTTAAAGCTGCGTACGGATTGCGCGTACATTGGCACGCGTAGTCGGTTACGCGTGTCCTGGAACACCATGTCCCTACTTGCAGCAACGCGTACATTCTAGCGAGCCGCCAAAAATCGGGGGGGTCAAAAATCGTCAAAAATCGATGACGTAATTTATGGACAGCATGGCATACTGCGTCCGATGCCGACGTGCGAGCGGGATGTCGCTATAATACACGCATAGCGTTGTATCTCTCAAACTTCGTAGTGACGTGAGAATCGAACAGTGTGCCATGCCCCTAAATCAAGTTTAAATTCAGATTTTGGGTGACTAGACGGCAGACCCTCTTAAAAGCAAGATCCCTATGACGTCACTCGTCAATTATATCTACTGAAACCCACAAACGTGCACAAACTTACTTGTCACAATTTTTTGGCGGCATATTTTTGAACTACCTAAGTACCAGTATTTATATTCGTTTGTCAATGCTATCAGATAAATTAACTATTTTTATTAAAAAGAAAAACGCAGAATTCGAATGATAATCAGAACCAGTTGGCCCTTGATTTCATTGACGTTAAAAAGTTATTTTGTACAAATTAGCCATTATTTCATTAAAAAACCTTGACATTAGCCGGGACAGCCAATTTGTAAAAAATTGGATACTGCGGCTATTACCCGAACAGCCGTTTAATGGTAATGGTACTTTATTCTAATTTTATGAATATGTTTGCAGAAAGCGCCTGGAAGACAGCCGCAAACTGTGGCAGTTCTACTGGGACATGGCCGACGAGGAGAACTGGATCAAGGAGAAGGAGCAGATCGTGTCCGTGGACGACATCGGCCACGATCTCACTACTGGTATGTTTATAATATATTTACAGAAAGCGCCTGAAAGACAGCCGCAAACTGTGGCAGTTCTACTGGGACATGGCCGACGAGGAGAACTGGATCAAGGAGAAGGAGCAGATCGTGTCCGTGGACGACATCGGCCACGATCTCACTACTGGTATGTTTATAATATATTTACAGAAAGCGCCTGAAAGACAGCCGCAAACTGTGGCAGTTCTACTGGGACATGGCCGACGAGGAGAACTGGATCAAGGAGAAGGAGCAGATCGTGTCCGTGGACGACATCGGCCACGATCTCACTACTGGTATGTTTATAATATATTTACAGAAAGCGCCTGGAAGACAGCCGCAAACTGTGGCAGTTCTACTGGGACATGGCCGACGAGGAGAACTGGATCAAGGAGAGAGAGGCTGTTTCTTCTTTCTCCGTGCATCCACGGCATACGGAACTGTCTGTGACACCTAGTAGATTATTTGGTAGCAAAAATATTTTATGAATCAATGACTCTTTTTCATATTTACAAAATTGAATATTTATTGTGCAGTGTACCTGCTGATCTCCAAGCACAAGGCGTTGGAAGCGGATATCCAGGCTCACGAACCTCAACTGATGAGCGTGGCCGGCGTCGGAGACGAACTCGTCTCTCAGGGTCACTTCGGTGCCGATAGGATCCAGGTAATATAACTATTATGCCAATATTCATAGAGTTTAAATCAAATTATTTATGACCAGTGCGATGGTAATACAGTTAAAATTCGACGAGCGATTCAGTGATGACGAGGTTGCGCTATGCAAGTATGCACGTATAAACAGATGTACTGCAAAGCCTTTACCATGTTATTTTCACGGAAACGTAGGAACGTGTCATGCTATTTCAGTCAGTCTCAGTGCAAAAAGTACTGAGGTTGACTAAAGTAGCATGACAAATACGAACGTTTCCGAGAAAATACGATGGTAAAGGATTATGCACTATATGTAGCGATGCCCCGCCTCTGGACGAATGTGAAAAAAGCCTTAGGCCACAAGTGAGCGTGTGTGAACTCTAGGGAGCACTTGCCTATTGGCTTAATGTGGCAATGCCATGTATAAGCATTCTATTCAAGTCACAAGGCTGTAGAAGTTTCAGCGCGCACAGTTTATTTAAAGTTTTATATAGTAAAAATTAATTTACTTTCACTATAATTTTTGATTGCTCTTGACTTTCCGTAGATGGTTAGCACTAACTTTGTTGTTAATTCAGGAGCGTCTCCGCGACATCCTGTCTCAATGGAACCACCTCCTGGACGTGGCTTCCCTCCGCAAGAATCGCCTGGACGCGGCTGTCCGCTACCACCAACTGTTCGCCGACGCCGACGACATCGACAACTGGATGTTGGATACCCTGCGGTAAGAAAATTCTTACTTCTTAATTATTGTTTTGTTGAAAAACGCCCTGTGAATTCGCTAGATGGCGTTCAAACTTACGTTCAAATTGCATCGTGACTTCGTTAAGATTTTGATGATTAGCTATGAAATGAAATTTCTTTATTATCATACAACTAATGGCTAACTAATAAATAAAACATATATCTGCGATGTACGAGAGGAAAAGAATGGGGGAGAAAATTACAACCGCAGCATCGACACTCTTAACCTTTTGAACGCCAAGAACACCTAAAGTCGTCTTTACTAGTCGTGCCCACAGCGCCATGGACAAATATAGGTGTTATGACGTTCGCTGTCAAAGTAACCTTCGCACTTTCCAGTAAGGTTTACATTAGTTCGCTCGCGCCCGGGACTTTGGCGTGTCAGTGACGTTTTTGTTTGTAACGTAAAGCATTTAAAGGGTTAATTGACCCTCAGTGGACCTTATATCTAATATCTTATGTGATTTATGAATTACGACTTAACATTGTGGACGAAACTGTTCAGGACAATCTTCTTCTTCCTCGTGCTATCCCGACATTTTGCCACGGCACATGGGAGCCTGGGGTCCGCTTGACAACTACAGTTCATTAAAATCATCAATAAAATCATCAATCATCATTAAAATGTAATGTTATTTGTTTAGATTGGTGTCGTCCGAGGACACGGGCGTGGATGAGGCCCAGGTGCAGAGCCTGCTGAAGAAACACAAGGACGTCACCGACGAGCTCAAGAACTACGCCAACGTCATCCAGCAGTTGAAGCAACAGGTACAATACCGCTCTGGTATAATTAAAGACAAGGCGACTTTTCAAACAAACGTACAGACAAATCAAACGTAAAGATATTTTTAAATTAAAGATCGGTTATAGAGCGTGAAAACTGTTTTACAATGATTTCTATTGAACGCTTTATAATGTACTGATGTCACTTAGCTCATATTTATTGCCTATAATAAAGCGATTGATAAAAATTATTCAGTGTTCTGATCATACTTTTTTTAGTCCTATCCAAGAAGTTAATATCGTTAGGCAATGAGTGCCAAATTATACATTTAAATAAATAAGCGAATGTCCCTACCAAAGCCGTCGACAATGACTAAGTATTTTTACGTAGGCCTCGGAGCTGAGCCCCGAAGACGCCAGCAGCGCGGAAGTGCGCGAGCGCCTCGCCGCCATCGACTCCCGCCACGGCGAGCTCGCCGAGCTGGCGCGTCTGCGCAAGCAGCGCCTGCTCGACGCACTCTCGCTCTTCAAGCTGCTCGCCGAGGCTGACGCGGCCGACCAATGGATCGCCGAGAAGGACCGCATGCTTGACACCATGCTGCCACCCAAGGACATTGATGATGTCGAGATCATGAAGCACAGGTTAGTATCGCGGATACTGGACGAATACCTAGGCATACTATAGCTTACAAATAGCGAATATACATACCACCATTACCAACTGATGAGGGTAGACAATATGGGGTTCTTCAAAAAAGGAGTATACAGGTTTTTAAAGGGTCAACAACGCCCGTGTAGCACCTCTGGAGTTGCAGGCGTCCATAGGCTGCGGTGACTGCTTACTAACAGGCGGGCCGTATGCTTGTTTGCCACCGACGTGGTATAATTAATAACGTGATACTGAACTCTATAGTTCGTTTTTTTTTGCATTAGAAAGAACTTGAAAGAAGGTAAGCGATCTTGACATGTCTTTTAATTAAAAAACACTTTTTAAAAATCAGTAACTATTAGGTATGAAAGCAGAAGAATATAAATGATCGTATTAAATTCATAATTGTTACATATTTGCCGTAACTTATTTTTAAAATGTGTTTTTCAATTAAAAGACATCAAGATTGTTTACCTTATTACTAATGCTAAAAAAAACGAACTATAATCCTATGTTTAGCCTCAATCTTTTCCACCTCAAAGAAATACTGCTACTGTGTGGCAGATGGTAAGATAATTACTTATCATCTTGTTAAGCAAGCTTGCAATGCAAGAAACGTGTCATCCTTTACCTTCTAATAGCAGCTGACTTATGAATTACTTGCACCATATCGGTCGCGCACCATTGTGGTACCTACACACGCCAGAAATTGAAATTCATAAAAGTCAATTTCATATATGTATTTTGAAATATTTAAAGAATGTCGTGCTGTGCGCAGATACGATGGCTTCGACAAGGAGATGAACGCGAACGCGTCGCGCGTGGCCGTCGTGAACCAGCTCGCGCGGCAGCTCATCCACGTGGAGCACCCGCAGGCGCCGCGCATACAGGAGCGCCAGGCCAGGCTCAACGCCGCCTGGAGCCAGCTAAGGGACAAGGTATGACTTTATTAGAAGAATAACGGCCATTGTTGGACATAGCCACAAGGACAAAGATCTCCATAAAGACGTTACCAGTCCTTGGATTTCCTGATCCAACGCTTGCAATCTTAACCAGATCCAAAATCTTAATCAAAAATAATAAATTAAAATCTTAACTAGCACCTTGATTGGGATGTTTTCTGGTTGCGTCCTTCAGTTTAAATAATTTAAAAACCTGAGATAAAATTGTTTAGCATTTTATAACTATTCCATTCTAATGCAACTTGTTTCTGACAGGCCGAGGGCAAGAAAGACGAGCTCAAGTCCGCCCAAGGAGTGCAGACGTTCCACATCGAGTGCCGCGAGACTGTCTCCTGGATCGAGGACAAGAAACGCATTCTGCAGCAGACCGACAACCTGGAGATGGATCTCAACGGTAATATAATCGTTTGACTACTGCTGGCCTAGCCAATGTGACAATCGCTTGCGCTTCGCCTTGTGTCTCTCTATCGCTCTTCCATATTAGTGTGACAGTTGCGTTTCATTCCTCGGGTCCTGATTTTGTAAACTATACTAAGGCACTCTAATTTATACATAATCATAGTTACAACTCTCTGGATGAGTCACTGAAGTCAGTGAAAAACCTTTAGAAGTCATTCATTAGAATTTTATCGTAACCGTTTTATCTTAATGGAGGGGTAATCCGCCGAGTCCGTGTTATATGCTAAAATGGAGGTGACGTCATGACAGCTGACGTTCGTGTTTCCACTCGCGAGCTTTAAATGTTTTAAAAATGTCTAAGTCATTATTAAGTTAAGTGTTTACTATCAGTGAATAAATTAGGTTGCACATATAAACTAGTAGTGTTTTCTCAGTGTTTATTAATCAAATTACAGTGAATAAGTGAAACAAAAAGTGGAACGGCTTTTAAGCTCACAATCTACCCACTACATTAAGAAGGTCTTAAATAATAATTGCAGCTATCTTTTAGTTATAGCCTTATCGGTGAGTTTGAGTGGGACGTTCCTGATTCTCGAAACTGGTTAACCGCGCGTGCAACTAGTTATTAATTCGGGAGATCTTATAAATTAAAAGGATTTCTTATAAGACCTACATTCCGCGCCATCTATTGTCAAATCTTTGAACCTGCTTATCCGGTCGTTAAACGTCGCAACATGGCTAAGTGTGGTGGCTGTGGAAAGTTCTATTCGCCGGCAGATGGCGCTACGTGTTCCAAATGTTCGGGGACATATGACAGAAACTGTGCAAGTTTACCTGCGGGAACTCGTGTGCCTGTTGGATGGATTTGCCCAGGATGTAAAATTAAGGCGCCTCGCCGCAATAACAACGATGACACCCCGGTCAAGATCAGTCAGTATGCCTCAGAGGAACCACCCTCCGTGCCTCCCGTCCAACAGGGCGCCCAGGGCGTCCTGCCCGCCCCACACGCGCCCACCGGCGACTCCCAACCCCAAGACCTTGCGGAAGAGCTGCGGCGTTTTCGCGCAGACTTTTCATCGATGCGTAATGAAATTGCTGGAGTTCGACAGGAGCTGGCAGAGCTGCACAATTCATTTAATAATTTCAACGCGCGCATTGAACTGATCGAGGATAGAGTGAAGCGGCTTGAGGACCGTGTGGAAGATGAGCAACACTCGAACCCAGGGCACGAGCTGGCTGCCACGGTGGCTGAACTGAAAATGGAGCTGGCTGACCGCGACCAGGACCTCCTCTCTAATGACCTGGAAATCACAGGTATCCCGGAACTACCCAATGAGAGCCCGTACCACCTGTTGAGCCTGGTTGCGCAGAAACTCGGCGTCAGCCTCGATGAGCGTGAGATAATCTTTGCGGAGCGAGTAGGTGTGCGCCGTCATCTTCAGGAGGGTACCAATGTTGCTGCAGCTGCCACAGGGTCCTTACCAGCGGGTGGAGCCGCGGCTGCCTCGGAGCCCGCGTCCGGTACTGCTAGCGTGATCGCGGCGCCTGCCACCGTTGTGGGGAATTCGCGCCCGCGGCCGCTGGTGGTGCGCCTGGCGCGCCGCGGTCCGCGTAGCGACCTACTGCGAGCCGCTCGCGTGCGCCGTGGAGCAGACACGGCCGACTTTGATTTACCTGGGCAGCCCAGCCGTTTCTACGTGAATGAGAGACTCACCAAGCTAAATCGGTCACTGTTCTATAACGTTCGTCAGGAGTGCAGAAGGCTCGACTGGCGTCAGCCGTGGACAAAAGACGGGCGAATATATGTTCGGCGTCATAACGACGCATCGCCTCGTCGCATTCGTTCCGTGGCTGACATCAGTCAGGTTTTTGGCACAGTTTAGGTTCGACGGTCCCCGGGTGTATGAGCCCAACATGTAGTACTTACCTTATATACGCACCAATACTGTTAGTCATAGTAAATAGTGATAGTAATACTGTTAGTAAATACGCACTAATGCTTATGATAAGAGCCACTAATTCTGTACATAAAACATATTATGTTACACGCTTGTACCTGTTGTTTAGTCAACATTCACCAAACATTAAACGCTGTTTTTCTAACCTGTTTCCTTGTAATGTTGTGCTATCGTGCCTATTACCTGATGTTCATGATTTTAAATGTCGTACATGCTTGCTAGCTAATAAATTATATTGCTGTAACTCTTCAACGTTATATCGAATAATAAGAACAAACTATTAGTTGGTTTACTTAATCCCGGTTCTCTAGGTACTAGGCACGAAGAGTTTATCGCCGTAATGCAGGCACATAAGGTCGACATCATGGCGATAAATGAAACATGGTTGCGTGATTCTGTAGACGGCCGTGCTCCCACGGTGCCAGGCTATAAACTGAGACATACTCCCAGGCCGCCAGAGGTGCGGTCGCGCGGAGGGGGAATCGGTTTCTACATAAAACAGGGTATCAGTGCACGGATCTGCGCGCATCCCCTTACCCCGCCGGTTGAACAAATGTGGCTAAGCCTTAACGTTAGGGGTGTCAGGGTTGTAATTGGCACGGCATATCGACCTCCATGGCTAAACTTGGATTTATTTATTGACGCGTTGACAGGTTCCGTCAGCACTTTCGCGAAATATGACTACATCATATTATTGGGTGATTTTAATGTTAATATGTTGTATAGTAATAACGCGAATTCCATTAAACTGCTCAATTTCTTAAATTGTTTTAATCTATCACAACACGTCGATGTACCTACTCATTTCACAGAGCACAGCAGTACCCTGATAGATTTGGTATGTACCGACGCACCAGTATGTAATGTCAGCGTGAACCACATACCAGAACTTAGTTCGCATGCTTTTATTTCATGTAAACTCAATATTAAGATTGAAAAACCGTCGCCTAAATTTATAACTTTTAGACCTATAAAGGATATAGACACACAAAACTTTGAAAAAATACTATTCGACATTCCTTGGGATAATATTATAAGCCTCACAGATCCGACCAGAATGGTTGAAGTTTATAATGCATATATTATTTACTTATTTAATACTTTTGCCCCACTCAAATCGGTATGTATTAGATCACACAGTTGCCCGTGGATCACCTTTACAATAAAAGAAATGATGGCACTGCGGAATAAAGCCCACGACAGATACAAAGTCAGCAAATTAGAATCCCATAAAGAATACTATAAAGATCTCAAACATGTTGTTTCTCGTGCCTTATTTGATGAGAAGCGAGCGTATTTCAATCAACGCATTAACTCGAACATTGGTAATTCAAGGGCGCTGTGGAAAAATCTTAAGCGAGACGTTCTCACTGATAGGTGTACTGATAAGGAGCTTCCGTGCCATTTCAATGACCCTGACCTCTTAAATAAACATTTTCTCAACCTTCCTGGTAGTACAGATACAAACGTCAGCCACTTAACATTTTACGAGTTCAATCGTTTTTGCCAATCAACATTTCTTCTGGAGCCGGTTAGTGAGAGCCAGGTTATGAAAGTTATAAAAAGTTTAACATCCAACGCACAGGGTATCGATGGTATTACATTGGAAATGGTCATGCTTACCTTACCGCGAACATTGGGTGCTATAACAGCTATTATTAACAGGTCGATTACGACACACACATTTCCTGATGGATGGAAAACTGCCCTTGTACGCCCTCTACCTAAAGTCACCAATCCGGCGACTATGAAAGATTTGCGACCAATAAGTATTCTGCCATGTCTGTCCAAAATTCTCGAAAGGGTGGTATGCGAACAAATGTCAGAATACTTAGAGGTAAATAACATCTTACCGGCTGCACAGTCAGGCTTCCGCAAACACCGTAGTACCACTACTGCCTTGCTAGACGTGACGGATAACATTTTAGCTTCTCAAGATATGGGCCAAGGTACGGTATTAGCGCTCTTAGATTTCTCGAGAGCCTTTGAAACCATTAACATTTCATTACTGCTTTCTAAGCTCACGTACTACGGTTTTGATATTGGTACTGTAAAATGGTTTGCGAGCTATCTAACCAATAGAAAACAGCTAGTTGAAATACCTGGAGCTAATGGTAAGAGCAGATTGTCCGATATACGCACAGTCTCTAGAGGAGTGCCTCAGGGCTCCATTTTGGGCCCATTATTATTTATCTTATATTGCAGTGATTTAACTAGTGTAATTATGCACTCCAAATTCCATATATATGCCGACGATCTCCAAATTTATATTCATTGCAACAGCAAAAACTGCGTGAGTCAAATTAATAAGCTCAATGAGGATTTGGAGCGCGTATTTAATTGGTCACACTCAAACTCACTTCATTTAAATCCGACAAAATCAAAATACATTATTCTAGGGTCTAAAAATCAAATTGATAACATATCTAAATCTTACTTCTTAGTACATATAAACAACGAACCCTTGGAACGTGTCCAGGAGGCGCGTAATCTGGGAATCGTCATGGATGGGGAACTCCGCTTTGAAACGCATGTGCAGAACACAGTACGCAACTGCTTCTACCGGCTGAAAGTCTTGTACAAAATACGCGAATTCTTACATGTTGAGCTTAGAGTTAAACTGTGTGAGGCGCTGGTGCTCTCAACACTGAACTATGGCGATATAGTGTACGGGCCGCGCTTATTGTCGCGCACGCAGCGGCTGATTCAGCGAGTACAAAATGCCTGTGCGCGTTTCTGTTATAATATTCCGCCGCGAGCTCATGTGACGCCATATTTAAATCAAAATCGTGTGTTAAGAATGTCTACTCGTCAAAGACTCCATTTAGCAATCTTGCTCTTCGGTGTTATCAACAAACAGATGCCATCCTACCTCTACAACAAGCTTTTATGGTCACGTAACTCCAGGTCCAACGAGGTTAGGTCTGCAAGGTTTCTTCAGCTTGTCTGTCCTCCTCACCAGACAGCTGCGTTTCGTGGTAGTTTTAGGTGTGCTGCCGCGAAGTGTTGGAATTTAATTCCGCCGCCTATCCGTGCACTGAAATCGCCTTACACTTTTAAATCTAAATATCGAGCATACTTGTTAAACGAACAAATCACTTAATTTTCTCTTTTCTGTTTGCCTGCTTGCTTATGATACGTTACCCAATAATCTCACAGTCCGCAACGTTAAGCTTGCTAAAAAAATGATAAACTACCGTCTAATTTAAGTTATTTTTTTTTTTGTTGTAGTTTCCCTCTTTTATTGTATGATTGTATTTTGTAATCTGTGTTGAAGTGCGTGTTGTCACTCGTCTAGTTTTAGTTTAGATGTAGATTAGTTTTAAGTCAGGTACCCACTGAAAATCAGCGTCATGGCTTGCCGTGGCATTATGCTGAGTGGGGATCCTGTTTAGCATCTAAGTAGTTTATGTAACTTGTTCTGTATGTTATTCTATACCCAGATGTTAAATAAATGTATTTCTTCTTCTTCTTCTTCTTCTAAAACATAAAAGGGTGTTCACTAAAAGACCTTTATTTGTAAAAAAATACATGTTTTGTTGAAACGGCTCACGCATAGGAACAAATTGCAATTAGATTCTAAAGTGTGCTTCTTACAGGTGTGATGACCCTGCAGCGCCGTCTGTCCGGCATGGAGCGCGACCTGGCCGCCATCCAGGCGCGCATCTCCTCGCTGGAGGGCGAGGCCAACGCCATCGAGGAGGAGCACCCCGAGGAGGCCGCGCTCATCCGCGAGCGCGTCACCGTCATCACCGACAACTGGGACCAGCTCACGCAGATGGTGAGTCATTCATCCAGGCGCGCATCTCCTCGCTGGAGGGCGAGGCCAACGCCATCGAGGAGGAGCACCCCGAGGAGGCCGCGCTCATCCGCGAGCGCGTCACCGTCATCACCGACAACTGGGACCAGCTCACGCAGATGGTGAGTCATTCATGTCTAACGGTCAAGTCCGGGTGCGTCAAAGGAATTTGAACCTTATATACAGTAGTTACGTTCCAAAATTTAATGGCCGATGAACGCCAGTAGTTGCTGATCTACGGGGCGCAGCGGTGCTGCCGTTTTATTGTGATAAATGAGTACAGTAAACAAGGTTCAAATGACCTTGACTCTAATATAATACGCCTAGACTTCGCAAGACAGACGCCGATGAGGTGGATATAACGTTTCCAATGTGTAGTAGTTAGAGTAAATCGAGTTGTGCACAGAAAATTAAGCATATATAATGTGATTGGCCGGTCGAAGTATTTAGCAGATGGCGCCATCATAGCTTGCCCTGTCAATCCCTAGAATTGTGTCAAATTTTTGTTTTTTTAATGCCCTGGACGCCAGTCCTTTAAGCCATATCTCATAGAAAAAGGGGCAAGCTATGATGGCGCCATCTATGCAAACCGTTGACAGTTGCCAACCCCATTAAAAAAGCAGTCGAAATACAGCTTCTCTGTTCAAGTTCATAGCCTGCTTCTCAGTAAGCAAGCATTTTTATCTAATATTTGTATGTCTCGATTATTCTAGAAACATTAATAACACAATTATTTGTTTCAAAACAGTTGAAAGAGCGCGACTCGAAGCTGGAGGAGGCCGGAGATCTCCACCGGTTCCTGCGCTCCGTGGACCACTTCCAAGCCTGGCTCACCAAGACGCAGACCGACGTCGCTTCGGAAGGTATGTACCAAACTTCAACACAGACAAAACCTAGCCGAGGACAACTTCTACTAGATCCAAACGGTTTGAAAAACCGTTTGAAAAACAGCTGTACAATACATATATTTAGGTACTAGTTTGTATTTTCTATAAACAAAAGTTAAGAACTTTGGAACATCCACATTACTGGTACAGTCCAAAACTACTCTGGTGGAAAACAAGTTGTTTGGCGATATATGTCGTAATCAGAAATTAGGCTCCAGTACCAGAATCTTTTCCTATGACATATGTTTTAAATACACTTCTAAATGATACAAGTATCTGCTATGATAAATATATAAATGTCGATTTTCCAGTGTATTGAACGATGAAACATGAAACTGATACAATTTTTTCGAATAATGTAGATACGCCGTCGAGCTTGGCGGAAGCGGAGAAACTGCTGTCGCAGCACCAGACCATCAAGGAGGAGATCGACAACTACAAGGACGAGTACGCCAAGATGATGGAGTACGGAGAGAAGATCACCGCCGTGAGTTGCCATCTTTTCTTCGTTCCTTAACTCTTGAAATAGGCGGCCTGCGTAAACTGTAGTGGGCAGCATAGGAGCCCTGCGTTTATGGACGCGAAATTAATATTTGGACTTTAAGTAATGGAAGTATTTTCACTGAGAGTCTGTGCAGAAAGAGAAGAGTTGTAGAATGTATGGTTTCTCTTACATGCCATGATTCAACGGCTCTTCTCTTTCCGCACAGATTCTACGCGTTGCCTTTCCAATTTAGAACGAAGAAAATGAAAGTTTGAGTTTATAAATTCAATGGGTTTATTCTTGAAGAATATCACTATATTTTTAAGAAAGCTGTTTCGTGTCATCTAATAATGTTCTAATGCATAAATCTCCGATATCAAGAGTTATTTGAACATCGCTTCCCTTATCTGTGTCTCCCAGGGCCAGGATGTAATTACATATTTGCTTAACGATTACATCGCAAACTAATAAACTTTATTTTCTCAGGAGCCGTCGACACAGGACGACCCGCAGTACATGTTCCTCCGCGAGCGTCTGAAGGCGCTCCGCGAGGGCTGGGCCGAGCTGCAGCAGATGTGGGAGAACCGCCAGCAGCTGCTCACGCAGAGCCTCGAGCTGCAGCTGCTGCAGCGCGACGCCAGGCAGGCTGAGGTGCTGCTCACACACCAGGAGCTCAAGTGAGAACACTTAATAACAAAACTTCCGTGACACACAGACATAAAATATATCGGGTCACTCGCGTATTTTAAGTCGTAAAACGCTCGGCATGTTCCCCGTGACCCGTTCTTAAAAAAATAAACCTTCCAGTGGCTTTAATCCCTTGCCACCTTATTGACGTTTTTAGTTGTAAAGGACTTTATATACTTGACCACCCTAGTAATTAAAAACTTTACTAATCACAGTGTTCACCATAAGACGCCATGGATGCCGCCGACGCCGACTTGGTCGCGCGTTGTGTATGCGTTACCTTGTTAGAAATTCATTCCCGAGAGAGTTTTTGTTTCAATTTGGTCTGTTTGATAGATGGATGGATGGATGAGCATTTTCTCGTTTCGGTCATTTGAATTCTGAATTTTATTTTCCAGTTTTTCATTCCCAAAAGCACAGCTCAGCTATAATTACGTATAGCTTCTCAAAAAAATCAATCTATAATTGATGTCTTTCCACAGGTTGGCCAAGACCGAGCCACCCACCAACCTGGAGCAAGCGGAGAACATGATCAAGGAGCACGAGGCGTTCCTCACCACCATGGAGGCCAACGACGACAAGATCAACTCCGTCGTGCAGTTCGCCAACCGGCTCGTCGAGGAGAAACACTTCGACGCCGACAAGATCCAGCGCAAGGCCGACAGCATCGAGCAGCGCCGCGCCGCCAACCGCGACAAGGCCCTCCAGCAGATGGAGAAGCTCCAGGACCAGCTCCAGCTCCACCAGTTCCTCCAGGACTGCGACGAGCTCGGCGAGTGGGTCCAGGAGAAGAACGTCACCGCCCAAGACGACACATACCGCTCCGCCAAAACCATCCACTCCAAATGGACTCGCCATCAAGCTTTCGAAGCCGAAATCGGCGCCAACAAGGAACGCCTCTTCGCCGTTCAGAACGCCGCCGAGGATCTCATGAAGCAGAAACCAGAATTCGCCGAAATCATCTCCCCCAAGATGAGCGAACTCCAGGACCAATTCGAGAACCTCCAAACCACCACCAAGGACAAGGGCGAGCGCCTCTTCGACGCCAACCGCGAGGTCCTCATCCACCAGACCTGCGACGACATCGACTCCTGGATGAACGAGCTCGAGAAGCAAATCGAGAACACCGACACCGGCTCTGATCTGGCATCTGTGAACATTCTCATGCAGAAGCAACAGATGATCGAGACTCAGATGGCCGTGAAGGCTAAGCAGGTTACCGAGCTGGAGACCCAGGCTGAATACCTTCAAAAGACCGTTCCTGATAAGATGGACGAGATTAAGGAGAAGAAGAAGTTAGTGGAGCACCGTTTCGAGCAGCTAAAAGCTCCTTTGCTGGACCGCCAGCGCCAATTGGCCAAGAAGAAGGAAGCGTTCCAGTTCCGCCGCGACGTGGAAGACGAGAATCTCTGGGTGCTCGAGAAGATGCCTCTAGCCACCAGCACGGACTACGGCAACTCTCTATTCAACGTGCAGATGCTGCAGAAAAAGAACCAGTCGCTGAAGACGGAGACGGAGAACCACGAGCCGCGCATTCTGACCGTTATCGCGAACGGACAGAAACTCATCGACGAGGGACACGAGGCTTCGCCTGAGTTTAAATCTCTCATTGAAGAACTTACTGCGAGATGGCGAGAACTTAAAGGTAAATTGTATATTATTTTGTTCGTGCTTAATGGTACAGTAAATTAGATAATTCTTCATCATAGTTTCAACTTTGCCTTACTAGCATGTATATAAAATAACTAGGAATGTGATCGAATTATTAGGTGCAGAAGTTTGCAATACATAGATAGGGTTCCAGAAATTTCTTCGAATAGTGAAATATTTGTCTCAATGTTGTTCTCCACGTCGTGGAGAGCCTATGGCCATCGTCTAACGAAATACGTTTCAATTTTGAAGGACATCTATTTTCATAATTTTCCTCACACTATTCTTCCGCAGATGCCATCGAACAACGCAAGAACAACCTCGCCCAATGGGAGAAGGCGCAGCAGTACCTCTTCGACGCCAACGAGGCGGAAGCGTGGATGAGCGAGCAGGAACTCTACATGATGGTCGAGGATCGCGGCAAGGTACGTAAGGTCGCTAGGCAGCACTTTCAATAGAAGGATGTCCACAAAATGAGCCGCTCGAAGCATATCTACTACCAACTCAGTCTGTGGAGATGAAACTCTCTCAAGGCAAGGTACTTGCGGCTGCAATGCCTCTGGCGATCAGTCGCATATTCATAGATCAAATTGCTTCGCGCGGGAAAGCGCCTAATTTATAGTCTGGAGTCTGGCTATAAAGTTTTTTTTCAATTTGGAAAACGGATCTGTAGTCAGTCTTCAGTTACTAATGTAATTAATTTAATTTGTTTAGGATGAGATCAGCGCGCAGAACCTGATGAAGAAACACGAGATCCTCGAGCAGTCTGTGGACGATTACGCTCAGACTATCAGGCAGCTAGGAGAAACCGTCAGACAGCTCACTAGCGAGGAACATCCTTTGAGGTAAGTTAACGACATCGATGACAGTGTTTATATCTACGCATTTTACATATATCATTGATTTTTAACTTGAGCTAACTATTGTAAGGGGTCGGTTGCACTAAACCGACTGTCACCGTTGAAACTCTTTAAATTGAGAAACAAATATGGAAAGTTTCATAGTTCTCTGTTGGGAGCCATTGATCACTTTAATTTAATTTTGATTGATGCAACTAGTCATAAGTGTACTCAAGGCTCTACAGCCTTGAGGGACGAGCGTCCAGCGAAACTTCGAGGACAAGTATATGTACTATTACTATGGTGGCAAGCGATAAAGTGTTATTTTGCACTTATTGTATTTATTCTACCTTGTCGATTTCTAACCGCGCAATTTCTTGCAGCGAACAAATCTCCGTCAAGCAGTCCCAAGTGGACAAACTGTACGCCGGCCTGAAGGACCTAGCCGGCGAGCGCCGCGCCAAGCTCGACGAGGCACTGCGCCTGTTCCAGCTGTCGCGCGAGGTCGACGACCTCGAGCAGTGGATCACCGAGCGCGAGCTCGTCGCCAGCTCGCAGGAGCTCGGCCAGGACTACGACCACGTCACCGTGAGTACTGGACACCTGTAGAGATGTGTATGGATTAAAAAGAGCGTGACAAATGTTGTTACAATATGAAATACTCTAAAGCTAAGATTATTTAAACCTCAAAGATATTTCTAATCTAACGGAATAACGGTATAATTTTAAGAAAATTTTCTTAATTCACCACTGCAATCTTGACAGGGTCGCCATGACATGTAGGAATCTTTAAACACCCGTTACCTAGGTCAATTCATTTGTTGACTTTGTCCACAATCAAACTAAATGTTAATTAAACTTTATTAACTTTCTTTATCCATTCCAGCTGCTATGGGAGCGCTTCAAGGAATTCGCGCGCGAAACACAAGCTGTGGGGTCAGAGCGCGTGGCCACGGCCGAGCGCATCGCCGACCAGATGATCGGCATGGGCCACTCCGACAACGCCACCATCGCGCAGTGGAAGGAGGGACTCAAGGAGACCTGGCAGGATCTGCTCGAGCTCATCGAGACGCGCACTCAGGTTCGTGTACTCTGTGTTGCTAAACTTGGCAAAAAAAGTAGAATAAAGATCTGTACTTATCACTCTTTTGGGATGACACTATTAGTGTAACAAAATCATGACTCTTTGACTGCTCTAGTCAGAGCGATCCTTGGCTAAACTGTACTTTAGGTATCATAAACAAAATACTTGTGTCTTGTGAAATTCTTACACCTTACACCATTTTAGTCCATTTTTAGAAGTCATCGTGCACTGGTGCACGAAACATTATCTTTTTAACGACCGTTTATTTTCATGTTTTTAGATACTGACACGTTTTACATACCGAACTGTATAGCCTTTTAGTAATCTTGTCGAAAATGTTTATTATACTAGTATTTGATACTTTAAAAAACAAACAGTTTCCCCTTTTTTGTCTGAATCAATTCTTTAACTGTTATTTATCTCCAGATGCTGATGGCGTCCCGCGAGCTCCACAAATACTTCCACGACTGCAAGGATACCCTTCAGCGAGTGAGCGAGAAAGCACGAGGAGTGAGCGACGAGCTCGGTCGCGACGCGCTCAGCGTGGGAGCACTCCAGCGCAAGCACCACACCTTCATGCAGGATCTCACCACTCTGCAGCACCAGGTACGTGCCAATTATCCACTTCCTAGACCTTCCAGAAGATTAACACATGATCGAAAGTGTAATGGACGAAGGCCGTAGCCAATATCCTTCCGCCCGTGTCTCGTAGTGGGCGCTAATGTAACAGCCAAACGTTGTTACTAGCAAATAAGGTCATCACGATTCCGACAAAAGGGGCCAATGTCTGTTACACGACATAGCGTAGCGGACACGATCCTTGGGATTCAGAATGCATTGAGAAAAAGAGGCACATCCCTTAGCATTGAGAATTGCATTGACGACATTCATTGATGGCAAACGGTTCGAGACCAAATTTACCTGTGGAAACCAAACTTTTACTCTTAAACGTTACAGACTATGATGAACGCGACCTTGTTTCTAATTATTGTAAATTAACTTGTAAAATGATTAAATAAATGCCAAATATATAATCATCGGGGCATTTTGTTATATCCCCTAACATATTCAATATATATTTGTATCGTAATCACCAGGTGGAAGCCATCAGCGCCGAATGCGCCCGCCTCGGCGCCTCGTACGCCGGTGACAAAGCCGCCGAGATCACCCGACGCGAAGCGGAGGTTGCCGAAGCCTGGGCCGCGTTGCAAGCCGCCTGCGCCGCGAGGAAATCCAAGCTGGAAGATGCCGATGACCTGTACCGGTTCCTCAACCAAGTCAGGAACCTCACCTTGTGGATGGACGATGTTGTCCGACAGATGAACACTGGCGAGAAACCGAGGTGAGTTTATTACTGTTTAAAAAGACTAGTTAGCCGAGATCACACTACCCGAGGCGGAGGTAGTTAGGCGAAGCCATCTCTATACTTTGAACATTGGTGTCAATTCATTCAATTTCAAGCTAACAACAACACATTTGACTTACCATAACTGGACCTTATTTTGTTGCAATAAGGTTTAAAAAAATGATCTAACATTTATGTGTACAGGGACGTGAGCGGCGTCGAGCTCCTCATGAACAACCACCAGTCCCTGAAGGCGGAGATCGACACGCGCGAGGACAACTTCGGCGCTTGTATCTCGCTCGGCAAGGAGCTGCTCTCGCGGCAGCACTACGCCGCCGCCGACATCAAGGACAAGCTACTCCAACTGACCAACCAGCGCAACGCGCTGCTGCGCCGCTGGGAGGAGCGCTGGGAAAACCTGCAGCTCAGTAAGTACTTTATACTTACTGGCTACGCCACACTTTTCGCTATATTCCATCTGTCCAATATCTTGGTCCAATCTCATTGCATCTCACTCTCTCATTAAGTCATTAAGCAAAATGTGAGACAACATACACATTGGACAATGAAATTGATAGCCGCAGCAAGACATTGTTTTAGAGCCTTAAACTTTTGAACGCCAAGAACCCCTTCGTCGTTACTAGTGCCCACAGCGCCATGGAGAGCTATGGGTGTTATGACGTGCGCTGTCAAAGTAATCTTCACACTTTCAAGTAAGGTTTACATTAGCTCGCTTGCGCCCGGGGCGTGTCAGTGACGTTTTTGTTTATAACGTAGAGCGTTCAGATAGTTAGGGGTCCTTTACACGGGCCGTTGGGCCAGATTGTATGATCTTTTGCTCTCTTGCTTCTTTTCCGCGTGGGCTGTATTTTGGAGAGCCCTGATATTGACCAAGGGACTACCGCAAACCACGTTCGACATGTTGCCTCCCTGTCACACTTACGTACGAATTTACAAGAGCGACAGAGAGGCAACACGTCGAAAGTAGTTCGCGGTAGGCCCTCAGGCCGCTTTTGCGTTGTCGCTCGCGATTTCATAGTCATACTTTGAAGTCGCGCTTGACATATAGATTGGACCAAGTCTTTCGTATGTTTCGTTTCAAAACATTAGGATTGGTAAGTAGTTAATTTGCAATTGGCAAATGTATAAGAGGTAATTAGAAACTTAACGTTGCCCCAATTTATACTTCCAAGTTGTTATTCTTAATCATAGCTACACTCTGAACAAGGAAATATTCCAGTATTCCACAAAATGATACCTATTATATCAAGTCACTTGAAATTGGTACCTATTTTCCCGTTACAATTAAACATTGTATTACCTTATTCATGTTCTCCATTACTAGACGTACCTTTTAAATGAAATGCGGACAATTTTTCGTACTTGTAAAAAACACTATAACGTTACATAGTCCTATAAAGTTCACTAAGCAGCAATGTCCATCACGCTCGGTATGTATACTTATTTAACATTTTTTACCCAGTTCTGGAAGTGTACCAGTTCGCGCGCGACGCGGCAGTCGCCGAGGCGTGGCTCATCGCCCAAGAGCCGTACCTCATGTCCCAAGAGCTGGGGCACACCATCGACGAGGTGGAGAGCCTCATCAAGAAACACGAGGCGTTTGAGAAGTCGGCCGCCGCGCAGGAGGACAGGTTCAGCGCGCTGCAGAGACTCACCACGGTATGTGTTACACTTTATATTGCTCAGATGTTTAACTTATAGTGTTTGTTGTGGTGTGGTCATACAATTAGGAATGTCTGTACAGTGCAATTAAATTAACACAAACTATTAGATTTATTTTAAAGATAAACGGGGTATTTATTATGTAAAATAGTTTTTGCGAACTAGAACCCGAACTCACGGGTTGTGGCAAGCTAAGTGATATATAAATACACTTACATGGTGAATTATTATTGTAGTTGTAATGTATTTAATTAGCTTGAAATCGTTTTTATTTAAAGCTTAACAAGTTAACATCAATAGCTAATATGGTTACGGGATTCGTAGTTTTGGTGTCGGGCATTATACTATCACAAATCTTGTTATAAATAACACGGAGATTATTTCAACTTAAGTGGTAATTTGTAAATATGTAAATATGTTTAAAAATATTAGTATGCATGAGTAGTTAATGTAAATACATACCCCCTTATTCATTAACGTTTACTAAAGTTGACAAGCCGATAATAATCGTTTGTCCCTTTCCGACGTATTGGTATGATGGAAAGGGACAAACGTATATTATCGGCTTGTCAACTTTAGTAAACGTTTATGAATAAGGAGGTTAGTTGTTTGTTTTTAAAATCTACTTATCATTTACTTGTTGAGAAGTGATTTTCAAAACATTGTTTTTTTTTCTGATTTATAAAAACAAATCAATGCTTTCGAAAATTTCTTCTGTGTTGATTTGCACTTACTATTTCTCATTGATAACTTTCTTTTTCTTTTTAACCAACCCTAGTTTGAAAAGCGTCAAGGGACACTATGGCCTAGTGTTCAACCGTGGAAAAAATGTGATGAATCCTCCTTCTCGTTCCAACCTCCCCCTTTGGAAACCCACCCCCACTCCCCATCAATCACTACCCCTGATGAACCCACAGTAGGAGTAATAGTCAGACAAATCATATTCAAAATGGAAGAACAAATCCAACCAAGAGAATTAACTTTGGACTGTTCCAAAAAGTTTGAAAGAAACGATTCCTTTCTGTGGACGAAAGTCGGAGGCAACAGCTTATCGACGATTTCAGAAACCAGTAGTCCAACTATCAGTCCTCTAAGGAGAAGCACTCTTTCGCCAGACATATATAGCTCTGTATTTTTCGAGTATCCCACTGAAGCCGAACCCCACACTTCTAGTATCACCTTTTCCTGTATAGATTTCATTTTATGGGAGAGACTATCGGCCTTATGGGTGTACCCCAACGTTTCTCTAATAAGGCATTCCAGCGAATCGCGATCCAGATCGGGTAGCGTAAAGAGTTTCTTCAGAAGATTGTCAAGGAAAAGTAAACCTTCTGACTCAGACAGTATAAGCGATGTTGCCGTGCTCTCTTTACCCGGGCTCACCAGTAGTGATAAGGCTGTAAACGAGCTAGGGAAAGATGTAAAGTCCATACCTCTGACCCACTCCTTACTTCTGTTGGTCCAAACTCGTAAACTCCTCGCTCCCGAAGCTGATTGTTACTATAACTACTTGGATAGTGTAAGTGGTGACCGGTATATCGCATGACGCTCTATCTGTTTGCTTTGTGTTCAATGCATGGCCACTGACGCTTACGCTTGTAAACTAAGCATAATGTATAATATTTGAATATTACGTGAAAATACAATTCAGGTTTATGGAGCTTTTATTTCAAATACTTTGATGTATGGACTTATGCCCGGACTTTACAAAAGTTTTGTTGAATAAGTGGTAAGAGAAATTTAGGCTCCGCAACGTTAGGGGCTATCGATTTAATTCTTTCGCATTGTATGTCGCGCTGTGACTAAACCGCAGTAAATTCTAATACCAGAGCCAAATTCATAGCTGATATTATTTCCAAATTAAAAATTAGAATAGAAAGGCGACGAGGAAGGTTTTTCCACTAATAGATAAATCACTTCAACACTGTGGCCAACTCAAACGAATATTTGCAATACGCTCAAAAATCTGCCAAAACAATTTACATATTTTGCCTTATGACAAAACCACGCAAGCAAGTGTGAACAAGAAATTTTACGACCTCTGTAATCAGTTTGGTTTCTGGATAGTATAGAAAGGCGTGTCGAGATATTGAATGAAGTGATTTACCCATTAATAGTACTTACATTCCGTCGCCCTTCAAACAACACATACTCACCCCTACCATCTCCACAGTTCGAGGTGAAGGAGATGAAGCGCCGCCAAGAGCTCGCCGAGGCGGCGGAGCGCGAGCGGCGCGACCGCGAGCAGGCCGAGGCCGCCGCCGCCGCCGCGCGCGACGCCGTCGACCGCGCCGCCGACCCGGAGCCGCCGCAAGGTAACACGACGGTCCAGTGCGTGTTGGATGAGATGAGTTGGCTGTTCTGTTCCGGAAAGTTAAGGGTACGGTTAAGAAATCGTTGCAGTGGCGTGGGTTGAATGTAATTGGCTCTGTTTTCTTTAGATTCGGAAATGAGACTTAAAATAGGCAAGCCGATTAAACTTAAGTATTATGATATCTCTATCTATGAAAATCATAAAATTCCAAATGTACATCAGTGAAAAAACAGCCAATAAAGATTAATATTGAATTTTAAATGTGAAAATCAATTAGTGCTTTTAACTATCCGGAACAGAATAGGCAGTAAAAGAATTATAAAATGAAGGACCGAATTTGCGCTTACGCAAGCAAAGATATTGTCATTGTCGCAATGATAGTTAACAAGTGAAAGTCAAGAAAAATCGATGAGTTACCTTCGATTCTAAATACCAGAAAGAGTGTTTTTTTAAGCCACGTTCTATTAAAGCTATTTAGCTTTTATTGCGACTGATGACTATTTTTATCAAAAATATTTCGGTATGAAAACTCGGATCATGTCTAATATAAAAATTGTATTTGTCAGAAGTTTTCACAAACACAATAGACGTGATACAAGTTTAACCGAAACCTATATTTAAGCAATCAACAGATTATATAAGAAAATGATTTATTTAAGTCGAACAATGAATCAAAAAAGTTAACATCACTTCAAACCACAGATTGCAATGTAAGCACGCATGTGTAATGTCTATTAGCACTTAAACGAAGAATAATACGAGAAACTTCCACAATAGTTAAAATATCAGTAGTAAACGTACACGGACAATGAATGAATCGTGGCACAGTATTGACAGCTGACTGCCATACACTTTGTGGTGAATGGTAAAACGTTACCGCAAAATATATGGCGCTCCTTTAACACACTCACTGCCAACGTTTTCGTAGCGCTACGCTACGAAAGCACTACAAACAGAGCGCCCGCCGAGCGGGATCCCGCGGCACTTAATGTGTTAATGTCATTTTATTCAGCTGTGTATTCTGTTCCACTATTCTTCTACCATAGAGTGATATAAGTAAAGGAAGAGTGGTAACTCCATACATCAGTTTTTTTACCAAAACGCGCGTTATTTCGTAGTCGACATCTAACGTCAAGTAGTGGAACTATCAGTACCCCTACTTGACACCAGATATCACAAGTGTCGCTACTGACGAAAAATTTACTGATAAATCAATTCACAACTAATATGAAAAGCAGGAGTTGAAAATAGACTTCCAGTTAATCCGGTTATAATATTAACTGAAAATTGTTGAGCATTAGAGTTTTCGTTCGCCGAGACATCTATTGTCAACTAGCAGTACTGATAAATTCCGCTACTTGACGCTAGATGTCGACTACGAAATAACGCGCCTTTTGGTAAGAAAACTGATGTACTCGTATGGAGTTACCGCTCTTTCTTTACTTATATTACTCTATGCTTCTACTGTGTACATTTACTATAGTTATTTTGTCTATTTTTCCACTAACTTTCACCGATAACAGGTGAATGCAGCTTGCATATTGCAGTAACACTAAACTCAGTTTATACTTCAAACAATGCGAATATCAACTTTAAACGTTCAGAGATTAAGCACATTTTGCACTACGATAGGCCATGAGAGGCTTACGGCATCGCTTGCCGCTTTTCGTGTAAATTTATTGATTTTGGTGCTCGGGCGGCGAACGAATTTCTCTAATTAGCGTTATGGACTTAATTTTCACTGATATCAGAATACATGTGGCCCGTGTGACAGTTCCTGTTTAAAATTTACAGAATGATTAATTAATGGCATTCTCGTTCGTTTATTTACCGCACAGAAAATTTAGACTAGAGGAATATTGTCAAAGTAAATTATGTAGTCAGTACATTTACTGCCATCTTTCGACACAAGTGATTAAATTTGTTAAATGTCAAAAAGTATCGCCATCTACTCGAGGATAGGCCAAAGGTATGGTGCCATCTTTTCGAGCGACCTTAGTAACGAAAATTGGCCGTATTTTTCAGAACTCAGACTAATGAATAATGATCTAAAAACGTGACAGCGAAATAATCACGGGAAATAATAATACTGGTATCAGATGGTCGCACAAATTTTAATAAGAGTGACACGAATAGTGAGTTTTTTTTTCTTCTTTATTTGTCAAAGTTTCACTGTTTCTTCGTGACCACTGAGTTAAAATGATTACAAATCCTTACCGAGACTGGGAGAGGCTCGCAGAGCAGCGGACGGAATGGCGCAAACGTGTTGTGGAGGGTCGCAAGTTTTGTGATGAGACCTGGTTCGCCACACTCGCTGACAAGAGGCAAAGACGACGACAAGGTGTCTCAGTACCCGTTTCCGCAAACTTCTCTTGTCAGACCTGTGGTAGACCATGTCGGTCTCGCATCGGTCTATTCAGCCACCAAAAACGGTGTTTCTCCGGTGTTACACCATAAATCGTCTGCTATAGACGAAAAGGCTTATGATGAATAAATAGGTGCATAGTTTAAGGTATGTTGTCAGCCATAACTTATTTTCTGATCCTTTTGCTTGCGAAAGCAGCTCCATGTTTCTAAAATATCACGAAAAAACAAATGACGGTAAATTCCACGTATTCTGATATCTATGATAATTTCTAAACAAGTCCATCTAAAAACTACTGTCGTTATTCATAAACGCGTTACTGGCCTTATTTAGCTAATAATCGTTTGTCATTATCTGTCATTTTGACTTATGTATTTGGCAGAAAGGGATACAACATAATTTAACTAAATCAGGCCCGTAAACATTTATGAATAAGGCGGTACTATTGTAATTGTCACTCGTTCGCCGCGCTCGCCCCTCGTGAATTGCGGGCCGATACTTACCGATGTGTTGTCCACACATGCACACGCGTAGTCGTAAGGAGAACATCCACTAAAGCGGCTGAGAAGGCCCAAGAGCGACCGCACTCCCAGCCAGGTAAACCGAGCGCTTATAAACCTACCAATGTAAAAAGATACCCTATATACGCATGAGCTTCGGTAGTTGAGGGTGTCTACGACTTTTAGACGGTTAACACCGCGCTCGAGCTCAATATTTGGGACACGTTTTTGTAATATAACCGTAGCTTTATAGGCTTTATGTGTTACGTAAAGACGTTTAGGTTTGTTTAGGTTTTTTTCGTAGTTGGGGCTAAATAGCACTTTTCTATATTAATGCACGACTTTTAACGCTCATCACCATCTGTTTAGTTCAAGGTGATGGGATCACAATTTATGTTCACATCATTTGTCCACAATACACCGTAATCATGATCATATACAGTCGCCATCGGATATATCGGAGCGAATAAGGCGCTCATAAATATCTGAACACGTATCTTGTCTACAAGCCATTGGAGTACGCGTTGGGATATTTTTGAGCAGCCTGTATAGTACAGATATTTCTGAGGGCGGTTGTACAATCGGTATTTACTAAATTCATTAATTATAACAGTTTATGACACCTACCAGGGGCCCATTTCTCGAACGATATTAGTCTAATATTATTAGTGTGTTGCATGGCAACCCATACGAATTGACAGTTCGTGGACTAATAATATTATAGTCTAATACCGTTCGAGAAATGGGCCCCTGATCGTGTATCTCTTACACTGAAAAATTTACAGAAATGCTGAGTGGTATCCTATTTGGGACAACCAATTATATAACTATGTTACATGTTTATCATCTATTAATTTTAAGATTGTGTTGTTTCAAATAAATTATTTTCATTTCATTTCAAATGTCGTCATCATCAATGTCGTAAATACCGATTTTTCTCAATTTTCTTAGCCATCTTCATATTACATGTAAACTTTATTTTATTTAAACTAGCCATGTTTCCTTATTATATTATGTACTGTGTCACGTCTAATCACGGTGAAGGTTTGATACTCTATCCTTGTCACTTCTAGCTATTTATTAGTAAAGTGTGTCGTGCCGTCTCTATCTGATGCTGTCAATAAGGTAGGTCTGTGTCACATATCGCTATCTGTCGCTTCTATATGCACTAAACACAATGTAAGTATTGAGTGTATTTTGTGTTTTATAATGCTATGCTTTTTATATCAAATGCTTTGTTTTATAGCTTTATTCTATATGCTTTAGCCTATATTATAATTATTTAGGAAAAATCATATTAACTGATCAGTTACCCGATAGTTAACCTTAAAATAAAATATAACAAATGGGTATAACAATAGGTGAAATGGCAATTGATAATTTTCTAATTAGGTAGGCAGATGGATAATTTTTACCTTATAGTTCCTATACTGTGATCTTATTCTTAAGTAGACATAGCGAAATCGTACCAAGAATTATACATGCACAATGCATGCTATTGCATGGTATTACCGTTGTATTAATGTGTGTTGAATGTGTAAACGTATTGAATATGAAAGTAAATAATAATGGGAAGTTATTTTGATTAAAGGTTTAACTACTTTGGATTTTTGCATCTACAGTAGAATCCGTTTATTATGACTCCGCATATACTGACAAACCGCTTACTATGACGCAATGACTGTGCGAAGTTTGATTTTCATATAAAATTCTTTGTGACAAAGTCGTATAAGATGACTTCGCTTATAGTGACAAATCGCTTACTATGACCTATAAATCCTATTTTTATGGAATTATGTCCGGTTATACTGACAATTCGCTGGTTTTCGTAGCCGTCCCGATGTCTTTCATTGCGAAACGTTTGATGCGTGCGTGGCGTGTAAGTTGTTTTAGTTTTGATTCTCGGGATAATTGGTATACGGTTAATAAAACTCATCTCTCGCAAAGGAATTTGAGATTAATTTGGAAAAAGTAACAAAAATAAGAAGTTAATCCACTATGCTTTATATGACATCCGCTTAGTATGACGTGTTTGTCACTTCCTTTCAATGTCATTATAAGCGGATTCTACTGTACTAGAAAAATTGGCTCACCAACCAACCATCTGTGTTGAGAAATCTCCCAGTGTTGTCATGTTGTGGCAATTTTATTATAAAGTAGTTAGAAATTTATTAATGATAGATACAATTTGGTAACTATGTAGTACTTTCACAAGTGATTGCAATACGCATACACATTCGTTTGACAAGTACTGTAGACCCACAAGACATAAGTTACATCGACTAAAATATACCTAGGTAAAAATCTCTTTTACCAAAAATTGCACCGAAGTGACCATTTGTGAACCTTATTGGAACGAATTAAGGTTTACTAATTGTCTTTTGTTTATCGTAATTTATTCCGTACAATTTTTTGTATACAGGCTGGCTAAAAAATAACTGCATTCCCGTTGCCAGGGAGGTTTTGGGATTATACTGAGCAACTTTTACTATGGGACAACCCCGATATCGCGAAAAAAAATTTGGCTGTTTCATACATTTTGGCTGGTCCATTATCTATGGGAGGATACATTTTTTTTCGCGATTTCGGGGTTGGTCCCATAGTAAAAGTTGCTCAGTATAATACCAAAACCTCTCTGGGAACAGGAATGTAGTTATTTTTTGCCACCGCGTATAGATATAAACTTAGCCAATAAACTTTATCTCGATGCTTTACAAAAGTTAGACGATGTAACTTATAGGTAGTGGTAATTATGCATGGTAGTGTAGTGTAGCATATTAACCCGCACGTAGTGTCGCATGCAGAGCGGGCCGCCACGCCGCCGGCCTCGCCCGCGGCGCCCGCGGGCCCCGCGCCGTCCGGGCCCCCCGCACAGACCCCGCAGAAACAGACCCCCGCTAAACCTGCACGGTCCTCCAGTGAGTATCATACACGTAGAGGGTGGATGGAGTCGTGGTTCAAATTTAGTCAGTACATATGTTAGTTCGTGTTAAAAGTTTTTGGGTGTTGTCGTTCAATTGGGTACCTGTAACTGCTTGTCAGAGTCAAAATGATATTCCCTTTGTTATTATAAAATATCTACTTGTATGTTTTACTAATATATCTAGTTGTTTAAAACAAAAATTGTACTATTTAGTGGCGGCATCTTGTGTAACTAATGAAAAATATGAAACTCATTTTACCTTTGAGTTAATAGATGGCGCACGCCTCTGAACAACGGTTCTATATTGCTCTATATTTTTATGTAGAAGAATGAAAATAAGCTTAGTTAACATACTACTAATGTTTAATGTCGAACAAGTATGAATTTAAGCCACGACTTTCTTTGAAACCTTTTAGTACCCTGTAGTTAACAGAATGGTAAAGTACCTCCATGTCGTCATTTGTCTGTTCGCCGCATGACCCTAACAAATGTTATGTGTAACATCAACCAAAAAGTTTTTTGATTACAAAACTGAGCATGACATTGCTTTTGTTTTTGCTGCAAAGCGTTCGTTTTGTGTTGCTTTGAATTATTTTATTTTTTGTTTTTTTCTCCACCAATCCCGACCCTGCTTCCACATATCCATTTGTCAATAAAACATTGACACAACGCCTTTACTACAAACACCCCCGCGCATCATTCATAAATCCCCCGCCCCGCCCCTTCCTGTCCTCGACCAATCAGCGGCGGGATCGAGCTCGAGCCCGGCCACGCCCTCGAGCTCCGGTAAGGTGAAGTCGCGCTCGCGCAGCAAGTCGCCGTTCCGGAGCTTCCGCTGGAAGACCGCCAAGAAACTGCTCGCTGGGACCCACCATAGTGACGACGAAGGTACGAGCGGTAGTGGACAGAGGTGGACCTACAATTCCTGTTAATACATTAGATAACAGAATTACTGTAGTTCTGTTATTAACTATTGTGTTTTGTAACAGTAAAATTTTTTTTATTGCCACAAGAATTACAAATTCACTTTTTAAGGTTGTAAACTAAGGTTTTTGCATTCTAAGGAATGCAGATGTCGCTAGTGACGTTGTCACATTGATTGACGGATGGTCAGCTAGCGGAATTGGTAACGCATTGGACCGGCAATCCAAGGATGTGGGTTCGAGTCCCACGTTGGCCAGAGTTGATCATCGTTGATTTTTTCATTGTGATTGACATCTGTATTTACAATTTATATTAGAATTCACTTATTTATTAAAGTTTTTAAATATCATTTCGTGTCATTTTACGACTTATTATTTAATGCCTATCTTGCTATTTTACATAAAATTTTATAATCTCAATTATCAGGGGGTAAATCGAAATCCAAGTGTTACCTACTGTTAAAAATAATAAGTACAGTCAAAAGGGGTAACTCGAGCCATTAAGGGAAACGTTTAAACAAGGGAAATTTATCACTGTCCACTACCAACTTATTATCGGGCGTAGTGCATAATTTTTACTGTTAGCAAAGTTTATGCACTGTGCCAAATATTTGTTCACGTCGAAGAAACTTGCACTTTTTAATAATGTCGACAGCATAATAAACACATCTACTGTTTTAACAATGGGGTTGGCTGGTCGAAGTATTTAGCAGATGGCGCCAGCATAGCTCGCCCTGTCAATCCCTAGAATTGTGTCAAATTTTATTTTATTTAATGGAATTTTATACCTTTTATCCCTTGAGCCAAATCGTGGCCAAATCTCATTGAAAAAGGGGTAAGCTATGATGGCGCCATCTATGCAAACCTTTGACATTTGCCAACCCCATTAAAATTTGGTAAACACATTCACGATATTTACCAAGTTACTAAAATATAATGAGTGCTGAACGCGGCTTTTTAGTTGACAATAATATTTACAAGTTTCGAGTCTTGACTAGAGCGGTGACACTAGTGACGTAGTTGCAATACTCTACGTTATAAAAAAATGTAGTTGATTAATTTATAGTGCTACGTTCTTCGGCGTGAACTGTATACGTCCGCAACGTTTGCTTTGAGTGTGCTGTTGTGTCGTGCGCATGGTTCGTGATTCAGTATGGTTATAGTAATAAAACTGTTTTACATGTGTGGCTTTTATTCAGGACGAGAGGTATCAAACCTGACACTAGTGGTTACGTTCATAGATTAGTTGGTAGATGTCACCAAATAGTTATCAAAATATACGTAACGATCATTTATTTATGACAAAACACTAATATTAAGTGTCTAAGATGTTAGAATTAGGGCGTTCATTGAATAAATGATCGTTGCTCATTAATATATTTTAATGTAAAATGGAGAAAGATACGTAAGAGAATACTATCATTTTAGCGTTTTTAGCGGTTCGTCCCTAGTATTTCTAGCTCGATTATTTTATTAAGTGGGGTGTCTTTTATTACAATACAACTTTGTTACCGTCAGCCGTAAGCTGGAGAATGTGCGTCATATTTGGACATGCAATAACTTGTGTGCTGTTATACAGAGGGCGCTAGTCCCGCGAGTGAGGATGAAGGCGTAGAGGGCATTCTTGTCCGCAAGCACGAATGGGAATCCGCTGCCAAGCGCGCTTCTAACAGGTGAGGAAATATTTAAGTTTACTAGAAAATATACTGATACTCGTACAAAAGTTGGTAACATAACGCTGCCCCAATATTACGTTCTATGTTTCACTTTTATCGAACTGAAATTTGAACATTGTCATAGTGACATTAAGTCGAATTTCAACTATCTTTAAAATGTAACATAGCACCCTGTAATATTGGGGCAGCGATAACGCCAAGTTTATCACAAGTAAAGCGTTTATCACATTGGATGCGATCCGCACGTCGCTCCGATGTTTGAACGAGACAACGCTATGCGCGTATTATAGCGACATCCTGCTCGCACATCGAAGCGACGTGCGAATCGCATCCAGTTAACCACCTGACCTAACTAGTAGGTTAGATGTTGACATTCTTGCACCTAAAACAGGAATACATGAAGTAATTGATTTAATGTTACGTAAACATTTTTTCTTAGATGGTGTTGCAGTAGTAGAAAATCAAAAGGATATTAGTCGGTCTATGTGAAGAATTTTTAATTCCATCTCTGAACAGTTTGGATAAAGAATGAATTTTTATTATAATTATCATATTGTATTTTTTAGTAAATTATGTATTGTATGGTGCGTTTACACAAATTATGTCGTAGATAGATTTATATAAACTAGGTAAAACGACTTCGAATACAAGCAGACATTTTTAAAATTATCATATTTTAGTAATGTATTTTTTTAGCCCATGAGGGGTAGGTATTCTTTCATATTTCAAACGACGTTAAGGGCTTATAGACTGTATTTGGTTCAATATATAAGGTAGCATAGAGGTATGTAACTATCATTTGGCTATTACGTCTAAAAATCATCTACATGATCGTTTATTCGTTTCAGATCATGGGACAAAGTGTACGTGGTGGCCAAGGAGGGCCGCATGTCGTTCTACAAGGACCAGAAGGCGTATAAATCCGCGCCTGATCAATGCTGGCGCGGCGAAGCGCCGCTTGACCTTAACGGAGCAGTTGTAGAGGTTGCAGCCAACTACACTAAGAAGAAGCACGTCTTCCGGCTCAGGTAACATATTTTTAATTTTTTGGTGGCCCATGAGGGGGTACTAACGTAACGCTTTTAGAAAAAAATCTTGCCCCGAGTTTGAGAGGTGAAGCCATCTACGTCATCTGTCAAAAACATTGGACGCCTTCAAAAGGAGCTCACTTGCAAACGTGGCTGTGTTCTCTAGCTGTCAAGAGGCCTATAAAAAGGCCTTCTATTATACTTTGAATAATAATTTTGACAAATCCAATTTGTCTCAACAAGTTTTTATTATTGGGCGACCAGAACATATGTATACTCTGTCAAGCCATTTCCGTCAGTAGAAAAGAGCGGAAAATGTAAAAAATGTAGGCACGAAGGATTATTGTCCCATAGAAAATTCGAATTTCGCGCCTTTTTCGACTGAAAACTTGTTTGACCGGATATATGTATAGGTACAGTGTAATTTAGCTAGTTGTGAGTAACGTAATGGTGTTTGTTTCCCAGACTGGGCATGGGCGCGGAGTTCCTGCTGCAGGCGCACGACGAGGCGGAGATGTCGTGGTGGCTGGAGGCGCTGCGCGCGCGCACGGCGGCGCCGGCCTCTCGCTCGCACACGCTGCCCGCGCCCAACAAGGACGAGCCCAAGCGCCGCTCCTTCTTCACGCTCAAGAAGAAGTCAGTGTCCGCCCTTTCATTCATATTCTCGCCGTAGCTTGCTCCGCATGACAAGCATGTTTGTACCTATTTATTGGGGTAGGAGTGTGTATACTATACGGGATACTTACTTACTTTTGTGCTGTAAATCACAAATCACAATTTACTGTCGGGATTCAGTAACACGAAACACATTTTCTTAAGCGCCGCTTCTTCACGCTTAAGAAGAAGTCAGTCTCGGCTCTTACGCATGTCTTTTCGAGATGGGTCGTCACATATTAATTATTCACTTTTAACTAACAAGGTTTTAGATAATTAATGTCATTAACGGGATTATTATGTGTACAAAACGCGAGAGTTTAAAGTTTTATTAGGCTTTAAATATTTTTGGGTAATTTTAATCATTATTTTACGTTGTTGTTGGGAATTCCAAGTTGCGAGTAATGAATGACAATATAACTTTTAAAACCATTTAATTTCGCGTATTGTATAACTAAAAGAAGTTTTATATTTAAAAATGCTTGTTCGATTTTTCCGCTTTCGTAGCTTTAACATTTTTGAGGGTATGTAATTTAGTTTTTCTTTTTTAGATTGTTTTGTTTCTTACCAAGTTAATGTTTTACTAACATGCATGATCATTATGTAACCAAATAATTGTATTGTGGGTGTGAGTAAAACTCTATAAATGTTTTATTATTTATTGTTGTATTCATTTTACTATTCCAGTTAATGAACTCTAGAACAAAATTGTAATGTGTCATTTATTTTGCAGCTAAACACCGATGGAGCGGAAACGGCGAGCGTTTCCCGGACCCGAGCGCGCCTGAGTTCGCCTGGACGTGCCCGAGTCCACCCGAGTGCGCCCGGGTTCGCCCGAGCGCGCTCGTATTCGCCTGAGAGCGTCCGAAGCCGCACGTTTCTCACACGACGCTTGCTGCTGTAAGCTTTGCTGATGACGAAATAGTCACCGGCGGCAATGTTATTAAGTTTAATATTTCGTTGCGTACAAAACGTTATTTAAGACTGTTCGGTGATTGAGTGTTTGGATCGTTTGCCTTCGTCTGTATCGTATTTATTATCGCTCGGTGCCGCGGTCGCCGACCGAGTGAAGATCACTAGATTTATATCCGAAACGACCCTCCCCGACTTGTAATTGTTGTACTTGAAGACGACTATAAATTATACATATTTAATTATAAAATTCTAAATGCGACGCTATTTATGGTGAAATAACTTTAGTGTTTAAATTTCAGATTGAGAAATATATAATTATATTGATTATTTATACGATATATGTAAAATGGACATAGTGTATGTAAATTCGGTTGAACTAGAAATGTATGTCGTTCAGTAATCCCCTACTAACTCAAACTGAGATGTTCTATTAGAAATTATAATATTGACCAATCAAATACCATTCGACGGAATTTGAATATCGCATTTGATATGAAGTTAGCTAGAGAATCGGATCGTAATCGCATTTACACTACTCCCCCAGTGACCGGGCCCGTACGGGGTCGATAGCACCCCGTACGACACCCGTAACGTAAGCTACGTAATTTTACTAGTATAAAATTTCCAATATAAAGTGTCTTCTACCGCGGTACTGCGTCGCTGCCGGTCAATAAACGTAATGCCACATTTTTCGGTACCTAAATATTATATCAGAAATTTCTTATTAGATTCTTCATAGTTAAGAGGCATTTAGTAGCTAGCTAGAGGTTAGGCTCGGCTCGGCAGCCCGCAGACCCGCCTCGATCGGACCTGTAAGTATGCTTGTTCGCTAAGTGCTTCTATGGACTACCGTGTCTTTATATAAATTTAATTTTAATTATTTTTACTGCCAGTCTCACAAATCGTTAATCGTATCTGAATCACCTTCCCTAGATGTTACGATCACACATTTTTAGTTCAGTTTTGTCATTGTAATGTATAGAGGTGTGGATGAATGCGGGAGCTACTGAGTGTGGTCGCCGCGTGCGCCGCCGGGGTTGCGGTCTTCACCGCCCCGCCTGGCCAGTCCCACCCTGACCGTCTCTTCTGGAGACAGGACGGGCTCGAACAAGAAACCCGCCACCCCGGCGGCGCCGCCAAACGATACTGCCACAATATTACACACTATTGCATGAGTACCTATGTTTACGTCATTATTTTATTTTAAATATTTTACTTTTTTGATGAAAATATAATAAATAATGTTTTCAAATAAAATGTTCTTGTTTTATTATCTTTCACATGCATAGTTTAGTTAGATGACCGGCGACGAGAAGCGATTATTTTCTTTGCAGAGTGTTTTCGTCTTAGAAAAGTTCTAGTCAGAAGTCTGAACAACCAAAGTTACTTGCAATTATAATCTACGCCTACATCTTTTGTCCGATCGAAAAAAAAATCGCTACTAGCTTATCGCCGCTGGTCGCATCAAAAAACCAGGGGCCGATTGCATAACAAACTACAACTAATATTACAAGCGGAACTCCTTATTTAATAAGTGAAATTAGAAAAGGAGTTCCGCTTGTAATATTAGTTGTAGTTTGTTATGCAATCGGCCCCAGATAGCGGAAAAGCATTTTTGCTACGATACACTAATATTCTACTCGTAATGTACTTATTTACTTATCGTACCACTAAATCATGATGAGAACCAGGACGTAGTTAAATATTTGAAGAAGTCTTATCGCCTATATCTTACATTTCTCCGATGATTCCAATCACTGATAAAGACAGATAATGCCAATGGGATAAACTGGGCTCTTACCATCAGTTTTATACAGATAGACCGTGTTAGAATATACAGTATACAATTTGCCTGTGTGTAAAAAATACAACACATTTTCTGAAGTTTGACCAATTATTAGAACCTTTTGAATATGTGTTAGAGAATTATCTTTGCCAAAAATAAATGGTCGCTTATTTCTATATTATATTATTATAAATAAAGTTTTGAAATAGAAGTGACTTTCAACAGTTAGAGAATATAAAACAGTAGCGGCAATGTTGAAACAACTACTGTTGTTAACTTTACCTATTACGCTGTATGCCTGGCAGCTGTGCAATAATGAGTCGTGCAAAATCGCGAGCCAACAGGCGAGGATCATTGGAGGGGACATCACGGAACAGAATTCTAGGCCTTTTCAGGTAAGATTGGCTTTTTTGTAAAATCTTTTTAGATTATCAGTACTTATTGTTTGATTATTTAGAATCAGTAGTTCGTTTACCTACTTTGTCTGGAACCAAAGTACTCCATTGAGCACTCAGAAATATATATGTAGGTAAGTATTCCTAGATACCTAGTAACACTATCTAATAATCTTGTTTCAATCAATGAGAATTCAAGAGAAGGTAGTATTATGTTCCTGCCGGTGAGTAAGGTTGCCAGAGCTCAACGAGGGTGCGGAGTATTAGGTGTTATAGGTTAGGTAAAAGGTGATATCTAAATACGCACAAACATACCTACCTACTTAGAGAGAGGATAAATCGACAATACTTAACGCAGTTGCTGTCTTTAGATTACCTATGCCAAATAGGTACCTACAAAGAAACAAACAAACTCTTGTACTGTTTAGACGACAACGGTTTCACTCACTTGAATTTTTAGTCGCAATCACGAAAGTTTAATATCGATAAACTTTTTTTTGTTTGGTTCCACGACTGTTGGGACCATTTTAATCCGTGGGTTTATAACCTCATTTTAGGTCGCCCTGTACTCGCGAGTGGGAACCACGGGCGAAGTGGGGTTCTGTGGCGGTTCGCTCGTCCACCCGGAGTGGGTGCTGACGGCCGCGCACTGCTGCTACCACAACGGGCAACAGGTCGACAACGTGCAGGTATTCAATGTTTAATGACGTGGCCATGCTCTTTAATACTCGTGTCACTCGTGTGAGTGTACACGAGGTGGGGCTCTGCAGTGGTTGGCCCACCCGGAGTGGGTGCTGACGGCCGCGCACTGCTGCTACCACAACAGTCAGCAGGTCGACAACGTGCAGGTATTCAATGTTTCATGTTGTGGCGATGCTCTATACTCTTGTGAGTGAACACGAGGTGGGCCTCTGCGGTGGTTGGCTCACATGGAGTGGGTGCGGACGGCCGTGCACTGCTGCTACCACAACGGTCAACAGGTCGACAACGTGCAGGTATTCAATGTTTCATGTTGTGGCGATGCTCTATACTCTTGTGAGTGAACACGAGGTGGGCCTCTGTGGTGGTTGGCTCACCCGGAGTGGGTGCTGACGGCCGCGCACTGCTGCTACCACAACGAGCAACAGGTCAACAATGTGCAGGTATTCAGTGTTTCATGTTGTGGTCATGCGCTAATAGGTACTCTTGTGAGTGATTACGAGTTACGAGTTGGGGCTTTGCAGTGGTTGGATCACCCGGAGTGATGGGTGCTGACGGTCGCGCACTGCTGCTACCATAACCAATGCCGTTTATTACTATTTTACAATACCTACTTATACAGTTCGGAGTGCCGATTTTTTTCTGTTAATGTTTGGTTTTGCAGGCTATCCTGGGCGCACACTCGCTGTACGACCGGTACGAGAACGGGCGTCGCATCGTGAACGTGGACGAGGTGCGGGTCCACCCCGACTGGGACCCGGACTCTTTTGCCAATGACATCGCACTCATGAGGCTCGCTAACATCATGCAGCTTACAGGTATTCAATTATGCAAGCTGATATTTATAGTAGCAGCAATCGCATCGACACCATTTTCATTGTTGAGCGGTCCTCCATTATGACTTATGACAAACATGAAGTCGAAACCGTCCCAATCTGGCGAATTCATCAACGCAACTCAGGAGTTGCAGGTGAACTGATCGTATCAAGTACCTAGGAATACCTATATTTATGTATCTGTCTTTTCTAATCATTTCAATGAGATGGAGACCTCTCGTTATTTCAGAGACCATCAATGTAGTTCGCCTTCCGTACCTGAGAATATCCAACTTCAATTTCGCTGGGACGGGAGCCACGGCATCCGGGTGGGGAATTGCGGCGCCAGGTAAAATTCTCGTTTTCCTAGTCCTACTTATTAAATATAACGTTATAAGTAGGTAAACTAACTTCATTATTTTAAATCCTAATTAACAGGTGTGGAGTTCGTGTCACCAACGCTTCGAGAGAAGCTGATGACGGTGATGACGGACACGATGTGCAACATACAGTATTTCGACCAGCTGCCCGTCAACATGGTGTGTGGCTTCCACGCTACTGCCGGCACATGCAAGGTAGGTATATAACCTGACAAGTAATCTTGTAATATAATCATCATCGCTTCGAGAGAAGCTGATGACGGTGATGACGGACACGATGTGCAACATACAGTATTTCGACCAGCTGCCCGTCAACATGGTGTGTGGCTTCCACGCTACGGCCGGCACATGCAATGTAGGTATATAACCTGACTAGGAGGTAAATAATCGTGTACCTACTTAACATAAACATCACCAACGCTTCGAGAGAAGCTGATGGTGGTGAAGACGGACACGATTTGCAACATACAGTATTTCGACCAGCTGCCGGCCAACATGGTGTGTGGCTTCCACGCTACGGCGGCCGGCACATGCAAGGTAGGTATATAACCTGACTAGGAGGTAAATAATCGTGTACCTTACCTACCTAACATAAACATCACCAACGCTTCGAGAGAAGCTGATGGTGGTGAAGACGGACACGATTTGCAACATACAGTATTACGACAAGCTGCCCGCCACACCGATATGTGTTGCGGGCGTAACAATTGATTTTCCTGATGTTATGACAGATCAGACTCAAACGTGATTCTTGATTTTCAGGGAGACAATGGTGGTCCATTGACGATATGGTATAATGCCACAGAGGAAGTTATTCTGGTAAGTTATGTTGTTTATATGTATTCGCAAGAACATGGTCATGGCAAAGATGAGACGAATGTCCAAAAGTCTCAACAGCTTGACATGCATCTGAGATTTTTTTGACTTAGCGTTCTAATGTAACAGCAGCGTTATTGTTATCAGATCGGCGTGGCATCGTTCGTGGACGCGAGTGGATGCAACGACGAACTTCCCTCTGTGTTCACGCGCGTACAACGCTACTTGCAATGGATCAGCGACAATACCGGCATCGTACTTGAATAACATGCTGCCTAGTCTAGACAAACTTTACCCTTAGCCATCGGTACTAACAAGCCTTATACCTACTGACGATCTTAGTTCTACTGTGATAATTCATCTATAACATTATGCACCAGCCGAAAGTTGTAGTACAAAAGATTAACGAAAAAACCGTTCGAGCTCATCTGACGTGTTCGCCACTCAAGAGACCTACGTACCAGTTTTGTGACCAATGTGCCACCATGGCTCCCATCGTCGCTATTTCAGTATTTTATCTACCTAAGTTAATTGTAATCGACGATTTTTTGGTGTATAAATGCCATTGTCGTTTGGGTGACTTTCTAAACTTACGTCTGCGATCTTGATTTACCGCGGACTCGACACATCCAATGAATGGAATCAGGAGTTACTTTGCGGAAATCGATATTAATCAATTCAAAAATATTACTTTGCTAATCCACGAAAAGATAACGTGCTAGTCAATCAGTGCTAACCCGTTATACTTATTGGCGTATTGTTTACATGTAATCTAAATCTTTTCGTGGATTAGCAAAGTAATATTTTTGTATTAGCTCGACACATCTTTCGATTTGTAAAAAACCGACTGCTTGCTTTGTTGTTGCAAATATACCAAACCCTTGTTGTATATTTAAATAATATCAGCAGAAACCCAGCATCACACTCGACTGACAGAACTGTTATTAGTACCATATTCTTTTAAACTGTTTCTTTATCGATTACCGGCACAAATAAAGATTTAATTACTTCACACGATAAGATTTTCCTTCCCTTAATCCTCTGACGTTCATTTCGCGAATATTTATTAATGAACTGATAATCTATTTCTGAAATCTATTTATCTGTAATTAGTCGATATAGGTACGTGGCTGTTTTCATTAGCTAGGAGGTATCAATCAATTTATTATCTCGTAGTCTATGACTCAAATGACTCAATGGAAAATAAAAGAAAAGAACAACCAACATACAGACTAGCTACTAATCATCGAGACGATTCCAACGAGCCCAATTCAATCGCGTACTTACTTATTACATCTTTCCTAGGGCATCAGACTTCAGAGGACCTACCGCCAGCATCGAAAATCATCGCTATCTATCGCTCTTGCGTATTCGAGCGACAGAGAGGCAGGTAAAGTTTTTCGATTTTTCGATGTTGGTGGCCCTCTGACCACTGCTTGCCATAACTTTATTTATAAGTACCTACAGATCGTCTGGTGACAGACAGAACTTTTTAATTAAGTATTAGGTACCAGAAGTTGAGAGCCACATTGAACCGTGCTTTTAGGTACCAACATTATTAAATTAGTGAGTTTTCATTTCTCATTCATTGTTTATTTATAGAGCGGGGTGAAAAATGGCGTACCCCTCTGTGCCCCAAAAAAATATACAGTTTTTTGCCGTATTTTCACATATACTTTGTATGGACCGTCACAAAACTGACACCCAAAATTTGAATGCAATAATGGGAACACTTTCTTTCTTTGTACAAAATTATGTCCCATAAAGATTAACTCAAACAGTACGCTTCGTACGAGGGCGCCTTTGGCGTTTTGGCGCTTTTTGGCCTTTGGCGCCCGTTTCTGGAGCGCCCCGTTCGTAGCCCGACTTTATTAGTAGGTAGGTATGAGGTTGGCGAGTAGCGTGCCCAGTACGGCGGGCTTAGTACGACCTCTTTCAGTAGGTACGTTCCGGCTCCCGGTTTTGTTATTGTCAAATACGGAATATCAATTAGGTAAGTAATTCATTTGAATATAATTTGAATAAGCGACACTATCAGCTCATTATGTTAATACGAATGATAACAATATAAATATACACAAATCAATTTTTTTTAAACGATAACTAATATTTTCATTTTTACATAACAGTGAAAACGTTACTTTTCAGCATGGTATAATAATATACTCCGCCTGGTACTCCATTCCGAGATTCGCGTATGACCTAACTGACACGCGCCTACGTCATCATGCTGTTTACAGGTTCTCAAACTTTGAAATGTGGGAGAATTTTAACCAACGGTGAAAATTATTTTAACGGCATTAATTTTAAGTTATTCATGTAGAAACATAGTAAAATAAAACAAATCTAATGTATTAAATTAAACTTTATTTATCTATACAAGACAAACGTTTAAAAAACTAATTCACAGTTACACATTAATTACCGAGCTTACGACGTGAAAAGTTTGGAAAACACTGCGACTGCTGACACTGAGCGAGAAGGAAATAACAATTAACACGCGTTCGACAAGGATGACGGTCAGGGCATGAAGTTATCTAGATCCGAATTGTCAAATGTGCACAGCGCTATCCTGTGTTGCCAGTAGTATAAACAGAATTACCCGAAAGTCTGAAATTTCTTTCGTGAATCGGAAGATATTGCTAACGAGTAATTAAAAATGACGTGTTATTGTAAAATTTAAGCTAAAATACATATAAATGAAAATTATAAAATTATAAAGAAATATTTTAACTTATTAACCATAGGTATAATTGTACCCATGTAACATGTTATGTTGAAATAAAGTGGCAATGTTATTGTGACGTAGGCCCGTGTCACTCTGGGAATGGAAGACCATGTTTTATTAGACCATGCTTTTTAGTTACAGTTGGTTACAGTTTCGTTTTTTCACGCATGACACGCATCCGCAGTTTTGTCACCTATAGAATTCTTCGAGTAGCACCGGGAAGCGAGACGACATTCGTACTATTTCGCCTCTGCCGAAGCATAGGTACAATCTGTAGTATCTGTACCTACCAATGGTTGGTAACATAATACCACTTCCAATACGGAAAGTTTACCCAATTGCTCGCTACATCAGTGGCGTGCCTAGGGTTTTGGAGTAGGGCAAGCCGAAAGATATGTTTTCGTAATAACTGTCCAATCTTCACTCTTCGGACTCAAATGCATCTGCTAGCGTGTCGAGGCGAGGTAATCATAGCGCACTGAGGTTTTTCTAGAACGCCGTCATATTTTAATAGCAACGATACAAGTTCCAAAAAATTGCCCCTATTTAATGAAGTGTTTGACTCATCGTGTCCTCTAAAAGGAAGTTCTTGCTGTGCTAAATGGCACACAATATCGACTAACCTCTGAAAAACACTACGATTGTTGTCAACACGTATGCTATGTTTTGATATTTCTTCTGATAATTGGCGCGACAAAGAGGCCTCGATCCTTTGTTTCCCAAAATTGCTAAAAGAAATCACTGCACACATATGTTTACCGGAATTCATGTGCCTCTTTATCGCTCCAGATAAATTATTTAAATCGTTATAGCCAGAAGTATTCCAAACGTTAATATCGTTCGAAAAAATATGCAACACCAGCAATACATCTTATTTGTATGGGAACAACCAACAATCCAATGAGTTTTGTAGACGGCCCTACAGAAATCTCTCTTACGCGACTGACTTGACTGAGAAATACACAAGTCGGGTGTTGGTTTTGCCGCGGAAATTATGTCCCGTTTTTCGACAAAGGTCAAAGACTTTACCTTGTTTTGGTTGACTAAAACGTGGACGCATTTCAAACCGTCACAAGGAACCACTTCTTGATCCATTGTTAACACTTATAAACTAAACGCCACAACAATGAACAAATCCACATCCACTATTTAATCAAATTCACTTAAACAAACTTTCGTTACTTTAGACTCGACAACTGACTCGACTCGACTAAATAATAATACACTTGAAGTAAACGCGAACGCGCGCTCGTGCGAACATATGTAGCTAACTTCACACCAAACAAAAGCCAGGCTTAAATCGCCTTATAAAATTGCTATACATACCAACAAATAGTTACATCGTTCTTTGGCGCTTTGTAGGCTGATAGTGCCCAGAGCGGGACGAAAAAGCAAGCACGGTTGCAAGCCGACGAGTGCGAGTGAGAGCAGGATAGCTAGAACATCACATCCTACGCCTGATTTCTTTCGCGCGGACGAGACGCCACGCCGCGGCAAAATTTTGCAACACGCTCGTGCCGCGGTTCGAGGCTGTGGCTTGAATGTAATAATACGGATTCGTTTGGCGCGCGATTTTAAAATAATCTGTATTGATCTTATCACTACGTAATTTCGGTAAGGCAATTAGTTGCCTTAGGGCAAGCCCGGCTTTTGGGCTTGTATGGAAGTCACGCCACTGCGCTACATGGCGCATCATACGCATTCAAATCGCGCAAGCATTAATCTTTCAGTTTCATGACATGTATTGGACATTAAAGTAACTACAAGGGTTCCGTTTTTGCCATTTTACCTAATATTAATCAAATGAAGAGCCAATTTCCATTTAATCCAGCAGGCATAAAAGATACCGACATGTTATCAAAAATCTGATTAATTCTGGGGATAATCATTCAATAAAAGATTAGGTCGATTCATCATGTTAATGCCGATAACAATGTTATATAAATCAAAGCTTGTTTAAGATTTACCATATTCCGATTGTCATTGAGTAAGAATGCGGGCACTGTTGGTCGGTTTGGTAATAGTGGCGGCGGCGGCGGCCTCGGTGCTGCCATCTGCGGAGCCAGTCCTGGGGTACCACGATGCTGTGGGCATCCCCCACGCGGCCAAGGTCAAGGAAGCGGAAGACCGGTACTTCGCCAACCGAGATGACCGGGACTTCGCCAACCGTGATGACGCGCAGGTGAACCCTCTCATCGTGGGAGGAGTTGTTGCGTCAACCGGTGCTCATCCTTACTTGGTGAGTAGGTAATTAACTAATTAATATAACGATTAGATGTGATGGTCACTCGGCTCCCCTTTGTTTTGCTCTTGACCGTCAAATATGGCAAAAAATAGTAATATACAATAAGAATCTCAGGGAAGGAAGGTAGAGCACTGTTTTTTTTATTGAGGTGTGCAATAAAGAGTGTTTGTATTGTATTGTGTCAAGCCATAGTGCTCTGATCACCCGCGACATCGACCTTAGGGCTGCATTTATGAGTAACAAACGAAAAAAAAAACTCGTTTCTTGCATGGGAGCCCCACTTAAATATTTATTTTAATCTGTTTTTAGTATTTGTTGTTATCAGCGTCAACAGAATTACATCATCTGTGAAAATTTCAACCGTCTAGCTATCACGGTTCATGAGATACAGCCTGGTGACAGACAGATAGACGGACAGAGGAGTCTTAGTAATAGGGTCCCGTTTATACCCTTCGGTTACGGAACCCTAAAAATGATTTATTTTTCTAGGCAGGTCTCGTCATCAGCCTCGTCAATGTCGCTGGTCAATCTGCCTGCGGTTCCTCACTGCTCTCCGCCAATCGGTTGGTAACCGCGGCCCACTGCTGGAACGACGGTATCAGACAGGCCTGGCAGTTTGAGGTGGTCCTGGGTTCCAATTGGCTGTTCATCGGCGGTACTAGGGTCTCCACGTCGCAGGTCGTCACGCATCCGTCGTGGAACCCCTCAACGCTGGCCAATGATGTTGCTATGATCTATTTGCCTACTAATGTAGCCTTCTCAGGTAAGATATTGTTATTCCTACCTACATAACCGTCTACGGGTGATAAGGATACGAGTGTTTGTTTTATTTATTTGGGCATCAACAGCAATACAAAAAGTAGTGAACAGAAAACATAGCCAACAGATGTCCACAAAAGTATCTACTGGTAACAAAGTAAGTGTTTAAAATTTGGTTTACAACGTTATTGTTAGAGTCTGAAAGAAGAGTCGTGAAATGTATTGGGATCCAATACATTCTACGACTTTTCTCTTTCCGCACAGACTCTAGCAGCAACAGCAGAACGGAGACGGTATGTGCATTTACTCGTAAGTTATTCTTAACTTACGAACTCTTCGATTCTTAGCTTTAAGGTTGACTCACATTAGACCGGGCCGTGTCCGGGCCGGAGCTTCCGGCGCATCGTTTTCTATGGAAAGCATCACTTAATCACCTGTCATGTCATAGAAAAGTAAGTGCCGGAAGCTCCGGCCCGGACACGGCCCGGTCTAACGTGAGTCATCCTTTAAGTATGTGTATATTTGTGCACACGAATTAATGGATATAGAATGACCTTGACCTAGGTATTCATTTATATAAAAAAAATTAAAATGCATTGTGTCTGTCTAAAATGTATGTATGTATGGGTGGCTGCTTAAGTTGCAGTTTTTTTGATGAAGTTTTCTAATACTCGTACAGCAGCAATGGTTCCTTAGTTAGGTTTTAACTTACCTGGGCGCGTAGCCAACGTGCCAATCGTTAACGCTCTGTAGCGTATCGTAGTCATCTCTCTCTATCACTCTTCCTCACTAGTGCGACAGTGACAGTTGCGTTTCGTTCGCTACGGAGCGTTAACGATTGGCACGTTGGCTACGCACCCTGATGGAGCTCTTGCAAATTACATCGTTCCGTTCCGTACCCAAAGGATGACATTATAAAAGTTGTTTGTAGGTACGAAACTGTCAGGGCATGAGTCCATTTGGCTGGTATCTTAGAGTTAAGGGCCCGTAGGTTCGTGTGCTTGTCTCACTCACTCTCACTGAGCGTAAGCGTGAGCGAGATGGATGTACGTGCTCTGGACCGCGGATATCATGTTTTTCAATTTTAATTTGTTGTAAGTAATCGATGAATTCAGTCATTAATAAAATTGCGCATTTTTAGAAGCAATTTTCATATTTTTAGGTATTGTGCATAAATTGTATAATATACATTTACAGTACATATAAAATAGCACTTTTCGTGCGTATGTCAAAAGTTTAAAGGGCCATATGTAGTACTGTAAAACGTTGTACGATACACGTGCGAATAGGTAATTTAATTTATCGCCACTCGTTTGGAATTTCCTCTTTTCCGCACTTGTATCGTAAATAACTGTTTTAAAGTGCGTTTTAGACACCTATGTTCGCATTTTTTTTCTATCGCGCGTAAGTCATTCAGGATTCGAATCGATGACGTCACTAGAAAAAATCCTCAAGATTTCTAGTCTGTGCGGAAAGATAAGAGTCATCAAGAGAATGTATGGAAACCTATACATTTCACGGCTGTTATTTTTCCGCACAGACTCTAATTAAGATTTTGGCAACCGTATTGTGATCTAAAACCTCTAACCTCTAAGACCTGTCCGCCCTCGGAATACCCAACTGGCGCGAAGTGGCGCAGAATAGGGCAGAGTCGCTCCTTGTGTCGGAGGCCAAGATCCTCTTTGGGTCACTGAGCCAGTGATGTATGTATTGTGATCTAAAAATAAAGCGGTACGATTTTTCAAAAACTCCTCTCTCTGAACCTACGGCACCTTAAATTTGTTATTTATCAATTTTATCATTGATCATTAGCACCTAAAAGATGGGACGAGATAATATTGCTATGACTATTGAAATTGAAACTATTTTTGTTTCAGTTATTGTTCAGCCCGTCGCCTTGCCATCCACCACCCAACTGTGGGACCAATTTGTGGGTCTGTGGTCAACTGCTTCTGGATACGGCAAGACCAGTGACTGTGAGTGTGCCAGGAGGAATCAATTAGATCTGTAGAAACTAGAAAAATCAATTTCCTGACGGATTTCCAGAGCTTTCACACTTTCGTTGTTTGAGACATATGCCAAAAAGTGTGAAAAATTGGTCCGACGAAAGTCCACATTTTAACCACGACGAGCTAGGTATCGTCAGCAAAGCAGTTGCTTTTCGGTGAAGGAAAACATCGTGAGGAAACCGGACTAATCCCAATAAGGCCTAGTTTCCCATTTAGGTTAGAAGGTCGGTCGCGTAAGCCGTCGGTTTCGTAAAAACTGCTAGCTAGGTACGTCAAATCATGGAATTAGTTGTCAAGCGTACCCCAGCAGGCGCCTTATGGATGGTTTTATCGACGTGATAAAATAACTGTCACTCTTTAACACCGCGGGATAGAAAGCGACGGACACCGTTTTATCACGCTGTCACGTAGACAAGAACAACCATCATATCCGTACAGGCTCCCGTGAGCCGTGGCAAAATGCCGCGATAACGCGAGGAAGAAAAAGAGAACAGAGCGCCTACCGCGAACCACGTTCGACGTATTGCCTCCCTGTCCCACTTACGTACGAATTTACAGGTGCGACAGAGAGGCAACACGTCGAACGTGCTTTGCGGTAGGCCCTCAGTAGCTATCGTCATTAGTTTCCTAATTTGTGGCGTGGACTTGGTTCTGTACTGAGTTCTTGCATTAACAAAACATTTAATTGATGTTAACTCGTATTGTAGTACAAGCCGGCGTATCGACGGCCAGCGTGGTGAGCCAAGTGTCCCTGCAAGTGATCTCGATGGCGCAGTGCCAAGTCAGTTTCGGTCACTGGATTCTGGACAGCACCCTCTGCACCAACGGTATCGGGGGCGTCGGCATCTGCGGCGGGGACTCCGGTGGCCCGCTGGTCATTAACTCCAACGGACAGAATATTTTGGTAAGTTACTGTAGACATTTTTCATAAGTTGCTCGCATTTAGTCGTAATATTTGTGTGGAAGTATTGTAATACGAAGATAGATTAGATAGTTCAAAACATCATCGCAACGCTTTCGCATGGGAGCCGCCAAATGAACTAGCGTTTCCCCGGACCGCGGTAGCGATATCAGGGGGGTTACACTACGCAGTTTAGGTACAGTTGGCCGGTGCACCTCCCGGGCAGGGCAGGCGTATGGCTGCCGCTCGACCGCACGATAGTCGTGTCACGTGACGCTCGCGCAAAGAAGATTCACGGTTCGTGCGCGGTTATAAGTTTCAATTTTGTTGTAGGCGACGAGTATAGGTATAATTTTATAACTAAATCAGACTTTTGTGAAGGAGTGAATTTTCTGTACGGTAGTACTATTAGTTATTCTGTGGCGATATGCAAAGTCTATTGGACTGAGTTGCAGTGTACAAATGTTTCTGAGGACAGAATGAGAGATGAATAAAACCCTGGCATGAACTTAAGAAGGCCTTCTACCGTTGCTCTTAAAACAACAACTTAGCATTTTATTGCAAATTATGAAGTACTTATTCCGGAAATAGTACCGGTGATTCTTACGAAAACCGCCGTAGCCATAACCACTGGGCCACTGGGCTGCAATAGTGATATGATTTTAATCTGATCACATGGTGTGTGTGTCGACATAATACATCATTTAGGCTAATACAATGGTATTATTCCAGGTGGGCATCAGCTCGTTCGTAGCAGCGTCCGGTTGCCAGCTCGGCCACCCCTCGGCCTTCGCCAGGGTCACCAGCTTCTACAGCTTCATAGTCAGCCATCTGTATTAAACCTGACCCGACTTGAACGACTTCTGTAAGGTCTTGGTCTTCGGTTGACGCAGCCGTTACAGCCTTACATTATATGAGGAAAGCAATATTTCGATAAAACGACGTAATTCTGCTGTCTACGTCAGCCAGAGACCTAGACCTATAAGTGATAAGGATAAAGGTAACTTTTCTGAGACCATTAAATGAGTTTTAATTTAATTTTTTAAATGCTCCGCAGTTAATGTTGCTGGTTTCGATTGGATTGACGGTATTTATGTACATGTTGAGCTAGGTTGAGAACTAGTGAATATAGATTCTAAAAAACGTATAGGTCTTTTTTTAGAGGCTTGTTACTTACAAGTGCACAGTCGGCAGCAGAAGTTGCGGGCGAGGTGTTCACAATTACCGTGACACGCTCTTATTCCCTTAACAATAAAGTCGCGTCAAGATCATTTCGAACACCTCGCCCGCTTAGCAACTTCTGCTGCTGACTGTAAAACCTGTTGACCCAGTGGGCACATATTTGTGAAAACCTTTCAATTTATCTTCTATCTTGCTTGTACTACATAGTATGAAACTTTGCCCACGAGGCACCTACATAATTTCATAAAGTGCAAGTGTAAGTGTTTCATTTCATATTATCAATATTTTTATTAAACTCATAGGCGGTTGGTAGTTAACTACCTACAGCTACCAAACGCAAGTCAGTGGTATATAAGCTATTTACAGTGAGACTTTAATATCTGCTGTTAATGATTTCATTGTAACTTAATAATAGCAACTAAACGTGCCTCTCGTATATTTAACATTACATTTTGAAATTAGGCCCCGCCGAAGTTTTGGGTGCGATATTGCGCCCATGGTTCTTCTCGGTTGGAGTACCTAATCGTTTAACATTCGCAATCATTTCCTGTTTAATTGTCACAATCGCGAAAATTTAAATCAAAGTTCAGATAAAACTGGTTCAAATCTTATCTATTTTCTAGATAAGATTGCTTTCGTTTATTTTTCCAGTTATAAAATAAACAAATCTCATTTTCTTGCTAAATACTTGAGCTACGTAAATACCTAGTGTGTAGGTATCATCATTCAGGCCTTTAACATCTTGACAGATGATTTATGCAGCGTCTGTAAGCGAGGAACAACGTCTCTCGTGGCCGTATAAGCCAATGCGGGACCCGGCATTTGCGACCGCATTTATGGCAGCTGAAGCAGGGAGCCATGTCGGCATCATCAGGTGGAGTGTGCCTCTTTGCGCGTTTTTTTAGTGTAGGTATAGGTAGTAGGTAAATACCTACGTTCGGAAAAGGGGAAAATGTGAAAATAAAAGATGTGATATCATTCAAGCTCCTTTATTTCGACCAGGTATACCAAACCAACAGGCCGTCAGGCAAGCCACGACCACTCAATCCCACTCTTATCCTTACGACACAAGGTGCATTTCTTAATTAGTTACGTTACGTCTAACCGCATAAAATATACTTTACAATATAGTAGGTGCCATCCACGACGGTGCGCCGGTCACCTCCGTAGAAGGCACCATCTATAACCTTTCTATACCTGTTAGGTATCTTCCCCAGTCCCTTGAGTTTCATAGACATTTATACATTTTTTGCACAACAATCAGTAAGTGTTTCTACGTTAGTATAATTCAAAATGTGCGATTTAAGC